>NW_026087456.1:7332430-7932430 GCF_022539395.1 Myiozetetes cayanensis | reverse complement strand
TCTGAGCATTCAGGTGAGGAGGAATAAAGTTTCTCCTGACCCCAACAGCCCTGGGTTGTCACTCCCACAGAAGGGAGACGTGCTTGGCTCCTCAGCAGAGCGGGGCATAAAATCTTAAGTGCCGTTTATAGAAATAACAACAAAACCTCAACCTGTGCATCTCTTGTTTCAAACCCAGTGACTGAATACAAAATGCTTCTTTATGAACAAACAGGCGTCCAGAAGACAGAAGATTTGATGGGTATTTTATTTTCAGGCCCTCTTTTATGATTATGTATCTTACAATTATACCGCTGACTGTTTGTATCTGTCAGCAAGATGGCAAAGCAGCGCAGGTGTCAGCAGCCTGTGCCATCTGCCAGATTAGACTGTGCACAGTGCTACTTAGAACAGTGCTATCATCTTAATATTCCAGATACCTTAATGAGTTTCTCAGACTAATTAAATGTGCAACTTGCGGAGATGACGGGATGCCAGATTGTGGTGGTTGGGAGAAAGCTCCTCGTTGTTCACAAGCAGCTTTATGATGGTAGAGGCATATTTCAGGTTTTAGTACTTGGGTAAGAAAACAAGGTAATATTTGATTTTAGATCAAATGAATTAATAAGCGTGTGTAAATGCAAATAAATTCAGTAGCGTTTTCCAAACTGAGATAACAGGTTAGGAAGAAGCTGGTGGCTGAAAGCGGCAGCATGAGAGAAATGATGAAGTGCCATGATGGTACAGTCTCAGCTCCAGCACTTTGGGGGAATGGCTCAGGGGAGCATTCCAAAGTGCTGAGCTGTGGAAAACAGCTACCTGGCACCCATCCTCTGGTGCAAAGAAACAGCCACTTTCCAAGAAATACAGCTAAACAGAAAAGCCAATTAAAGAGCTTTGTTTCAAGTTAAATTCTTCACTCAGCAGAATTCCAAAATCCACGTCTCTCAGACTCGAAGCTGTATACAAGACTCTGTGTCAAACCCTCTGTAGAGACTGTGGTGCCACCACGGAACAATTTTGAGACAAACCTTTCTGCTTGCACATAGATTAGTGCTGCAGAATTCACCAGAAGCAACAGTACAGGGAGATAGTGTAAGGCTTGGAAGGGATAAGAAAAAAATTCAGTTATAAATTATTAAAGGAAAGTGCTTCCCAAGAAATATGTTTTCCTGAGTCTGGCTTCATATACCTTCACAGTTTACCAGTCTATGCTTAGAAGCAAAACTGGCAGTCGCTGCATGAAGAGTATCTAGGAACTGGCAAGCTTTAAAAACTTTTATTTGATATAATGTTTGCAAAGAATAAGAAAAATGGACAAGCTTGTAACTGTGATTGACAAACCAGGCATCTGAGCTGAACATTTTCCTTCTCAAAGTGTTGGCTGGTGTTTTATCTTGTCTTCCTCATTGTGCTTCATCAGTCATACGAGAGCAAGGGGAAAGGGAAATAAGGTTGTCTTTTGACAATCAGGCCTATAATGAAATCCAGCTGTCACACTGTGAACTGCAACAAATCAGAGGAAAATTGAACAGGTTTTATGCTCTGGGTCACAGGTACAGATACAGAACTTAAACATTTCCACAAGAAATAAGAATCCTGGCTGCAGGATTCGATGTGTTTGCAGGCAGTTAATCAAGACAAATGTCAATGCCTAATGGATTTCAACTGAGTAGAATTTTGTCCTAGATATTTGATTCAGAAGTTCATTTTGGTGTATGATTTACATTTTGCTTAAATATTTATTCCTAGAGGATACGCATCTACTGTTCAGTTAGGCAGACTAAGTTATTACAATAGTAATTGGAACAATCAATTTCCAACAGGAATTTTACTGTATCATCCTGAGTGAGACATTCAATCAAGGCTGGTAGAAGAGTGGCATAGCTGGCATTTGCCACTCTGGTTTTTGCCCTTTGCCTCTCTATATCTAAACCTGAGTTTACCTGAAAAGTTTTTGACTTTGTTTGTTTGTTTGTTTCCTTTGGTCAGAAACGTCACTCATCTGTCTTTGCTGCTGCTTTTCCAGACCCTGATGACGTTTCCCCTGTGTTTAGGGACACATTAATGGTGCAGCACTAATGTGTGCCTCCTTTCACTGGCTGGCAAGGGCTTGGCTAACAGCTTGTTATTGATAGAAATGAACTCTTGGGAGAGATCAATTAATTTGTGTCCTCCCTCTGCAGTGAATTGAACAGTTTCGTTTGCAAGAGGTGGGGAGAGGGAGAATATGAACATTCAGCTTGTAAGATGAAGCAGGTCCAAAGCGTTAGTTCAGTTGTGTGTCTTGTGTGGATCCGCCTTCCTCCCAGCACTGAACACCTGGCAGCAGCTTCATGTGAGTGATTGCTGGTTCTGATTTCTTTCCTTGCCTGTAAAAGCACCCTTCTCTTCACTCTGGCTGCTGAGAGTCAGAAAAGTGAACTAAACTTTTGCCCCCAGTCTGCAGAACGTGTTGAAGTTCATTTGTAAAGGCTCTTCCTACGCTTGCCAAGTGACAAGGCTGTACCTGTAACTGCTGGTCACTGTGTCATCCCACCTGTTGGGGGGACCTGAAATACAAAAGGATGGGTAACACCCATCTCCACTCCAGTAAAAGTGGGAAGAGCCTGTTCAGTGGGAAGGTGAGGAGCACTATCCTTCTCACTGGTTCTTTTTCAGTGAACAGGTCATACTTTCTAATTTAACTGCTCTACTCAGATAGAGAAGGGAGATAAGTGAATTATTCCCGGAGCAACTGGAGTCAATCGAACATAACAGATGACCTCATTACACAAAGAGTAATGTTGACCTTTAGGAAATTTCTTGAGTTCATGGCAATAAAGCTTGGCTTTCTTTGACTGGCAGAAATAAGTATTAGACACTAGCTGTTGATTTGTGTTGTTATGCAGAGTGGCCACCCTTGCAACCCCTGGCAGACCTTAAAACTGAGCTGTCAAAGCTGTTGCTGGGTAGGCAGGAACAAACCTCATAACTCTTAAAAACAAATTTCTAATTCATTTAGAAACTTTTAAATATTTTGGCTTTCCCTTATGAGGAAAGCACGAACAATAAAAATGCCATGTATGGGGAAATTACCAGGGCAGGTTTTTTTTCTGGAAGCAGATGGCAGATACCAAGAGCCAGTCTTGCTCTCAGGAAAGCAAACTGGCGAGAATTGCATTTGGGATTACAGAGGAGCTGTTGGCTGATCAGTTTTGTTTGTTTTTGATCAAGTGCCATCACATTACCATTATTAAAAAAAAAAAAAGAAAACCCTAAGTACACATTGAAGAAAAGAACATTAAAACATTCTAACCTGGGAAAAAAGCCTCAGGTAGTTTAACTGTTGATTCTTGTACATGCAGAGAAAGAAAACATCCCCTTTATATGTGTTTGAAACACCACAGTTAAGAGTAAAACCTGGAAAATATCTCTAAGAAAGGGTGTAGTGAGTATTACGAATCCATCATTCATTGTCCATTAAAATCTTAAATCATACTGTAGCACCTGCAAATGTTTTGTATGTATGAAGAGCACTGTCTTTTGCAAGTAGAATAGAGCCTTTTATTTTACTCAGAGGGAGACAGGGTTGAATTTGCAAAGTAAAATGAAGGACCTGTAGCTTAGCAGGGAAAAGAAAATTCCAAGAACCATGGAGAGGTCAGGACGTTTTCAGAAGTGAAATAGTGATTAAAAACCAGGAGACGTTCAACTGAAATTTTTCCCAAGGCAGTTGGAGCATGGAACACTGTTGAGTTCATTGTTATCATTCTAATATTTCTGAATCTCTCGCATTTCCTTTCAGCTTAATTTACCTTTTTTTTTTGGCCTTGTTAGATTTTTGTGGGTGTCTGAGCATTTTTTCAAACCTGATTGTGAACAAAACAGTATTGCTGATATCTGCCTTCCCTGAGTGTGTGCTCCATCATCTTCCAGATCCTAAAGCAACTTAGTAGAAGGAAATCTCTTCTTGGACTGTAATTTGCACTGGGTATAATACTAATGTTTAAAAATATGGGTAAACTAATGGTTTTCCCCCCTTCATGGTATGGCAGAGCTAAACATACATGATTAGGGTTTTGCCTGGTTCCTGCAAAGTTATTAGAGGCAGCCTGTGGTTACTTCAAACCCACATTTGCTGTATAAATAAATTCCAAGAAATCTCTCCTCTCCTAGCTTTGTTGTGCTGGGAATAATTCTTCAAATCAACCCCAGTTCTCGCTGGGTTTCCAACATTTATTTTAGAGTTAAGAGAAAAAACCAGTAGGTGATGGTCACTGCCTTTAACAATGAGGAAACCAATCAACCTGCCCACATCTTCCTTAATATCATCACAGGATCTGTCAGAGAAACCCTGGGAGAGAAACCTTTATTTATCTTTAAAGGAAAAGCTCACAAAAAGGTTAAGACAGCAAATATCAGTGTCTTCCCTGCTACAGTTCATCCATAAGTTAGGCCCAGGGCCAGCATCTTCTTTTTCTTTGCCCCAAATAAATCCTTCCAGGTGTGTAAGAGGGAGCCTCTTCCACAGCCCACGGCTGCTTCTCAACCCGTTTATTGATTTGCAGAGCTGAAGGAGATGAAAAGTAACATTTCAGAAACAGAATATTTATAGGCAAGGTGGCTTTAGTAATTAAGATAATGTTTTCCATGTTGATTTATACTCAAATTTCTTGATTAAATTCCGCAGAAATGAACACTGACTTATCATTTTACCTCCATAAATCTAATTCTGACATTTTATATCTGATGTCCCTATAAAACCAGTAACTTACAGAAGCTTGTAACTGAAAAACAATTGGCTCTCCTAGCCAGAGTGGCTTATTCTGATTATTCCTTGACAGATCTTTATGTTCTTTCATGTTACCACAAGAAATAGAGAAGAATCACTCTTTTATTACCTTTACTAACTCCTGCATTACACAGCTGCACAGCCACATTCCATTCTCATATTTCAAATAGCCTCTGGTTAATCAATGCTGATATTTATTGCTGTTGTACATATTGGAAGGAGGGAGAGAAAACACCTTTCTCAGTACAACAAAATATCCTTCTTGCTCAGGGTTGACCTAGATCTCTTACTGGATGAACGTTTAGGGGCATCGATTGGTAAATACGCTCTTAATTATCAACAAATTTGGGGAGATATAAAATTGACTATTCTGGAAAGCGAGTTCCAGTTCTTTGAAACAGAACATCCAAGCTGCTGGTTTTTAGTTGAAAGGAGGGAGATTTATTTCAGGAAGAAAGAACAGTCTGTAACATTTATGACTTATTGCTCCCCACATTCGAGCCACGGGACTCATTTCATAGCTTGGGGAGGCAGGGAGAGAAAACAGCTCTTTTGTAATTACAGTATTTGCCTGAAAAGCCTGGGGAATTAGGGTGCTGTAATTCCCTCTGTACATACAACACAGGGAACTTCAGACCTTCTCAAAATATTTGCTCTGTACTGGGAATTTGCTAAGTTATTTTAATTACAACAAAGCAAACAGGGAGTGCAGAGCATTTGACATAATCTGCTTTGTGTAGCTTTTGTTGCGGTGTCCCTCAGTGAAAGGTGTGGAGAGACACTCACTGCTCTGAAACAGCAACTGCTGAGGTCAAGCTATTTAATCTTCAGCTGGTTGTGTGAACTATTAATGTCTGAATGAGGCTTCATTAAAAGGAAATGTTAATTCCAAGAGCGGCAAACTGTTATTTATGTGAAGGAAAATTTAATATTAACTTCTCAATATAGTTGAAAATGGGTATTTTAATATTTTTGAAATGCTCAGAATTTATCCAAAGGTGTTTTAAACCTGATTTTATGTGATTAAAAATCTAATTGTAACATAGAAGTTTAGATTGTAAGGAATGAAAAGGTTTTTACTGTCTTAGCCGAAAAGAATTTGGAATTTTAAACTTTCAGTTAAATTTTAAATTTTTTTTTTTTTTTCTTTCTGCTATTAAACATTGTAAGGGAAGAATATCTTAAAAATCTGGGCCTTTGCTGTTGGATATTTTCCCTTATAAACTTTTTTTTCTTTTTTTTTTTCTTCAAAAGGCCACCACGGCTGCCTTGTTTTAAAAAGCAAGATCTTACCCTTGGCAGTTAATCGATAAGCCCCAAACGAAAAGTAATAACGCACGACTTGAGGAATATTGTTTTGATTCGCAGCCTGGCAGTGGGGCTTGCCGACATGTTCAGATCCATCAATCTTCCCCTCACGTGGAGCCCTCATCCAAATCTCCCCATCTGTAAATGTACCGGCTGCAGAACGTGGTGCTGTTTGCAGGTGATGCACGAGGGCAGGGGCGGGAGGATGGCATTTTGCTGGATCTCCTAAGGATGTAGGAAGGCAAAAGGAGGGAGGAAACCTGGACTAGAGGTCGGAAACATCTGAGTGAGGCAATTGTTCTCCTCGTAAGGAAGTTGCAAGTGCTCTGAACCTGCTCTGGTTGATGGACCTCAGTGCTAAATCTCCCCGTGCAGAGGCAGAAGGATGAACAAACAAGCAAGCACCCTAAATCCTGGTCAGAGTGATTCTGCCACGTGGGGAAAGTGGATGAATGCGGTGTTAGGAAGAGGCATCTTTGATACAGCGCCGTTCACTTCTCGCAGAGAATCAGGAGACAAACACACAGCTTTGTAACGGTTCTTTGTCAAAGGACAGCGAGAAGGAGCAGCAAAACTGTTAAACTGTCATTTGGAAATGATAGACTTAGCATGCAGGCAGGTTTTGAAGGTCTTATATTGCAAATACCTCTGAGCACCTTTCCCTGGGTAGATGGCAACTGAATTGCTTTTCACGGCCCTGCCCTTTTCCTCAGCTTCCTGCGTGCAGTCTTGCTCTTGCAACTAATCTCAGTTGCTAAAATTAATTAGGGTATAAACACACCTAGAAAGCCTGTAAAACTTCATTTATGTCTGCCATATAAACCAGAACATTTGGCAATGTTAATTGAAATGATAAAAAGGTTTGTAAGACACCAAGAACTCTTCGAGTCAGTCCTCCCTACCTCGGTTTAATGACACAGTAAATGCTTGCTTTTCTGTATATGATTATGGTTTTAAACACTAAAGAGTGAGCAAATTCCATTATCTTGTGTCAAGGAACCCTCCAGAGAAGATAAAAAGGCAGTTAATAAACAAGATTACTTTCCAATGGCAATTGCTCCATAATAGAAAATTCACTTTCTAACCTTCTACTTTAGGATGCTAATCAGTTAATCAGCTCAGTCCCATCGGAGTTGCTGGCAGCAGTTTCCCCTCCCATTGGGACAAAAGTAAATGTGAGGTTTCTGCTGAGGTAAAGGAAGAAAGGGAGCAAATAGTAAAACTGCCTTGTTTCATTTGGAAGTGATTGCTTTAGGCAATTATGCACCTGCAGCATGGACCCTGTTAACAAGCAGCATAAATAGACTCCAGCATGTGTATTGAGCCTTGCCTTTCCTTTAAAGGAAGTCGAAATGCTTTATTTGCCTGTGTATGCCAAAGCAGGGAATAATATCCATGTTCAGTGGTTGGCACGATTCCCACACACCTCTGCCTTTGGCTGAGGATTAATCTGTGACGTGCTCCGGTGTTGCCTGGCATCAATCACTCCGGCATCGATACACATTTAGGGCTGCTGACAACACCCAAAGGTCTGACTTTCCCTTCGTACAGAACCTTATATTTCACTACTAATTTAGTGATTAATAATAAATGAAATACTGCTGTGGTGTTTTCCCCTAATTCCACGTTGTGCACGGCCAATATTATTTTGTCCTCAGGACATTTGCTTTTTATAGTAAGCGGGAAGCACTCACCTCAAAATGAGTATTTAATGCATACGGCTTGTTTTCCCCCAAAAAACCACATAAGAATATTCTATTAATGGTGATTTTTCCACTGACAGTTACTTACTTTAATTTTTATAATAGTTATTGTGATATTGAGTACTTTGCTGCTTTATAAAATTGAATATAGAAGGTTCTATTTTCCCCTCATGATCCCCAGAAATACATACTTTTACCCTGTATTTATCTTCTTTTCTTCTTATCTGTGTAATATTCTTAGATGCTTTGAAAGCAGGCTTGATCTGACATTCAAGCCTGGCTGTAGCTGGAATTAGCACATCCCAGCTTTTTCTTTTACCCCTTTTGCCCAAGATTAAGTGTCTTTAGGAAAGGAGATTATTTATGTTAGCCCAGAACAACTTATTTGGAAAAACCCCACCATGCTTCTCTCTGTGCCTGTGAGAGAAGAAGTTTAAGTGAACGGTGATGAGTGGAACTTCATTCACTATTAGGAAAAAAAAATGGGTGCTGGCAGGATAGCTGGATTCATGCAGATTGATCGTGGAAAAATTATTGCATGAATCAGCTGCTAAAGATTTTACAGGCAGCATAACTGGGGAATTAATAACTTGACATTGTAGGACTTGCAGTTTGTCAGAGGAACTTGATGTTTTGGACATCCCAGATGTAGCTGGTAACCCAATGGCAATGTGTTTAGGTGGCTGTCCAGTCTTTGACTTTCTATTATCATGAGCTCTTTTGAAGTAGGATGAAGCCAAGTTGTCTAAAAGCAAGTTTAAAAAATATCCCTAATCTCCCTGTAATATCACTAATTACAGTGTCATTTCGTCAGGGGTGGGGAATTTTTCTGCAGTTTGGAAGAGACCTATCCAGGGTGTCCTGCCCGAGTTTGTTGTATTTGTGACTGGCTTGGAAGACACCTGACTGGGTGACACCTTGGTTTCTGTGGCTTTTGAGAACTCCTTTCTTTTCTGAGTTTCAACTCCTAATTTGGATAGCTACTTAGAATGGACTAATACATAAGATTCCTCTTCCTACAAAACTACTTACCTGGCTTTAGACAAGCTTCTTTTAGCATTTGAATGTACCAGCTGACCTGGTGATGCCAGGGAATCTGTGTGTCCATTTTTCCTGGTCAGCTGGCCCTTTCCTTTGGATGCTGCAGGACACTTTGATTACAAGTTCTTGAGGACAGCAGCTCTTCTCCCTGTGTTCTCAGCAACACCTGGTCACACCTGTAGTGCACTGGAGGGCAGTGACCTCTGTGGGTAAAGCAGAAGGTGCATCTCTGTAAAATCATTCACAGTGATGTTGCTTTTGCAGGACTAAGAGTACAGAAATCAGTAAAAACCTCTTCTGAGTGAGCAGACGCCTCTTTGTAGTCAACAACAGAGTGTCGTTATATTTAGAGTGTTCTTTCGAGTTACAACCCACTGTATTGATATATTTTAAACAAATGCTTTCAATTAAGTCAATGCATTTTTCCTTCACCTCCCACTTCCCCTGAAGTCAGACTGATTTGTGTGACACACCGTTGCTTTTATTAGCAGATCATAAACCATGCACTCACTCCAAGCAAAAGCTGTGCCTCCCTTTCCACAGGCACTCGAGTGCCCTATAAACAAAACAGAGCCGGGGGCTTGGCCACCATTAAAATTACTCTGCCTGAAGAATGTTAAAAAAAACCCCATTCCTACATAAGGTGGATGATTAACTATCCCAAACTGAGGAATTCTTATGGAGATCCGTGCTTGTTGGAAGCTGTAGCCATGTAAGGATTATGCTGCAGTTTGCTTTCTATTCCAACTTATATCAGCCTTTGTGAGCTAATTCCCAGATCAGTTAGGCACTCAGGCACAGAGAATAAAATGTAACTACTGTTGTATGGGAGATCCAACCAATTATACAAAAATGTGAACAAAAGCAGCACAAGAACACAAAAGTGTTCAAGCATCCATTATAAACAGTTCCAATTTCCTTTTTAAATGTCAAGTACAAAATCTATGTTTCACATGCAAATAACACTGGAGTGTTGTTGCTAATATACTCCTGAAATTGCATTTTCTTAGCATGACCTTTCTTGCTAACAATAACTTACATTTTAATTAAATCTGTGGCCATTTTCATTTCATGCCAAATCTCCCCATGCCGTGTGCTACTGAACTTTCGTGTCAGGAAAGAAAGTTTGAAGGTCGCAGACCTAAATTCTTACTCGAGTTAAACTTTTTTAATAATACATGAAAGAAATTACATTTGTGTACTATCCCTACAGGTTTGTAGAAACAGGGGGTTTGCCATTTTAAAACACTCTTGCTTTCACTAAACTCTGCGTGTCAGGATGAGGGTGAAGGATTCGGCAGGGTTTTAAATCCAGTGAAATACTCATTTTGTCTTTACTGCTTGGTACTTACAGGTCTAGTGCTGCTTCACCAACACCTAAGGCTGCTCTTTGTCTCAGTAATGAAGAAGCACATTCTGATTTTCTCTGCCAGGAAAAAGATATAGTGAGAGCTCTGCGTTCAAAAGCAGGGGGAGATTGCATTGTGGCGTAAGTGATTACAATCTGGTGGCAAGTGGATTGGGGCTTTTGAGGATATACACCCTTATTCAGATGGAAATACTACATTAATCTGTCAGGAAATTCAGGCTTCTTCATGCATAGATGCTGCCTTTCTTGTTGAATGCTGTGACTTAACACATCAGCTTCTTGGAGCTCTAGGAAACCCTGGAATCAAAACTCACGTGGTTTTCCCTGTAGGTTTCTGCTCTGCTCCTATTTTTCATTATCATTTCATTATGCATTCTCAGTTCTCACCCCAGCCCCGAGCTTAGCAGCATGAAGTTGGTAATTTGGATACCCATGGAGCATAAGGAACAAAGATGTAGTTTAGAATTAGGTCTTGGCAGCTCAGCCTCCCTGCTGGAGCTCGCAGCATTCCTTAAAGGCTTTCTAATCCTTCAGGTCAGCTCCTGCCTATCAGGCAGGGACCTGGGACCTTGCCTTTGGTGGGGGCATAGTCCTGGGATCTGGTGCAAACCAGAAACTCTGGTTTAAGCTTTCTGTCAGTTGACTTCTTGCATCGAGACATTTGCAAGCTGTGAAATTCTGTGTAGGTGTTTGCAGAGACTTGGGAAGAAAATAAATTTAGTTCTGGCTCCAAAGAGCCACAAAATTATACGATCTGAACTTTTGCTAGGCTGATTATTCTGTGCTTGGGAGGCTCTTTGGAAAAAGCTTTTTGACACTGAGCTCTGAGGTCAGCACAGATTGAAGGGGAGATAGAATTAATTCCTGGAGGCAGAGGATCTTTGCCATAATTACTTCATTGTTTATTGGCCTTTTAATAGTACATCAACAGTGCTGGTTGTTTTGTACCAATTCAGAATGCCATAGTTGCTGCCTGCTGCTACAGCAGAGTGACAAATCAAGAAAGAAGTAGAAATAATCCATCACGTCTTAAAAGAATAAATGTCATTCTCAAGGTTTTAAACAGCCCTGAAGCTTGGATGGAGAGTTTTTTAGGTATCAAATGAATTTATTACATGGCTGAGTTTCACTCCTTCTTACAGTGTCTTGTGTATGACAAGTGTAGTTATATAAATACTTTATATCACTGACTTCAATGACAGGTGACCTGAGGGCAAGTAACTCACAACTGGATCTCCTGCTGTGTCTCCCATAGGAAAATAAGCTGCATTTACAGCCCATGTTCTCAAGTTCTGGAGCAATGCTTGTCATGAAGGAAATTTTTCCCTTGAACATTAGTAATAGAAGTTTCTGTGGTTTCCTATTATGATAGGATCTCCAGTTTTGAGGACTCACCAGGAATCATTTGAGGAATTCATCATTTAAGTATTATCTAAAAAAACACCATACCAAGTTTTTCCTACTTGTCAGACATTAGACATTCCCAAGTTTTCAGGTTTTGAGGTCAAGGTTTTTTGGTTGTTGCCATTGTCTTTTTTTTTTTCCCCTTAAATTATATAACAATGACAAGAGACAGCCAAAAGTAAATGAAAAAAAATCAGTGACATAACCACAGCCATTCCTTTGCTTATCATAAGGGAATCATCAGCCAGGGGAAGAAGACAAGCAGTGAAGTGTGTACCACTGAGCTCTGGATAACTAGAAGCAATTTTTGATCAGGCTGAGCCCTTGCTTCACATCAGTGCATCTCTAAACAAAATAAGAAACAACCCCATGGCACTGTGTTTATAAAAACAAGAATATGGAGGGGGGTGAAAAATAAGCAAGCCAAGAGCTTTATCCTGCAGTTGCACCCAGTCATGTGAATAGAAGCTTAACAGTTTAATTAAGCTTGTTTTGGGCTCTGTTTTGATTCTCAGGAGCTTTGAAGGAGGGCTCCCATAACTTGCTATTTGGAGCCAACTGGAAACTTTTCAAGAGAAGTTTGGCTTTTGACCCAGGATTCTGATGAATCTCTTCAAACATCTGCAACAGCACACTGGGAGCAACGCCTACAAAAGAGGAAATTTGAGATGGAAATTCCTCTAGTTGCTGAAAGTTGTCAGTGAGCGTAGAGTTGCCAGGAAAGTTGCACTTTGCTCAGAGTTTTCAGGATCAGGACATAGGTGGGTGACACAGCACTGTCTTGGGCAGTGTTGGTATTCCCAGGTGAGGCAGCTACATCCCATAACATTTTTGGGTGAGAAATGAAGGAGCAGGAAGAGGAGTAACTTGATTCTCCTCTGTTGAGTTGGCAGCTGGAGAATAAATCAAGTGGAGCATCCTGCATAAGCATTCATTCTAAGAATTACCCAAGTTTATTAAAGAATAATACATGTGAGATGCCTCCACTGATCTAAAACTTCAGAGTGGCCAGCAGCCAGAATCCCATAAAACATTCACTTGTGCAAGTGAGAATTTGCCTGGCAATAAGTGGCTGCACTAATTAGGTTTTGAAAGGGGTTTTCAACCTTTTCCCCTTATTGGAAAATAATGAGGATGTGAATCCTCATCACACCATGCCAACTTCACGCTGTTGTAAACTCCACCAACTCTGTTTAGATGAGCTGATGTGGTAGAATAGAGGGAACAAGGGAGAAAAGGTTGCCTAGGGATGGAAAGGTTTCCAAAAATTCCTCTTCTTGAAACAAGCAGTTCATATCAGGAGAATTTCTTAGCATAGACAGTCCATTCTGAACAACACCATCTTGTGTGCTGTGCTTCCTCTTTCTATGATGCCCAAGGCAGAAAGTAGTTATGAATATAACACAACTACAATTAACATCTACAATATGACCAAAAAAAAGGTGACTTTTATGTCTTGTGAAGTGAGGGGAGGATTGTGGAGGTCAAACTCCATAAAGCTTCTTAGAAATTAAGCAGCTTTGACAGGAGCAGGGGAGAAGAGAATGTAATTGCCTGTACATGTTGTTCATTACAAGTGCCTGTGTGGTGGGGTTGGACTGTTTTGGATCCTTTCACCTTCCTGGGTAGGGCAGAGACAGGTTGCCCAAAGCAACTGTTCTTGGCAATCTGAGTCATCTTCTTGAAAGAGGCACAGCAAGGAAAATGCAGCTCTAAGACTTGCCCAGTGCCAGCTGGTTGGATAAGGCAACTATCGAGTTTTACAAACCCTGAGATGCTGAAGCAATTAAAGCAGGATCCTTACAGCTGACTATAAGCTTTGTGAACCTGTGCAAATTATTGTTGCAGTGAATTTTGCGTGGTTGTGGTTTTTCTGTGTTGGTTTTGTTCTTCGTTATTGTCTAGGCTTAGAACTGGCTTTGAATAACCTAAAAGTTTAGGCACTACATTTTCTTGGGGTTAAAAAGCTTTTGGCAAGGGTCAGGTGGAAAAAAAAAAATCTTTGGGGCATCTGGCATATAAAAGGCACATTTAGCAGGACTCCCATATGGGGACTGCTGAGTCTGAAGTACCTGAGTTTAAAGTGCATTTCACATAAGACCGATGTTTGTGTTTGATCTGGCCAGGCTAAACGACACCTTTTTTCCATGTTTTTTTTTAAACTGTAAATATTTTAATTATTTAAAAAAACACATTACATGGCCAAAACAGTGCATAATGCCCTCCAATCTAAAAAGCCAGTTCCAGAGATCAGTTGAATTACAAGCCATCATTAATGCCTCAGAGATCAGGGTGCAAAGCACTAGGTCCTAGTGTTTCCAAATGTATGAGTTAACATTCTCCTAGCACTTCCAGCCTCCTTGGTGGACAGAAAGAGATAAATTCAGGTTAAGGCTGAAAATCAAAATTTTGGATCTTGGTGCAGCTGGAGTACCAGTACTCTCTGGACTTGTAAGGCTTGAAAATACCATAAATTCAGACCTGCTGTGTGGTGCTGGAGTCCCAGTTGGATGTGAGGGGTTCAGGGTGTGATTAACAGCCCTAGACTAACTCAGCCAATAAAACAAACATACACACACGCTGCATTCCCTCCTCTCTACCATTTTTTCCCATTGAATAAATTACATTATTACAGTTCCAGTAAAGATCAGCAGGCCATCTGAAGTTACACCCTTACCCCAACAGGATTTCAAGCCCAGTGCTCCTCAGGAAGGCGAAGGAAGTTTGTGCAGCATGCAGGAAATGCATCTTAACTCTGATGGTGTTGATTCTTTTAGCAGGGTAACCTTTCCCAGGCATGAATATCTGCTTGTGCCTCGAAGCATAGGGAACATTTTTGGATCTACATAAATGCATAATAACAGCAGTCAGTGCCCTTGGCCATGAGATTTGACAGACCTTATAATTTAATCTTAACTAGTGCACTGTATCTGCAGATAATATTCTTTTTTCATATGCACAACGCTACTCCTTGCCACAAAATATCATGCTGTAGTAGTTTTAGTATCCTTCAAACATAAAAACAAGGCAAGAGTCACCTTTTAATGCAAGTAGATATTGTAGTTGCTATAAAGCAAAGTGTAGAGAGAAGTAAGGACAACTGCAGTTTTATATCATTACAAAAAACCCCAGCTCCAGGCATATTTAATCTCTTGGAAAGGAGAGTGGTCTGCTAGAAACGGTTAAAAGTGCCAAATTCTTCCTCTTAGCGAGGTACTTTTTATGTTTCTGAGTGTCTTTTAGACCCATCATCAAGGTGCTTCAGCATGTGCTTGATTTGAAATACAGGAGTATCGTTGGCTTCAGCAGCACTATAGAAGTGCTTCAGGAAATGCTGCAGCACCTCACCTAACTGGAATGAACAATACTGATAAGATAGGTGTGATATTGTCTGAGGAGACGTATCTGAGGCTGATAGCAACTCTGTTTTAGTTTAGTCCTCCCTATATTCCATAGCCTATTTTTGTATCAAAGTCATAAGTCAGACGTATTCTGCTAAGGGGCTGTAGCCTGACAGTTGTTATCCACTGCCTCAACAGCAAAAATGATCCAGTGGCTTTGCCATTGGATTGTTGCAGCCTAAAACCTCTGTATTTCAGTTGCCTGCTCACAGATGTAGAGTCCAAAGAGCTCTTCTTCTGATCTTGCTTTTGTCAGCACTCCTCATCTAGGCTCATTAATAGTTTATGTTAATTTATTTTTAAGAGTGAGCTTATTTTTTTGTTTTAAATCTTATTTATGATCATATTTAGGAAACACATTTCCTTACTAAGTAGCTTTCCCCCCTAATGCACAGGAAGAGTGAGATACTGTCAAGTTGAGCCACGGGGTCAGATGTAGTCACGAGAGGCACTTGGTGCTGAATGCTTTGGTTTAGATGAGCCAACCACCACCAATCATCTCAGCCCAGCACTGGCATCTTCCACGAGAATATCCTTGTGTAAAATTCTATTTTGCTTCTGAAACTGGGCTTCAGAGTCAAAAGATTTCTGATTGCTCCAAAGCTGAGGCTGAAAGACAGAATAGAAATATCCCAGCACTGCAATTTTACTCCTGAAACCTGCTGGTTTCATGTTTCCTTGGCTCAGTGGTGAAAGCAGGCTGATCAACGTGCAGAATGGAAACAGGTGACAAATGCCAGCTGACAGAGATGCAAAACAAGACTTATGACCCGTGGAAACTCCCAATTCCAGAGCGCTGTGCTGCAGGAGATCTCATTACTGTGCACTTACGTGGAACAGAGAGGGGAGTCATTTGAATAACACTAACACTGCTGTAAGCAAGCCAGCCTTATCACAGCCATGGAACTTCATGTGCCTGAGAGACAGCATCCACAAAGATGCACTTCTGAAAAGGTACCCCACTAAAGTGCAGCTGTGCCTCTGGATCTGCACTCATTCCCTGGGAAGAGGTCGGTAGCAATTGTACGATCTTGGGTGGGAGATGCAACTACTCGGCACATCCGTCATGTTTCATGAAAGTTACTCTCAGCCCCCCCACCCCTCCCAAATCCCAGATTTGTGACAGTGGTGTTTCAGACAATGTTTTAAAAAGAGCCTATTTCCATGTTCCTGGCTGTTTGCTCTGGAGACTCTGACCTGTCACCCTTGGAGAGATGGGTACGACTGATCACGTTAGAGGTGGGGTGTGTGGAGAAACCCTTTTTGGGTACTTGATGAAAATAATCATAAACCATCATAAACCATGATTAGCAGGATGGCTCATGACTTTCCTCTAGCTGAGTCTGAAGACAAGTCAGAACCCAGAAGGTTTATTTCCACCCTTCTGTGTATCGGCCATGCCAGTAATTCAATTAGGAGTACATAGATGTGCTGTAGTGATTAGCACTGTTCCTGTTACAATTAGGAGTAAGGAATGTTTACAAATGTCCTTGAGGTAATAGGACCCCTAAGTAATTACTATAATTGCACAAGAATTGCTTATAATTGTTGGACTTCCCAGAAATGACTTTCAGAGGAAATCTGTGCAGCCAATTGCTTTGCTGCCTCCTCAGATCAATGCGAGATTAGTCCCAGTGCACAGGGCAAAGTAGCAAACTATTAGCATTTCATTAGCAATATACCACACTGCAAAACTCAAATGATTGATGGTCTGGGCAGGACACACTTTCAAATGTTTATGAAGAATTAGTAATCTCCTCCTCTTCTTATTTTTTTTTCCTTTCCTTTTCTTCACTGCCTTTCAAAAAAAAAAACTCGCCATAATATTGAGATTTCCATACATTAAACTCTGCCATTGATGACAGAATACATGTATCAGCAGCATAACTGTGTCCAGTGTATTGTTCTAAGTACTTTCAATATTAACATGAGAGAAAAAAAATCAGATTATATCCAGACTGATTTTTTTTTATTCTTCTTTCTTCCAAGACAGACAAAATTGCTGCTCACTAGTGGCAGGTTTCTAGGTGAAATATTTCATATGCACTGTTTGGGCCCAGTTTGTTTGCCTGGGTTTTCCATAAGGGCTGTTGTCTGTCAGAGGGACACTTAGGCTCTTCCCAACTTTACATGAAAGTGTAGCATCTTTCTGATCAATCCAGTCATTTGTGTGTCTGTAACAGAGAGGAAAAGAGGGAATCATCACATCAGTAATATGATCTTTCTGCAGACCAGAAATAACCAGAGATGGACCCACTGCTTTAAAAACCATAAATATATATCTATAAAGCCGTCTAATTATTTCATAAATCAGCAGATGCCCCAAAGATTCATTACTCTGATAAAGAAAAATCAAAACAAACAAACAAACAAAATTAGATGTTTGACTTAATTGCCAGATTTAAAACTCCAAAATTTTGTTTCTCTGTCCATGTATCAGCATTTCCTAAACATTCAGTTTTAGCTTGGAGAGGGCCATGAGAACCCAGCACTTCCTACTGACCTGAGGTTTTTTTACTCAGGAAATTATCTCAGATTTGAGGCTTTAAATTTTAGGCTTCTGTCTTTATAAAGGCCAAGACATTTGGAAAATACAAACTGAGTGAGCATTTTTTCCAGTTGTTTTCCAGAAGAAACCACTTATTTAACCCCAAATCTGGGTTTCAATCAATAAACTTTTGAAGAATTAATTAAAATATAATTTTAAAATGTTTCTCACGCCCACCATCTTGGCTCATTTTGAGTCACTCTTAGCGAACGTGCGGCATCAAGAGGGAGACACGTGAAAGGCTAATGATGCTGCCGAGGCTACAGCCATGAGCTTCTCTCTCTTCTGAACTGGAAAAAAGATTCAGTGCATCCAGCATTCTGTCATTTTGTCAGCTCTGTCACCCTGTGAGACTCGTTCAGATCTTTCCCATCCATCACCGGCCACCACCACTGCAGGGGGGGATGCAGCACAAAGCAGCACTGAGGGGAGGGCAAGGGTTAAAGGGACCTGAGGATGTTGGGGAAGGTGCCAGGAAAATTAATTTTGTGTTTGACTTCTGGTTTTTGCCTGCTAAGATCTCCAGGAAGTATTCAACATGTTTTCTCAGCAATTTGCACTTCTTTTTTTTCTTTTTTTTTAAAATATGATTTATCGTTATCCATTTACAGCAGAGTTCCCGCTGTTCACTTTATAGTTTTGTTTTTTTCGTTGTTTTGGTGAGATATGACATTAATTTGCCTTCACATCTTTTATTCATTTTAAATATGCAAAAATCCTCTAAAATGCATTACCACATGAACTCTGGGAAATACAACATATGATTTTAGTTAAGACTGGAGAAAATACATATCACATACGTTATGAAGAAACACAAAATTCTATCTTGGAAGAAGATGTGACAATATTTGTGCCCTTGTAAGACACCTATAAACCCTCTTACTGAAGTACACCCAGTCCATTTCTATAGTTATCCACCTGATATTAAACAAGCCTGGAGCAACATCAAGACAGGAATGGAGTTTATTTACTATTTCTTGTACTAAACTTGTACTCGAGCGATAATTTTGTTTTACAGTTTTTCAAGCTCATAAGAAACAGTTGAGCATAACCTTTTTAAAGGGTTTTTCTGCTATTCTATTTTCATTATCTTCAGAAGAATGATGGGATTTCAATGGCTCACAAATATTTGCTTGTTAGGGAAAACAGTTTAGGTGTCAAGGTTTGTGGCAGGTGTAAATTGAGTGATTCCATATGGTCTTAAAAATTACTCAACCACAGCATCAAATCCCTTCTTAAAAGGTTCAGAAAAATGCAGAACAACCTAATTTAGCATCTATCACTTTAGGAACCTTTACCTTTCACTAAGATGGATGAACAGAGGAACCATGGCAGATCTGTCATATCCATGCCACTGTCTCTGGAAAACTATTAGACTCCTGGAAATCATCTTAGAGCCTCTCATTACTCTAAAACTAGAATCTTTGTGAGGGTTTATTGAGGGTTTATTTCTCCTCTGGCACTGACTATTTTCTGAACTAAATTTACCTAATAATTATTAAATCTACTTAATTCAGAATCAATACTGTTAAAGACAGTGGGACCATTTCTTAATTTAAAAAAAAATAGAATAAAAAGTGTGTCTATATACCATGTCCCAGCTCTCTCCCCATCCATACTCTTGAGGTATTCCTGATCCACCTACCACTGGCAACAGTGCTGAATATAGTTATAAGTGGGTTTATTTCCTTATTTAGGAATAATGTATCCTATGTCTTTCTATGGACATCTCTACAATGGAGTCATGGTATAATCCAGAAAAAATGTTGATAATATTCCCCAATGTGTGATTGTATGATATCACTGGCTTTTATGGGTTATATTTTAAGTCATGACCAAAGCTCATCTTGAAATTTGATGTTTTCAAAGCAATTTAGAAACAGCAGTTCTGGGTCCTAGTTTTCCTCTAAGAAAGCAAAGTAGGATCTTGCAATCTGCAGAGAAACACAAACCTCTGCAGTGTGATGGGATTGCTTCCCTAAACAATGAGAGAGGAAAATGTGACGTTCAGTCATTTTTACCCTGTGTGTTGTTTCAGTCTAAGACCTTTGCTTGATAATTTTTCCTCCAAAATACAAATAAATGTCACGCTGGTGAGAACATTGCCAAGCAGTAGTAGGAAATGATTTGGGGTTTAGCACAAAATATATTTTAATGGGAGTGTATCAAGCACCATTAAATTGCAGGAAGAAGCAGTCAAGAGCCATACAGACAACCTGAGCCTCCATACCGAGTTTTAAGGTGGGTAAAAAATTAGATTGCTCATATTCAATATGCAGTGTGTCAAACTAAATACATGCAAGAGCCGGTGACAGCGGCAGAAATGGTAGTTGATGGGATGCTGGGAGTGATTTCGTATCAAGTGCTAATCAGACTGTTTTTCCACTTAGCAGCGGTACCACTCAATAACTGACAACTTCTAGATTATCCTGAGAGTGCTTTCCAAGTGCCTCTGATGTTTGTGGGCTGCACAGAATCCAGAAAACTCCAGCAGCACCTTTCCACACAGCCTGCGCTGGCCACAACATTTCCATTTACCACAACAAGCAGCGGGTAGAATCCAGGTTTGGAGTACTGCAGCTTATTGTTTTTTTCTGAGTGGTGTAATGTATCATAAGCCTCGATGAAATGGTGAACAGTGAAAATGAATAGCAACCTTGTCTAAAACCAAAGTAATCTAATATCTAACGAGCTTCTTGGAAAGATGGAGGGAAAGTGCTTGCAGAGGTTAAAGAGGGGGCTCTTCTTTAAGTTTGGGATTGTTTTCTTGTTCCCTCTGTCATCCTTGACAGGTTGTCTGATCACTGCTACACTTCCTTATTTCTCCCTGAATGTGTGTGTTCCTTTTGCACTAACAATTATTAACATTTCACAAGTGTCTGGTGTTGGGGTGTGTTCGTAGCAAGGCTGATATTGATCCTGAAGGGAGGTTAATTACGAGTCATTAGTAAATCAATAAACTCCTTCAATCCTGATTTGGTTTAAACTACTGCAGGAACAGATCAGTTTTTCCCTGTGACATATCAAGAAGATAATACTTAAACAATAAGATAATACTTAAACAGATAATACTTAAACAAACTACTTTTCAGAAATTTAAATATTTTAGTATTACTATGGAGTCTCTGCCAAAAATGTGTTTTGAAAGTATACATTGGAAACCTGTTGGGGTTTTTTTGCAAATTCAAAATTTTTATTTTTGGATAGTTACAAAGCACTTGCAAGATCTTGTTAATACTCAGAAAAATTAGAAACTCTGAGATGTAAAAATATGACTTGCATCTTAAAAAAAAAAAATAAAGGAAAAAGCAATGTTAAAAAAGCTACCACATCAAAACATTCCAGCTGTCAAATTTCATAGTTCCACAACGAATCTTATATCTTGGCTTATTGTCTGGAGTTTGGAGTTTTTTAATGAGACTTTGAGATCTAAGAAGATGAAGATATGTTTTTCTTTTTTTTAACAGAAAATTGGTTTTCAGGCCATTAGCATATTTACATAAGTAATATTGAAAGCGACCCTTAGTTAAAAATTCACAGTAAATTAATTTTTGCCTTACTATAAATGATGTTTTAGAGCCACTTTAATTATCTATAACAGAACACAACATTAGTCTGAGAGAAACTCTCACGGGAAAAATACGATATGTTTGTATCAATAAATTTGGCTGTGTCGATTTGACTTGAAAGGAACACTTAAGCCTAGAATTCGGTTCATGAAAAGTTTGAGCATTAAACTCCCATCAGGGGGATGGCAAGATACTAAGAAAAGTAGAATATTTTTTCTCTGTATAGCTAGATTCTGAGAGTTTATAAATGTGTCCAATATCTCCATGGTTAGATACATAAAGTTTTATTTTTAATTAGGTAGGCTTATGTTACAATACATTAGGAAACCAAATACAGCCGATGTACATTTTTGTTCTGCGAGCACAGAGATATTCACTTGAAAAAAATAATTTATAAAATGCATTTCCACTCCAAGTGGCACATCATAATGTCAAAGAAATGAATACAAATGCTGACGTTTCCAAGAATTAAGTAGGATTTTGGCTTTAGCTCTCCATCTCTTTCCCCACTAACCAAAATGAATATGTAATGCTGCAAAGAAAGTACTTTCATATTGTAATCTTTGATACCAGCGTGATTAAGAAAAGCATTAAGAAAGGTTGATTGGTACATGGGGCTGAAAAATCAGTACTGCCTGCGAGAATGATAAATAATGGAAGCTGCTATTAAAATAGGAGTAATTACTGATATATCTATATACTTATAGTGCTGTTTTTCATTTGGCTTTTTTTCCTCTCATTGCACATTGTGGAGGCTTCATAAAAATTCCAGATGGAATTAGTATGAGGAAAATTTTAGAAGAGTAACCGTTAAAACCAATCGTAGCTGGACCTAACTCGGAAATATTTTTTGTATTATTAAAAAAACCTAAAATGATATGAGGTCAGTATAATTCAGAATTTGCTTTAGTGAGGCAAAACTCATCATTTCAAAGTTTTTTCTTAGTTAGCATGAATTAAACCATGATAAGCTGATCATCTTCTCTCCATCCCAGTGTCTGAAGGGAACATTGCACAGGTTGGATGGTTTATGGATCTTTAAATCCACTGCAAGCCCATGTGCAGGAGAAGATAGTGGCTCACTCAGACAGGACACAGAGATGCAAAACTGAGTTCGAGGCCTTATTTTACTTTCTGGCCACATCTGGGAAGAGAAAGCCCATTCCTTGAGGGCTTTGCACACTAAAAGGTGAGATTAAAAGGAGGGGAAAAATCAATGCACTCCTGCGGGACAAGGAGCAGAAGAGCCAGATGGGGTCTGTGTGTCCTCCTCCCTGGGACTCTGAACAGGAGGGATAACTTGAGTAGGAAAAAAGGAAAAAAAATCCCCTGGAATGGCCATCTCATATTGTGCCTGCTGACCTAGATTCTTGCTCTGATGGAGTTATGATGATGAAAAAAAGCCATTACATATTCCTTGGGCGTGTACTGGAGAAGGACCATAAGCTAGAAGCAGTCATTAGGTTTAGACGTGGATGTGGGTTGCTTAAAGACTTGGAGAGCTGTTTAATCTTGAAGTGGGACATGTTATAGATTGTGTTTCCATGTGTACTAATACAGGGATTAAAGCTGCTAAAGCCTCACAACCTAAAATGCTACTCGAGTCTCTATTAAGGTCCGGGCAGATCAACTTGTTTGGTCTCTGCAGGGAGAGGGGGGAACAACCAGAGCTGCTTGAGCTCAAGGTGACATAAAAACAATAACACTGTGGATGCATATAAATTTGTTGGCCTAGCTGTAAATAATTGCCTCTCTTTACAGGAAGATTTCATCCCTGCACATGTACCAAAAGAGGACAAGAAATGATTTTCCCAGGTAATAAATATTTTTGGGAAGTGTTAAAAGTTTCTTAGTTTGTCTAAGGAGGAAATGAAGCTTTTGTGAACTTTATCACCTAATAATTTGGGCATTGACTTACTTAAAGTTTGCTTCCTGGACCCTGACAGTTACCTTGCCCTGAGTAGGAATAAACAAATAACTGGAGGAGGGTAGGAAGAACTGGGTCAGCATTTGGGGTGAGAATTTTCTAAGTCACATTTCAATTTAAGAAAGCCTTTATGGAAAAGATTAAATTGAGAAATTATTTCGAACATGCTTCTGATAAAGGGATTGATAAAAGTACAAATGAAATAATAATAAAAGTTAAACATATTTGCTGCATGGTTTAAAATATTCACTAAATCACATAAGCCAAGTTTTTGCTTAACAAACTGAGATAAGATGGTAGTGCCACTGCACTGTTATCTGCACTGCACTGATACTTCTGCTTGTTTCAGAAATATGAAATTTGGGTTCAACTCCTCCATCAGCCTGAGGGCATTTGAGTCCTATCCAGGAACTTGCTCAAAACTTGATGAAGTATCTCATTTAAAAAATTTGTATTTTTCTATGAAATGTTCCTTATCAGCCTTTTTCTCATTGTGGAACACAGTGAAGGGAATCTGTAAGGTTTTTTTTCTGGTTCAAGGAGTATACTATCTTCATTTTCCAAGAGAACTCAGCATATTTTAATATTAAACAAAAATCTTGACTTAAATAATTTCCCCGTGTATTAAGCTCGTTAAGAAGTATCAGGCTCTCCAAGCCATTAATTTAATATGAGTAGTGTCGCCTGCAGTGATGCTGCTGAATTTATTGCCCAAAGATAACATTTAGATAAAGAGACCATTCCTTTCCAAATGACTTCTGAAAAAAACCCACTGCCCTTATAGAACCTAATTTAATTAATCTTCTAGATGAAGGCAGCAGTCAGTAGGAAGAATCTGATGTTGTTTAGCCCCACTCTTATGAATATTAATATTCAGGAAAATGATTCTTCTCTTCATGAATACTATAAATGTGCATTAGGGTTGGAGCTCTGAAAAGTAACCAGGAGTTATTTTTTGTTCCTCTCTTCTTGTAAGCAAAGAGTCTCGCATTCCTTCATCTGATTTATACAAAATTTTGACAATGGAACTGTGGTGGAACTCTTGTGTAAGG
This sequence comes from Myiozetetes cayanensis, assembly GCF_022539395.1. Lineage (NCBI taxonomy): Eukaryota > Metazoa > Chordata > Aves > Passeriformes > Tyrannidae > Myiozetetes > Myiozetetes cayanensis. The sequence goes on along the minus strand of NW_026087456.1, from coordinate 7,908,355 downwards.
GAGAAAATGATTAATGGATGTGGACCATGCCTGCCCTGAGCTGCACTTGGAGAACCCTGTGTGTCTGTATGTATGATCTGGGAATTAACATTTACAGCACCTGACATTTTAAATTGTATAATTATGCTAGGATACATAAATAGAAGTACAGGGTTTGGGTCCCTGTGTGAACAGAATCTAATTTCACTATAAAAATCATGTAAGAAGCCTTTCTTTAAAAGACCAGAATGAACCAACCTTTCTCTTTTCATGCACAATGAAAAAATGCATTAAAAAAAAAAAAATCCATTAAAACAGTGTTAACCTGGGTACAACAGCCAGGCAGACAAGTTCAGCCTCGAAGTTGGACCTATCCTCTACCCACACAAACAACTTGCCATTTCTGTGCAAGACTTCCACCTTGGGGTCCAGCAAGAGCAATAGGAAATGTATTTCCCAACAATGTGGTGTTTGCACTCTCTTAAGATGAAGCAACGTTTTGAAAACTGAATTAATTCTCTTCAAATCACATTAATAAATATGAGAAGGAGATGGGGCATTCATGTGACCCTTTTATAGAGCAACATCCCTCAAGCAAAAGGTTCATTAGGTTTTTGAGACTTAATTCAGCGTTTCCTGGAAATGTAGAGAGTTGTAGGATTCATTGACCAGCATTTTCCTCCTTTCACTTGTAAAGTACTTTGCAAAAAATTAAATTAAACCAAGCCTTTTGCTTGAAAGTGCTCTCAAAAGGCATAAAGATGTTTAAAGCTGGATCTGAAATGGTTCTAGGAAAGAAAGGAAAAGGAAATAGCTGAGAGAGTTTGCGCTCAAATCTAAATGTTCTCTGCCATTTTATCTTCTTTGTACAGTTCTCAAACAGCAGCTTGCACTTCATAATTACATACTTGCCTCCAAGAGGGAGCAACTTTGTTGTGCTCTGGCTGTACAAGAGCTCTACAGGTAACTCAGCCCACTGTGGGCTGGATCTCTATCTCCTTCCACGTGCCATTGCATTTCAGGGCATTTGGCTGGGAATATTTCAGGGAATATTTTCATTTTCTGTAATCATTCAGATAAATCAGGTTTTAGACAAGTTTAGACCGTGTTGTTGCAGTGTGGGTGAACAAAGGGAATTCACTTGATCTCTTTGCTAATTGCATCCCAGCAAATTGGTTCCAAAGACTTTACAATCACTCCCTTAGTAACACCAATAAGCATACAGGGAGGAAATGTCAGTGGGGTAGTATGACAGATATAGCACTAAACCACTTTTCCTAAACCTCTGGAGATAATTACTTCAAGCTCAATAAAGAGTCCTTGGTACATATCCTCTTCACTTTGGTACCAGTATTTTAGATGATTTTTTGCTTTGTTATGGATTTAATGTTTTCCCTCAGAAATGCTGTATAATACTGCGTCTCTATATAGAATAGTGGAATATTCTTTTATTAAAATGTATGTTCATCTGCTTCATTTAAACATAATTGATTTTTGGAGGAGGAAATGCCATTTTTTGCGGTACCCTGTTTACATATAAGAATTCTCTGAAGCTTGGCAAGTTAATAATTTGTGCCAGCAGACCTGTAACTGAGCTCTAAAACTTCTAGGAGGATGTTAAGTTCAACTATTATCTTTTAAATATTATGTACCAAAATATATTAAATAGTATATATTAAAATATCCACTTGGATATGTTGGAAGATAAAACTGTTATGCTGCGAGCGTAGCAGGTACCTGTGTTTCTGTGTTGTTGATTAACACAAAATATGTTAAGTCTGACCTAGAACAATACTGCAGCTTAATTCTGTGTTTGTAGAGATTACAGTTTTTATGTCAAGACACTGTTCATGTGATGGGGATATTTTCCAAAAGGTAGGAAATAACGAAAAATTATTTTATTAATCCGTTACAACTGTGGCGAGCGGTGCAACAGCTGCTGATCTGCCATTCAGCGAGAGATGAACAAAACTGGTCTATTCACCTGCACAGCATAAATTAAAAATAACCAGGAAGTGCGAAGTTAAATAATGAATGAACATTCAAAGGTGAGAAGGTGAAAGATGAGCAGCAACACGTTCTGGTGTTACGAGTTAAGTTAGAAATTCTAATCAGTCATTAAAATAAAAGGTAAAGATGGGAGGGTTTGCTCAGAGCAGAGGGTTAGTAAAACTTGAGCAGTGACTTTAAATACTAATAGAGGAACTGCAAGCCTACACTTCCCAGGTATGTTGCTTGCAGACTCACTTCAGAGTATAGCTATTTGCAGATAAAAGCTTTTCTAAAATAACAGTATGGAAATATAGACTGTGAATTCATCTTTTAGAACAGAAGTCATACACATTTAGGCAGACAGAGATGGAATAAAGCACACACACTTGAAGCCAGACACAAAAGCAGGGATTCTGCTATTCACCTGGAATTTTCCAGAGCAAGGGGCTTCCACACAGACCCTGAGCTGGCTGGGGCAATTAGGCTAAAAACTTCCCACTCCAAACCAGAACCCAGGGCGCTGGTAAAACACACACTGAGGAAAAAAAGGATTATTTTCAAAAAGCATCAGTGTGCCCTTTTATCTCAGATGTGAACCTTAAAGAGCACTTGTGTTGCTGTTCACATGGGAGTTTTATATCTTGAACTGTAGCTGAGTTCTCCTACTCTGCAATGGGCTGTGCAGAGCCCAGACGGGTCAGCTGGGGCACTTCCCAGAGTCCCTGTTGAAGCCATTTCCTCTGCCACACAGCAAAGGCTGCCAGGGCAAATCTTGGCTGCCATTGTACCAAAAGACACCACAACTCCCCAAACTATTTTTACCCTACTTTTCCTAACACAAAAAAAAAAAAAAAAAAAAAAGAAGGACTGTAATACCCCATCTCGCGTGGCAAGGGAAGGTTGCTTGAGGCACTCTGGGCTGCGTGGAGGAGGTATGACAAAATTCTCAGGAGGTTCAACAAACTTTTACTTGCGGACTTTAAAACGTTGAGGTAGAATAAGGTACTTGGCAAATTTTAAAACAATGTCCCGACAAAGTAAGGCACTTCACAAACAGGCCATACAGTCGGCCAGCGCCATTCTGTGTCAGGCTAGGGGTCAGCCCGCCATTTTGAGACGGGCCATGGCGCCACTCTGCCATTTTGTGTGAGGCCATGAAATCGGTCCTCCATTTTGTGACAGGCCGCGGGGTCGCTCACCGCCATTTTGTGGCAGGCCATAGGATCACTCCGCCATTTTGGGGCAGGCCCTGGGCTCAGTCCACCATTTTGTGTCAGGCCGGACTCACTCCACCGTTTTATGGCAGGCCATGGGGTCAGTTGTCACAACCTGTGAGGAACAAAGTGACAAGTACTCCGGGTTCTTGGAGGAAGTGGGTCTCCCTTTATTTAACATGGCTCTCCTTACATATGAGAAGGATAGAATTCACCAGAACAAGGGACATTAACATTCCACTAAAGGACAGTAAAGGAGGGGACAATCTATATTAGGAAAAGTATAGGAGGGATTATAGAATATGTAAGGTAAAGAGGGGTGGAACACAACCGAATAAGGTAACTCTGCACTATGACAGCAACTGACGAATCAGAAATAGGGAATAAAACATGAGGGGAATCATGAGGTGAAATAACTGCAAGTAAAGAAGAACAACATAGGAAACATATATTATCGTTAAAACGTTAAAAATTCTGAGGTAACGGTAAGAGTCCAGTGAATTCACATCACACGAAGCTTTCTTCCATCCTGCTTTCATCTAAATTGTCTTCTACTTTCTTTCTCCAGCATTCAAACTTCTACTTCTCCTCGTCCCCAGCTCCCAGAGTCAGTCACGGCCATTTTGTGTCAAGCCATGTGCCAGTCTGCCATTTTGGAGCACGTGTGTTTTTCAAGAGTTCCATGTCTGCTTGTGTTTTCTCATGAGGTGAGTCAGTTATAGCTTCCCATGTGGATTATATAACAACAAAAGCAGCAATTTATCTACTTGTAAAAGTGAAAGACTTGTATTTCATGGACTTATTTTATTTATCTATGATTATGGTTTTATTTATTTATTTTCAATATTTTTATTTTTATTAATTTATTTATATTTATTTTTAAAATTATACTTAATTAATATAATTATAATTAATTAATATAAATATATACATTAATATTTAAATTTTTGTTTATTATATATTTTATCATTAGTAGGTGATTATTCATATTAGCATATAAAATACCATTCTTAAAAGGACCAGTATTTTGTGCCTTGACAACATTTTCGTCAGGCTAGAAAACTTTCCTATTACATTCACTTTGAAAAGAGAACTGCACAAAGACTGGATTTATTACTCAACAGATGCTCATCACATTGCTTAATGCTCTATTTCATGGTCCATATTCATCATCCTTTTTTGATTCTTAAATTTATACCCAATTCCTTTTGAACATCTGGTGTTCTTCCTCTTCTATGTTTGAGACAGAATAATTTGTTTGGACAAAGCATTTCTTCTTGTAATGCTCTAATCCTCATGGATGTTTGGAACATAGGCAGGAGAAGAGGACTTCTGCGATTAAATGTAAAGATGTTTGCAAGATTGTTTCATTTTCTGATAAATATAAATTTATTCCTCTAACAACTTCATCTGTTGGCAGCCTTTGACATAAATCTGCTGTTGCTGGGAACTGGGAAGAATGTCCTTGCAAAGGAAATTGTTCTGCGAACCATTGATCTGTGCACAGACTTCAAGGTAAATTAAAAAATAAACAAACTTAGATTTCTTTTTAAGAATAGGTATTAAACTTGGGAATATATTTTATTAGAAATTCAGAAATTGTTCAGTGTATTTTTACGTTTGTGCCAAAGCATATTGATTTGCTTTTTGGTAAGCACATGTTTCAGTGGGAACTGTGGACGTAATGTCACCTGAATAGCTAATGCACCAGCACTGTTGCATTCTTGACATCTTAGTAGAAGGCTTGAAACTCTTTTTTCTTATTTCAAGTCATGGATATTTCCTGAGAAAAGCAAAAACACGAATATGAAAATTTCAGTAGTTCACCATGGTGCCATACACCATGTCTGAAATCTCATTCTGGTCCTGTCAGCCGCTGCACGCTCCACTCATTTCCACGGAGCTGCTAATACATTCTAGCCAGTGACACGTGTGACATTTGAACAAAGGCTGAGAAACAGTTTTAATACATCAGAAAAATACTGTGACCCTTTGTTTAGTTGTTGCTTCTGCCTGTCAGCAGAACAACTTGGGCATCGGGGTTGTACCGGGGGATCTCTCTCTGTGCCCCTCTGCCCCTCATTCACATCACCAGCAGTTGTCTGGGAGCTTCATTTTGTGTAATACCATGAAGCATCACGAGGATCTTCTCTTAAAAACTGGCAAAGCATTTGATCTGCTGTGTTTAGCCTGCAGAACACGGAACCCGTGGCGCTGCAAGTCACACGTTGGCAGAGATCATGATGAAGGCCTTTCAGCTTGAAAGGAGGACTGAAAAGGTGCCAGCCTTTTTAGACCAGCCCTGATCTTGGGAAAACACCAACTGCAACTTTTATTAATATCAAACTTATCACATGGAAAGCCTGACTTTTTTTTCAAAAATAGATACTGTTGAATTATGTTAATTTTTAATTTTTTACTGTCATATTTGATGAAGCACCAGTGAAGTCTTCTTTACAATTTTTCATCTTGCCAGTGCCTTGTCAGCCTGAAATACATAGAGATTTACATATATTTTCCCAAGAGGTTGGCGTTTCTCAGACAAGTGTTGAAATAGTAGTTGACATCTTTAATAAGAAAATGGAGCCAGGGAACAGAATGAGTAAATTAAAACAGCCATTAATTTGATTCTAGATTTGATCTTAAGAAAAAAAAAAAAAGGGAAAAAATGTATATCTATGAATTAGTTTTGAAAGAAATGTCATAATTATAGAATTAATCCTTGTCTGGAATCAGATATATTAGAAATTACTTATGATCAGCCAGCACAAGTTCGGAGTTCCACAACTAAAAGTTGCCATAAATAATTGGAAATTGGGAAGCAAATAAAATAGCTGAATGGTAGACGCACTGGTTTATGAAACAATTTCAGGGTACAGTTGTTTTTTCCTCTGCAGAGACTGGCGAATCTTTTTTACATATAAAATAAGATTAGACTTTAAAGTATTTTTATTTTTTTTTCTGAGTTGATATTTTTATTTGCTTCTTAAGTGGGTTAAATTTAGTAATTGCTTATTGATTGTTCATATGCAGTGGCTCATATGCAATGCTCACATTCTTTGATTGTTGATATGCTCATGTTTTCTGCCTTGTTAGATCACTATGGATTTATTCAAAATCCTTTCCAATCTTGAGCTACCTGAAAAAATTTGGGTCATCTGTAAATTTTGTCAGGTCACTGCACTACTTCTATTTCAGAATAATTGAAAGAAATAGTAGGAACAGTATCTATTTGTGTGTCTTGACATAAAATTAACATTTAAAGTATCCATGTAGGCTTCATCACTTTGACATAGGACATCTTTTCCAAAAAAATCATGGTTTAAAATGAGAAAATGGTCATCTGTAATGATTCATCAGCTTACACTGAGAAATGGGAAAAGGTATTGACAATTTGTAAATATTTATGCATGCTTTTTGTGCCCCCAGTGCCTCTGGGTTGATCTGTGCCTAAAACAGGGATAATGATGCAGCTTTTCCTCACGATTGTAATAAAAAAAGCAAAGTATTTGGAGAAGGTGAATATGACAGACATTGTGCTTCTTCTCAATGTTGTTATGGGAAATCTAATCCTTGGGAATTCAGAGAAAGGTTTGGATGTGCCAGGACTGGTTTTGAAAGTTTGCAAAACAGGGAGAAATGCTGAGGTGTGAGTAACATGTGGGACAAGTGATGCCTAAATGATTATTTCAATGACAGTTGATGACTGTCATCCCATAATTTCTTGTACTTGGTGCTTCAGATAGAGTCTTTGTACAGTATTGCACAAGTTTCTAGCAAAAACCAGCCAGGGTTTTAGAACCACAGCTAGTGAATATTGTGGCTCATTGCACTTATTTTTTAAATGATGTAAATTAAGTAAGTGTATGACAGTGTTTCTGAATGACAAATGGAACCATAACCTGGCACCTTTCCAGAAGACCACTGAGGGGCAGCATGTATATCACTGAGCAACTTTAGTTAATTACAGGTTTTAGTTCTATTCAAGATTACTCTGCATTTTTAAACTTCTCATGTCCTTGCTCTGGTCTGATCCTTTCATTCTTAAATTATCCCCGAGCAGTACATTTTACTAATAACAATACAAACAATGGTATCATGACAGCACTGCTTTATGGGGTTTGCCACATGGAGTTTTCTTTTTTTGCCCTCTAATAAAAGCCTATGTGCTACTTCTGCTTGACCTGCTACACCTGTGTGACCACAGCAGCTGCAAAATATGATCTAGTTATGACTGAGAATCTGCCTGACCCTGCTGGGGTAGCTGACTTTTTCCGACTCTGCCCTCTCCAAGTTACTGTTCTTGGTGCAAAAGTCAAGAAAAAGAAGAAATCTGGAGGTCCCTGATGCTACCAGCACAGGTATAATTTTGAATTGAAATTGTAAGCCTTTTCACTGGTATGGCCTCTGTTCTGTCCCTTTGGGTACAGGTATCTTGGTTTTGTATAGCTGTTCTATATTCCACTGGATGTAAATGATTAAAACTTGTATAATTATGAGAATGCTAACTTTTTTCAGAACATCAGACTCTGCTTTTGCTTCCTTTTCTCCATTCTCTTTGGTGAAATCTGTAGGCAGACTGGGATATGGTATTCATTGTGGAATATTCATCGTGGAATATTGAGAAATGTCACATAATTTAAACCAAAGCATTTCCTTGAGCTAAAGGTACCTAAGCTAACCAAAATATGTAAGTGAGGAATCTGCTAGGATGCTTTGTATCAGATCCAGCTTGGCCCTGCTCCGAAACAATAACCATAAAGGTGAAAAGCAAGACCCATTAACCATCAGGAAATGAAATCTCACAGATTGCGGCTAAAATTTTTTAATGTTTACAAAAACATTGAAATTTATAAAATGCTCTGTCAGATGGCACAGCACAAAGATCCATTAGAAGCCATAATAAATTTTCTCTTCAATGAATTTCAAATTTTGGAGTCCTGTGTTAACACATCATTTATCCCTCCGTATAACATTGCAACCCAGAATGTCTTCCTGGTGAGACAGTTGTGAACTTTGTCCTTTTTTTGTCTGTCTAGTAAGCTCATGATACTAGAGTCTCATGGAATAGCTGTAAACTAATTCCTAATACAATTTGCCTAAATTATTCATTTGCTGTGTGATTGCAATGATTTCAGGGCAAAGGTGATAATGCTTAGCTGTATTTCTAGCAGTTCTTAAAAATAATTGGATTAGAAATCATGCACAGAGATGCTACTTATTATTCTTAACAGTTCAGGACTTATTTAAGTGTTTTAATCAAGCAGTAAATGATGTATATCTCAGACTACTTTCTTTCCTGGTTTTTGAGTCACAGTTTGTAAGCACTTGAGCACAAGCCTTTTCATCAGGCAAAACAAATTCTTGTAGCATTTTGCCTTTCTGGTTCCTTGCAGTAGGAAATAAACCCCAGCCAGTCATGTTAGAGGCAAAGCCACACTATACTGCCTAAATAAATACCCAGAATTAGCACGTCAGCGAACTAATGCCATCAGAATTAATCTAATACACCCGCAGAATGTCTTGCCCAAATCACTCTTAATTGCTTGCCATTGGTATTTGTCTGCATTGCTAATGGAAATCCAGTTTTTAGCGAGGCAAACAGTCTGCTGTGTGTTTTCATTAGACTTCCCGTGCCTGTATTGTGCTGCACCTGCCTGCTCCCAAAATGCTGCTTATGGCTGTCATATACTTTTATGAGGATGGGAGCAATGTTCTGGCAAGCTAACTTGACTCAAATTGTGTTGGGATATAAAACATGAAGGCCCACTTGTGATTGCAAAGGTAGTAAGTCTAATTTGATTAGGGCTCCGGTGACACGGCACATTATGGACCTCATTTGTCATTTCTCCTAAGTGCTCGTGAAAGGATCGTTTCTGAGAGGAGGAGGAACTGGAACCCAGGAACACATTCAGCACCTTTCGTGCTCAGGGGAAGAGCAGGGAAATGGCAGCAGAGCCTGATCAATATTGGCTTCAAAATAAAAAGAAATGGGAAAGGCAACAACCAGGAATTCCTGCCTTTTGGAACGAGGGAAAAGTTTTCAGTGGGAGAATGATTTTCTCTTTTAGGATTGGTGTTACTGACTCTCAGCCATTAAAAACCCCACAGTTTCAAGGCTTAAAACTCTGTTGTTAAACAACTGGGCCTTATTTTCTAAAAATGTTCTGAAAAACCCCTCCATGAGTTGCTAAGCAACTGGGTTTGGAGGAAAAGGCCAGATCCTCAGTTTATGTGAAGAAGATTTCTAGGTATATGTGTGAATATAATATTCCCTCCATTCTTCAAAGCTGTGGATCAGGCTAGGGGCTGTCAGGCAGATTTGGTTGTGTACAGAGAATGCAGCTGATTAAATGGTTTTACAGAGATGGCAAACATTAAACGTTTTGACAACATCAGTCCGATAACAAAAATATCTCCCATGGAAAATTGCGAAGGTTTAAAATTTTTCTATCTCTGTTTTCCAGAATCCTGCTGGAATATGTGTTTGAAATTGCTTGGTCTCTGCTTTTTAGTTTTTATGTGTCTTAGTATATAAATATTGCTGAAAGGAATCATTAGAAGGCTATGAATACTGGGAGGAAGGAGCAGAGCTGGACTTTGCAAAAGGGAATTGGACACCAAAACTATCTTTGAACTCCAAACTATCTTGAGGTTCACTACTGAAACAGTTGGAATATCTGCCACCAAACTTGTGTGAAAATATGAATTTTTCCAGGAAATCTGGGCTCTGATTCAGTTTCCAAATGGGATTTTCATAATAATTTAAAGTTATTTTAACTGTTACAAAAATATATCATGTATAAATACATTTTTCTTCATCATGGTAAAAATGGACACTGGTATTTAGATTTCTGTGTTTTGGCATAACCTAGTGATTTAAATATATACAGTGAGGTCATTGTATTCCTTTTTGTCTGAATATTTTCCAAGCATTTTTACCTAGAAAATGCTCTTGCACAAATAACTGGGCTGATAGATAAGTGTTTGGAAATGCCAAAAAGGGCTCCCTGGGCCTGGCAGCTCTAAACTGGGTGAAGAACTAATTCAAGGGAGGGAATGAGAAAAGGTCTCCAGTCATTTTCAGTGTAATAAATATTGCTTGGTGAATTCCTCCTACAGGCAATATATGTAAATATAATGCACAGTGCTGCTGAATTAGAGTTGCTTTGAGAAACAACTTGTAGGATACATGAATGGAAAAATAAAACTGTGGTATGTAGTGCTTGGGTAATAACATGGCATTTGGGCTATCTCCAGCAGCTTCGTGTTCCCTCACTAGGAGCTCTCCTCTGTCTGTTCAGTCCTTCTGTCCTGCTTCCAGTAGATCTCTTGCAAGGATCATGCTTAAAAGTTAAGGGAACAAGTAGACTTTGGTGAAGAAAAAGCAGAAGACAGTATTATCAGTATGAGGTAAGTGTTCAGTTCATCTTTCAGTAGCTGCTGATAGAAAAACAACCTTAATCCTTCAAAAGCTAATAGAGGTATATATTTTTTTTTAATAATTAGGTTATACTGGATATTTTCAGGAGACTATTACACTTTTTGAAGCCTTGTGACATGCATTTTAATTATCACCTACCATCTAGCGTGTTGAATGTTTTTAGGCTTGTTCAGTGCATTAAAGCAGCAACTGTGTTAATAAATTCTTGTCACTGATTGATATTAAATGACACGTAGCAAACAGTCCATCTGTCTCTGTTCTATCGTTCCACGCCTTCTTTCATGTTCCCATTACAAATTCTGTAATAAATAGTCTGATCATTTTGAGTGACATTTGGGATCTTTATTGGACAAGACATTTCAAGTACATCTGTCTTCTGGCTGGTTTATAGCTGACAGTTCTAACAACAGCTATTACCTTCCAAAAGGCTGCATTCAAAGGATTCTAAGTGATCTCCATATTCCCCTTCCTGATTTTCTTTCTGGTTTCAGGGTGCATATTGCTGACATTTCTACCCCGCGTACTTTTTAAATTCAGACACTTCTTTTCCTCTGTGGTGATGATGATTTTATCACTGTTATGCTGAGTCAGGCTGTATCTGTCTCTCACTGTGAATCTTCCTGCTGGTCTCTTTTGTCCGATCACGTTGCTGTCCTCTGTTAACCTTATCACTCGGCCCCTTTATGTCTTGGTGGGTGTAGGCTTTCTAAGTACTCCAGCTTTACAACTTCTATAATGTACAAAGTCCCTGGAAGCCCAGAGCAGAACAATTGAAACCACCAACTCAGCAAAAGAGTCTTTGACGTGTCTAATTCCCAAGTTATTACTGGGAGCCACATGGTGCTCTAGTTGCTCTTATCTCAAGTCGCTGTGAAATTTCTGTGGAATTATTGTCAAATCTGATGGCTAAACTACCAAGAGGTTGTTTTTTTCTTATCCTTTTAGATCTTATTACATAAGACATTCAAGGCAGAAACTTTTCTTCCTTTGGTTACTATCCCATTCTTCTTCACTATTTTTGATAAATCTTGTTTGGGTGGCCACAGCACTTGCCTTTGTCTTATCTTCTCATTCCCTGGTGCTGGGAGGTGGCAACTTTCAAGGAGTCGTACTGCTGAGATAAGTCTGACACATAAAACTATTTAACTTGACAGTAATCCTCTCTTATGTGCAAACCAAACCTTAATACTCTTGTGAGGATCCGCTGGATTAATTTGCTCTATCTGCATGAGCAGAGGCACCGGCCTGTGCACAGCAAAGCCGGAGAAACGCCTCCAGCTCCGATGCCTCTCACCAGAGCTCTGTGCCCTGTCACTCCTCCCTGGGCTTTTGCTACATATAAACCATGTAGAAACTCTTCAGTGAAGAGATAACGGGTTCAGGTGAGGAGGTATCTCTTGAAATCCTGTGAATTCCACATTAAATGCAACAGCACGTGAAGATCTTTCTACAGCATCCAGACCTCCTTTCTTGCTTACTTTATTTTAAAAGTTTCTTTGAGCTTGCTTTAAAGATGAACAGTAATCATTAAAAAACATAGACCAAGTTTGGCTAAAATTAATTTTATTTTGGATATGTGGAAGTAAAAATAAGAGTCCTTACCTGTTTCCCTACTGTACCTCAGCACGTTTGGTCCAAAAGTGCAGAATAGTAATTGTTAGTGACTCAACTGTAGCGTGATATATTATGTTCTGAGGTTGTACTTCTCTACTTTAAATATGAATATTTCATCATTACTACACTTTATTTTCAACTCTTCTGGAGAATGCAACATCATACATTTTTAATTGTTCAGCCAGACGCTTTCCACATACACACAAGTTTTAATGGCATGTCTTCTTGTTTCAGAGGCGTCCTGGGCTGGAGGATTGGGTTGTTTGATGGACCAGTCAGCAACTTGAGAACTTTTCACCTGAGCCCCCCATCCTGGTTCCACTGGAAGCTGTTGCTGCTGGCAGGCTGGAAGGAGCCAGGACTCCAGGTCTGTCCCTGGGAGGTCACAGGTGAAACCCTTTGGCAGCACTGAAACGTTCACAGCTCAGACTTTGGGTTGAACCAGTCTCGTACAAGCAAACATTTTATTTTCTGGTCTTTCTCCCCTCACACGTGGTCATTGTCATACACACGCTTTGGTGGGTATGAAGTGACTTGCAGGGGCACCATGGGATGTTGTTGTTGCTGCTGTTATTCTAAAATTTTAACTGTCTTTAGTCAAAACAACGGATTTGCTTAAAAATGCAGCCATGGGCCATTGAGTTCTCTCAGAGTGGCTCACTCTTTATGGGAATAAGCACGTCAGCAGCACAATTGTCAGACTCCTACTTTGAATAGCTTAAGTGTCTGCAGGCACCTCTGTGGAATTGGGAAAGCATTAAAAAAATCAGGCTGAAATGTCTGGGTCCCATCTCAAACTGATAACAGAAAGTGCTGAAAGTTTTCAGCTTCAATCACGATGTGACCCTTCCCTCAAAAGACAGGGGAAGTCATGTGTTTAGAAGTTAAAATATATGCTTTTGTAAATAATATATAAAATAGGGCTGAATTATGTTGCATTTTAAACCCAAGGAGCTCTAGTTCAGGGTCACATAGTTTACTTAGTTTTAACCATAAATCTCCAGATCAATAACAGAGGTTGAACCTGATAAGAAATATTTAACCTTTGACAAATGCCTTTATTTATTTTTTATAGAACTTGAAAACACAAAATCCCAGCTCTCTGTGTATGCAGTCACATATGCCTGCAGTTATTAACCATGGAAGAAACAGAAATTATGTTTATATTAGGCAAAACATAAAAGATGGAATGAACATATTTGCCAAAACATTATGTTATGCAAAATTCTCAGTTTATTTGTGTGTTCTTAAAACTTGCAGCTATGGTTAAAAGAAAAATAAAATTAAATACTATTTTTTTTTAAACAAAAAAGTATATACATACATTTTAAAGCATATGCAAAAAAAAAATTATTTATTGCTGTCCCTCCTAAATAAAGAACTTTAGGCCCAAAATGACTGGGTATGACCCTGGAAGGAGTGTTTAGAAGTGCACGAGGAGCTCTTTCAGGCATCATATCCTGAAATTTCAGCCCAGTAAAGGCAAATTCAGACAAGAGAAGGGTGGGCTGGAAAAAGCAAAGTAAAGTTTACAGAATAAGCATGTTTATCCCTTCCCAAAGCTTCCAGGAGAAGAGAAAGGAGAGCAACATTACACCATTGCAATAAAATTTTGTTTGGAATGAAAGTATGGAGAATTGCAAGAAAGTCCCCTGTAGACTAACCCAGAAAGGGTGTTGCCTTTCCATGCATGACTCCCACCTTTTCTATTTTTGAGAATCTGAATGTTAAGAATTCATTTTGGCATCTTTAGTGAGAGTATTTTCAGGCCAATAAAGCCTTACTGACTTCAACTTGAGAAAAACAGTCCTTATGATGAGAGGAGAAGCTACGTAGGATATCAGTGTCCCAAACATAAAAAGAAATAAAGATTCTGGCTCTCATCTATCATATCCAAGCAGGCAGGACTCATTTTGGACACAGATGCATATTTAATAGCTTTGGAAGTGTTATTAACACAGGTGCAAAGCAGGCAGGAGCGTGTAATTGCTTGTTACTGCAAAGCCCTGGCCCCACAATGTAAAATACATAGTTACCTGTATCTACCACTGATAAATCACATTTATGTGGGCAGCAGCAGCATCCAAAATAACCCCCCACACGTCCCATTAATTTTTAAAGTGTGAGGGCAATTAACTTATTCACTGGGAAAGCTAAAAACCATTTTCTGTGAGCAACTCGCGGCTTGTGCAACTTGTGCATTTTGGCTTTGGAAGAGGCAAAGAAATACGGTGGCATCTCCATCCCTGGGGAATGGGACTTATAGAAAGGTCTGCTTCTGTCTGCTCTGCTTATGTATGTATATATATGTCTAATGCTTAGCTTGAATCCTTTAACTTTTCCTAGTAACTTGGAGCAGCAAAGGTCATAAATGCATTCCTTAATCTGTCTTACTTTCATCCCTCAGCAGTTCAGGATCGTCAGGTTCTCTCACTCTTCTACCAAACATCACGGTGTGAACCACTGAGAGAGATCTGATGAACTGAAAAAGAAACAAAATAGAGAAAATTTTGATTCTTAGAACTGATTGGATGTCAAAAGAAACTCAATTTAGGCAATTCTTTGGAAAAAAAACCAAACCAAACCCCACTTCTAAATCAGTAAGGAATTAAGCTAAACTGTCTTTTGCTATGATCACACGAGTACCTGAAGGGAAAAAGCCAGAGCACATCAAATGCAATTTGCAACACATCCTGGGTACAGCTTGTTCTGCCATCCAGTGCAATCAATAACAACCTTTCACTGATGTTAATGGTTTGGGATTGAGGCCTCTGAGTGAACAGCTGTATCCTGGGAATGCAGTTGTGCACTCTTGCACCAAGATTGGCAGATATTTTGAGCCCAGACAGCAAGAGCTACCACACAACTGATTGGCGAAAGGGTAGAACAATAGAAATCAATCTGTGAAAAACTGTAACGTATTTTTAGGTTGGCTTTAAGTTGATCACGGAAGATCAGTTTAAAAATATGTATTCCTCAAGTCTAAAAACTGTGCTTGTGTTAAATATATTTTGCCAGGAGTAATGTATGACTCTGTGTAGGTGGATTAGAGTCAATACTTATGGAAATTCAGTGACATAAACCCATCTATTTGCCTAACAAAATTCTTGCAAAAATTGATGTTTGATCAAAGAAGCCCATTTTTTCTAACTAATGTTTAAGCTTTTGACCTAAGCATTTTGCTCAAACTCATAACTTTTTCAAAAAAATAATAATAAGAACAAAGTGAATACTTATGATTTCTCAAGAGGGCTATGGACATGCTTGTGAAATATTCTTTTTTTCCACTGTTTACTGGTTTTGAGTTCTTCTGTCACGTCCTGAGTGACAAATCTCGAGCACTCACAAAACTGACGTATCAGTTACAACTAAGCAAAGATTTTTTTGGAAATAGTGTTTCACATGGAGTTTTGTGACTGCCTCGAAAGATAAGAACGGCAAAATCTATTTTTAGCCTAAGGTGAAGTATGAGAAAGAAAACCACAACATCTGATGCTTTGATTTTTCCCCTCTAAGAAAACATTCAGGTCACTGAGTAACTGAACAACCAAGCACTGAGCTGGTGTCCAGTTTAGAGTCCAGTGGTTTGGATTGCCAAGGCTTCAGCACTACAAGGACTTGTGAATAAAGAAATATTCCTAGAGCTCCTATTAAATATGTCTTTTCACTGCTAAGCACCTGCTTTATGTAAACCTCATGAAAAATGTTAGTCATGGCTTGTCTGCAAGTCTGTTCGTTTCCATTCATTCGAGGTTTGCAGGAAGCAATCGCTGAGGAAAGAACTATCAATAATATTTATGAAAAATGGAGCCTAATGCTTGTCAGATGCCATTTCATAACACTTGCAGGTAGAAAATCACAGTGCACACTGTGCAGGCTCCTTGAAGAAGGTGCTTATTCTGATCCCAAATACTTGGTGTGATTGTGTAGCTCCCCAGATAAATCAAATCCAGCTCAGTGCATCTGTTGCTGGTTGCTCAGCACATTCTCTCCCTTGCTCTGAGTGCAGATTTGAGAGTTCTGTAGGAGAACAATTTGCTTTCTCACAATACAGCAACAATAACAACATCAAAACTTTATGGGAATTTTATATTCAAATGTCTAATTGCATTTTCCTCGGTTGTCTATTTAAATTGGGAACTTACTTTGACACTACCTCTACATTCAGTTACTCCTTACAAAGGGACAGGAGCAGGATGATATAACTTTTTAAATATTTGGAGGTTTTTTCTCTTTAAATGGTAGTCAGTAACTTTTGAAACAAAGGGTGTATTTATGTTTTCTTTCTTTTCACAGCAGTAAAAGTAGTAAGCACTAAAATAAAATTTATTTAGTGAGTAGTGAAAGTAAAGCAGCCTCACCCCCCTAATTGAATTATGGATTATAATGAACAATATTATATATTTTTAAAGATGCTTCCATTGCTATTTACTCATTTCAGGATAACTCAGGACTTCCTTTGCAGAAGCTCTGTCGTAAATATTGATAGTAAAATCTGTGTTAAAAATTGTATCAGTCAAAATCCTTAGATCATTTCCAAAAATTTTCCAGTGTTCGTGTCAGATTCTGTTTTGCAAAAAAAGTCACAGAACAAAACTTTAGTCCCAGTCTCCCAAAGACTGAAACCCATACAGAACTCTGAAGAGTAGTTTTATTTACTGTGTTTTCTTGTGTGTGTGAAGAATATTTGTACTGATCACTTTTGGGCAGTTATCATTTGTAAATGCTCATGGAATGTTTTAGATAGTTCTATGATTTCTGCTTTTGACCTGTTGTAGCAGTAGTTGTTTGCTTTAAGTGGCTGCTAATTTATGTGATGACATGCAAAAACTGGGAAACTGGTGACTTTCTTATACCTCTTATGAAAGACCGATTGTTTGCCCAAATGTTACCCCTTGGAAAAAATAATATTAATATTAGGTATAAAACACAGCTAAAACCAGTTTTTAACTAATTTAAAGCTTCTGTTGTAGAGCTACCAGCATGGTTCTCTCTTGTACTGTAATTGTAAAACACTGATATAATAAAAATCTAAAAATTGACAATATAAAACTCTAAACCATTGATATTTAGGTACATGTGTATTTAACTCACATATGTCTGTGCCCACAGTTTGCATTTAATGAAATCTCCGAATCACATGATATAAATGACAAAATAAATGTTAAATACAACCTGTAAAAATTATCTTGTTCATAAATTTGCCTGGTCTTGTGGAAATCTATAATAGTATAATGTATGCAGCACGATGCTGTAATCTGCTCCCAGTGATATCTCTTCAAAACATTGAGGAATGAATATTTTCATCACTGATGATAAATTTTTTCCATTGATTAGGGGAGATTTGATGTTACCATAAGTATCAAAATAACATCTTGATGGACTCTTATATACTTCTATATCTCAGAAATAGCAAATATTGACAAGATTGAGGATTAAAACATGAATAAACTCTTTTTCTTTTCATGTAGCTAAAGAGGAGCTGTAATACCTTTAGAATTCTTTGCTGCTCAATGCCTGCTCACAAATCCATGATGTGGTTGATACAGTTCTCGGTCAGAACTTTACACAGGAGAATTCTGTTTTTTATTCCTTATGTTTATATTAATCCTGGACAGTTTTGAAAGTGTTCATTTGCTTTCTACCATTCTAGTGTCTGAAGCCTTCCTAGAATGTTGTTATGCCTGTTTTGAGACATTATTTAGCAGAAAAATGCAAATGGACTTGCATGGAAGAGTTTGGCAGAGAACTTGCAATTGAATAGTAATATTGAAGATTTAAATGAAAAAGCCTTTTTTTTTTTTTGTTTTTAGCAAAGCTTTCTTGGTTTCTAGAATTTCTTACCAAAATACTTCTGGAGCCAGGATTTTGTCTGTCTCATAGAAGCAGGGAGGAGTTCCCAGGCATGGTCTGACTGTGCTGGAAGCTGGATTCCCCTCAGTGCAGGATGTACAGTTGTTTCAGAAAGAACCTGGTCTAAAGGTAAGACTGAAGTGATGTTTTCTATTAGCTCATGAACAACTTGAGAGACAAAAATGGTCCTTTTAAACCATACAAAGCATAGTATATATTAATATTTAGTGTGCAAAGGGAATCAGAGATAGAGTTCTAGTCACTTTCTGGTAAATCAATAAATGGGACTGTTTGCATGTTAGGTGGGCTTTGGCTTTTCTTAGTCACCATGCGTCATTTGGTGTGGTAATTGCAATACTTTAAAGCATAAACCCCACATGTCAAAAAAACCCTAGCCCTTTGACATGTTCCAGTGCTTTAAATCAAGTATCCATATAACCTGGATCTTGACATAACCCAAGTTTGGGGTCTTTGAGGGTTAATCCTCTGTATTTTGAGAAGAACAGCACACAGATGTGATCTGGAAACCTGTATGGTGATGGAGGTGCAAACCACAAAATATGCAGTTAGCTGGCCTCTTTGTAAAAAGAGTTTTAAGCTCTAACCTCTACAGAAAACTCATTTCCAGGGTTGATGTGTGTTAACACCCCTATAGTAGTTCAGCCTGTCACATCCGCAATTGAGTCTGTTCCAGTGTTTGTGATATATAAATTCAGCAAAAGTTCATGAACACCAGTCAGAACATTTAATAGACCGTTTAGAGTGAATCTTTATTAAGGAAGTTGAGGGCACTTGATTTCTATACAAATATCTTTCTTTACAGGCTACCACAGACCAACTCATTTGAAATATCAAAGTCCCTAAAAGATGACAGACATATGAGGAGTGTAAGCAGATTGATTTCTGAAGGTCTAACAACAAGGTTTGTTGGGGTTTTTTTGGTTGGTTTTGGCTTTTTAATCATATTTTAGTATTAGTAGGTTTGCAGAATACATGAGATGATGCTGCTGCTTTTTTTTTTCCCCTGAAAAGTGGAGAATGATGTGGTTGATTTTGTTTTGTTGATGCCATCTATTTACTTACTGACAGTCCCAGAGGCAACTGGACAAATTTTTTTGTGCCAGAGGATTCACATGTAAATTTACGTGATATTAAAAGGGTTTTTTTTAATTTTATTTTAAAAAAATATAATAAAACTTTACAATATGAGGATGAAAGCTCTCAGGTACCATTTGAGATACTAACATTGTCATTATATAACCCTGTTAGACTCTGCAAGATGGCAAAAACTGAAAATGGACCTGAGGGCGAGAACAAAAGAAAATGCAATATGGTGCATCCAAAAGCAACCATCAGGAGAGAATTATTGCAAACCTGGGCCCTTAATGGGAGCAAACTGCACAGAAGGCAGAAATGACTGAAATGACCTAGAGATGCCAGTGCCTGTAAAAATACGGTGAGTGCTAACGATGCAGGACAGAGGGGGAAATGCAAACACGCCACGTTATGGATCAACAAATGGACAGGCCCTGTTTATGGGGCACCACTGAGACCAGCTCAAAGTGCCTCGTTGGCAGATACCAGTGGGAAAGAGAAAGGTAATAGCATAGAGTGTTCAGAAGAGGGGAAAAAAAAACCAAAACACCACAACAGTAAAAAGATTAAAAATTTTAGAACAATTATTTTTGATTTGGTAGTAGTATTAAAATTCTTCCTGCTTGTAGAATGCACTGAATTACATGTCTTGGTAAATATTTTTATCCAAAAATTATGTGTTTAACTCAAGACGAATCTTTACATTCTCACATAAAGTATGTGTGTGTTACGTTATTTTTCATTTTAATTTAACATTTTTCCAATTGCTACATTACTGATGTGCTGTTAATCACAGTGCCTCAGGATGTGGCAATATTTGCCTATATATAAAATTAAATACCTAAATGGCACCTCAACAGGGCAACTCTGGTTCCCTCCAGCCACAGAGTATTCTGAGGCAAAAAAGAGCCTTATAATAGGTGTAATTGTAGGTTAAAAACCCACAAACAAACAAACAAACAAACTCGTCTTTCTTCAGAGCGTGTTTTTTAAAGTTTTCCATGTCACAAAGGTGCTGCAGTTTGGGACTGCATGCTCAGACATGAGAGGCACACACAAAAGCACTTCAGGCCCCTTGGGCACAGGTAAAATATTGAAGAAAAATGCAAAGGAGTTACATTTTCCTTTAAGGTTTAGTCTCTTCGTATAGTCTCACTGCAATCTTATTATTTACTTACCAAGATTCTCTATTCAGTTTTCATAGGGTTTCAAAAATCCACCCCTGCTGACTGGGCTGAAATTACGAAGAAAACTGCAGACAAAGAGATGGATTTTTCGTCAGTGATTGCTCACAATCTGGATATTGCAGCAATTTCAGAGTCACCTGGAGAAGTCTGAACCCATTCTGTCCACCTTTGGCAAGGAAAGATTGTGTCACAGACCTTGAACTAGAAGCTCTTCCAAAGGTACCAGTGTCAGTCATACAAATATTGGGGCAAATACTGGGATGCAGCTGAATGTCATTGAGAGGCAAGGTATTGTATGTTAGACCTACATAATGGATGCAAATTGTTTTTTTAGGATCCAAATGGGAAAGCATAAAAGGCTACAAAAGCCTTAATTTATGATTTGTTCATTTAGAGCTTCAGACCATTAAGTACCCATTAAATCACTATTTTATATGCTGCTAAGTGCATCTCTATCACCAGAATAAAAAGATTGTTTAAATCCACCCTGTATCAAATAAAACACTCTTAATTGAGAGCA
Source organism: Myiozetetes cayanensis (assembly GCF_022539395.1). Classification (NCBI taxonomy): domain Eukaryota; kingdom Metazoa; phylum Chordata; class Aves; order Passeriformes; family Tyrannidae; genus Myiozetetes; species Myiozetetes cayanensis. The sequence goes on along the minus strand of NW_026087456.1, from coordinate 7,887,457 downwards.
TTTGCGATAACAAATTGGCTGGAATCGAAAAGTAAATTAATGCTGAGCTTTGATGACAGGACATCTTTGTGATTTTGCTTTTAGTGCCTTGTAGGTGCACGAACAGTTACATTACACATATGTTTGTTTGTATTTAGATTTCAATCACAAACATCCTACCCCAAATAAAACTTTCATTGCACTGGCAGGATTCCTAGACTCATGTCTGTCATACTAACTTTTACCGTGGAGCTCAGATTATATCTTTTTAACCATCTGAACCTTTTAGCCTCCATTGTTTAGGCTGTGTCCTAAAATGGGGAGCAGACACCAGCAGATGAGAAAAAAATTGCACATTTTCCTCCCTTTGGATATTTCAATGTTTGCTTTTGTTTCCAGAGAAGGCAAAGTTGTAAGAACATTGTTCTGCCTTCAAAGAACATTGTTTTGGAAACATTGACATTTTTTGGGAGGTCATTTTTGATTGCACTAAAACACTGCATTCCTGCAACTGAATTGGTTCCTTTTCTTTTGGTCATGAGCTGATCAGCCTCTCTATTGCCATTATTGCCTGACCTCCAGTTTTCTCTGTGGGGCTGAGAACTGCTCCTCCCAGGATGAAATAATTGGAATATGTGTAGCTAGATAATGACATACACAACTCTGCAGCAAATTGAAGGTCTTGCTCACTTATGCTAAGGATGTCTGAATTCCCAGAAGGAAGTATTCTAAAAAAAATGCAGTTGACAATCATTGATTTTAGAGCAAAATGTGTTGTCCTGTTTAATACAATAAATTGCTTCAATTTGGTTAAAACAAACCCAATGCTCAATTTTCTGAAGAATATTTTGGCATTAAGGAAATATTTCCAGACATAGTTCTTAGGTAAAATGATGTGCTAATAGCTCAGAAATTGAATTCTCTGTCAATATATATGCATCTGGAAAGGTCACCCTCTGTCTCCCAGGAACTGCTGGATGGCTCCTGTAATGACTGTTTTCTCAATAATGGGGAGATTCTCAGTGTGGGAAGGAGGAGCAGAAGAGCAGAAGGGCTGAAGAGAAGATACCTGTGGCAATGTGCAGCCTGGAAAGACAAGTAAAGGGCGATCCTGCAGCTCCTGGCTCAGACATGCTCACCAGTTAAGCAATTATATTACCTTGGGCTTCTCTGAGTAGTGTTTTCTGCCAGCCCATCTGGCCTCCTCCTTAACTTCTCCTGCAAGTTTTCTATTTGCAGCTCTTCCACCTTCCCCAGAGTTGCTTCCCCATCACGTGTTCCTGCTTTCTGGCTCTGCCTTTCCCCCAGCTTCTTCCCTATTAGTGATCCAACCACAGCAATCACTGAGAGCTGCTAGACAAGATCATGCATTTTAGTGTCTGTTTTACGGGATTATTCGGGATGTTGTTAAAATCTGCCTTTAAAATATGTTTAGTTTTAATCTGGTTTTAGTGGCCCTCCTGCTTATCCATATGTGAGTAATTCCTCTAACAGTTTTCAAATTCAGTACCTTTTCAACCTAATTCAGAGTGGGAGGCAAATGTATGTACCTACTGGGAATTTAAAGAAGAATTATTGTTCATAGTGTGAAAGGGTAGTTTCAAGAAAACATTTGCTCATTCCATTTAGTTCCCATATTGTTCTTTTTCTGAGGATTCCATTAATCTGTATTTGTCATTTATACAGACAAGGAACAAAGAAAGTGAAGGCATTTTATCTGTTGCTGGAAAGTCACCTAGCACTATATTTCAGTTTACCTCAATTGTTTTATTGAAGTTGGAGATTTAGCTCAGACCTGGTTAATGAAACTACAAACATTGGAAAGCAGAGGGAGGGATATTGTTGTTGAAATGACAAATTGTGTTTTAATTCAATGTTAAGTTTATATTTTTTTTTCAATATCAAGTTAAAAAAAGGGATTTATTGATGAGTATTCTGTATTTTTTTTCTTTTAACAGCAGAGATGTGACCATCCCAGTCTGGTGATACCTGCAGTAAATGCCCTTTAAGAGGACTTGTGCATGTGGTTTTCAACAGCATCCCTCTGGCACTTTGTGGTGGTGTTCTCTTTTCTACCAGATCCTAATACTCAGTGACTGAAAAACAGATTTATGCATCCTTTTCAGGTATCATAGAAAAGACTTGACTCTAGTTGGGGTTTTTTTTGTGTGTGTGGCTTTTGGTTTATTTTTTTCCCCTTTAGCTGACCTTTTGTTTCTGCCCATGGAAAATCAATCTTATATAATGCATTGGGAAACTCTCTCTCTTAAGACTCCCTGCCTTTCACTTTGGGTTATCCTCTCAGCCAAATCCTGCAAGATTATAATTGATTTTAAAAGTCAGCAGCAAAAGTATGTGATCCTTAGGTGACAAACAGTCAGAGAGGAGCCCTCAGGATCAGTGTTAAATGTCAATGAAATGAGATTCATGCTAGGATAGGCAGGTTACAAAAATTTAAATCCTGCTGTAATAGTGACAGTAATAAATGGAAACTCAGCAAAATGAGGCTATTAGTCAACAATGTGTAATGTCATAAACTTGAACAAATGATTACAGAGCAGCTCAGGCCTGAATTAAAACCAAACAAGCTGAAACAAGCAATATCATTGAGATGGATAAATAAATTTATTGGAGTGGATATAATGACACCTACATTCGAATAAAAGCCAAAGTTTTCGCTGATCTGTTTAAGCAAATCTGGACATCATCACTCAAAATGAGCAACAGCACCTGCATGCACTGCTACTAAAATCAGAATTTTGAATGCTGAGCCCTGTTGTTGGTGGTTTTTTTTTCTTTTGTGGTGCTTAAAGAATCTCGACAGAAAACCATAGAGAGCTTCACAGTGTCCTCGTGAAAATATGCAACTCTTTAGCATGAAGAACACCTAAAACAATAGTGGCACACAGAGTGGCAAGGCAACCTTAGCAAAGAGCAAGGCTGAATTCAATTGACCTGGCGTTAAAGAGCACAATGCAGCCTGGAGGCACTTGGCCATAGGAAGGGTGTACAGGACAAAACAACCAGAAAACTGCTTCCAAGGAGGTGACCTTTCAGGGCACGTAATCTGCATCCTGAGCCATAAGAAACACAAATAATGAGAGAAAAAAATAAATGGTTTTGGGGGAAAAAAATAATAATTAAATGGTGCAGCACACTGTTATGCAGCACTCTTACATGCAGCTTGTTTTCAAACAATGCCAAATATTGCGTTGAGGGATTTTAACAATGACTCTATTGATGCTACAACAAGCTGCAATTTTTCTTGTAAGGTCAAGTGTTCCAAATTACACCTTTAACGTCTTCAGCAAATGCAGCAAAGGGTGCAATGATGATTTTTCAGCAGCAAGAAAATATTGTAATAGTCCAACTATAATATCCAAATAGAGTAAGAGATACTTGATGCTGAAATAACAAATCTTAAATTGTGCATACAAATTGATGCTACCACTGAAGTCATGCAAAGTTTCGCTATTTTTGCACATATGTTAGCAGAAAATATGCAATAATCATTTTCTTTCTTACAGGTTTCGACCAGCAGGTGACCTGTTGGCAGACCCAAGGTGCTTCTGGAAACAAAGCAGTGGTTCTGCATGACTCATCGTACCTTTTGGATCACCATGCTGTAGGTTGAAAACATTTGTAAAAACAGCCTGTATTATTTCTTTGTAATTTGTGAGCCGCTGAAAATCTGGCTTCTTCAAAATTCCTGGGTTTTAAGTGAAAAAATTGAGGTTTATTTCTCACCCAAAACCTACTTAATCGGGGTAGAGCAAATTTCAACCAATTTCATTAATTTTTTTTCCCTGGCAGTAGGAAACTGCATGCAGATCTTGCATATAGGTCCACTTCTTTTAGCAAGGTCTCCCAAAATATAAATACAGATATAAAACTCAATCCAACGTGTTCAGATGACAAGGGAAATAGAGGAGGACCAGCTGTGTAATACAGGAGTACAAAATCAAGTGTGGATTTCATTTGCATTCGAGGCTCAAATATTTAATCACCTCAGATGAAAAGTAGTGCACTCATGAGCCATGGATGCCCATGACCATTGACTTCTCAAAGATAATTCCCTGCTCTCTCAAGACTGGAAAAAAGACTGTTAGGGAAGGGCTTGGAATTGCACTGAAGCCGCTTTGTGGATAAAGGCTGAGCCCTTCAACACCCAGAGTGGAGATCAAGTACCTCACGGACACCCACTGAGTGAAGCACACGAGTGGACTAAATTGAGTGCACTATTTTTCATCTGAGGTGATTAAACACACTACAGCTCCAAGCTCACATTATTCACATTGGTGGAAAGCCTTCTACTGCCGCTCAGAATGAGATGATTTTTCAGTCTTTTATCAGCGCTCTGAAATCTCGACCTCCTCAGCCTTCTTTCTCCAAAGCCAGTGGAAGATGGTTTTTTGACTGGAGGAAAGCTGGCTGGAATCAATGGCTTGAATGTCTGTCCACCCTCACTCCTCCTTTCCTTCCTTCCAGTTTCCATTCGTGGCGTGGCTGTCCTATCTGTACCTCCAGGCAGCACAGGGAGGTAGGCACTCAACTCAGACACAAGCCAAAATAAACCAAACAATTCCCATCCTCTTATCTAACATTTTCAAGCTTGTGAGACGTTTTGGAGGGCACCTTGGTGACTTTGAGCCAGCTGGTGCCCTTGTAGCACTCTGTCTTGGCCGTGTTTTCAGTCTGTTTCCAAGGGCTTTCTGTTGTTTTTCCCCTGGCTGTGCTAAAACCTGCTTGTTGCCTGGACAAATATTTGTTTCTGTTTCTGTGTAAGTAAACATCTGACATAAAATTGTCTCAGGATTCTGTATGCAGATGACTGCTCTGCTACTGTTTACCAGAGTTCAAAACCTGGGCAAACAGCAATTTGTTTGGGCTGAATAAGTAATACTTTATTTTAGAGGGCACAAATAGCCATGTAATTATTTTGAATTAAGAAATTACCATATCATTTCAGGCTCATTACATGGGTATTTATTCTCAGCAGATTATATGCAGGCTGTTACAATAGTAACCACTGTAACTTTTGTTTTGAAAGAGAAATAGGGTGGTAATGAAAGGAGGAACGTGCCTCTGGTGAGCTTGCAATCCTTAAAATGGGAGTGCCACCACGAAAGTGTGGAGCTCCATTTTGAAGGGGAAAATAATTACTGTTCTTGCATAGCATTTTAGTGAAGAAGCAACTAGCAATAATGCACTTATTTATTTTTATTTATATATTTCACAGAAGGAAACCCAGGAGCTTTGGGAACCGTAACTCAGGCAGAGGCTCTGAGAACAACTTGCTGATTGCTGGCTCAGCTTGTTACTCATTCCTCCCTGGAAGTCAGGAATCTCAGCAGAGCCTCAGGGCTTGATTTTGGGGCTCAAGCTCAGAGAACCACTCCCTGAATTGTACAAATTGGTGTTTTTATGGAGTTAGTGTGAGCCACAAGATTTGGGAATGATATGCGTAGTTCCATCCATGGTTTCCACGTGAGGGATGGATTTTTTAGTGGTGGTGGGCCAGCTGTGCAGTCCAGGCATTGCCACAGAGCTTTTCAGGTGCCCGAGAAAGCAGCAGGAGGTGCTGACAAAAATGACAGCTCTGGACAACCCATGTTGCCAAAGTACTGCAATAGTGCAGGCAAAAAAAACTGGGTAATGATATGTATGACTCGTGTAATCCTAGCAGAGAATAGGTAGCTGTAATTCCCTGAGGACCAGTCCTGGCATGGGTTAGGATATCCACGTGTTTTAGCATCTCTAACAGAGCAGCAAGCTGGTTGTTAATGCGAATTCCCTCCCATTTTCTCAGTGTCCATCAAGCTTCTGTGCTGAGCTGCAGTGCCAGGGTGTTGCATGCAGCCACCCTTCTGCCACTAACCTCCCACCTTACATTCATCCCAGAGAGCCTGACCGTGGATAACGGGATCAACAACCTCTGAAGAGCCTGATCCAGTGGACACGAGGAGTCTTCAGGCCTCCATTACCTTCCAGCTTGGGCTGTAGGACACTCGGCTGGCCCGAGTCCTCCACTTCTCCAGTTCAGCTTCCCCTAACAAGAGTAAGATTGCTCTGGCTTTCCTTTCATGATTCTAAATGCTTCTTTAATCTCTCTAATCTTCTTAGCACCAGCTGAAAAGACTAGCACACAAAAACGTGAGAAATATTTGTTGTGAGGTAGAAATTCACCTAGTCATAAAATAATTGCTTCTCAACTGTTAGTCATTCATGGCATGATTCTAATTGCATTATGCTTAGGGGATCATAATGAAACAGACTTCCAAATTTACCCTGGAGCACTTTTTCTGCAGTATTGGATTGGAAAGCTGTAATTTGAATAAATGAAATGAGTAACTGAAGACAGAATTTCCCTCTCCCCAATATGTCTCATATAAAAAAAAAAAGAAGAAGAAAAAAAGAAGAAAACTGTCTTGTTTAAGTAATTAGCAAGATGCTGACAAAATGCAGGCAGTGTGCAGTGGATATTTTGTATCTCAGACGAGAACAAATTAATGAAGACGATTTCTGTATAGACAAGCTAAGCTTGTTTTCAGAAGAGACAAATTCTTATTTTTCTATGATCAACTAAAGACAAAAGAGGCAGTGAGAGAAGAAATGTTCAAGAAGGCCTGACAATAACCTTGTTGTTCATTTGGGAAAGGGAGGGCCATAACATTCAGAAAGCCCTTAGGTGTGTCGTACAGCTGTCAGACCTTGGGTCTGAGGCTGGAGGAGATAATGACTGTGTTTGCTGCTCAGCACAAGAGAAACCAATAGAAGGGTGGAGGGATGGCAGTTTTTTGCTGTGATATGCAATAACAAGAAATTGCTAGATTCTACCTCAGCCCCTTCCCTGTTTTCCCCTCCATTCCCATGAGGTCACTCTGCCTGAGCTGCTTTCCTCAGCCAGAGCTGCAGTTCCCTCAAGTTCACACTTTGCTCCCTATCACAGAGCCAGGGCTTTGCTGGAAGTCACAACTCACTTCTTCTTCCAATTCAGTGCACCTCCTTCTTTGGTCTGGATCCTTTGAAAAACTGGCTTGATTTCAGTTAATTAATTCAGGTCAGTGCATTCCTTCCACAGATGGTTGAAAACAGGCTCTTTTCCAAGGGTTTGGAGAATGAGCATGTCCAGTGAGACTGGGCTGATGTTAAAAAGCAGAATGTTGGCCGGCTCACCTTGATGTGAGCTAATGAGGATAACACAACTACAGATCTCAGATTGGTTTTTAGATAAAAGTCTTTTAGTGACAGGTCACCCCTATACATCTGAATACTGCCCTAGTGTTGGAAAATTTACCTCTGAAACAAAAACTGCTTATACGTTTACCTCACACTTACTCTGATATTTTCTTCCTTTCTCTAATGCCTCTTTTTCACTGCTGGGAAGGAGAACCATTCTTTCTGTGTCCTTTTCTCACCCCTGATAATTTACGTTATTCTTAGAAAAGGCACTGCAAAGATGAGCACTTCCAGAGTGACCCTTCACAATATATATCAATAGATGGCAGTAGCTGAATCTCATTGGAAAGAACACACCTGCAAAAATGTCATAATTGGCTTTTTCCATAAGACAAAAATGAATGCCCTCTTTATGGATTAAAAGGAATGCAAACTATTTCATAAATCAGGGTCAAAGCACAATTTCCCTTTTTCATTCTCGAAGGTACTGATAGCAAAAGTCGCTTTAAGCAGCACCAAGTTTGCTGGAAACCATAAATTGAAAGACTCCACAGGTTCAAAAACGGGATCAGAAACATGGATCTGTTCAGGTCCATGAATCTTTCCTTGGAACTGGGTTGGAGACTTGTTATTGATGATGTGGCCATGACATTCACTTACAAAACAGACTGTCAATACCTGCACCATAATTTGGAGCCAGAAAGTCCTGCATCCCAGGTGGTTTAGCTTGATTTTGAAATTTCCCCCAATGTTTTCCTAATGCCAATCCAAATATTCTATAGCACCCTTGTAAATACAATCTAATCTCATTAATTCATAGAATCCTGCATTTGAACACATCTATTTTAATATCTTCAGTTTACATGAAAGCAAAATTTCAAAGTAGTCTGTAATCACCATTGTTGTAATGGAGTAAGTCCAAAAAGCTAGTCTGTTAATCAGTAACTCAAGTATTTGCAACACATTTTCAAAATATTCACGTTTTTGATTTAATTTTCAAAAATTCGGAAGTCCCAGTCTCCTTCAGTGACAATTTATTCTTCCTCCTTTCATGTCTCCCACTTATTTTCCTGCAGTACAGAATTTACAATTCGTTATTGTATTGCTGGAAAAGTTTTGACAAAATCCAAATCTGTTTGCACATATGTATTATACATCTTAAGTGAAAACTCATTTTGAAGCATCACATTTTAGATTTTTAGATCACTTAGATTTTTCTCATCAGAAGCAAAATGTCACCGAAATTAGCATAAACCAGTAAATTAAAGCATATGGCTGCTGATGTATCAAAACTTCTTGAAGGGAAAAACAGAGCCCTCTGGCAGAACATTTCTGAGCACTGTATCATCTGAATTCCCGGGTCTGTGGAAATATTTTGTGCTTATTTGCAAGCACAGGTTTTTTTAAGTCTTGATCATGATTATTTAAATTCCTTTGTTTATAATTCAAAGTTTTCTTGCTTCTCCCTTTCTGCAAGTGTTTAAGTGATGCTCCAGTAAGAAACACTCCAAACAGATATATTTTTGTGACATTTATTCTGTGGGCAGTCAGGGGAAATGCACTGCCTGGTAATTGGCAAACCAATATTTTCGGATTTCTAGTTGAGTTCAGAGGATGGTAAAATGCTGGAAGCTTTTACCCTCAGTATTATCAAAGTTCTGTGAGCCTTGCATTAGCAAAACCATGTTGCAGTCTGAAAGAACCAATTTTTCCATGAAATGTAAAGTACATTTTCTCTGGATAGAAAATGTGTTAGGGTAATTATTTTTTGTGTGCTGTTATGAAACTGCTTACTTGTTGCTGTATTGGTTTAAAATGGTAACTTGATAATGATCAATCATTTTTATTTCAGGCTTTGACCACATGTCCTTGTCCACTCCAGTCTCCAGATAAGCCAGAATGCACCTGTATTTCGTATATATCTAATTACACAATGATTTTTGCACTTCTTATTCTGGTCCCTCTCTCTTTTACAAGCTAAAGCTACTAAGATAGATGGCTTCGTGCTTCTGCATGCAAGCTAAATAGATGTAATTTTAATCCAAACGTGAATTTTACCTGCACATCTACAAGATGACACGGTGCATTCAGTTTGAGCGAGATGCATTTTTGATGATGAAAGGGAACTTGGAATGGGTGAAGAATGTTATCCATCATTTTCCCCAAATCATCATACATGATTTCCCTCAAACATCTGTCAACCACGCAGCAGTTCATTTTCCTGAATCAAACGGTAGAGAAGCCGAGGAACAATAATGTTGCTCAAAGAAAATGGAGCACCCGCTGGGCAAATGACATTATTGTTCTCAGCAGCGTGGGAACCTAAATTCTCAACTGTTTTGAGTGGAACAGTGAACTGTTCCCAGAGGTGGGTGCCAGTGGCCCTTCCTCTGCTCACACAGTGGCACAGGCCACGGTTTGTATTCCCAGATAAAAGAGGCGTTGGAAGCGACAGGAGTGCTTTTCTCAGTTCTTTGAGAGTCCAAAGCTCAGATAGATAAGATCTTTCTCGAAGTCACATTCAACCTGTACTGAAGTCTAAGGGTGGAAATGAAGAGATTTTAGCTTAATAAGATTCATCTTTATCTGCTTGAGGTATCTGTCTCAAGCAGAGCCAGACCTGTAAGCTGCAGAGTCACTCGATGCGAGTTTGCCCTCAAAGATCTGCTGTGAAGAATTAAGCGGGATTTTTTTTTTCCCACAGACATTCCATGTAAGTAACAAAATCTATCTTTACTTAATATAAAGAGAAAGAATCCCCAAGCTGCTAGAGGAAAAGGCGGATTTCCAGGGATTAAAAAAACCCCAAACACACTTCATAATGGTGCTGAGCTTTAAAGAAAATTGCCTGATCCTTTTTTCCAAGATAACTGTTTTTATAGTCATGGGGTTTTAGAAACCTTTTCCTATAGTAAGAAATTCCCATCCACAGTCAGGACCTTTCTCAAAAGTGCATATTACATTATTCTGGTATGAATTTCTTCATTATTGCCAGTAAAAATAGGACTTCCTTTTCATCAGGTGAATAATATTAATTGTACTGGCTAAGACTGTGGGGTGTAATGCTGCATGCAGGTGTTTAAAAATGAAAACTATCATTTCATTCCAAAATGCATATTATTTCACATCATCAAGACTCAAAAAGATTGCTTCTTTAAAGGTAAATGTAAGTGTATGTAGTTCAAGGGTCAAGGTGCTGCTGTAAGAGACACAGACACAGTAATGTACATTTTATAAAAGTTTAAAGTTTAAACTGTAAAAAAAAACCAAACCCCAAAATAAATGTCAATCCGTTTCTCTCTTTTCATTGCTCACTTCACCCCTAGAAAATTAAATAGACAAAGACAAGGGGGTAAACTTATAATACTTATAATGAGTTATCTTTCCTTCATATCATCTATTTCCAATCCTGCTGTTCCTTTAGCTGTGGAGCTACAGATGGTGGTTGCATTGTGGGGCTCCTGAAAGCACCATGTAGGTTCAAGCACCAGACCATCAGAATCCCAGCTGCTAGCTAACAATCGAGTCTTAATTCAATTTAATCTAATTTTTTCCTCTTTCTAATTATTTTTCCTTCCACTAGAGTGGAGACAAGTTTAAAAAAAAAAAAAAAAGAGTATAAAAATACAGAAGAAATTATTATTACCAGGTTTATTACCAAAGTCTTTTTTATTCTCTTTGACCTTCTAGTCTGCTGAAGATTCACAGCTTCTATTTAGTGAGGATTATTGGGATGATGAATAAATGCTATGAAGTTTATTTTGCAGTCTTCAGGTCTTCTGTCATAGTCATTTGGATTTGCAAACTTTCACAGCACTTTGGCAGCACTCCTTGATGTTTTTCTCCAAGACAGATACCTTTCCACAGCAGCATTATTTCAGTCTTTCCTTACACTCACGAGGGGTCACAAGGACAAAAACCTCTGTAAGATCTATTGAGTTTGTCCTTATCCACTCAGTGCATTATTTGACTCATGAGAACAGAGGATGGAGACCAGCCATTCTTGTACTCTCATCCCTGTTAAAACACTTGACCAAATTTCTGATGACTCTAAGATTTTGAAGCAGTGGACCAGGTCCACACACACCTGCTCCTACTAGAAATCTCCACAGAGTAAATGCAATCTGAATTAGAAAGCTTGGAATAAATACGCCAGGATCCATGGGAGCACTGAGTTTATCTCCTCCTTTCTTTCTCAAAATGCAGGTGGTCCCTGAGAATTCTCCCTGATTTCTGTGGGTACTTCTGCACCATCCAGATCCAGAGGGCCCCTGAATCCAGAGATCCCAGGTGCAACCAGCTCTTTATTAAGGTGAGATGTCATTTCCTCTCACTTCCCAGTTGTCCTTGGATGGGTGACAACAGATCAAAGTCTGCTTCAAGCATTTTCCTGATGTGGGACAGGATCCTGGAGCACATGGAGGGGGTTTCTGCCACTGAAGTCCTGACACCTCTTTTATATTTCCTAGAATAAATTAGACCACTGGCTCAAAGATGACTTCTAGCAGTGCTTTAAACAATTTTAGCCAGACAGGTGATGTGAATATGTTTTATTTACTAACGTTTTTTTCCAGCTCAGTTTTTTGACCTCTCCCCAGATTGACCCACTGTCGTGCTTAATAACATCAATAAGCTTATTTTGCCTTCTGAAAATACGTTTTCTTCATAATGCAGATTCACAGAGATCCTGTTTTAGCACTGGGAGAGTTTTGCTATAGTGCTAGTTGTGTGCTGGGATACCCAGAGGCTGTGGAAGCAGTCTAACATTATTGTTTCAATCCAAACAAATAGGGTAAGGACAGAAAGAAACCTTGAAAACACATTCATGTACACGCTTTCTGCTCGAGCCATGAAATGGCAGCAAATCTAAAAAAAAATGTATCAGATGATGATTTTCTCTTGTGATTACTTCAAATATCAGAAGAAACCTGTGGCTTTTCAGCCCTCAATTAAACCATAGGTGCTTCTTTGTTTCTCCTTCCTACATATGTTTTGCTTTTAACAAGGGTGGAAAGCCTAAAATGGTGCAGGGTTGTGCTTTGTCTCAGAAATGCCTCTGACCTGGCACTCTGAGGATGATGTGGAGCCCGTGGTTTGCTGTGACTTAGCTTGGTGCACTTGCCAGGACTGGGAATCACGTACTGTAACTACGTTGATGGACCATTGCTGGGTTTCATTCCGTGAGGCTCAGGGAGCCTCCTGCAAAGGGCTTGCTTTTAGTGCCTTTTGGAGGACTTCAAAGAACACCAGGTTTGTGGGGGCCAAAAAACAGAGCAAAAGGACCCAACTCCTAATGCAAATGCATCGTTTGCTGTCAGCTTTGCTAAGCGGGCACAGCGTTGTCCAGCTCGTTGCTGAAGAGAAAAACTCAGCTTTTCAGCAATACCCCTTGTACTTTTTTTCCAGGCAGGGAAAGGATCTGTTTTCTGTTTCAGCTTTCAAAATATGATATGTAAGAGGGACTGCATTTCTTTTCTCAGGCTGCAAGAGTAAGTACTATATGTTACATCTAACTACTATTTATGAAGAGTCTAATGAATTTGCTGGATTCACCAGTATATTAAAAACGTAAAAATATTTATTTCTGAGATTAGTTTAAAAAAATAATAATAATAAAATTTTTTTAAAAAGCATCCTGGAAGAGTTTTTGAGGCATGAGGCTTCTCCCTTGCATTTCAGGTAGGGATGCTTCCTGGAGCTGTGAGCATAAGCTTGGCTCATTCCTTCAGATCCATGCTTGGATGGTAGCCCACATGGAGCAGAGTTTAGCTATCTCTGCCACACAGTCCTTCACACCAGGAGGCTTTTCTGAGGGATTTGAGAGGGTAGTGAAGTGAGCAACACCAGCAGAAGAGTTTGGCAGGCTGGGGAGAAACACACACTCCAGCTGGGAGGCCGTAAGCACAAATAGCTGATTCCTCAGCTTTTCTTTTTACCTCTGCTTCTAAAGAGCAGCACGTGGTGTTTCAGGAAGCCTGTGGTGCAGACCACTCTGGTGGACTCTGTAGTGTTTTATTCATCTTCAGGAAAACAACACCCAAATGCCAGACAGAGTCTTTTTGGGAGGGAATCCTATGTGGCATCGCAGGATGCACAGCTCAGGTCACAGGTGAAAAATCCACACTCTCCAAGTGTGTGGTTATCTCTCATTCTGTTCTCTCTTAAGTGGAACCTTCCAAGACTTACAGCTGATTTGTCCTTGGTTTTGTTCATTATTTTCCCTCTCAGTTACAAACTCATCTAGAGGCTAATCTAGAGTGTAACGCGATCGAGGATTTTGCTTATTCATAACAATTTATTAAGCTGTGCAAAGATAGTGCTATTTTAAAAGTGTTTAGATTGTATCTCTTCCTGAAGAGTAGAAAATGCAAATGGCTTAATACAATCAGCTGTATCTGCTTAGACTTGCTAAATCATGAGGAGTTGTGGTACAAAACAACACAGCTCTCTTCCAAACACTCTAAATTTATGGTACAATGATGCCAGATGACAATGGAATTGCAAAGGAAGTGCTTAGTACATCAAAAATTAATACCTAGAGAGTCCATTTTTTTATGGTGATGATTATAAGTATTCACTCTGTGTTTGAACATAATCCTCTCAGAACAGCAGTTTACTAAATGTACTGGAGATTATTGAACAAAATATGAGTTGAGGTCACGTTTGGGTTTTCATTGGGCAAATAACTATCATTTTAGTCTCAATCAAAAATAAAATTGCAGTGTTGCAGGAGGTACTCAGATTTGGTGGATGCAAATGGGAAGTTGATACCTGTGCACTGAGAAATTCAGAGCTCTGCAGAGGAAAACAAGCACGTCACACTTCTTAGTTATGAGAATTAGTGTATTATTTGACTTCAGGAGCTGTTACTTGAATATTAAAACACTGACCAAACACTCTAAGAGGTCTGAGTCCCACTCAGGGATGGACACCTGCCTTTGTGTAAATACTCACAGATGTACAGAGATGATAAACAGGAGGGAGGGAGGGAGGAATTCAGCCTCTCCCAAACCTTTCCACTGTTCACTTCAAGTAGAAGTTTCACAACCTGTGTTTTATGATCCGTTTGTTATATTATGTACCTGTTTTATTTGGAGTAACAAATTAGTTATAAACATTTATTTTTAGCACTGAATCACGCTTCTGGGCACACTTAAGCAGAGCTTGTGTATGGTCTGTCCAGTGCTCTTTGTACAGCTTTTTGCATCAGATGAAAAATGTACAGCTGAATCAGTTGTAACTGTAGCTATATACCAGGAGGGCTGTTTGATCCTAAATCTGAAGAAATCATCATGACTTTGTTTATTATTTCCAATTTCACGGTCTCGTGCAAAATGCAAGCGTTTATTTTAGCAGCAATCATAAAATTGAATAATTTGTTTCTAGACATACTCTTTGCTAATTCGTGATGCAGTAAATTTTTTTTTGCAGTCAATTTCGTGTCTTTTGCCACAGCTCCTCATATTTACATACAGACCAAGGGAAGCAGCTATTAGAACCGATAAAACAGTGGCAGAATTGTGGATGGCATATAGTGTACTTGGATTAATTAGGATGAAGTGCAATTTATTCCAAGTGCAAGGGAAGGATGGAGAGGGTCACTAGCTGCGTTTGTGCTAAACTATGAATTTCACTCCTCACATTTACCCCTTCTAAAGTGGAATTTCTCCTGCCCGTGTTACTCCGGAGGTGATGTCAATGCAGTGTAGGACATTAACGAGAATCTTAGCTTTGAGGTTTGACTTTTACCCCCCGCCCCCAGCCTCCTGTTAATGATGTGACAGTTTGTTGCTGCAGGACAGAGACAGAGCTGCATGTCTGGTAAGCAAAGGTCAGACACCCAGGGCTGCACAGGCTGCTGTGCTGACCAGAGCCGGGGAGAAAAGAGAGGAGTGATGGCTTCTCAGTGCTAAGAGTGGCCTCACAGAAGAAATGTATTTGAAATAACAATGGTTTGAAGCAGCATGTCACTAACCTCCAGTTCTTGATTTGAAAAAAAAAAAATCAAAAAATCAAAAAATCCCAAGCCCTTGAATATTTGATGATGTCTGAACAAACTTGGAGTGACCCGAGGAAGATGGAAAGTCACAGAAGTTAATGCTCCCAAAATACAGCAGAGCTCAGTAGTCCTTTAAAGCCATTAAAGAGCTTTTACCATCTGTTAAGTAATTACCCATCATCATCAGTTATTAGAAGTAGGAAATGATGTAAAGGGCACCAACACGACAGAAAAAGAACAGCCAGATTCTTGTGGGTTTCTTGAATGAGGTCATTAAAATGTGGTTATTAATACTGAGATAAAAATGAAAAACATTTATAGGCCATGTTGTAGCTGCTCTGTTCCAGAAAAGAAAGCATTGCATTTTTCCTGACGGTAAATATTTAGCTCAAGTCTTGCACTTGTTACTAGTCTGAGACAAAATGTATCATAATATTCGTCTCCAAAAAACAACGTAAGATGATGAAGATTTAAGGTTTCTGAATTCAATGCATTATAGCTCAGCTAAAACCAATTACAGAAAACTCAATTTGAGGATCATGACTTGGAACAGATTAAAACCAAGTAACCAAAAACCCCCAAAGCTGTGTATGCTTTTAAGCTGCATGATTCTACATGCAAACATATGCACACATTCTTACTTATGCACCAATATGGGCTCTGATTTCCCTAATTCTAATTTCTTTTTTTCACCCTTCTCAGTCAAAGTAGGTTCCCTAAAATGTGTTTCTTTCTAGGCATTAGCTGCATATCTTTGAGCATTCTGCAGGAATTTAAGTCTACAGGTCTGAGGTTGCACAGGGATCCTCGGGCACATGCTTTGCAATTTTTTGGTCTTATTTCCTTCAGCAAGTTGGTATAGCTCACTGCAAGTTCATAATATACATTAGAGTTATACAAATGCATAAAAACTTTGTTCTGGATGTTCTTTAAAATGTGCTCTCAGTTGTTTTTCCTAGAGCGGTTCAAAGTAACTTCCAAAAACGATGTGGTTTTCTAGTAAAGGAGGAGAATTCTGTGTCAGCCAAGAAAACTCAGGAGGGTGAAAGCTGGTTTTAATGTATTTAAATTTGAATTTTGATAATTGTACCTGTTTCTTCTCAGGTTCTTTGCTGGAGAAGTCCTTGCAGACACATTATTGGGCCTCCCATAAAACTAAAAATGGTTTCAGTGAGTGAAGTTGTTCTGGGGGCAGCTTGTGGGGGCTGAGTTGGCCTATACTGCAACAGAGTGAGTGTTGAGAAAATAACTTTTCCTTGGCCAAAGTGCTTGGCTGTTTGTGAGAAACCAAAAAAGCCCATAAGTGGCAGAGGATGAGCTGTGCCTGTGTCGAGGAACATAAAGGGCCTGTCCTGAATGTGTGCTTTGACACCTCAGTGTTGAAAAACTGCCGGTGTCCAAATCAAATCAACTAGTGCCCAAGAAAGTGGCCTACCCTGGTCATGTAGATGCACAAACAGAATAGAAATAAAAGAAACTGTTGAACCATCTAGGAATCAAAGAGAAAGTCATGTCCAGGCTGCCCAGGCTAACCCTGGTTTATGGCTGTAATAACAAGACAACTGTGTGAGAAATGGGCAAATCTCGTAAATTGAAAAATGGGGAGTTTGGAAATTGCTATGGTGGATGATCAAGAAAGAAGTACAGTAAATACCAAAAAAAGGGGAATTAGGAGAGCAAAACCAGGGCCACTGGGGTAAGAGACCACAGGGCAAGCTATGTAATGGGGGGATAAGGGGGATAAGGTAATAAAAGGAGTAAAAACTTGTGCTGCTCCAGGGCTCCTTTCAACAGCTCCATGCCTGATCAATGCAGTCATTCCTCCCATAACCCTGTCTGACTTTCTTTTCCATCCAGAAGGGAGGTGGTGCATCTTCCCTGGGATCCCCATGAGCTCATGCCAGCATCGAGCATGGATGGGAGCAACTCGGGGAGCAACAGCATCACCTGCCCTTCCCGACCCTCTGCTTGAGGCTGCTGGATCTGTGGCTGCAGATGCTGAAGGACTGCAGTGTCTCTCTGTGTATGTATGGCCTTCTTTCTTTCTAGGGGTCTATTGTGGAGTCTAGTGAATAATATTGAATTACCTTGCTTCTTGGAATAATTTTTCCCTGTGCAATTTCTTTTTAATATGTGAAGTATGCTATATATAAAACGCACCACATATTAAAAGGAAACAAAAACAAAAAACAATTTTAGTTTGGTTTTGGCAGCTGCAAGTCTAAACATTTAGGTAAAGAACAGAGGCATTAGGTTTGTGCTGCCAAAAACTTACTCATAAGGTACCCTATCCCATTATTTTTTCCATCTGTTTTGTCTCTTAGAGATTATTGCAGCAGCTTAAGAGTTTGATTTATTTCCACCAAGGCATAGGAAGAGAATGCGTGAAGAGTCAGAACTGCTTAAAACCACAGTCTTAACTGCTGAAATATTCTATTTATGAAAATACTTTCTGAATTTATGTTCAAAATCCTCTGCCTGGTTTGCTGAATGAGGAGGAAGAGAGAGCAGGGGATTTTTCTCTGTCAGGTCTCCACGAGCACGGCTGTGTTGAATATTTAAATACAGTGTTTGCTGGCGGTGCATATTGTTATACGCTTTTTCTGGGGAACAACAATCTGTGGAAGATTATGTTTGCCTTTTCATTAGAGCAAAAACAAAAATATCAAACAAGCACTGAATTGTGTTTTACTGTAAGCTGATGTTATGTTCTATCTTAATGAAAAACTGTTGTGAGTGTCTCTTCCCTTTGTTGCTTCAAACCCGAGCAGCAGTTTTGGTAGGGACATTGTGTTGTCTGGAGGGTGGTGGTGGTGGTAAAGAAACTTGGAACAAAGACAGTGCTTGCAAAAGTGAGCAAATCTGTATTCAGACACTTGACTAAGAGCTGGACCGCACAGTCCTTGAGTACCCAAGGCCCTCCTGTAGGAGCAGCTTCATCCTGCAGAATTGTTCTGTCTGTGTGGACAGCTTCATCTGCTCTCAGACTCCCCCTGCACCTCAAACCTGTCTCCAGTCCATAAATAACAGTGTCTTGCTGGCACCAAGCCTCAGTCCTGGAGGCTGATTTATGGACCTTCAGGAAGAGAGGGCCAGCCCTTGAGGCCAGAGACTCACCCCTCCATATTTTAATATCCAGGAGGATGTGAGAGTGGCAAAGCTGAAACACCGACCTTATCGTGCACTGCAATATACCATATATCAGGTACTGCAATCCTTGGGTTGATGCTGGGAAATCAGCTACCAGTAGAAGGTTTACTGTGAAATAAGCAGAAATTTAACATGCCTGAAAATGGAAAGGGAGCTCAAGAACTGTGTGTCACAGCCTTTGTTCGCTGTGATGTGAAAAAATGTGTAAAAATTATTTTGGTTTGGGGTTTTGTTTGGCTATTTTTTTTGCCCCCTAGAAGAATGAAGACAGGTTACCTGAGCAATGGTTAAAGAGAGGACTGCAACCAGGGCATCTCAATGGCATTTGAAGGTAATAACATATCTATGGGATGAGTGAATCTGTGTATTGGTACCAGCACCTAATCCCCTGATGCATTCTCAGTAAGTTAGAAGTTGCAGCATGTTGAGAGCTGTGACAAAGAAGGTGTGACAGTTAAAAAGCAAATATCAAAAATAAAGTAAAATAAATCTTTGAACAAACTGAACTCTAAATAATTAAAACTCGCAAAAAGTGTAAGAAGTGAAGCAGAAATAATTGTTGGTGCTAATATTTAAAAGCTATGAAATGCCTGCGTGTGTCCAGGCATCATTTTTTTTTTTCTAAGATGTCAGATTTCACATGACAGAAAGTTATCACCCCCAGACTGATATTTTTGGAGCTGCTCAGTGCCTAATCAGTTAGTGAGAGCAGTTGGCAATTGCAAGCCTGATGCCTGGAAATAAAATCAATGTGAGTGTTCCCACTGTCCGCTGAGTTGGACTGGGGGTGCGACCTTCAGTACCCAGCAGATGCCCACTTTACCCACTCCGATATGCTTTTAATCATAACTTGATTTCTGTCCCTACTAGCAAGGATTTGGGTGGGTCAGTGGGAACACAGAAACCCAAACAGTAAGTGGTACCCTGGATTTTAACCT
Organism: Myiozetetes cayanensis; assembly: GCF_022539395.1. Lineage (NCBI taxonomy): Eukaryota > Metazoa > Chordata > Aves > Passeriformes > Tyrannidae > Myiozetetes > Myiozetetes cayanensis. The sequence goes on along the minus strand of NW_026087456.1, from coordinate 7,868,212 downwards.
AGAGGCATAACAGCCATTTCACTCTCTAAATCTATAAGCATTGCTACAAGCCTTTTGTTGTAACATTGCTGGAAAAGCTTTTATTTTCATATTGCAAAAAAATAGGAAGAAAGCGTTGGGTTAAGATCACGGTGTAGCCAACGGGAATGAGGGGGAGTAGAGGCGCTCTGTGACAGCAGAAATAAAAGCACGAGCAGGGAACCACTCTGCAAACCATACCCACCAGAAACAACTGAAAATCAGGAGCTGCCCCATGCAGACTGGAGAGCTGCCACCCGTGGAGAGAGAGAACCCTGGAGCTGCACAGGGCACAGCTGTGGAGGCCAAGCTGGGGAGTCACGCTGTGCTTGTGAGGGAAGGAGAGCTAGGGGAGCGGGGGATGAAGTTTCTAAGCATTGCAGTTTTGCTGTGATTTGTTCAGGGTGGGCTGCTCACCCCTGAAGCAGGAGGTAGCTGCTTTTTTCCTGCTTTTTATTGCTTTTCTTCCTTTTTTTTTTTTTTCTTTTCTATTGCTGCAGAGCTTTTGTCAAGTCAGGGAGTTGAAACATCCTCCAGCAGGGTCGGACAGGAGATGCAGGCAGCCCAAAAAGGGCTTCTCAGAGAGGCACATGGGAGAGGCATGAAGAGGGAACAGGGAATGGGAGAAGCTGCGAGTCTGGTGTGTCCCAGCTTGTGCCCCTTCCTCCTGAGCCTGGTGGTGCAGAGGCTGTGGGGGTGGTCTTGGAGCTGAGGCCTCCAGGTCCTGCTGTGGGTGTCGATGGCCTCAGAGCTGTCTAAGTTGGGAGCTTGGCAGGTCCACTTGGCATCCACAGCTCCCATCCCAAATAGGTGTGCTCGAACACTTCCCAGCCAACTGTTAAGAGAGGGCCGGTGGAGACACGGCGTGCAGTATTTACCATGATTGCAGTGACTGCTCTGCTAGCTGTGTATTCCTCTGCTTGTTAATCCCCACTGTCCTCACTGTTGATTTAAATACCTTTATGTGACATTTGCAGACTAATGGAGCACGGGGACCCGGAAGGAGGCTCTGAAAGGTTGTCTGATATGATCCGCATAAATCAGAGCCTATTCATTCTTGCACATGATCCCCCTGCCTGCTTAGACGTGGCTTCTGCAGCAAAAAAATTGAGATAAGTAGCAAAAGCTGCTCAAGGAGAAGCCTCATTGTATGTGTTACAACAGTCAGGAGAGGGATTAATCCTGGCAGTGTTCCCCTCATATTTTTCAAGGCGGGTGATGCACAGTGACAATGGCAGCTGCTCCTTTCCATAGCCCTGCTGAGGAAACCTTACCTGCATGTTCCTTCAGAGGTGCGTAATTGCATCATTCCTCGCTCACGGGGGTCAGCAAACCCACAGGTGACAAACGCTCCTGTGGCACCACACATCAACGTAGCACCTTGTTAGCTCACGTTTCCAAGAGCCTTCTCTGGAGGAGTGTAAAGGCTGTGAGTGTCGTGGTCCCTCTGAGAGCAGCACAGACACATCCCCTTCCACGTTCATGGATCAACAGCCTTTCCTGGAGTACCTAGCTAAACCCTTTCTCTATACTTTTGTTTTCATAATCTGCAGAGAAAGAGCAAGGCTTTTTTCCCGCCTCACTGAGTGTGTTGCTTTAGTGCTTGTGTGTAGCTTAGCTAAGGCAGAAGAGAGTTGTACCATTCAGAACAGCACTCGAGTCATTGGGCTGCTTGAGAAAAAAGTGTTTCTCAATCACTCCTTTTGAACCCACTGCATTTAACATAGAAGTGCTAAACATGAGTGGAACGAGTGGAAGAGAATAAAGAGCTTTGATTTCTCAGCGCTGGTGATGAACGATGGTGGCGATGGGAATTCTGGGCTAATTGTATCTATGCTGGGGATTTTTTTTTTCCCCTTCCTTTTTTTTTTTTTTCTTTCTTTCTTTCATCCCATAATTGAACAAGCTGCTAAAAGAACCTTAGGGTTAAATATTGAACAAAATGGTCCCTGAGTAACTGTTGCAGCTAACGCACCAGAGAGTTGTCCAAATTTTGCCTGTTCTTGTGGTGTTTAGGGAGTGGTCTTGGTAGGGATTTGACTCTCCTACCTGTAAACACACAGCTGTGAGCAACAGTTGGAAGGATGGAGTGGCACTTCACCTGCTAGTAACCCTTTCTGGATTGCACAGATCCCCTCTGGGAGCAGAGAGTGAAGCTGTTTAGTTCTCTCTGCAGAGGGGATTCCCAGGGAACAGGTAGTCCTACAGAATTCACTACCTAAAGCTGACTTACCATCAGCAAAGGCTAAGAGAGGAAAATATGCATAGTAAGTATCTAAAGAGACAGCCATGCTGTGATGGAAAAAGCCTTTAAAAGTAGTAACATAAAAAACATGAGCTTCTATGCAGAGTTAGGGTCCCTGAACGGAGCAATTAGAAAGGAGCATTCATTTGCTGTTAGGAATCTATCAGAAGTAAAATCAAAATGTAATCAGATTCAGTGTTTTAGATGAAAGCTTTTTTTCACTCCACAGAACAACTAAAAGAAGGTGAATAAGAAACACCACCAATTCCCCTCACCGTCATCAATATTGAAGTACTTTGCTGAAGCAAAAGGTTAAGAAGGAATTTGGAATGGACTTTTAAAGACTTGAAATTTACTGAATTTTCTCTCCAACTTGATTGTAAGTAACCATACCCTCATTAAGTGAAGCACATGAAGTGTCTGAGCAGCCCAAGGAGCGGGACAGCGCTTCAAACACAGGCTGTGCTGCTCCAGCTACTGCCAAGGGAAGGCGTTGGGCTTGTCATAGTAGTTTGTACGTAAACTAAGGGAGGTTATTTGTGTTCCAGTGTTACTTAGAAGTTAAACAGCCCTTTTAGAAGGAAATTTTAGTCAAATCAACACATGCATTCCACCCTCCTCCCAATGGGGAAGCAATTAGAAAAGCGAGGAGAGCATTCCCAAACAGCACTGCTTAACAAATGAGTCTGAAGTGTTTGCTTATTTTTAATCTAATAATGATACTGACTTGATGACTCTTTTGTCTTTGTGTTTCACTCCCTCATGGTTTAAGCATAGACAATCGCTTATGAATCTCCTGTTTTGTAACAGTTTATGATAGTTTTGCTATTGTTATTTTTTTTCCTGTTGCATAGTGGGAAAAGATGCAGAAGATAACTTCCTTGCCTGCTCATGTCTTACATATTCTCAAGAGCTCAATAAGAAATTAAAAGCTCCAGAAATACAAATGTAAAATTGGAGGCATTGCTTGGCAGGATCTTTCCTACCTAATTTTCTGAATATCCAATCTGATCACAACTTGCAAGGTGAGGGCTGTTATAGGTTCAGAAATGTTGGATTTTGTTAGTTCAGTCAGACCATGTTCTGTCTGGATACTGAAATGCCTGGTTGAATTTCTGTGAGTTATGTTATACAGGAAGGCAGGAGAGCAAATCTTAACCATTCCCTAAGCTCCTGAGATGCATTTTTGAGGATCTGTCAGTCAGATTGGGAGTCAGGCTCCCAGAGGATGAGAACACAAACAGTTGTCTTTTTTGATTTTTTTTTTCCTTGATGTGTAATTTAGCATCACGTGAGAGATCTGTTGCAGAGCATGAATCTCCAGGGCAGCTGTGATTGTCTCTCTTCAATTCCCTCCTCTATGCACTTTGGAACTCTTTTGTGTAAGAGGTGAGCTCTTCTAGATGTCAATGGTTCTTATGAGGGAAGATAACTTCTACCCAGGATTGATATTCCATTGAAACACTACCTATGATAAGAAAAGAAAGCTAAACTCCATAAGTCTAATGAAACTTATAAAAAAATTATGTCTGCTTTATTCTAAGGTATGGTTTGAAAAATCACTGTGTAAGTCAAATGAGTCACACCTGGAATTTCAGTTGAGGTTTTCAGGGGAATCCTTACTTAATGTTTTCATATGCTGTGAAGTTGTCATGTGGTAATAAGTGAATTTATCATCATATTAGCTACCATGGTTGTTACACTAACCATTACTTCCACCTTACCCTTTCTCTCCAGTTCCCAAAAGAAATGCCAATATCTAATGCCCTTTTTTCTCCAGCTAAGTTGGTGAAGTTCAACACCGAGTTCTGCAGGATTTGGCTTGGAAATGCTTCCTTTTGACTTTGATGCCTGGTTTCTTGGAGAGCCCATCAACAGCGTGGATTTCAGAGTCTGCCTTGGTAAGTACCTTTGGCTGTCACTGTTACTAAGATGCTCTAACTTGGATGATTTCGTTTGTGTCCCTTTGTAAAAACAGATTTGTTTTTCAGGCCTTTTGCCCCTTGAGACCTCAGTGATGTAAATGTGAGCAGTGCTCTGTGCATCAATGCATGCTCGTGTCCCCGAGCCTAGAAGCACAATTTCCCGTAAACATTTCCAAGTTTGGAACAAAAACAGGTTTTCACATTAAAAGCTCCTTTTTATGTTTGCAAGAAAGCTGTGTGTGAGCTGGATGTGCTCAGGCAAGTTCACTTCATTAGGTAATTCTGCTCTCAGCTGTGTGCTCATGAACCATTCCCCGTTTAACCTTAGAGAAGGATGTGCATGTGTGAAGTCAATGAGCTCTTGCAGTCCTAGGAGTAATCCTTTTGGAAGGTATTAACAACTGCAATAACAGAGATAATATTTTTAAAGCTGCTTCCTGGGGTTAACAGCTAAAGGCCATCTGAGATCCCTGCTCCACTTTCCATGATATCATATTTAAAAGAGTGGTGTGGTATCCAGCCCCCGTGGAGAGATGTGTGCCAGCCACAATAACCACAGCTGTGAAGGTTGTCAGGGAACTTTTTGTCAGGAATGAATATCAGGAAAGGCATCATGTGGGTACCCAGTACAGATGCTCAGTGTAGGTAAGTGTGTAGTCATAACAACACAATAATAAACCGATAGTAAATTGTTGTTCCTCCTCCTCTCTTCCACTCCCCACCCCTCAATAATTAAAACCCAAAACCAGTCCTCAACTTTTCTTAGGTTTTCTACTTTTTTCCTATTTTCAGTGTTGGCCTGTGCCATGACTTGAGTTCAGCAAGAACTACCTGCTTGTGCTACTTGTATTCAGGAAGGATTGGCTGGCTCAGTTATCCTGCTTTATGTGACTGCTTAAGAGAACACTACAACCAGTCTCATGTGCAAAAAGGAGCTCAAATCCTGGATTTATTCCAGCCCTGTATTGACTGCAGGTATGGCTTTGTTTGCAGCCTGGCACTTGGAAGTGGTGTTGCAGTTTCCTGGCTTCACATCATCAGTTTTAAGCTTTCATCCTGCCTGGAATAGAAATGTTATCTATATTTTAGCAGTAAATAACAGAAAGGAAAGACATCCTGGCTATCCCTTCCACTGTTTTTCAGACCAGTGTTCAGCACACCAAAGGCAGGGGTCATTGTGTGAGCTTCCCTCCAGCTCCGGTGTTTAGGCCAGGTAGGCTGGGCTAATGGTTTACAGCAAATAGCAGCACGTTTCTAGACTAAGGGAGCAAAACAACAGGTAGATTGTGTGTCATTGGAAATTGTGTCACTGCTGGAGGGTGGCCAGCCAGTCTGCTTTCATTTTTATATGCTCATGGTGCTGTAGACCAATTTACAATGCCAATGATTTGGCTTTTGTCTATTTAAAAGATGGATGAAATCTAAAGAACAACCAATTCCAGTGACCTTTTAAAACTGCAGGGTATCTTTAGGCTGCTGAAAATAAGTCCACTCTTTGAAAATCCAGAGCTATTGTCTTCACACAGAACAGAAAACATAAGGGCATAAAAAAATCCTACCCCATATTCCTCATCTTATTCTGTGGGAGTTATTCTTGAGCGTGCAAGACCCCACACATTATTCCTGTGGGTGCTTACATCTGACAGTCTCTTTTGTAATATGTCTGGTGTTCAAATTCTTCTCTTTTTAATAATGACCTGCTTTTATTCAGAAAAAGTTGAGCTACAGCAGCCCAGTCTATTTTAGATAACAAAGACTGCTTTTTGAAACTGAACTGCGTGAATGCTTTTTAAACCCCTCCTTTATAATGAGAAATCTGATATTCTTAAAAACTTTAGGTTGTACATTCACTGTAACAAACCCCTTGCTGCTACTGTGCTGGGGGTTTCTTGTTTTTTTAATAAATTGTTTTCCAAATAAATAGCAAAATTCCCCATGGACACTAGGGTAGTGCTAAACATCTGGCTTGTCTCTGTAGACTGCACCATGTGGAACCCGAAATATCTGGTTCAGTGCTGTGCCTGTCTCCCAGTTATATTAAAAACATCAGCTTTTCTTGGAGAACATTTGGTAAAAGCTTCCTTCATTGCTTTAAGCCAATTCCCATGTGGATATTACTCCTTCAGACCGATGTGAAATTATTCAGATTACAAAAAAGTTGTCAACATTTGTTTACAGAACAAAACACTACATTGCAATAACAAGTGTGGGACAAGGAAAATTCCAACAGCATGTAATACATTGTAGTTCTAATTTTCCCCCCACATTTCTAGCTTTAATAGAATATTCTCTGGTCTGGAAGACTAATTGTTTTTTAATAAGAAAAAGTTTTTATGTTACTGAATTCAATGAACAGTTCTCTCCTACCTAAGCAGACAAATGCCTGTCATGTAAGTACAAAACACAAGCCTATATGTAACTAAGATCTTGATTTTTGTCCACATTTCAACAGCTTTTTGCCAATAGGACTTGGTATAGAAAAGTGAGAGAACAGAGTTTGTGATGATAAGGTGGAGCTATGTGGTAGGGGAAGCCCAACTACTACCTTTTTTCTTATGTTTGCAATTTTTGTTGTTAATGTTAGAAGGTTAAAGTTTTTTCATGGCCACATTCCTCACACAATCTCCTTTGTGCCTTCGGGATGTTTTGACCCTACTCCAGAGCTAGAGACTCTTCCATGGACATCATTCCAACACCTACCAAAATCCAGCTGGATGTGCTTCTGGGGTGGGGAGGGTTTCTGAAATCAGCTGTACCATTGATCCAAGACACGATGCTTTTTTTTTTTTGCTCTATCAGATTAATTGCAATGGCACTAAATTGCCACTGACGCTGACCCGGTTAACAAGTGCCAGGGATGTCTCGTTTCATCTGTGGTTGAAAGGAAGCTCGTGTGTCATTTTATAGAAAACATGCATTCTGTAAATTACAAACCCAACAGAAAACATTATCTGCAGCAATAGGACCTTTCAAAACCTTCTGAAAGAGACTCACTGAATCACAAATTCTCTGCAGTTGCATTGTCTCTGGTTCAATCACACAGATTAATGTGATCCATTGCTCTTATCTGCACCAATTTTATTGCATTATATGTATGTCATGAACATGGTTTGTGGTTGAAAAGGGAATTGTACTGCCACAGTATGAGAGTGAAAAAGCATAATTAAGAGACAAGTCATGAACATCCTTTATTATGGTCTAACAGCCATGCTAATAGTCTCGCTTTACATTTATGTGTAAAAGGTACTTCAAGAGGCAATGCCTTATGAAATAAATTTAATTTTGACATTAGGATGCTGTTATAACTTACAGAGCCTGTAGATGACTTAAAAAGGTTGTCTGCCATATACTTCTACTTAGAGACACAAATAGAACCTTGACTGGTATCTTGACTGGGGTCTAACTTTTAGTACCTGGTGAAACAAAATTTTTCCATTAAAAGAGCTTTTCACCGTTGTTTGCAGTGGGGGTATTATCAGTATATAAATTGTGACAAGAGGATTTCACCCAGATTATTCATTTACAGAAAAACCCATACATTAAGCTAGAACATCCTTTTCCTGGAAATATGGCACAATAGAAGGGAGAGAACTGGTGTAGGTATGAGCCCCACACCTGCATTTTAGAAAGGCACATTCTACCTTTCCTTCCACCCATCTGTTCGTCACCCAAGGACTCCTGAGAGCTTTTTTTTTGCTCTGCTTCCTGTGCCTATGGAAACAGAAAAACAAAAGAAAAATGAATGACTTCTGCGTGAAATTTCCTTCCAGGGAACTAACTGCAAATTACAGTGGTTATTAATACTAGTAATTCAAGTCTAATCAGGGAAAAGTAAGTAAAAACATTTACTTTGCATCCTACAATCTATGTTGGGGCTGGAAAACAAGGACTCTTTTTCTTTTTTTGGCACTTGTTTTCATTTTCTTGACTTGTTGTTTGTTTAAGAAAATAATGGAAAAAGGGAAGCCATCTCAGGAAAGAGAAAAACTTTCTTGTCACCTGGGATGCAGAGAATCAAAGGTGAGGTCCAGGGTGAGAAAAGGACAGAGAAAGGTCTCCCATGTCTGAGATAGGTGCATCTACAGGGGATGTATGGGATGTGGGCAGTTGCTGGCTTAGGTTTTTAGCTGGGAGTTCCCCTTGTGGGCAGAGCTTTACTCCTGACCACTCGTGGTTCCTGATGTTCAGTGTCAAATTGGCCAGTGTACTCCATTTCCTATGCTATTGTAAGTCTTCTCTTTGCTTAAATCATGCCTTATGCCAGTGGGAGAAATTGAATGTACAGTTACAAAGTCATCCAAAATGGTTTTGGGCAACCAGGTTCAGTGCTTTCATTTAAGCAGCAATTTTATTTAACAGATGGAAAGTCAAATGAGGAAAGTACAATTTCCAGTAAGATTCTGGTGAACTTTGAACAGGAATGAAAGGACAAATGGTAATAATCTTATTCTTGCCAGAAGTTACCTTGCTCCACACCATAAGATGATACTATTTAGTGCAAGTAGAGCTTCGTGTTCTGATCCAGCACCGATTGACCTGTTCTGTTTGGAAGTCAGATTGAGAAAACTTATGTACTGATCCTACCAAGAAATACTTCATTACTTTCTACTAGGCAATATATTCACTCTGTTGTTTTCTGTAGAACAGATACATATTTTAAATAGCATTCACCCTCAGCTTGTATTTTGCTAATTTTGTGTCCTTCTATATTTTCTATACCTTTCTTGCTGACTGACCAAGATTAGCAGTGCAGATATTTAGCAAGCTTCCCTTCCAACAGTGTTTTATTTTTATTTAGGAGTTTTTACTTTGTATCCACTCAGTCTATGATTCTCATGAGCTGCGTCAAAGGCTCACCACGCCAGATCCTGTCTTCGTGACATTTTTGGAACTGGTGCACTCCAGAAATAATAGTGAGGAGTTAAAAATGCTATCCAAGAAGACTCTGTAACAGGCAGCTGCCTAGAGAGGCTGCAATCTTCATTAATACAAAAAGGAATAGCATTTCTTAAATATCAGAAAAACTAGGCGGTGACTATCCTTTGTATCCCATGCAAGCCATTACGTATATTATTTTGATGGAGCAGCTTTGACAAGCTCCTCAGATGGTTTAAACACAATCGTTATGCGCACATCTGACTCTGTTACTGTTAAGAGGCTCAGTTGATTTATTAGTGCAGTATTGCCTTACACTTGGTTTATTCTTTGGACATGTTTCCGGAGGGTTTAGTTTCACAGTCTCTTGGGCATGGCATTTTGTTGACTAGCCATCATCTAAACTTGGCCAAGAGCAATCAGATGAGCTTTCCGCCCAAGCTCTGTAAGCTACATCTGTTCTCAATAATTGACAACACAGTAATCCTCCCCCAAAGCTCCTCCTTGGGGCATGTTGTATCCTCACTTGCCCTGCAAATTCATCAGTTGCTTGGCTCTGCAGATCAGTCACCTGCCTTGTGCATTATTGCAGCAAAACTTCCAATGTTGTGGACGAGGAGATGTGGTTGGAGAGAGAGAGGTGGCATCATGAGCAGCAGGAAAGCAAGGCTGTGAATATCAGGGAGCATTTGGCAGTACTGAGAGGGTGCAGCTCAGACAGCACAGGCCCACAGCAGTTGCCCTGTTTTTCCCATTAAAGTGGAAGCATCTGGATTTCAGCTGGTCACATTTTCTGTACAGTTTTTGCACCATGGTAGAGTTCACGTCTCTCAAGAGGACATTAGAAGAAACTGCAGAGATTCAGTCATATTTTCTGGTTTTTACTGCCATGAGACTTAACCTAAGGAAGAAAAAAGAAGTGGGTCACAGGGGAGCAGAAAAGGCTGTGACTTTGCTGAGCACTGCTCAGCAATAATGAAAACATCCCCAAATTATCAGCACTGTTTCCAGCACAAATCCAAACCACAACCCCACAGCAGCTACTGGGAAAGAAACGAAGGACCCCAGCCCAAACTGAGGTGTTTGCATTGTCTCTTTCTACTTTTATTAATGGAATTTTATGTGACAGTGAGATGGCTGAAAAGCAACCTGATGCAGTGGCTACATAAATTTGGAAAACTCTTCTTGAAATCTCTGGTATAACCCGTGTACTATAGTGTGTCCAAATGGATTTAGTGTATCATAACGCTCCTAGAAAAACAAAGGGACAAAGAAGATGGGATTGCTAAGGGAGACATTAGATTTCATTTCACACTGGTAATAGTTTAGAGATGTGTGCTGAGCAAAATGTGATTCAATTCTGCGGCACTTTTCTTTTTTATTGCTGCTAAGTGATTTCAATATCCAGTCTAAAGTGATATTGAGAGTGTTCGATAGAAGGGGGATGAAATCAGGGAGCGCTGGAGGCTCAGAGGAGGCCACAAATCTTAGGTTGACTCGCCAAAGCCTTTCGGAGCCATCCCACCTGACCTTAACCCATCTTATTTAACCTGGAGGCTGCTGGTAAGTACCTTGCAATGTAAGATATGGTCTGGTGTTAAAGGGAACTATGTGGCTAGATTGCATTTTGGACGTCAATTGATGCTACGTAGTTATGGCTTTGGCCGTGAACTTACCGCTTTCAGAAACATTCATGGCTTAAAAGTTTATTGCCCAGCTGTTGCTGCCTGATGGACATATCATAACTAGGAAATGGTTTAAACCCTGTAACCTTTCAATTTATGGCAGCTGAAAGCAGATGAAGATTGCTACACAAACAGGGAGGAATACCTGTAGTCGGTGGTCACAAACATGGTACTTGGGCGCCGCTTCTCAAAGCTAAGGAGCTCCTCTCTGCTTCTGATGAACACGTGGCGAGAAAAGGTGAGTGTTGTTATTTGTTCTGCATATTTTACATTGCCCATGATTGGAGTGATTTCTCAGTTTCTTGAATTTTAAGTCAGCTGTTAAAAATGTGCTTTGTATAACAGTGTACAGTGTGGGATCCTAAATCAGGTGATAATGGTAGGAGCCTGAGGGGCACAGGAGGAACCATTGAGAATCTGTATTTTGGCTTCTGCAGTTTTTGGGCATAGAACTGAGGAAGTGTGAAATGAGGGCAATGCAGAAAAATACGTCAGGCAAAGGCAGTTGCTCAGTAGGTGCCCACATTAGTGAGAGTTTCACAAATCTTTTTGTTTTCAATGTAACAGGGTTACACAGAAAAACAAGTTTATTTTCTGCAAGAAAAGGACTCAGGAGCTACACTGCATTGTCCCCGCTATGCTTTTGGAATCCTTTATATTTCTAGGCGTCATCTCATTTTCTCTAACAAAATACTGAGTCGCTGATAAAGTGCCATGAAATTTAAAAAACAAAACAAAACAAAAGCAACCAACCTTTGAGAGGATTTTAAATTCATGTCTTGCGGTTAAAGAACCTTGGCTTTTTTTCTGGAATGGCTCCTGACTGATGTGTTAGCATAGAGTATTTTCTACAGTTTCTGTGGGGCTCTTTGAGAGCAAACTTCTGCTTTTGGTCTTTAGCTGCGTAAATATTTTGGTTTAAAACTGGTTAGAGTAAATAACGCCCAAAGCCAGCTGTGGTTTGGCAAAACCTTCCTAGGGCTTAATTTAGTCCATGTGCTGCGTTTCCATTTGAATGCGTAAATTGTGCTGCCACCTGACCGGATCTGCAAGGCCGTGCGAGAAGGAAAAGTGAGCTCTCAGCACTTCCTCCATTAAAAATGCCCTCAGCAGCACGGTGTCATTTTGGCTAGACAGCCACTCAGCTTCCAACAAGTCTGCTTTTCAGAACCTCGACAGAGGAGGCAGCCGTGCCCTGGTGTCCGTCGGTGGCGCTCCTGAAAGGCGTGTCGGGGGCTGGCAGGGGAGCAGGGCATCCCCTCTCATCCTGCCTTCCCCACCAAACAGCTCCTGGGCACCGAGGAGCGGGGGCCATCTCTCTTGGTTTCCCACTAGGCCTTTATGTAACCTGACAGCTCTGGCAGCAGACATGGCTTCTGCACAGTCATCAATGATTGCTTCTAAAGCTTCATTAAAAGTGCAGAGCACACCGACAGCGCTGTGCTCAGATTTGAAGTGGCACGCTTTCATTTTTTTATATGTGAGCAGCTACTCTGCCTAGCGCCGAGATACTTTGCATACAGCCTGTGCAATAATTTATTGGCTTCCATAGCATCCAGGGACCTTATTTTTCATGAAGCGGGATGCATTTGTAAAATGCGTGTTGCTAGTATTATTATTTTTAATTTTCTCTTGGCAACTGAATTTTCTGCTGCAGAGAATAATGAAACGAGATGCATTTGCTGGATTCTAGTTTACTTTAAAAAAATCACAATGGCAATTTACATATGTTTCACCCTCACATCCAGACTTTCACTATTTACCATAACTGGATTAGATTCTAGTTATGTGCAGAACTGACTGGAAAATAAACTGGCATCCTGATTTGCATTCATTCTGCACCAGTGGTTCCCCTGTCAAATTTGTTCAGTGTGGCAGATTTGGCCAAGAGCTGGGTTTGTGTATTACCTGTTACTGCAGGCAAAAGCCTCAAGTATGTGTTGGCCCAAATCCCTGACGTATATAAGGAACGACATGTTGTTACCCAGAGAATAGGAATATTGGAATTAAACTGCACTTAGTGCTCGGAGTAGAAGGAGGCTGGGGGGAAGGTTTGTGCCCAATAGCCAGGAGCCCTCATTTACAGAGTGTCAAAATGGCTGCTGAATGCAGGGTGACCTCAGCCTGTGATTTCCAGGTGGCTTCCTTATAACTATTCCTGCCCTCCAAGGCAGACAGGTCGGGTTTGGGGGATGCCAACTGCTTGTGCTTTGTCACTCCACTCCCACTTGACCAGGCAACAAAAGAGTGGGTGTGTTAAAATCTTCCCTTCCAATTGAAGGTGTGTGATTTCGGGGACAAACCTTTTAATTTATCTGTCTTTTCATGCTGTTTTCTCCTCATGGATTTTGTTCATAGGTGTAGCTTACTATGGACAACAGCACTCAGTGAAAGTTAAGAGACAACCGCTGGTACGTGCTTATAAAATATGCAGTAATGCTCAATGTTCTATGCAAGGAAAAGATTGTCTTTCTGGACTTATTTTCCACCCTTATTTTCCAGGTTTGATGCAAAACCTCTCCTCTCAGGCCTAATGCCAGACTCCCATTCTGGAGTGTCTTTTATTCTTTGCTGACTCCTAAGCAGAACCCAGTCCTGTTCAATACAGGACAGGAGTTTTCATCATGTACTGCAGAACGTACTGCTTGGACAACTTAACTCTTCAGGAGTTAAATATTTGTTTCACCAGCCCTTGCTGACCCTGATGTGGAGAAGTTTAACTCACCCTTTACTCTTCTATTCACTGTTGCATCCATGAGCTGTCACAATCAAACCCCATGCCTAGGCCAACACTATTATCTCATCAACAGATTGGTGTTGATATAATTGCAACTTATATTTATAATAATAATTATTCCTCTTTCCATCTAATAGAGATAGAAAAGGACTCAGAGGTCCATTTCTGAAAAATCTGGGTAGATTTCTGAAAAGCCAGAACTAATAAAATAGGATATAAAGCTGTGCTAACAAAAATATCAAGTTTTTGAGAAGTAAGGTAAATATAAAAGTGACCTGATCTGGGCTGACCTGAAGGGAGAGATACAGGAGGTTTTGCTTCCATGCAGATTTATACAGAAGATAACACAGCAATCAAAACAGTAGCAGCAGAGAAGAGAGGTAGAGGTTTAAATGGGATTTGAGTGTCCCTGGTGGCTTCAGAGGAAAGTGAAGCACTTCACTTGTGTTTCAAAATATAAATAAACTTGCTGAGTGTGTCGCTCCTCCAACTGCTCATTCTAAAGGCTGCAAGAGGCACGTGGGTGCTGTGCATCGCATCTGCTGGCTCAAGCAACAGCGGGGCTGGCGCATCCGTCTGTCCCTGTATCTGCCAAGCAGGGTTTCCCACAGGCTCTGTAATGCCTTTTGGAGGGCTGGAGCCTGTGGAAATTTATAAGTGCCTGAGGATAATAGTGCAGCTAGTGCCATGAGGTGTGCACAGCTCTGGGCTGTGATTCCCAGGGAAGCCTTCGATGGACTTACTAAAAAATCCCTTGACTTTTGCATTATTCTCTCACTAGAGGTGCTTAGTAAGTGACATTGGAGATTAAGATAAGAGGAAAAAAAAAGGCGTGAGAAGCTCCTAGTACTTACCTCACAAAGTTTGTACAAGATAGTATTGAGCTATGGCCCTCTAAGGGTCAAAAGCAGGAAAGTTATGAAGTAAACATTAGAAAATGTTTAGAAGAAAGAAGGCAGATGTGCAAAGAGGCTGTTTGGGATAACAGCACTCTATTCCATGAATTAACACTCAACTCTTTCTGTCCATCCCACACGGGCAGTCCAGCACCTCTACTCCTTTCCCCAGTGAAAGGTTTCCAAGGCCACACAGCAAGGCCCCAGCTCTCTCATGTGTCCATGGCTGGTAACGTGCAGCAGTAGATTGGTTTGTGCTCTTGTCACACTCCTCAAGGAAATGATGGCTTTGGTACACTCACTTATAGATTTAGTATAAACCTGCTTGTGTCATCCACTCAGGCTGCTCTGAGAGACAGGACACAACTCAGGGCTGATGCCAAATAATAACTGATGTCTGTCTCTACAGAGCTTTCACAGGCATTAGGGACAGAGGGGCACTCATTAAACTCCAGAGGATGCCCAGGTTTTCACCTGTTCAGATGCATCTATCTTGATGAAGGGTTGAAAAAATATTTAAATTAATCATTCAGAAAGATCTTTTATCAAGAGGCAAAATAGATCTAAATTTACTTTAAAAGTCAGCTTGTTATGTTTCAGTTCCTAGGAGCAGCAATTGTTTGCATACAGCCCCTGAGCAGTTGCACATCTTTTTAACACATTATTTAATTATCGTTTGTATAGGAGCTCCTGGCCAGCTCCAAGCAGATACAAAAATGGTATTAATTGTGTAGGTAGTGCACAGGCAGAGTATGATATAATTAGCAAAAAAATGAATATGTTGTATTCATAAACATCCAGAAGACTCAGGAGATGAACACATTAGTAAAAGCTAAAAAAGCCAACCTGATAAATGGTGTGGTAATGATGTTTTGATATTATCTCTTGGCCAAGTGACCGCTTTAAGAGAACCTGAAGATCTCCTGAGTTCCTAATTGACAGTGACAGATTGATGCTAATTAGATAATCATGATACCAGTGGAAAATGAATTGATGGGGACACACAAAACCGGTGACATGCAAAAGGACACCAGGATAGGCTTCCTTAAGCAGGAGGACGCTTCAGTGAGTTGAAAAAATACCTCTTATTGTTCTCATTTCTGCTCTCTGGGTTTTGGTTTTGTGGCTTCTTTTAAGTATATGGTAATTCTCTTATCCTTTTTATGTTTTATTTAATCTCACGGTCTCAGTGTTCCAGCAGGTTTAAACAGAGAACATTCCTGTGACCTGTGTCAGAGAGAAAGTGTTTTAAATTTTCTAAACCTTTCCTATTATAAAATTTCCCTTTAAATACCTGACATTATGCAGATAACCTGTACCCAGATTAGTCTCCTATCAGGGCTTTTTGTTGCTACTGCTTTTATGCAATAAGCTGTGCATGAGCAAAATTTTACTTAGCCATGAAGATCCTCTTAATGTTTCCAGCATAGCAGAATATTGCAAAGAAATAAAACTTCCAAATCGCTCATTTCGCTAGACTGTGCCTTCACTTGAGGCCAGCTACTAGAATATAACCTTCCTGGGGATGTGCCATGGCCAAGAGGTACCTGGTGTATGAATGTACCCAATAAAAGCTGTTGCTAAGGTGTTCCCATGGTCTAGAAGTTTGGCCTAATTTTCTCTGGATGCAGCACAATTTCGTGTTTCTTTAATTACGTTTCAGTCACATGTATAAAACCAGTCCTTCAGAGTTGAAATCACTGCTGCTTTTGATTCATCGCACAGGGGCACGTTTTAATTCTCCAGGAAGGTTAATAGCTTCATACATTCATTGTTTAAGTAATTCCTTAAATCCTCAATGCTTACATGAGCAACTTTACTGGCTTATACTTTCTTTTATTGAAATATATTAAAGGAAATACCTTCAAGCCTACTTCATTAAGTTTCCTTGTAAAATGCTGTATGCTTCAGAAAGAAAGAATACTAATCTGTAATACTTGTTTTTAAAGGGAGACCTCAACTCTTTGCTCAAAAAAATTGCAGTAAGTATCTCTCAACCTCACTAAAACCAGCAATAGGTGCTCCTGTTCTGATGCTGCTGAAGCCACTGAAAAAAAGACTTCCCTTCCTCAAAGATCAGTGTAAGACCAGGACTAGAATAAACTTAATAAAGAAAATGTTGATTCACCAGCCTTTTCCCCTCAAGTTACGATAATGTTACTCATTGCTTGGGAAAAACAACAATCCCCATAATTCCCAAGAATTAGATTTTTTTAATTATTATTGTTATTTTGAGTATACAGAGATGGAACTGCAGCCTGGTAGAGCTGAGATTGCAGTGGGACTCTCCCTGGAGCTGCAGAGCTGCTCGTGGAAAGCTGCATCGTTTGAAATGGTCCTGTGGGTTCCTAATGAATATAATTGCTTTCCGTGGTGGTGCTTGGGTTTGATTCTCTTGCTACAGCTGGTTTAGTAAAATTCATTCACTGATGATGCTGGGCAATCTACCTCAGTGAAAATGTATTGATTTCCTGTAAGGTCCGTTTTTGGAAATGTTCTTACACTGTGTTTTTACATACGTTTGCTCATAATTTAATTGCTGTACCTTTAAGCTACCACTCGTGCTGACACAGCTTAAAGTGCCATATAAAGCTGTGAAAAGGTCCTTCTGCAGAGAATTGGAGTAAAGATGGAATTAAGGCTTTTTAAAAGCTAAATTCTTTAGGATTTATGTCAGCTTGTTGCCTACACACTGTTGACATTTTATCTAAACGAAGTGTTGACTTCATATTTAAGGGTTTATGCCACTAAATTATTAGGCTCAGTAGGTCAAATGGTGCATATTCAGGAGTTTTAAAGGCATTTTCACAGCTGAAAAAAACACACAAGAAAGAGCAGCTTAATGTCTGTTTTAAAACTGTTAAACCTACAGAAATTCCTAAAGCATAAAGTGGCAAGCATTGCTGCTCGCTGTGCTTGGTCTGCACCGAGGGAAACGGTGTGATGGAACACTTCCGATGAGGAAGGGAGGGAAGACAGTCTGAGCAGAGGAGAACACAGCAGTGATGGTCACTGTATGAAAGATGATTAAAGCAATTACTAATGCACTCTGTGCTCAATGGATATCTGACTGTGACTGTCTCCCATTGATTCTCCCAGACAGTGGCAGTCAGAAGCAATGCCAAGCACCTCCTTTTCTGTGGAATTTATTTCAACCTCATTATTTATTTCACTTCGTGAAATATGCTTCATATTTTACTGCTTAGAGAAAATGAAGAGGGTAATAAAAAGCTGGGGGTGAACAGCAGTGGCTTCCTCTACTGAAGAAAGATCTGTTGGAAGTGGATATTGGACAAACCTCCTTAGCAATAAGGGCGGGTAGATCAATTTTTAGAAGGCTGGCAGTGAACACTCCATATCTCTAAATCTTGGAAGCTGGGTCTGGATACCTTAGCTGAATATATACTCTTCTGTAGCCTAAAACTCCTTAGATGTGATGTAAAAATCACTGCATGACATTTTCTGATCTCTGTTATATGGAAGATCAAATCTGTCGATCACACTGATCCCTTTGGGTCTTAAAATCTTCCAATTTATTGCAAGAAAATTTACTGCCGTTTAACTGCTATGCTTGGGGTACAGGTCCTGAGAGCTTCACACACCTCTATTGGTTTACCTTCAATTCCTGCAAGAAGTTGAGAATGATGTTTAGTTGCTTCCCAACTGTATGGCTTTCATTTAATTCATAGTTTTTCATTACAATTTCTGGGTCTGTAGTTTTTGTCCTAATTATTTGCTGTAAGACTTTATTTCAATTCTGTATCCTCTCACCTTAGAGGGTAGCAAACAAGGCCTGTGGACACTCATGCTCAACTCATTCCCAGGGATTAGGATAAAACCCACGTGAAGTTACTTTGTTTATTTGTATTTTTAATCCGCATTGGGTACTACCTTTAATGCTCAGGTTTGTTTATTTCCCTTGTGGGGTTTCTGCTTGTTTATTTGTTTGTTTTCTGGTGTCTTTAGTACACCACACGAGCCATTGTTGAACCCCTTCATAGTTCCTTAGTGCAGCACAGCTCCCTGCTGAATTGGGATGAGCTGGCTGAGTTAGCTGAGAGAAGGAAGAGAGAAGGAAGAGAGGAATCGCGTTTGGCAGCAGCACACACTTACTTTGGCTTAAGGTGAGAATGACCTAACGTTTGTCATCAGTTGTTTATTCTCTTGGCCTCTGCTGTGTGAGGAGATCGAGTTGTGGATGGCTCCACTGGAGCTTTTCTTGTTAGTGCCACTGTGTACTTATGGATTTGTTTGGCACTTGGTGGGGAAGGAGGAGAGGTTTATGCAATGATCCTGGGAGATTTTGTGTCTTCAGCGAGGAGGAGGTTTGCACAGGAGGAAGTGCCCAGGGAGTGCTCACTCTCTGGAGCAGCACAGACTCTTCTCACGGTCACGAGACCAAATGCAAGTCTCAGGACAAACATTACTTTGCTGCTTTACCAACCATACAATATGTACAGGTCATTACAGGCCAGTGAATTACATAAACAAGCACCTGGGTGGAACCTCTTTGTTTTGCAGGTATTTTGTGATAAACTGGTCAGTCTGCAATACCAAACTTGACGAGGAGTTGGGTCAGATCATAAGGTAAGAGAGAAACTTCTCTTGAAGAAGCAGCTGGAATCTTTTTTTGGTCGAAAGTACAAAACAAGATAAATACCATGTTACCTTTAGGGTCAACTGCCTGTGTGGACCCCTGTCAGGAGTGTTTGTAACATTTATGCATCCTGCACAATTTAGGATCAGAGGGTTTTTTTTTTGCTTCCCCCCCCCCCCCCCTTAATCTTGCTGTCAAAGATAAACTGTAGCAAAATTGGGCAGCATTTTGATTGCTGTAATCATACCTACCACACTTAAACGTTCTGAAGTGTTCTTCATCTCCTAATTTTCAACTATCAGTAGCGTTTAGGACCCACTTTGCTTCCTCTTGAAATCACAGCTTCTGAAACAAAGCACCACGAGAGGTTGTCAGCAGCCTTTTCAACTCTGAACTCCTGGTTTTCAGCACCTCAGTAATATTTTTTGTCTCTTCCTTTGGGGGAGAAGAGGACAGGAAGCTCTTTTGGATCATGATGACTCCTTGTTCTTCTCTGATTATGCTAAAATTTCAAGGATAACATTAAGAAAGATGCCCTAGAAAATTACTGTGCTGATTCCTTTTCTAGTTTAATGGGCACTAACTACTAATTGCCTTTGTAAAACCTAGCCTAAACTATTTTTCCCTCCACCTTTATTTTATCAACAGATTTAATTAAACTGACCACAAAAGAACCCAGAAATATGAGTACAAAAGATATTGGATTTTTTGACAGATATGAATTTGTTAATTAACCTTCAATTCAGCCACATTATAAAAATGGAGTCTTTAGTACACATCTCTATTGCTTTTTATTAAAACTAAGGAATTAGAAAAATACCAAGTGTCAAAGAATAGATAATAAAGCTTTCCGCATATTGAAACAATATTGGTAAATGTTACTGATATGCTGTTTATAAAAAAAAAGGAAATATAGGGCTGAAATTCTAATGAGAATCTGCACTGCTGAATCTCTTTCTGATTGTGGGAACAAAGCAATTTATACTCTTTTCTGGAGCTATTAAAATTGTTTCTTTTCTGTCGTATGGTTTTGCACTTAGGGTTTTTTCAAGTTCTGCTCCTGTGGGTCTGCTTTCTCCTTGTTTCTTATTGGAGTGATGAGGATCATTCGAGTCAAACCCATTAACTTTCACATGGTTTTCAATCAAGACCTTTGCAAAATGCCCAATTTCACAATGGCTTTAATGGAAAATATAGATTGCTTCATATTTGATTTAGACCTCACCCCTCTGCTTGTTTTCTGGTTTTTTTCCCCTCAGGCTATGCAGCTTTGCATGATTTTACTCAGTCTTTTCTTGGTATAAGCATGAATGTTGGACAATTGCTCTGCCTCTAATTATTTTAGCACTGCACTGAAAGTCATTAATGTTATTTCTAGTGATGCACTTGCAGTTGATATCCTGGAAATTAAAACATTCAGTGGGAAATCCTGGCTCTGCTGGAGTTAAGGAAAAATCTCCATTGAGTGAACATATTTTCCTATCTGTCTAGGCATGCAGGTCTAAATAGAATTAGATCCTGGTTTGTCTCCAGCTCATCTTTAGTAGAGATATTAACAATCTTTAATAGAAATAGTAACTGTAATTGTTATGGGTGACACATTACAAACTGTTAGTTTACTCTTACCAGGGAAATTCTCCTACAAGGGATTCTCTCCTGAGCCAGTCCAGTTGAAGTGGAAGTGACAGTCCTGCCTAGTGATCTTATTTAAGGAATTGGGCTGTCCTTTCTCACTGGTGTCAGAGCCAATTTCTGCCGAGGCAGTAATAGCACCTGCAGCCAGGAGAGTTTGATAGGGCCTGGCTTTCCTTAAAAGCATTTCCCAGGGTTATTACTGTCTTTTACTATTGAGTGCATTCTTCAAATACACTTTTCTGCAGGATCCAGACACTGCAGTATTTACCTAACTATTAAACCAAGAGTATACGATTCGTGAGCAAGTGACAGTGTGGTTCTGATGGATAAAGTGGGCTTTTACTGCAGAAGAGGTGATTTCTACTTGTGTCTCTTACAGGTGTTGTCGCTGCCTGAAAGGAAGAATAAACAGACAGGGAAGTGGCTCTATAGGTATGATTTTTCTTCTGAAGTGATTTTGTTGTTCTTTTGGGCTGCAGGTGGAAGAAAATGTTTGTTCTTTCCAAGTGACCTAAAAGCATCTGGAAAAGTGAAGATAATGGACTCCAGACAGTTTTTTCCAAAGGCTTATACTGAATGTGACAAATATTTATGATTGCATCACTCAGGCCTTATGAAAAAATGGAAACTCTATTTAATTTGTGTGATAGTTTTGCTCTCAGAGCTCTATTTCCAAGGAACCCTAACACAGTAATGGGCAGGGCTGGTGATGGGAGTGATTCCTCTCACCCATTGTGAGTTTTTGGAATGTAGTATTTGTGTGTAATTTATAAAAGTATGGTTTTCACTCACTAAAGATGTGTCTTCCAGCTTCAACAGGTCTAATACACAACTACACTTCTCAACCTGCCTACAACCAAACACAGAGTTTGTACATTGCAGAGATTCAAAAGAAGGGGAATAGGAATTATTGTCTAAATATAAGAGAAATAGATGAATTTAAAAAATAAAATAATTAAAAAAAAAAAAAAAAAAGAGAGAAAAAGAATCTAATATGGCCCAGTGATCCTTCTTAATTTACAGAAGGTTTCTTCCATGGGCTCTTTTTGTGATGCTTTTCCTTCATTTTGACCTTCTAAATTTTGGCCTGAGAGCATCCTCAGTGCACAGTTGATGAAGTCATGCTCAGAGGAATGGTAGCTGGAGGCAGCCTCAGTAGGAAAGCCCTTTTTCACTCACTTCCCAGTTTGTACTGGATGTTTTAAGAACATGATAGGCATTTCTTCCTTTTTTTTTTTTTTTTTTTTTTTTTCCCCAGTCATACCATGTTTCAAAAAGGCCAGCTTGGTTTCTTGGGTTTTCATAAATGTGGGTTGTTGGGTTTGTTGTCTTTCTTCATTTCCCCGGTGAAAATCTGATGTCACAAATGCATTCCGAGTGTACACAAACCCTGCGAGAAAAGAGCAGATTTGTTTATTGAAAATCATCACCGTGTTACTTTTTGTGGCAGGGAAGGTGTAAAGGCAGAAAATTATTCAAACCCCATGTGTCCTGACTGCAGAGTGAATTTGGAGGAATGCAGAGCATAATAAACCAATCCACTCGCTAGACAGTATTTTTAGTCTTTTGCTGGTTTATTTCATTATTTTCTTTTAATCCCATTTCCAAGTCTCTCCAGCCTCTCGAAGGGAGCATATGGGCAGTATCCAGATATCACAACGATGTCTTAATATCCAGCTGCTATTTGTGTGCAAATGGGGACTGGCTGCATGGCTGGCTGGAGTACCCTGAGCGAACCCGCTGCTTCCATAGAAATATTGCCGGATAATTTCAGTCAATCGCCTTTTAATTGGGATAGTTGCTGATCCTTAACATAGATAGCTGAGAAGTCAGGCTAGCAGAGAGAAAGCAGATTGAATTAATGGAAGTCTGGAAACTGTTTAGAGGGGAGGAAAGGGAGCTCACCCTTTCTTGTCTGCCTTTACAGATAGAGGATCGAGGTCACAAAAACTCTGTGTGGGTTTAGCATCCTTGAAAACGCCAGGAACGGAGTAATTGGATGACTGGTACAGGCTGTGGGTGCAGCTCTTTCATCACTGCCCTCAGTGAATGGAATTCTTTCCCTTCTACATTTAAATCTAATCCAGACCTTCAGATTTCACTGTGGATGGTTTCACCTCTGAGCTGAGCAGCAGCCCGAGAGGTAAGGTTTGGATAATTGGAGCAAATCATTCAAAACCCTTTTCAAAGCAGTGCATTATGCATGCACCGGTTTTAAAAATGGACAATTATAAAGACACATCTTTTTAAAAAAGTGCTTTTGTAGTGAGTAAAACAAAATGATTTCTTCACGCTCCTGTGCAAAATGGGTGGCTACAAAGCATGTGCATAGATTTCTGGAGATAGAATACAAAGGGGGTGATAATAATAACCTTTTTCTGTTGCCAGAGAGTCTGCACAAAGATTCCATCAGCATTTTGCACAGTGTGATAAAAAATGTGTTAAATCCTCAGCATCAATGGAGGTTCAAAGTGAAACAGAATCAAGCAGAATAAGGTGCCCATAAAGAAAAGAAATAGCTAAATGATATTAAGGAAGCCAAGATAACTGAAAAAATTAACAGCACAATAGCTTATAGAGTCTGCTTCTGCTAACAAAAGGCAATCTTTAGTGCCCAGTGTCTCCATTCAGTCTGAAAAAGACAGGTAGTTACATTCTGGAATGAACAAAATAGGAAAGGCAAGATACAGTCAGGGACTCCAAACTGCCTTGGGCATCATTCCACATCATGGTGTTGACAGAGACAGGGAGTCCCTCTTTTCACTAAGAAGTCAGAGTTCAAGTATCTTAACTTCAAACTTTAAATTATCAGTGTAAAACCATGCTTTTCCTATTTTGTTCATCTCTTGCTTCTCCATGGGAATCATATTTTGGAGACTTTTTCCCATGAAGTCTCCTGCTTTGTATTTGTGGTTAAAACCAGCTGAGACAAAAGTATTTTGGGGGTTGCTTTTTGTTATTTTGCTGTTTACAGCTACAAATTTGTCTTCAAAAGCAAAGGTCAGAGGGTTGTATTAATTAGAAATACTTCATAAACTGGTATCTCAGAGCTCCTCAAGAGCCAGAATAATAAAGAACAGACTTGCAGAAAAGAAGGTTAAGGGGAAGATGAGAAAAAACTTAATATACCTTTTTCAGACTTATTCTCTTATGTACAGAGAGGCTTTAAACCAAGCAAATTAAACCTTAACATGGTTCACCTTCGAGCGCAGGGCATAGGGAGAGACACCTCCTGAGGTCACTGCGCTACTGCAGCAGCCCAGTTAGAGCCAAAGTAATTTTGTTTAAATTCAAAACATGTGCCAGCAACACATGCCCATCTGCCAACCCTCTGGCTGAGAGTCAGGTCTGCAAAAGTAATATAAAGATGCAACTCCTTGCTTCTAGTCTGCTTCTTTTTTTGCCCCTTCAGGTACCTCTAAGAGCTTTTCAGCTGCCTGGATTAAGTTCTCCAACAACACGAGAAAATAGGTAATGAATGCAGGGGGACAGAGAGGCAGATTAAAAGAAAGAGGGAAAAAGGCAGCGGTTTGTTGTTGGAGAAGAGATGGAGATGGATGGAGGCTCTTGTGGAAAGGCCTGGGGAAGGAGGAGGATGTTACTGAGCTGGGGGCTGAAAGACACTAGTACTGATTATTTTATCAGTATAGAGTTAGACACAGTTAAATATCCTGATGGACCTTCAAATGTTTTTGGCAGTTCCGCAGCGTTTGCATCTGTCATGAAAATAACCACGCATTCCTAGGAACTGGTAAACGTGCCAAAAAAAGAGGCAGTCTCCTTCATTTCTCCTTGTTTTGGGGCTTGTTGTAACTCATGTTCCAAGATGATGAATTAATTGTGTCTTCCAATGCTACAGGTTGACTGCATCAGGTTGGATGAGTGTAAAATATCTCAGTGCGGTAATTACCATATGCTTCAAAGAGGCTTTTCTGCATATGATGTGATGTATATATGGCCATAAGTAAACAAGAAAAAGTACTAACACGTGACTTTTTTCAGGAGAAAAACTTGCATGGGAAGCAGAATTAACTGTTCTGATGGACAGGGAAAATATGGGACAAAAAATACGGAGTCAGAAGTGAGTGCTGGGAAGTGAGAGAGGCAGAGAGGACGTAGCAAAGGCCTTGCAGATGCTGACTAATGGATGGTGAAAATTGAACCAGGTGTATCTTCCAGGAGAAAGAAGCAAGTGTAGGTGTAAATATGCAATTTTCGAATTTTTGAAGCAATTAGAGTTTTAAGTTAAAACTGAATAAAATCGCTGTGGAACGTTTAGCAGGCATTGGTGCACATACAAGTTCAGCCTTGCATGGACAGAAATAGGTGGAATAAGGAATAAAGAAGACTTGTCTTTTTTAATCATTTGGGTTGCACTTAGTGGTGCTGGAGAATACAAATAAGGAAGGGATTTCAAAGAATCATTATGATTAAATGAATGAAAATAGTATGCTAGGATTCAGATTGGCAACTTAAATAATTTTAGAAATGAAACAAGAAGTGTGAAACTGTGAAGGCGGGGGAGGTTTTTTGTAGGGGTTTTTTGTTTGGTTTAGAAAGGATAACTTTTTTTCCACAGTTTGGGCTACAGATGGGTCTCATGGGATTTGCTTTCCAACATAAGGGAGATATTCAGGCTTTCAGATTTCATTACCACTTTCTTCATTATTGTGCCTTGAGGAGCTATAAATAACACATGGCTAATTTGTGAATATGGCACATTCCAGGGGATGTGTGTATTTTAATCAGGGCACCTTCTGACATTTGGTAATTGGTTTACAAATTTGTTATATAATTTCATGAGTATTAAGTTGCTAGGAGGGAAAAAAAAAATCTAAATTTATGTGGTCTAAAATCTACCCTCATTGGGCCCCCACAGCAGCTGTGCTCCTGCTGTGTCAACAAGTACATAAACTGGCATCCATTTCTTTATTTCTTATAGTTTTAGTAAAGTAATCGGTAGCTACATTCTTCATTACATCTTTTTTTTAATTAAAGCTTTTTTGTCTATGTGTGCATATATCGCTAAACTGCTTTTAAGATGCAGGTAAATTTTGTCTGGTGAGAAATTGGGTTTTGTGTTGGAAGGTGGATGTTTGTTATTGGAGTGTGTTTTTTAGGCCTGTTTGTAGGAACAAGTGTTCAAATTGTGAGTTTGGATGCTGCCAAAGTCAGTTCTGAGGCTGTTTTGTGTAATATTGTTCTCCTTCAGGTGGTGCATCCAGTCCCTGGAAATGGGCTGGGTTATGTCTGAAATAATAGAGATAAGACATGGATTAATACGGAATATTATCACCCATTTTTGGTATTATTGCAATCAAAGTACAGACAGACTGAAAAGTCATCTCATTTAAAATCTCAGTTGTTGACTCTTAGTTTTCTCTCTGACTGCATTTCCAAAGTGTCCTTACTTCTCTGGCTGTACTTATTGCCACACAGCATTTAGTGTGTTAATTAACTGCTAACGAACGGATATTTGAGCTATAGACTACAGTGCTGTGCTTGTTCATTTATATTATTACTCATCAGATAACGGCAATATGTGCCAAACAGCAGGATCCGATGGGAACATCTGCTAGTGAACAGCCACGGGCAGAAGAGCAGCTCACAGGAAGAAATTCATGCCAGTAATTCACTGAATTTTAATTTTAATTACTCGTTTTGGGGCAGGCCGTGGGTCATTCCACCATTTCGTGAAAGGCCATGGGGTCAGTCCGCCATTTTGGGTAAGGGTGTGGGGTCGGTCCGACATTTTGTGACAGTCCGTGGGGTCAGTCCACCATTTTGTGACAGGCCATGGGTCACTCCACCATTTTGTGACAGGCCATGGGGGCAGTCCGTCCCATTTTGTGACAGGCCATGGGGCCACTCCGCCATTTTGTGACAGGCCATGGGGTCACTCCGCCATTTTGTGACAGGCCATGGTGTTGATCGCTGCCATTCCAGTGTGGACCAGAGGCTGAGGAAGGCTCAAGGGAACGGGGGAGGAGCAGTGGCCGTCCCATCTATGCAGAGTTTGCCCGGTTCCCCTCTACTTCCCACCTCATTTTTTTGAGCCAGTCAAGCATTCCTCCAGTCTCCTACAGATGTGGTGCAGGAAGCTATTCATGGATAGGTAATTTAATCTGACTGACAGGGGACTCCATGTTCTATCTCCCCGTGTCCCACTACTTTAGGGCAGAACTGACTTAAACCATAGCTACAAAACACTGAGGTGTCTCATAAGAGTTAGAACATCCCAGAAATGCTTCTCTGGCTTCCTTTGTCACTGAAGCCATGTTTTTCTTCCAAAGTAATCAAAAACATTATTTACAAGTGTGTTGTACTACAGCCCCCTTAAGTCTTTGGACTTGAATCCTGTCTTATTAGCAGCAAATAATGTTTCCTAGAAGCTGAAATAAGGTCCACAAGTTCTTGGAAGCTGCCTAGGAATGCATGGGCACTGGGGATTTGTACCCTTCATATTGTGAGCTGTGGGTAACTGATAAGATCAGACAATTGAGGGGGAAAAGAAGATCAGCCCTGAACTGGAATTCTGAGGACTTCTATGCTCGTCCTACACATAACCAATGCAACATTAGCATTTTTAGACGGATGATGAGTAAAAAAAGTAGTGTAAGAGTCCACTAAAAACCTTTCTGATTTCTTCTCCCCAGTTTTACTCCATTTTTGTTGCAGCAAGGATCCCATCAGCTCAAGCTGCAGCAGCGGGTATGAAGGTGAAATCTGTCTGGCCGGCCAAGTATCCCTGCTGTCCAATGCACAGCTGCAGACAGGGCACTTGCTGCCCCATATGCCAAGGAGCACAGCCACCTGTGGCATGTTTTAACGTTAAAAATGCCAAGCACCTGCGACAGGTTTTGGCATCTGTCGCTGCAGCATGAATTGAGGCAGCTTGGGCTGTGTGAGGCTGGCTCAGACCAGGCAAGGTACCAAAAGTTTTGCCTTTCTGTTCCAGACATTCACCTCTGCTGGCGTGTGGAAAACCCTGCGAGGCTCCAGGTGCTGTGGAACCTGTGTTTGCCTTCTGCACAGTGCTTCTGGAATTTTAGGACGTTTAACATCAATGGATCCCTCTGCCACTGCACCAGGAGGAATGATGAGGGTGCCTGAAACACTCGTGTTGCTGCAGGGACAAGGATGCAGGAGGAGCACACTCAGAAGCCAGGATGAGAGTCACTGCAAGCAAGGTGAGTGACTGCAATACCATGCCATGTTGCCCAAGAAAAGTCACAATTCTTTTATGGTGCTTGGAGGAGATTCTTGAATGTGACTGGAGCCTGTGGCTTGGGAACAAATGGGAAAGGGGTATTTCTGCAGGGTCTGGTGGGTGACAGCTCCTGCGCTCCTGCTGAGCCACAGTCCTGGCTTCTCTTGTTGAATTCTGGAACCAGCCCCTACCCCTTTGAACTCAAGTGTGGTACAGCCTTGCCAGCAGCCCTGGTGGTGCTCTTTGTCAGGGATCTGGATGTGGTTTTCCTTATTTTTTAATTTTTTTGTTGTTGTGGTTTTTGTGCATCACAAGGCTGCTTAAACAGATTGCTTTTGAGGATTATAATCTTCCTTACAAGAATTGCTTCGCTGTAGTGTATTTTAGACAACTCATTTAAGAAACCATAGTAATTTCTTATTTGTAAGAAGCAGCGTGTCCTCTCTTTGTTAGCTGTGCTATTTATTAGCTTGAGTTCCATACAGACTCCCTTCCTTCAGTCTAGGGTTTTCTGGAGAAAAGGGCAATACTGATAATAGTGTTTTGCAAATAGGTTTTGTCAGTTTGTGGGATCTTTGAGGTTGCCCAGGCAGCCACTGGTGGGTTGTACTGGGCTGGATTCAGCTACACAATACTGTAATTCCAAAGATTGTGAGGGTTTGGTTTTTTTCTTATTATATATGGCCATAAAATGGAGACTTGGTCATAAAACAGAGACTTTCCCATAAAGTAGATTAAGGAAGATCTTTGATGCTTTCATTCAAAGAAAGCTCTTCCAGAATGTGATCATTAACAAGATGGTGGTGTCACGTTCTCATGACGAGGTTCTGACTGAGCAGATCATTAGAGAGGAAAGGATCAAAGCCACTTCCACGTGTTACATTTCGGGTGGGCGTGAGTGTGTCACTGGCAAAAAAGCTTGAGTAGCAACCTTCACAGGAGGGGAAGCTCACTCCTCCTGCCTTTCTCTCCTTTGCAATTTCCTTCCAGTGAGTCAAAAACTGGAATTTCAAAGGCCTTAATCCAACTGCAAGGGCTTAATTATGATAAGAGCCTTAGACATCAGAAAAGTTGTTGGCACTCCTTCATTACTAGTGGACAAGACCCAAATACCATGTTAAATCATAAAGTGTTTATTTCTTACTGTCTTTCCAGTAATCTCCTTGGTCTTAAAATGTTTCTTTTTTTTTTTTTTTTTTTTTTGTAAGGGTGACTTATCTAACAAAAAACTGAATAAATTTACTTAGCACAGAACAAAAATTTCTAGCCAGTGCAGTAAACCAGGAACTTATACTTTCTAAATTTTACTAAATTAGTTTTCTAATTAATTTAATTCTAATTTATTAATTTAATTCAAATGTTTAAAGCTAATTTATCATGTAAACCCACAGTCTTTCTCTGCCCTCTATCTACTGGTAGGACATTCAGTGCTTTCTTCCAGGGGTATGGAATATGTAACCTAGAGCCCAGTGGCCCAGAGAACTGGTAGATACTGATCTCAGGGTCTTCTGCAGGCAAGAAAGGCCCTTCCACTGCTTGATAAAGTCTGGTGAATGTGTTGGATTGCCGTTAATTGCGTTCATTTCTAAGTGGGGCCCAGCTCCTCGTGTATCTCCAGCAAAGCAAGAGCTGCACCGAAGTTGCATTGTACAACAGCATTGTAAGACGTGTGGCCAAAGTGCTTCTCAAACTTTTTACAGATACTCCAGCACATTTGGAGCATTTGACAGAAAAGAATAGGCAAGGGCAACAATGATTGATCCGTGTTTTTAAGAAAAAAATTGGAGCCATATTTCCACCGGGGGCTTCAGAGGGACATTGATATATTTATCGTGAAAGAGCTGACGAGCGCCAGCCTTTGCATCACTAAAATTGTAGCCTGCTGCAAGAATTTACAGCTGGAAGGGAAGATTCATAGCCCCTCTCTTTATTTATTGGAAAAATCTCTCGCAGCTGAGTAAAGACATAAATATAAAATTAAATCACAAAAACTACTTTGAAGTAGCGCTAAGGTTACTTCTTGAACCTACAGGGCCAGGACAACATAAAACTAATGCTGAAACACAATTGAGATCAACATTATTTGCTCGTTCATTATGACAAACACCACTTTAGAGCTAATATGTAAAATCACAGATTATTTGAGAGTATTCTTGTATGCAGTGCTTAACAGGAGGACTCAAGGACAGCACGTTAGATAAAGGTACATCCATGAATTTCTGTCCTTATGATTTATAGCTTTCATGTCACTGTAAAATTAT
Organism: Myiozetetes cayanensis; assembly: GCF_022539395.1. Classification (NCBI taxonomy): domain Eukaryota; kingdom Metazoa; phylum Chordata; class Aves; order Passeriformes; family Tyrannidae; genus Myiozetetes; species Myiozetetes cayanensis. The sequence goes on along the minus strand of NW_026087456.1, from coordinate 7,838,128 downwards.
TTTTATAGTTCATTTTACCAGTGCATGGTGCAAGAGAGCTTTATATGCTTTTGAAAAATAGCTTCATAAACAACAACAGTCTTTGATATAAGTTCTTTGAGTGCATAGATATGGGTGTGAATGCCTGGATTAGGTTAATATTATTTGTCCTTTTTAGGTCACTGCAGATATTTTAAGTGGCCTCAGCTCCATGGGCCGAGGAGCATTGGAGCCAGAGCAGGTTCCTCCCTTAAGCAGCCAGGAGAAAGGAGGCAAAAGACAACCCACCCCCAAGAACAATTAGTGTTAATGTGTTATTTTGGGTAACGACAATCCATAGTCTCTACGTAGTGAGTTTTCATCTCTACATCTTCCAGCTCTTTATCTCAATTTTGCAGGTTGCAAAACTGATTAATTATACTAGCAACATCAGTATAATTAGTGCTGATTATTCTCCGAGCTTTTTCTTCTTTAATCATCTGTTTAATTTGAACTAAATCCCTATTTATCAAATAGTGTAGGTTTTAGCATCGGAAGACAGTGGATTTTGCTTAAGTCTTTCCACCTTGAACTCAGGCATTGTTATGAAAGCTTTGGGAATACTTCTGTGGGATTATACCAATTCTAACTAGATCAGGATTTGGCATTTTTAAAGTACCTGGTCATTTGTCAAATGTTTTGATGGTATAGCTAGCACTTTGTTTAAAAATCTAGGAAAAAGAGATGAAGAATAACATCCTGGAGACTCTCCTAAATTCCCTGTCATATTTACCCCGTTACTCCAGAACAGAATCTATGTTAAACACTGAGGGAGAATAGTTTGTTGGCCAGCCCGGAGAAGTTGGAATTGTCTTTAATCGAGAATTGTCAGGATAAAAGAAAATCCGTGGAAGCAATATGTGGCTGTTTTTCAAAGCATAAGTGAAACAAAATCTGAAGAAATAAGGACTGTACAACACACGTAGATGATGTGCTCTTTGTATTATCAAAGCCAGGTTATGCTGACATATTGTACCGTGACAGGAGAAAAGAAAAAATAAGTAAAACTTACAGTGGGGGTGGAATGACTTAAGAGAGGGAAGCAATACTTGCTTCACCTCAAATATTTCAGTAGGTCTGGAGCTGATAGTTCTCCTCCTTCATGAACACCTCTCTGTTGAGACTTCTCTCTCCTTTCCTGCCCCTCCTAAACCACTGCAAAAATAGTTACTAATGATGATGAATAGGTTTTTTCTATTTTCAGTTTCCTCTATATGAAAATCTTTCTCTTTTATCATCCTCTAACTACTTGAAAAGTCAATGTCATTCTCTGTAATTCACAAGCTCGGGGCATTTTGCCCATTAGGATCTTTTTTCCTTCATCATTTTGGTAGCTGCAGCACCTCTTCTCAAAGTGAAAAGAAGCATAAGGGAAAAAGTCATCTCTTGGTCCAATCATAAACCCCTGCTTAGGTAAGAGACTTGCTGCACCTCTTCTGTAATGGTTTGTCATACTTAATTGGAACAGGAAATACTGGGGCTGTGCCAGGAATATTTCTGTTTGGTGAAGTTATTCCCATGATTCTACCACTAAAGATGTGCTTAATCTTCCCTCTGTTTAAAAAAGGAATAATTTTTACATGGTGACTCATTTCCTTGTTTTAGCATTACCATATGCTGTTTATTGCTTATTTAAATTACATTAATGTAAATGCTGAAGTTTGGGTTCAGTGACATTGTTGAGTGGGGGGTGGTGCATCAATTGTAATATGTGATGTTTAACTGCACTCACTGCAGATTTAGCATGTATTGATTTTTATCAGAGGAGAAATACTTGCCTGGTGAACAGGTTTATGGTGAGAAGGAAGTGCTCATTTTCCAGTCATGATCTTGTGCTCTTTTCTTTCTAATTTTCCATGACTCTAAAACTTCGTTCTTTCTTTGGTATAAGTGCAGACTCAAAACCCAAGCAGCTTCTCCTGTGACTCTTTCCCATTGCAGTCCCAGTTCTGAAGTTCAAGTTCAGTTTGCAGACTAATGATCTCTCATCAGGTCACTGCAGAGAAAACAGAAAACAATGAAAGAGGAAAATAAACAAGAGTTGTAGCTGGGTTTTTTCCTCTCTTGACCTTCCACATCTAAGATGTTTGGTGTATTTTAAAGGACAAGCTGCAGGAGGCACCTAAAATGACATCATATATTCTATTAGCCTTTAATGTAATTTTTCTAATATTTCTAACCTTTCCAATTGCAGTAAATCTACCTGGGTTTTGTTGTGTTTTGGTTGTTTTGTTTTTGTTTTTTTTTATTAAATTGTACATACAACCATATTAACCTCTTTGGTTGTATTTGTTCTTCCTACAAATGCCCTTTTTTGGTTGCCTGTTTTTACTTATTCCCCCAGCTGGTGGCTCATGAAACACAGGCAATGCCCTCTGTAGGGAGTCTTAAAACACAAATATACTGGTCTTTAATAGGGTGTGCTTCAGTATCAGCTGTGAAGTGGAAGCACAGGAGGAAGAAAAAACAGTGATATTAATCTATCAGCCTAGGAAAGGCAAAAATAAGAAAAGTATTGATTTTTTTAACATCATTAGGATCAGCAATGCATCACTTCCTTGTGAGAAATGACCCATCCTCCTCCTTTCCAATGCTGTTGCTTTTGTAATGAGTTTTTATTAGGTAACCTATTTTCTGTAAATTATAGCCCAGACTTCTCAACAGACATCAAGCCATCTTCTCAGTAAGAATACTTGTTACATTATTTATTTCTACTTGGGAAAAATGTACTTCCCAGCAAAGTAAGAGTTGTGAGGGAAGTCATGTGCAAAATAGAATTTTAGGTATAAAAACGTTAATTGCAATCCTTGGTTAGGTTTTCTTCCTTGTCGTACAAAGAGTTTAACTTAAACCTATTCTTAAATTTTTTCCCATTTGGGACTTAAAGCCAAAGTCCACTGGTGAGGTAGTAAAGCCATTTCACTGGGTTTAATTCTATCTTTGAAGATTTAATTGGAAGGGAATTCTTTTTCTGTTTGTATTGTCATCAAAAAATCTCATCAGTTCATATTAAATACAGATATATTTAAAGAGAATAAATCCTTTTAGTTAAATGCCTTAAACTGTAAAGAATATAGATTTGTTTAACTGGTCTGTGTTATACAGTAAGGAGACTTTATGCCCTTTTCCTGCCTAAAATAACTTGGACATTGGTGTTTACATTTAATATCTTTGGCTATTTTTGGTAAAAAAATATGGTCAAATATTTGACTAAACCTCCATTTTCTAGTCTTTTTGGATAGAGCAGCATGAACTATTCTGCTCAAAATATTAACGTTAACAATGTCCAAGGAAAGGACAGCTTCTGAAAGAAGGACATCAGATGGATTTATTCTCAGCCCAGAGCTTTGAAACCATTTTTACTGCTCTCCAAATAATTCTGACATTATATGTAAGAAGAACCACAAAGCATGCCGTGTTTTATCAAAGGTGTGGGATCTTTTTATTATATTAATGCACTGTTTAAGGAGAGAACACTGAAATAGGATCAGTCCCATTAATTTTTAAAGCTGTATTCCATACACTGTCAGGTTTTGAAGAGAAGTGAAAGAGGTTTGTAGCTCATCTTTTGCCCCTACACCAGATCCCTTTTTATGGTTAGTTCTGGTGTAAATGACAAAACATTTGGGGTCTTTTAGGGATCTGTTTCAATTGACTATTCTGTACACACTGATTACAAGGACTATTTGGAATGGCATGTAAACCTATCACCTTCTCTCAATGACTTATAACTTGGTATTTAATAATTTTAGTTGTTTTTATTATCTGTGCAAAGAGAATCGCACAAATGATGAGTTCAGCTTTGATCCACGTTTGCTATGGCATCACAGTCTCCTTCCCTCCAGCTACTGAAAATCTGTTTATTCTTTAGCAGAGTCGAGAAACCAAAACACTGAATAACAGGCACAGTTTTCTTTCTACCTCTGCCCTGGGCTCAGATCTTTTGCACTGTTTTAATGTTTTATGGTGGTTTAATGTTTTATGGTGTTGAAACAATTTCTTTATCTGATGGGATTCCTGTAGGATATCCTGAAGGATAATAATTAGGCTGGATATTTCATTCCCAATACTGGAAGGCTAAAGAAGAAGATAAAAGGATGCAATTACTGACTGAGTGTGTACAACCTGGGCAAGGTTTGTTGATGGTTCCAGTAGCGTGGTAGGATTCAAGGGCCCATAGAGGCAAAAAATGAAGCATGGCACTTAACCCTTATTCCAGGTTTCTATAGGAACTTGGCACAGCTTTAATGTTTTTATTGGACCGAGATCATAACTGTGACCTAGGGAATTGCTGCTGCTGAATGGTCATATCAGCCAGAGGGCTCAACAAAGGACATGGAAAAGATACAGTGTCCTTGGAGAATATGAGCTAAGATAGCACAAATTTATTAAATGAAGGACCTATAATATTTTATGTAACAAACACAGTTTTGTGCTATTAGAATGTCCCAGCCTCTGTGTCCCTGCTTGCTGACCCAAAAATTCTCAATATGAGAGAAATTGTTGGGTTTGTATATTTGGGCCCTACTCCTGTGATCTGTCATATCAGGCATAGGAACAGTCATGTAAACAAATTTTTTAGTCCTGTCCTGTCCTTTTCTCTCCTCTGTCCTGTCTTCTGCTGTACTTACTGGAGTAACTGTCACTTTAAAAGATGTCTCTGTGGATTTGATCCTAAGGATCATTCATGCCTGAGAGCCAGAGAGGGAAGGGTTCAAGACTTGAATGAAGTCATGAGTAAACGACTGTGCAGGAGAACACTCTGTCATGATTTTAAAAGAAAACAGGATTGTTGAACATGAACTTTACAGAATGGACATGGAGGATCAGATTAAGGGGAAGTAATCTCCAGCTACAAAGGGCAGTGCAGCCCAAAGGGTGACCCCTGCCCATGGCTGAGGGAGGGGTCAGACAAGAGCTTGGTAGCGAGTAAAGCGGGGAGAATGTGATGTCAGAAGATTAGAAAGGTCAAAATAATACATAACTTCAATTCATGGCTGTTTATGCTGAATGTACCGTGACCAGGGATATTCACAGTATGGATTTGTGTGCAGCCCTTGGGAGAAGTGGAGATTTACCAGCTTGTTCTGCCTCACCAGACAGTTGGTCCTCACTCAGCTTTCCGGGATGGCTCCAAGTTCACATCTAAGGGCTGGAGTATTGTCCACTGCAGTCTGACAGGAGAGGAATAGCAAAAAAATCACACCCTTTACCTCCTTGTGCTCAGTGCCCGTTGATCCCCCTAACAAACAAGGCAGGATGGGGCCTTGTCCACGCAGGCTGTAGTGCCAGCTCTGCCACTGGGAATTTTCCTGCAATATGTCACACTTCTTCACTTCAAAGTAAACATAATGCAGTGCATCTGCTTTGCTGCTCTGTAGTTTTGGCTTGCACCACGTATTTTTCTATCCCTTCCTACCATGGTAAAAAATGGTACGGATGCGCAGAGAAAATGACATGTGCGCTTTTAAATAGGAGTTGTTAAAACTGGAAACTATAAATAATCATAGTTGCTTCTACTCCACAGACATTTGTAACATCTATTTTCAGCGTGTTCCTTATTACATTTAGAAATTTTCTGGGTTTGTGTCTTTCTTTCCCCCACCCTCTCTATTTTGTATGCCACAAAGCAACAAACACTCCCTCTCTCACTTGCCATTTATCTTTTCCTCTTTCTTTTTCTTATGGGATAGAAGAGAAAATGGAGAAAAGAAATATGAAAAGCATAACATCCTTTGAACATCATGCATTCCATTAAACCCACTAGAACAAAACCAGGGAAAGAAATGTGAAAAATTGTCAGTTCTGAGCTATCACACAGTCTTCCTTTTTGAATTAAAAGACGTACATAGACCCACTATCTCTTCTTTTAGCAGAGCTAAATCTTAGCAGAGTGTGTTTGGAACCATTAAGTTTCAGGGAAATCTCCAGATTTCAAAGGCCTCATCTTTCAGGGCTTTGTGCCTGAACCCATTACACAGTTTGCTCTTATTTTTGCAAGAGCGCTACAGAAATTTTAAATTATAAGCTCAGTGATCTGGATCCTGATCTTTTTTATTCAAACAGCATCAATTGCTTCAAGTCTCTGAACCTGACAGAACAACGGAGTCATTTATTTCCAACCACAGATAGGGAAAAGCTGGTTCTTAACATTTCTATTTTCTTGTCCATAAGGCATGTAAAATCAACACATCTGTAGGAATGCAAATAACTTACGTGTGAGGACAAGCTGAAATTTAACTTTCTCGAGCAGATTACATTTATTCATCAGCATTCACATATTGTCTTATCAACACATGTAGGCACTTCTATTTTTGAAACGCTTCCTTTATCATTTGTTGAATATTTGAGGCTGAACTGTTTCTTCTCAAAAAAACTGTTTCTTAGATTGACAGATTCTTATGATAACAACAAAAAAAAAATCAACAAAAAACCCTCACCCGCCTTTCTGTGCCAGCTGTGCAAGGAGCCACATGTCTGAAAACAGGCCTAGAACCAGCAGAGGGGTATATTTCAAATATTCAATAGTATATATGGGTCATTAGATACTGAAGTTGCATATAAAGTATATTAGGAATTAATATTGAAAGCTTCTTGTTTAGAAAAGATTATATAGTCATTCAACTTACACGTTTGGTTCCCTGTTGGTTTTATAATTAGCTGGTTTGTTCCGGGGAATAATTCCCTCTCCTTTCTTTTCACGAGTTCGTATATCTTCTTTAATCAGCCAAAGCACACATTTGTCTTACAGACAAATGCATTATATGCTACATATTTCATCACTGAGTGGCTGCCAGAAATGGATTTCCATATCTAGTATTCATGAATCAGCAGAACACCTCTATAAATCTTCACTCCATATAAAGCTGTTTTTAATAGAGGTGTATCCTCATTCTGATATTCTATAATCAGCTTTGTCAGAGACACTGTGGGTCCTTTTTCTTTAAAATATTGGCTTGCTAAAAATTTAAACCACTATTTATAAGCAAGAGAGAGAGAATCCACATATTCTATCTAAAATCATTAAAAGATTGATGAGCATTCATACCTGGAAAATTCTGGCAGAAGAATAATTTCTTTGCAGCAACCTGTGTAATTAAGGAGAGAATGAATATTGGTAAAAACATTACTCCTTACCCTCCTTTTCCACTCACCAGAGATGGATCACACCTTGCAAAACTGTGTTTCCCTCTCCTGTATGGCACAGACAGGTGTATGGGGAATAGAGAAAACACCCCCAGATCTTGTCCCCACTCATTGAGAGAAAAGGTGACAAACCCCTGTAAGACTGAAAAGGAATGTCTAAGCTCAGTTCTACCCATGAGGTGGGCATTATTCATAGCCAGCTGAATCTGGCTAAGTTGCTGTGACTGATGAAGCACAAAGTGACCTTAAAACTCCTAATGTATGCTTTTTTATGCAAGAAAAGCAATTCTTGTTAGACCATGATAGAAACTACAGGCATAGTGTTTCTGTAATTCATTGTTGCACACACAAGCAATGGCCATTCCCTTCAGCAAAACAGCTAAACCAGTTTAAGTCGTCGTTAAAACAAGCCTTATTGTTGTTTTCAGCAAGAGATTATGGTATCTGCACAAAAGTAGACATGCCTTTAGGTTTCTTCTTTAAGTACAGTTACTGGCATATGGAATAATAAAAGAAACATTCGATGGCTTAGGGCAAGACCGGCATCCAAAATAGACTTTAAATGACAAACAAATTGGAGCAGGCACTTATATCCACATGAGCCAAATGGTACTTACCTTTGACAGTAAATGCACAAAATTACATCTGGCTGAGAAAACCCCTCTGGGCTGGAAGGAATTGGCAGGTGGAATAGTGCTCACAGGAGTACCATGGTCTGGTCTTACTTGTCCTTTGACATCTGCTTGTGCCTACTGCAGGAGAGAATACTGGGATCTGTGATCAGGTGCTGCCAGTTGTGTATTTTTAGGTTATATCCAAGGAATCGCATCACCTGTTACCTTCTGCCATTCTTCTCTTTGATTCACTTCAGTGGCTATTCTAGAATAACTGTAATGACAATTCTGGGTTAAATCAAGTAGAAATGCTTTAAGTGTCTGCATTTGCCATGCTCATTTTACCTCAGCATCCTCAACTTTCTGTGGCTCTTTTCCAAGCAGGCCCCACACTTGCCTAGCTCTGTTTAGTCTGGGAAAGGTACAAGAAAAATAGCTGGAGGTCATCTGGCTGCTCTCCATGCATAACTAATCGTTTATCGGAACAGATGTGAGTTGCAAAGAAAGTCAGTGTCTGAATTTCCAAAAGGTTTGATGGAAATCTGTCTGGAAACTGCCAGAGCTGAGTGAAATATCTCCAGTGAACCTTTGCTAACTTCACTGAGAACTGGTGAAAGCACCAGGTGTATATATAATATATATATATATAATTTCAGTGGCATTTGTCTATTCAGTAATGAATTTGTTATATGCTGCAAAAAGAAAAACACCGTACTGATGGGAACCAAACCAATGGAGCCTTCCAGTCTTTTCAGCTACTAAGAAAAGGATAAACATAGTTTTCATGGGTGGGATAGGCAGTGGTGACACTTCATTTTCTTTAGTAAGCCTGAAGAGAAGTCTGACAAGTTTAAACCTTCTAACTAATACAAACTGTATAATTTCTTTGTAGCTTCATGAAAGGCTTACACTAATTGTAGATGTTGGTTTTGGTGATGACTAAATACTGTGGTGATAGGTTCTCCAGAAGTGCTGAGAGACAGATAAAGTTGGGATAAACTGATGTATTTCATATTATGAGCAGCTGGATGAGCCCTGAACACCATACCCAAGTGATTAATTTCTGAATGGTGGTGAAAAGAGAGGGGGGTGCTCAAATAAATCAATGGTGATTTTAATAAACTGGGAGCTTCTAGGTACTAAATCTGTCTGCATCTTGATCTGAATTGCAATTACCTGTCAAAAATTCATCCATCACTGCAAGTTCCGGACAAACTTTCTGGCAGCAGATGTTTCAGGCAAGCTATTTCATGCGGGAAATATATTGTTGGGTGTACAGCATTCCCAGGAACAAAGAGCAAAGTAGAAAACATTTCACCAGTAACAGCAATAACTTCTCTGTCATAGCTAAGCCTGGTTTATTGGGGAATATAATTTGTAAATGTGAATTTCCAGCATAAATCAGTCCATGAAATCCGACTCGTAATTCAGCCGATCTCCAATAGGTGTAGTAATTCAATATTTGTGTACTTGTGAAAGCAATGGTATTTCTAATAACTTTAAATTCAGCATTATTAAGGCCTATCTCTCAGACTAGAACACTGGTGACTGCTTTGCCAAAATAAATAAATGGTGTGCCTCCAGCAGCCAGGCTGTGGGAAGAACAGCTCTCGTGATGACTGAGATAATAAATACGAAATAATGAAAAAAACCCACACCAAACAACCAAAAACCCAAAACTCAGAAGAAATTGGGGAGAGAAAAATATTTGCCTGCCACTTAATATGGGTTCATTGACTTCCTGTCATAAGAGAAAGGGCTGAAAGTGAACTGTATGAAGGATTTAGATTCAGAATACCTAAACTCCAGTTTTTCATTGACACCTGTTCCCCCGTTTGATACATGGCTGGTCCCTCCTGTGGCAAGAAGGCAACGTAATGAACATTTCTTTGCAGCCATCAGTGAAATTGTCATATAACACCTCTATTTCTCATCTGGAAATGTACCTTGAAAATGACCTCTGAAGACAGGCTGGACATATGATTAGAAGATTGCTATCCCAGCCAAATACGGCCCCAAAAGCTGTTCTACTGCCATTTCTATCAAAACCCTCCCTTCTGTTTGCCAATTATAATGGCAGAATCTATCACTCTTCTCAATTTTCGCTGGATCAGGAATTTACTTTGCACATTTTCTTCCCCTCTGTAGTGCTTTCAAATCATGTTTCATTAAAAGCTGTTTCTGGCATAATTGGGAGCAATTCCCTCATAAAATAACTACTGACAGATGGATCCGTTTATATCTTATACATGATGTGCTGGGCTCCTTATCTTGTCACCTGTGCCTGGGGTTGGAGGATCCATCTTTTGTATTAGTGGCTTGCAAAGCCTTAGTTTGGTACACTGTGCCAGGTATGTTCATTTGAGCTCTGCTTTCTCACCCCTGGAAAACTGGGGGAGAAAACATCTGGGTTTGTCTTTTCCTTTTGCAAAATGTCGATTTTTAGAACTTCCCACACTGAAAGCAGTACAGGGACTCCTCTTGGCCAACATGGGGTAACATTTCCTGTAGAAAGGTGCAATTCAGAAAATATTTATATATTACATGTCCACTACTCTCCTTTTTTTTTTTTCCCTGTTATTTATTTCCCTCTATTATTTAGCTTGGAAGGAGTGGGGGGTACTTTGTGCAAATCACTTCTCAGGCCTGTGACAAGAGATTGTGTCCAACCCAAGGGGTTTTACTGCCTCGGCACTGGCTCCTGTGTCCGTTGCTGTGTTCCCATCTGTCCAGTCCCCTGTGCCAAGGACACAGAGGAGAAGCAGAGGACAGGGAATAAATGCTCAGCTGCATCTCACAGGTACTCCATGGGTGCCTGAAAGCAGCACTGGGCACTAACCAGAGAAGAAAGTCCATGTCTGGGTGAGAGGTAATAAGAAGGGAGTGAATTATAACGAATCTTGAAAGTGAGGATAAATAACTTTTATCTAACACAGCGGAGAAGCTGGAGCTGGCAAGGGGAAAAGCAAAGAGGTGAATGGCACGGAAAATGATCCTGGCAGGAAGCTTCATAATGAGCAGAGGGAAAGATCATTTATATCAAGACCTGGGCACAGCAGGAACTGCAAGGGGAGGGTGTGAACCCAAACTAGACCCTCTCCTCTCTTTACGTTTATTTTAGGAATATCAAGAGGAAAATTAACTTTTAGCCTCAGAAGTGGCTGAAGGAGCAAGTGCTTCAGGCTGGAGATGTTCTGGGATGAACATAACTTTGTGCTAAGGGTAAGGGTGCAATTCTGTCCTGTTTAGCTGTCAATTGGACCTGTGTTTCTCCAGAACGTTTGATGAAGCGTTGGGAGACAACAGAGGATTCAGTTCTTTGGGAATTCCTTACCCTGGAGAGGGAAAGGTGCCAGCACCAGTCAAACAATGTCCAGCTTCTTCATTAGAAGCAAATCGTTTGAAGCTGGAATCTCTCCTGACTGGTGTTTTTCACTTAATTTTCCTGCGGAAAGATTATTGAAAAAGCTATTCCAAGTACTGTGATCCTGCATTCCTACAGCCCTAAAAATTAAACTTATTGCAAGTGCAGCCCACATGTGTTTGAGGCCTATATGCATAATGTATTTTAACATTGCTGAGGCATCTGTGACCTCACCTCAGAAACACCATGAGAGGGAATGGCAAAAGGCAGACAGAGGAAGGACAGGGGGTGTAAAGCTTAAACCAGCCTCATTAAAATGTATTTTTCTAAGTTTGAAAAAATAATGAGAACCACCCCTTGATCCCTTTTCCTGAAAGCAGTGATCAAATGTTTGAGAGGCCAGTTTCATCCTTATTAATAATTTTTTTATTAGGAGGGATGGAAAATATCTAATGTGATAACTATGAAGGTAGGTGGGTCCTTTTTATTATGAACATTTATTTGTGGGATAAAATTACCCTTAAGCAGCAAAGTCCCCTACTGTACACATATACACCTGGTCCTTTTAGCTAGTGCTTATCTCTTCTGTAATGAAATACCTACTTCAGGTGCATCAAATAAAACAGAATAGCTCAGACCCAGCACTGTGTGACCACATTTCTGTCCTTTTTCAGTGTAAACTGGGAGCTTTCTTTCATTAAAGAGAATGAACCTGCTACTTGAATCATTCCAAGGAATCACAGCCCTCCCACCTTCTTAAACTATCTATTGACATCTACAGAAAGCACTTTAATCCATCTCTTCTTCCCACCCCACACAATGAAAAGGCAGAAGTCTCAGCTTGCTTTATTTTAGCCTTCAGGTCTTCTTAAAGATAAATAATGTTCCCTGCAGGTTTGCATTAGGGATTAAGGATCTGGAAACAAATGAAATGAAAGGAGGGCCCAGCTCTTAGCTCTGTTTCTGGGCCTTCTTTTCAGACTATGATTTTTATGTAGCACTTTTATTTCATCTGTTTGAGGACAAAATGTAAAATGTTTTCAGAAAACATCTTCCCTTGCCCTTCCTCTTTCCTGTCTCTCGCTCTAGACACGAACTTTTGTTTTCAGCTATCTTAGAGTGCTGAGGCTGACAGATGATGTTGCACGTGAACTTGGCTGCCTTGTGGCACAACGTGGCTCACTACTAAGAAACTGTCTCTGATCTACAACTTCTCTCTGTCATTTCTGAATTTCAGATATTTCACTCCCAGTTGGTTTTGACATGTCTTCTTTTTTTTCCCCCCTTGGCTTTCCTTGGGTTTAGATGTTCTGTTGGAATTATCACTGTTTGGCTTCACAGTATGGCTTAGTAGACTTTTAATATTAGCACCTGAGCACAAAAAAATCCAAATTAAGAAACTGTTCCACTAGACTTAAAGCATTATGGCTCTTGAAAAATCAGGGATACCTCAGCTGTAGAAATCAGATGCCGATAATTGTCAATCCCATAGAAGATTTCAAAACTAATTGTGCTTCTTCTGAGTCAGGGCTGTGTAGTGTTTGGCTGCCTGTTTGATTGAGCTTGGGCTGCTCTTATGGCTATACAGAAAAGAGTAGAGTAGCTAAAAAAAAAAGTAAAAGAAATAAGAAATACTTTGTGTGATTTAGCAGCCTACTTGGAAACAGAAAAGAGAATACTGTTTAGTTTTATGGCAGAGGAATAGAGTTGGTTTCTTGGTCTTTGAAAATATATACAGCTCTGATTTAGTATTCAAGGGAATAACTAGCTCTGACTGTAGAAATGAATATTTGTGTGCTATCTTTTCCTGGCTTTTTAAAATTGAACCCGAGTCACTTCTACTGGAAGGTATTTCCTTATCTAGTCTGTAGCCCATCCTTTTGCTTTCACTATTTGAAGTCCAGAGGCAAAACCCAGCAATGCTGGCTCTGTCCCTGCTGGGAGGGACTGACCCAAGCAGAAAGGGGAAAGGCACCAGTCCCTGTTCCTTTGCCTCGTATGCAGCACTCAGTGCACAAGTCTGTTTTCCTGGGAGCTGCATGGCTTTGGTTTTCCTGTCTGCGCACGAAAATGACTGTTCTGTAAGCTCAGAGTGAGATATTCCCTTCTCCTCATACTTATCCCTTCAGATTTTACAGTGACAGCATGCTAAGAGGGAACAGAAGGACTGAATAATGCAGAAATCAGTTTGGCACATCTGGAAAAAATGCCTGTGTGTTTCTTTCTGTAAATGTTGTAAACAGGTGGGAGCTGCAGCTGTCTGAAAAACTTCATCTTATTCCCATGAAGAACTTTGATTATTTTTTTAATCATCCCCAAAGCGAGATTTTTCAGTTTTGAGGCGATTCTGATTTGCAACAAATGCTGTTTAAAAGCCAGAGAGTGACAGACACCATAAAAAAAAAAGAGTTAAAAAATATGTGAGAACAAAACTTTCTAAAAAAACCCAGAATTAAGATGGAAGGATCTTACCATACCCTGACAGAGAGAGCCTTCTAGCAATAATTTCCAAGATCTTCATAGGCTGATATGCCACAGGAACTAAAAGTCTTGACATCTAGTCAGATTTTACCCTTCATTTCAAGGTCACAGCAACTTCAATGCACATGATTTTAATGGGATCAAGAGGGGACTGTCACCTGTCACCCCGTGGGTGGTGGCCTGTCTTGGGGCTGGTGCTTGGTGAGGATCTCTGTTCTGTCCTCTTAACCACAAACTGTGCATTAATATTGAAATAACCCCTAAAGTTCCTACAGCACTGCACCTGTATGGAGACAGATGATTTTAAATGTACCTTTAAGCCACTGCAGAAATTTCTATGCTGAGAACTTATTCATATGAAAGCGTTATTCATATGGAATTGTGATGAAGCTCGGCACATGAACCGGAATTTGAAAACCGTGGCTTTTGGCTGCCTTTCAAGAAGGGCATTTTATTTTCACCCTGCTCTTGGTAATCCAAAATGAAAATCTAAGTGAGATGGAAGGGTAACTGCTGTGTGCCATGTTGCATTGATTGTGGAAGTTGCTTTACATAGTTCTGGGAATGCACAAGTTGCCACAATCTTTTCGTGCTTTCATTTATAAAAATCTTGCACAATAAGGTGGCTGTGGGCAGATATTAATACTAATGCATGAGGCAACTGCTTACCTTGTATGTGCAGGAAAACAAGCTGGACTGGCAGGGCTGTTTTGTGTAGATGGTTTCCTCACATGGGTTCACTACTCCCCCTCCAATTCTGTCTTCATTCCCTCTCCTTTTACTGCCTGACTTCATCAAGTCTTTACTTTCCTGCTTGTCCTTGCAAACCTACAGGGATAAATAAATAGGATTAATGATTAATGCTTAATCAGTTATCTTGTAGTTCTTGGCCTCAGTATTGACTCTGTTGGCTTGTGCACAAACCAGCCCTGCAGGTGTGGGGAAGCCTCCAGTGTGGTGTCCCACACGATGGGTGTAGAGCAGCAGCTCGTGAGGATGTTTGTGGTGAGTTGCAGATGCATTTTTATATAAAAATTTGTAAAAAACCAAGGATTCCTTAGTAATCAGTTAAAGCAGTTGGCACTTTTCACGAATGTACAGAAAAGAAGTCTAATTGTTTTAGACTTCATTTAATGAAGCTTATGGCCAATCTTATCCTTTTCATAAGGAAACCTTGCTGTAATCCCACCTCTGCCCTCCTAAATTCCATTCCTCAGTTCAAATGTGGAGATAGCAGTTAAAATTAAATTCTACTTCATGGAAACCACCAGTTTTCTTATTCCTCTGGTGGCAAGTGAGTTTTCAACCCTAACCTACTTGTGCTGATGATAAATGTCTGATTCCTTACCTTCCCTGTGCTTTTTCTCCAAACAACAACAAAACACGGCTCCGTTAAATTCCAGCTTAAATTAATGGAAGTCTGGGGGAGAAGGAACAGACAAACAAACAAGGAAGTGTTTTATATTTGGGTTTTTCGTTTTGTCTCGTGGCAGATGGGCTTGGTGTTTTTTACAGCCACCTTTTGAAATCAGTATGTTATTTTGTCATTTCTTTGCAGGAGAGTAACAGCTCTGAATCTTTATCATATTGATCGTTTCGCAGCCTTTCGTCTGGGGCCCAAGATAATACACAGCATTGTTATTGCGTTATTATTTTTCATTTGTATCCTATTGATTTGCTGCCAGTAACTTACGGGTCAATTTGCAAAAAGATGGGCTATGATTTATTTTTTTTCTGAAGGATTATGCCACGATGGGAATGCTTTTATAAGGCTGTCAGGTCTTTAGGTTTGTTTCTCCTTCTCTCGGGAGCGCGGCACGTTCCTAGATTAGTGGCACGGTTCCACCTGGATTTACACCCGCAGCATCCATGACTCTCCCATAATTCATATGGATAAGTGGCTATACACAAACCTACCCTTAAATTGGAATTTTACTCCCGGGGAATGGTTCTTTTCTCACTCAGAAATAACACGCAAAGTCAATATAGTCACACTGATGTAAAAGAGAGGGGAGAGGGGACTTTTTATGTCTGAACACAACAAGCTACCAAGGTTTAACACCCCCAAACGGCAGGTGCTAAAAACAGACATGAAAAATTATTTTTGGTACCATATTTTTTGTTTGCCAGAGTAACAACAGTTTACTACCACGTAGTAGTAGTCTAGTTACTAACGAGTTTGTACTTTGACAGCCCACTTTTGAAATGAAATAAGGACTCTCAACCAAATGTTTTCCTTATTTATATTTGATTTGCCATCCTTAGAATGAAGCTACTAGGGAAGTATGTAAAATTGTACAAGTACTTTCAATTCCTTCAGTATAAAACTCCTCTACATAATTTACACAGGGTGAGTTTTTTAATTACTCGGTGCAAAATGTGTAAAATGCAGTAGCTGATGTATACATCCACCGTGATTTGTACTATTATTTTTCCCTGGAACCCGTCCAGGTAAATCAAACCCACAGTGAGGGACTTCCAGTTCATGTTCTGTTTACACTGTATTGAATTTTCCTGGCATCCTTTCAGCAGGAGCAATTTGACCAGAGAATTTTTTTTTGTACCGCTGAATACCTTTTCCTGCCAGTGAGTATTCTCACTTTTGGAATTGGTGTGATGTTTTATACTGGTTTGTGGCACAGAATTGGGTGCTGATGTTAAACCATCCTCTTACCAGCACAGGTCACTTTGAATAACCTTCCCAGTGTGGGAAATTTTATTCTAAATTGTAGATCATTGATGGAGCTCAAAGTAAGACACAGTCCAGTTAAATTTCTGATTCATAACGTGTCCCATGACAAGAAAATTATCAAGTAGCTGAACTGATGCCCTTATATTGTAGGAATATTCCAAAGAATGGTTTCGTTTGTTTTCTTCTCTTACTTGCCCAGCTTTTGCTTCACATTTTGACACCATCGGGTGTCCAATACAACTGTACTAGACAGGAGTGAGGTCAGATGAGATTTCTGCTTAAAACGGAGGCGTGAAATCACAAAATGTGCTGTGAGTGGCTGTTAAATGCAGCACAACATTTTATATATATATATATATATATTCATATGTATGTGCATGTGCAGCTAAATATTTTAGTATACATTTATGTTAATATTTGAGAAACAAAAATGACCGTGTTCCAAGACTGCTGGAAGTTTTCTTAAACAGTATTGAATGATATAGTGATACCTATAGACAGAGAAAAAAAAAATCATTTTCCTTCTTGGTAATATTCATGACTGTTTTAGTTAAGCTGAGATTTTTTTTTTAATTTAAAAAAGAATTTCCTTTAAAAATGTATTTAATTTATTTCTAAGGGACCTCTGAGTTTTTACAGATTTTTACATGAAAATGTTTCTGAGTATTATATTCAGAACATCTAAGTTGTAGTTTTCAAAGTTTGTCCTCCTTTGTAAGAATGAAAGATGTTTCAAAATGGTCAAAATCTGTTTCAGTAGCTCTGTCAGCTCTGTGTTTGTTAACACGAGTCAGCTTCTGTTAACAAACACAAGGCGTTTAATGCTTTAAAGTTAAACATTGTTTTATAAATCAAAACAACTGTTTTCCACCAAGCCTGACCTGCTTTATTTCAGAGTCCTGCAAAAGTGTCTGCCTTGGATCTGTCATAATTTGTGAAAACAGAGATGGTGCTTTCCTCGGGTCAGTTGTACTTCCCAAGGAAGGGAGATTTAGCAAGAGGTTCGAAGTTACCCAAACACTTAGAAAAGACCCCAAGCACTTTTTTACAATGACGAATGAGGATATTTATTCCTCAACTCAGATTTAGTGATTGACTGAGACATTCTGACTGCTGCAGTGACAGTGACGTTGGGATATTTGTAATGAATCAATGAGCAGAACTCGGAAGTGAAGCTATTGCTGATGTACTACCTGATGTCTGCACAAACCCCAGCATTTCTGATTTCCTCTTTTAAATCTGCCAGCTAAACCATATCTGTAGTAAGCCTTGCTTCACTCTTTGATTGTGAACAAGTAAAGAAGCAATGAAATATTAGTTACCCAAATGTCTATCTCTAAAAATTCTCCTCGGGTGATAAATAATTAATTGCTTTATTTACTTTTTTTTTTTCCCCCAGCAACAACAACAGTGCCTGAGTTACGAGGTGACTGTTATCACAGATACCAAGCTCTTCTGGAAGTTCTCTGTTTCCTGCACTGTTTCTGGTTTGGTGCAGCCCTGGACAATGGCAGGTGGGTCAGCTCCTGTCAGGGGAGGTGCATTCTCCCCCAGCCAGCAGGTCGCTGAAGGGTTACTCATGCACCATCTGTTGTCTTGGCTACTGGAATGGGAATAATTTGTGGCAGGATCCCAAATTATGAATTAACACTCAAATTTTTGTCGGGGATAAACATATTTATAAAGCTGCAACACAATTACTTAATGCTATTACCAGATAATAAGGGAACTCTTCTGGAATTTTTTTGTCTGTGAAGACATCCTTACTCTTTGCTAACTTAGGAAAGTACATTACAGAGCTTTGGCAAAATCCCCACCTTTTATACAGTGCTATTCCAGAAAAACTTCCCAAGCAAATCAAGTTATCCCTCTGCACATCAGAGCCTTAATCATCTGAGTTTTGCCCTTACATGCAGAAGCAAAGGTGACATTCACATTATAATAATCTCAACTCTAACTTCAGGTGGTGTTGCAGAACTGGGGTAATATATATCTATAAACTGTTTTCCTGGCCTAGAGAAGCCAAAATTTCGTGCCAGATCAAATCATGTGGATTAAATGTCAACAGCCACAACCTTCAAGCAGGACTTGGAAACTCAAACACTGGATTATGCTGGCCCAGTCTAATTCTTCATAAATCTCTTCTATGCCTTTTGATACCATCAGTGAATTTCTATGATAGTAAAATATGTGAGATAATATAAATATTAAAAAGGGACAGCAAATTAATCTTTTTAATATAATCTCTCTTAGGGAGCAAGTGCTTCCTTAATATGAAAATTCATCGGCAGAGCCTAGAAGTGATGACTGGGTGCACTCCTGTGAAGAGGACATCTGACTGTGAGCATCAAAGCAACTTCTGACTGTTGGGTTGTGTTTGTGTTCACACAGAAAATCTGTCATTCAGCAGCATCAGGGCATTTGGAGCTTGGAAACCTCAGGCTATACAGCCTCACAGTGTAGCAGCCTGTCTGTACAAATAACTCTCTCTTGATATTTCAAGTTTCCAAATTTTTGTTCTTCCGTGGTGATCTGGAATATGTTTACAAAATACACGTGGGTGTGTGCAGTTTATATTGCTAGGTTTGGGGGTTTTTTCCTCAACAAAATATAAACTGTGGCACGAGGCTACTCAAAGGCTACATTTTTTCTACACAGTAGATTTTATTCTGCAAATTGAACTGCTGAAGTTGCAGCTGAACTTAGTAGCCAGTGTCTGGTCTGTGATTCATGAACCTCCCTTTTTTTCAGCCAAAAGATTTCCTACTGTCTTGTTATTAGTCCTTTTAGAAATATATAATCATGATTTTCTTAAGATATTTACATGACTTCCAGGACCCATACTAAAAGAAACTCTTTTATTTTTTTCTCTCTTCCTAGGGATGAGGTGTCACCACTTGAAGAGTGATCTCAGGAAGGACAAGTCAATTTTGAAGTAAGTCCTGGTGCTTCTTTTTAACAATTAGCATTCCTGTTTCCCATGGTTCCTCATTTTTAATGTCAAGTCCTTCTGGCATATTCCCTGAAGTATTTTACTGCCTGAAGACAGCCATGGGGATATTCAAACATTCCTGCATTAATTCAGACTGAGGTAACAATCCATGTT
Organism: Myiozetetes cayanensis; assembly: GCF_022539395.1. Taxonomy (NCBI): domain Eukaryota; kingdom Metazoa; phylum Chordata; class Aves; order Passeriformes; family Tyrannidae; genus Myiozetetes; species Myiozetetes cayanensis. The sequence goes on along the minus strand of NW_026087456.1, from coordinate 7,818,707 downwards.
TTATCCTGGAAGCACCACCCCAAAGGAAGTGTCAGGTTTTCCATTTGTGAGGGACTCTAGGCCAGGCCCTGGTGCCTTTTTGCATCTTTCACACAGGGTACCTGGCTGGATGCCAGGGCTACACAGTGAGGTTATTTACCACGTGTTGTACAGGTGGTGAGTCTCAGTGATCTTATGGCCAGAAAATCTCTCACTCTACATGATATTCTTGACCTTTTCCTCTGTCACTCATTTATCTGCACTCAGAAAAGGCTGGCACGTGGCTTCTTTTATTGATGGCTTGCTGCACGTCCCAGGATCACTATTAATGTCCTTTAATCTTTATACAGCCATTAAAGCACTGTTAGGGACCTCAGTCTTGGGCTTTATATGGTCGTTGGAAGAGTTTTACACAGGTTATTATCATGTCCCTCTGTCTGGAACTGTTCAGCAAACGCCAGGCAGCGATTACAGAAAGGGTTACTTACCATCAAACCTGTACACAGGGAGCTGCTGAGATATATTTCAGAGGTATAATTCACCCAGCCACCAGAGCACAATAAAACACCTTCTTTATTTCTGATTTTATTGGTTCTGTCTGCTCTCATCTGGTGCCTGAACATTTTATCTGTTCACGCTGCTGTTTTCTAATGCAATAAAAAGAGCAGACAGGATTTTGCCCTTTATTTAAAATGTTTTGCTGCATTTAGAGGTAAATAACAGCCACTTTTTGTGTTGTATATTTTGAGACTTATCTGAGACAGAAATGTTTTGATAGTAAGCAGGCTCTACAGGGTCCAACCATTGTTTCATATGAATAGTCTCTTCCTAACATCTTATTTTTCCTTTACTCTGGTATGAACCTGTCCCTCTCCCCTTCCATCAGCCCATGCCCACTGTGGGTGGTTTCCAAAGTGTAGTTGTGCTCAAACACAGCTCTCACCCCACAAACCAAGATGAGAGCTGGGTACTTGCCCTCAGGCTTAGTCAGGCACCTGAGTTCCTTCATTAATATTAAAAGATAAAAAGGGAGGAAGGCTCTGGCTCCCAGTTCTTACACCAATGGAGTTTAAATCATTTACATGAGGAATTCAGTGAGCAGAGATCCTCACTTTCAAGCAGATCTGTCTTTTCAGGAACAAGCTGACACTCTGAGCACCAAAACAGATCACAGGAACTCCAACAAAAAGCAGTGTTCTGCCAAAGCTAAAGGCAGGGGAGCCTGTCAGGGAGAATGATGGAGCAAGAGGAGTGGTATTATAACAGGCAGAGGGGGAAAAAGAAAGAATGGAAAGTATAAGAAACTGAAAAAGACTTTAAGGGACATAATGCTGTTTAATGGGGCAGAAACGGAGAGACAGGTGAACTACAGTGCAGTGATCAGCATTTTGTCCAGACGATTTGTAAAAGGTGACAAGTTGGAGATTAAACGCTTCAATTCACCTTTATGTCACTCTGCCTGTGCACTGGTGTCATTCTTTTAATGGAATAACCTCCACTAACACTTATAGGTTGCAGCGTAATTTTGTTGACCTTAAATTAAGGAAAAAAGATATGATTCTGAAATTTGAAGCCTGCAGTTGAGTGACATGTTTTCATGTCACGTGATGAATCCAGGCTCATGCATCATAGAAGGTCTAAACCAACTTGGTTCATGTAATTTCAGCCTCTGTCTCAATCCTAAAATTGGATTAAAATGAAAGCCTCAGTTTTTAGGTATTCTCATAATGACTTATGGGAATTGTTTTCTCTGCAAACATAGAATATCATAGAATGGGAAACAGCAGTAGTTTGGGGGGATCTTTCTGCCTTCTTTCCTTTCCTTTTTATTCCTTTCTATGCAACACTGCAGAAATGCAATCTATGAGAATAGAAGAAAGGCAACTACATTAAGTTAACAAGTGAGGGAAAAAAGTCAATCTTTCAGGCTTTAGAGGAGCTGATAAAGGAAAAAAACCTGTGCCTGCAATAGAAAGCCAAAAGCTATCAAACAGCCTGAGATGTGCTTTCACAAATCAACAAAGAACAGAAACTAGGGGAAAAAAATGCTTTCCTCTGGTCTGTGTCCCTAAGATGAGGAACCGAAAACCTGTGAGCATAAAGCAGGTACGGGATGGTTGTCAGTGGAATGTCAGCTTCCAGCAGAACGGGGATAACTCAGAGGTCTCAGGATGAGGTCTCTGCTGCCTCTCACGTTGTTCAGCCTTTTAATCAAACCCCAGAATGAACGGTTTGCAGCCACAAAACACACATCAGACCACGAGAACGAGGATTCAGCCCAAATGGTGCTTTAGCAGGATTTAAGCTCTAGAACTAGTACTAGACAGGGTTCAGCTTGAGTAATGACCTTAGTTCCTTCCTTTTCCCTTTCTCCTCAAATATATTTACCTTCATATATACATATTGCTTCAGCAGGCTTCTAGGGATCCTCAGAGGATCCAGCCTTGCAGCGCTTCCATCCTGGAAGTGCTCTGACCTTTGGATACTGACTGAGGAGCTGTGTATTCCCATGTTCTACGGTATGTATTGACAACAATGGCAGTTTTTCTGTTCCCTTTGTAAATAGTTTAATTTTTACATATTTCTATGACTTCATGATATAGTTGCCCTTCCATAATATATAATATTTCTGTTGATTCTTTTCATCTAGGGATGGCAATGCTGTACCACATATTGATAAACACATTATACTGTTTAACCAGAATACTGCAGTGTCACTCATCCAAAAGGAAAAATGCCCAATAATCTGTAATATGAGGCTATTAATTTATCCACGGAGGCAACACTACATGCACAGCTTGACTGATAAGCAGCTTCTGTCTCCTGTGGCCAGTGGTAATTCCTTTTCCATATTAACCATGTGTTGGACCTTGGTTTTGCACATTTTGTCACTGGTGCCAGAATACAGGTAACAGCTTTGGAATGTGGAGTATCTAACGAGGATACTCCACTACCAACATAATTTCGATTAGCACTCCAATTAACTGTAGAACTGAACTGCAGGGGTAGTAACCAGTGTCTTATCAATTTAATTGTTTGGTGCCCATGGATTTTTTTGTTTAGAATATTTTCAGGGAAGGATATGAGATATACCTTTTACCTCTCTGTTTTTCTCTCTTTCCATGGTATATCAATATATCACATCAGTCCCTTCAAAAGCTGAACTACAAGGTCTACACTGTCTGAAAAGAATCCAACAGAAAAATCTTCAGTCTCCTGGGCCCTTAAAAGAAACTTTTTACCCCAGTGTCTGGAGCAATACTTGTGAAAATATTTCTGTAAAATTCTCCTTTTAATTCTTGATCAGGCTCAGACACATTAGATTGATATAAAACCCCTTAACTAACTTCACCAGCCTCAGTGGAATAGCCAAAGTCTCTGCCAACTTTGCACTATCAAAGCGTAATTATATTACATTTATAAATGTAATTATCACAGGACGTTGGCTTCACAACCTGAACCTTCATGCTTAGGGCAGACAATAGCATTTGTCTAATGTTTTCTTGGCACAGGGATTGAGAACTCCAGGTTTTGTGACGGAGCAAATCCATGCTCTCCCAAGTTCCATGGAGCTGATGGTACTCACCCACACGGAGAGTTCAGTAAGTGACACTGGATTATGGTTCTTTTGGTAGGGCTGCTCCTATGAAATTCCTATTCCAATGCATTTCCATAGAAAGAGAAATACAGACAAAAAAAAAAGAGTTAAAAACTAGAAGGCAGCGTTTCTGTGCCAGTGTAGCAACCAAAGAGGTGAGTGAGTGAAATACCAGCAGAGAGGAGAGGAAGGTCACTGTCCCGAGGGAGAGCAACGCCAGATGGCCACAAGCACAAATTAACAATTCTGCAGATACGAATTTTACTCTCACCCTTTGATTTTTTTAGCATAATTTGCACTGCAGTTTATTTTCATGGCCACTGGGGGGTTGGTAAAGGGCCAGATTGCTCTAAAGGGAAAATATTTTAATGTCTACATACGGTGGGATATTCATATTGTCAGCATTAAACCTACTCAGATCAGTTCTGTCTCCTGAGATGACAGTGGCAATAAAAGAGCCACCTGAGGGTCTCTTACAGCTGAGATGTAAATGCCCTCTCCTTTTTCTCATAAAACAAAGCATGTGCACAGATCTCCTAGATGTGGTTGGACACCACTGAAACTTTGCCATGGAAAACTTCGATGAAGCGCAGAAATGCAGTTAAATCAAACTGAGACCATTTTGGCCTTGAATAGGAAGAGACATTTCTTAACAACTGCAACTAACTGCTTCAGAAATGAAACAAATATTGACTGCACATTCATCCTGGCAAAAATAAAAGAACTGACCTTAGCAATGATTAACAGGGAAAACGCCCAGATGTACATTTGAAACATTTGCATTTCAAGCAGCAGAGAATAGTTTTTCCTCCCTAACATTGCATAAAGAATAGTCAGTAAACTGCCATTCCTGTTTCTGTTAGATCTATATAACTGAGCAACCAGCTTTCCAGACTTTGTTTCACTTCACAACCTTTGGGGTTTTTCTTCTGCCGTATTGTGTTTATTTTCTGGACGTATTCAGTTTTGCTTTTACAGGAGATAATAAAAGAAATCTTATGGTAGAACAGCAGGAAGCAAATGACACTCGTGCATTTTTCATTGATCCTTGAAAAATGAGATGAGCCTCAGACTTACTTCTTGGATTTATCTATGCTGTGTTAGGGTGTTCCCAAAGAACCTTAAAGAAACCAGTTCTCTGTTTTGCCTCCTAGTTGTGATAGGGGCAGAGAAGAACAAAATGAAATATCAGACTCAGTGGCTTAAAAACCTGATAATCCTGTAGGAGAAAGATGTTTTCTGGTGCATCATTTGTCATAAATGAAGTTATTAAGATTTAGAAAAAACCCCTCAACCCTAGTAGCCTTTGCCAGAAATGGGATAGACACGGTAATCTTGAAATAGTTATTCCTTCAGTCTTTCTAACCTCTGAAGACAACTAAATTACCACAGAAATTGGAGCTCTCACACACCCTACAGCCAACAGCTCCCAAAATTATGAAAACCTTTATTGATTCAGTTTATTACAACTGCTGTCCTGAAGCAGGAAAAGTGACTCTGCACCGATTTATTTAATCCTTTTACCTTTTGACTGAGGGCATGCTTTGGCCTTGCACAGTCCCACTGAAGAGCAATGGAGAGCATAACAAGGATTACTTAATCATGGAATCATCAAGGCATCTGCAAAGAAAGACTTTTTGGTTGGCTTTTTCCCTTCCTACTGACTGCAGTGGTGGACAGTATTCTCAGACTGCAGTGTTCAGACTGCCTGGTCTGTTTACCTGGTCATTTTTTCTTCTGCACTGATGGATTTGTCAGTTATCACGTAGAACACAAGTATCAATATCGGTACTTTCTGCATGTTTGAAGCCTTTTATGGTTGTGGCTCCAGGGTTTTTGTATTTACAAGCAAACTTCAAGTCATATTTACACTGTGCATTTTGATCTATGAAACAGAGAAAAAAATCACTGAATCACTAAGGTTGGAAAAGCTCTCTAAAATCATCAGATCCAACCATTCCCCCAGCACTGCCAAAGCCACCACTAAACCACGTCCCTGAGTGCCCCTTAGGTGTCCCCCAGGGTGGGACTGACCCCACTGTAATGCACTTGTCCATCCCAGGAGGGCCTGCGAATCATAAACTAACATTTCTGGAATGTTATATCTCCACAGTGTTTCTAACAACATACTCCATCACTTCATGTCACTTTTTATTCAGTGCAAGTACGAAAATTTCTGAGATGGACAGTGAAAAGCAATACATAAAAATCCAAGACAAATGATCATAAATGGCCCTGCTGAGAAACCAGATCATATGTAATTTAATGGAGGTAGAAGGTCATTCTAAACACATTAAATATAACAGCACAAAGCAAACAGGCAAAACACATCCTTATGTCATTGTGATATTGAGGTTGAAAGATCACATGCTTAAAGTAACTTAAAAGGAAAATAAAAAGTGCTCAACGAGTGGAAAGCCAGATTCTTCTCTGCAAGTGCCATGGGTTTTGGGCACCCAGACCTGAAACACCAGTCAACCATCACCCTCAAGAGTCCTGCTTTCGTCCTGCTTTGGAGCGTACACCAACAGTTCAGATGGAGATTAAGGGCAGCATTTCATAGGGGTAAAGGAATGGGGGGCTGTCCCCTCCGCTAAATATTGGCAGTTAACACCAGGAAGTGATGGCTGTTTTATCTCCTTTAAGAGTTGAAAAAATACACATGCATGTTATCAGGAGTTTTCCTATAGAATACATGTGCACATTTTCAGGCACATAGGGTTTTGGGGGTTTGTCAGAGTATTATTGTTATTTTAATTATGAAGACAAATAAATGAATTGCTGACGGTGGTGTTTAATGTGGCAAGGGTGGCTCTGCAAGGGACTGGTGACTGCACTGACTCCCCAGGAGCTCCACAGGACCCGATCCAAACTCAGTGGGACACCTGCACGTGAGAATGGTTATTTGTACCTGCTTGCCCCACCATTCCACACATTCACTTGAAGCTGGGCACAAAGGTATTAAAAGAAATTTATCCCTGTGCAGAAAAGAAACCAAGTTTCTCCTGGTGCTCTGGACAGTCCCTAAATGGAAGAGCTGTAGTTTTTCTCCATTGCTGGTAGCGCAGCAAATCTCCTTACAGCAGTTAAAGAAATTCAGAAGTCCCTCCTACTGTTTTTCACGGGCAGCTGTGGCACTGTGAGAAATAGTATCATATTCCTTGGAAAACAGACAGGAAAGGAACCGGAGTGGGTCCCAGGTTGAGGGTGCCCTTCCAGATTGCACCTCTGTGTCCGCTCTGTTAGAATTCCTAATTCTTTAGGCACCTAATTGGCTCTGAGGAGTTCAGCCAAGTGCCTGGGGAGAGCTTTGATGGGCAGATCTGGAGGAACAGAAACCCAACTACAGCCCTGATCCCCAGGCCCCAGATCTGTCCAGCTCCTTGTACGCTTCCCTGGAGACCAGATGTTCCCCTTTAGAGCAGCTCCCCTGGGGCAAAGGCAGAGGTGTTTTTAAGGCATGCTCTGCCATCCCATCACGGCCATGCTCTGCCAGTCATATCCATGCCCTGGAGGCAGCAACTGCAGCAATCCCACAGCTGGGGCCACTCTGGCTGATGGGAAAGGACCCATACCTGGGCTGGGCTGGGCTGGGGGCGGAGAATAAAGGGTTTGGCATGGAATGGTGGAGCTGTTGGGCAGTTGTGGTGCAGGGAATGCCTCGGGTGCTGCTGAACTCTCCTGGCTCTGCTCTGGGGCTGCATCTGCCACCTGTGGCCCTGTGAGGAGCCTGGCTGTGGTGAGGAGCCCAGCCCAGGCCAGAGAGTTTGGGCCTGGCTTGGGGCTGTGTGTGTGCCCCGACAGCTCCGGGAGCATCCGCATTGTCCTCCAGGACCCCCTGGCAGCGAGGAGCTGCGGAACCAGGGACACGCGGGGCCCAGCTGGGTGGCCATCACTCGCCCTGCCAGGGTCCCCGCAGTGGGGGCTGCGGCTGCCGGGACTACACAGACGTCACCGCGGTTGGGATGGATCCATAGGGATGTAGATCTATATGGGACTGATGCCGGCGACCTGACTGCTGTACAGGATGTGCCACTCCCTGGCTTTGGGGCTCGGGGCTCTCTGCGATCCCGCGGCTCTGCCGGGGCCGGGCGGGGAGGGGCGAGGGGCGGGGCGGGGGCTCCGGAACGCGGGGCTGGGGCAGCGATCGATGTCACTGTGACTGCCTTCAGTATTATATGTTGTCATTAATATTACATTGTTATATTTGTCTTGGTGTCTATTATTAAACTGTTCTGATCTCACCCCGCGGGCTGTGTTTTTATCTCCCATTCCTCTCCCCATCCCACTGTATGGGCTGGGGATGAGCGAGCGGCTGCCGGTGCGGAGCTGCCGGCTGGAGTTCGACCACTACATCGGGTCAGTTTGGAGGCTCACAGAGAGAGATCCAGCGCTGCATTTGGGGGGCTCGGAACTCCGACCGAGTCCTGCGATTCTAGGCTCACAAGCAGAGACCCGCTACTGTGTTTTGGGGGCTCAAAATTCAGGCTCAGAGCTTAAAAACAGACTAAATCCTGCATTTTGGACTCCTGAAACTAGACTCATATGACCAGTTCTGGGGCTCAGAAACATCGACTAAGTCCTGTGTTTTCAGGGCTTAAGGAAGAGACCAAGTGCTGCATTTTGGTGGTTTAAGGCAGAGACTGAGTCTTGTATAGCATCTGGGCCTTGAAACCAGGCTATGTGGCCAGTGTTAAAGCTGAGAAATGGAGACTAAGTCCTCCCAGCCTTAGGTGGCCACATTTCAGGATGAGAAGCAGTGACCGATTCCTGCATTTTTCGGGGCCTGAGGAGAGACAACGTCTTGTGTGTTTGGGCTCAGAAATGGAGAACAAATGCTGAATTTGGGTGCTCAAAACAAGGCTAATTTGCACAAGTGCAGAAACGGAGGTTAACTGCCAGGTGTTTTGGGGGCTTGAAACCAGGGTCACTCAGACATTTGGACTCAAAATGAGAGAAAGTTCTGCGTTTTGGGGGACTTGAAGTAAAGCCCGAATCCCCTGTTTTGGTGCTCAGACCAGGTTCATTTGGCCAGCGAGTCCCTGTTTCTCAGCTCGCTGCATTTGGCACAGCCCGAACTCGGGTTCACCTGGCCCTATCGAGAGCTCAGGGACCGCACCTCAGCGCCGCGTTTGGGGCTGGAAGCAGAGCCCCTGTCCCGTGTTTTGGGACTCAAACCGGGCTCCGGGGACGGTTGTAGGGCACAGAACAGAGCCCAAGTCCCGCGTCTGAGGGCACTGGCAGATCCCAGCTCTGCGCACCGGGCTCACCACGAGATCCTGGGGTCTGCCCCGGCACCGGCACAGCCCCGGGTCCCCGCGACAGGAGTGGGACCGCGCCCGAAGCCCCCAACCCCGCGCCGGCCGCAAGTCGGAGCAGGAGCGGCAGCGCCGGACTCGGCGCTCCCGGAGCGGCTCCCCCCGCCCGCGGCGGTCCCGATCCGGGTCTCAGCCCGGCCTCGGTCCTCCGGCCCCGGGACCCCCACCCCGCCCGCTGGAGCAGAGGCGGCACCCCAGCGGACACAGGTAGAACCCGGGCACCACCTCCCTGCCCCAGCCCCGTCCCCGCCTCAGCCCCCGGGCTCCGTCCAGCCCCGGGAGCAGCCCCCGGTCCGGGCACCGTCCCCGAGCGCAGGCCCTGCCCCCCGGGAGGAGTGGCCGCGGTACCGGCAGGGGCGGGGCCGGGGCGGGGCACGGGGGGCGAGGCCGCACAGGTGAACGGGAGAACCGGCACAGGTGAGCGGGGCGGGGCCGCACAGGTGAGCGGGGCCCCAGAGCGGCTGCGCGGGGCGGTACCGAGGCGATTTTAGCCCCGGAAATCGCCCCCGCCGCCATTTGCTCGCGCAGTGCGCGGTCGGGGCGGCAGCAGCCGGGCCGGGCTCCCCCGGGGGAGCCCAGGTGAGGCGCAGGGGCTTCTGCCTGCTGTCCTCTACCCCTTCTTCTCAACCTTCTCCGCTATCCTCTCTCTCTTTCACCCTAGCGCCTCCTTTCCTCCCTTCCCGCCCCCCCTACGCACCCTGACCCCCCCCAGTCTACCCCTCCTTCCTCCTCGCTCCTTCCCCCGCTACCCAACCCAGCTTCCCTTCTATTCCCCCTCTACCTTCCCTTCCTCCACTTTGCCTGCCCCTTCTTCACCCGGCCTGCCCCTGCACCCACCTCCCTTACACACCCCGACCCCCCCCATACCTGTTCTGTCCCGCATACCCTTTTCTCCCCTATACTCCTCTCTTCCCTTCTCTCCTCTGTGTCTTTCTTTCCCCTATACTCTCTGTCTCCCCGTACCCCCATCCTTCTTTTCTCCCGCAGCCGCGGGATTCGGGGCGCCGGTTTAATAAAGCCGCCAAGGCCGGACCCGGCGCCCCTCTCTGCAGTCCCCACACGGGGCCGGACCCGCTCGGCGGGTCCCCCCTTCAGTTCACAAGCACGGCCCGACACCCGGGGCTCCGGCCCGTCCCGACATCACACTTGGGGCTCCGCGGGCGGGTTGGGGCTGGGGACAAGTCCTGCGAGTTTGGTCTCAGAAATAGACCGCGAGGTCTATTTCTGAGACCAAACCCAGGGGCCCGTTTGGGCCGCGTTTTGGGATGGGGGGAGGCGGGTGGGTAGGGGATGAGGGTCCCCTCCGGAGGAGGGGACCTGGGAGGGAGGGCCCCTCCGGAGGAGGGGGTCCTGGGAGGGGGTCAGGGTGGCCCCTCCGGAGGAGGGGGCCGGGGAGGGGGTGGAGGGGGAACCCCCCCCTCCAACCACCCTCCTCCCCGGGCCCTCCTCCGGACGGGGTCCAGCCCGGCCCTCCCTGGGCCCCCTCCCCGGACAGGGGCCCGGGGTGGAGTGGGGTGCAGCTGAAGGGTCAACGTCAGTCTGTGTTACGAACAGAAACTGGTGTTGACCATGCAGCTGTCCCCCTCCTTCCCGGGCCCCTGTCCGGGAGGGGCCCCAGGGAGGGGGCCGGGTGGACCTCCGTCCGGAGGAGGGGCCCGGGGGAGGAGGTGGTTGGAGGGAGGATTCTCCCTCCACCCCCTCCCCGGGCCCCTCCTCCGGAGGGGCCCACCCTGACCCTCTCCCCAGGACCCTCCTCCGGAGGGGGCCCTCCTCCTCTCGGGTCCCTCCTCCGGAGGGGACCTCATCCCTACCCACCCGCCTCCCCATCCCAAAACGCGGCCCAAACGGGCCTCTGGTTTGGTCTCAGAAATAGACCTCGCGGTCTATTTCTGAGACCAAACTCGCAGGACTTGTCCCCAGCCCCAACCCGCCCGCGGAGCCCCAAGTGTGATGTCGGGACGGGCCGGAGCCCCGGGTGTCGGGCCGTGCTTGTGAACTGAAGGGGGGACCCGCCGAGCGGGTCCGGCCCCGTGTGGGGACTGCAGAGAGGGGCGCCGGGTCCGGCCTTGGCGGCTTTATTAAACCGGCGCCCCGAATCCCGCGGCTGCGGGAGAAAAGAAGGATGGGGGTACGGGGAGACAGAGAGTATAGGGGAAAGAAAGACACAGAGGAGAGAAGGGGAGTGGGGAGGAAGGCAGGGGAAAGCCAGGTGAGAACAGACAGGTAGGGCAGAGGAAGAAAGAAGGAGTAGAGGGGTAAGGGTCGGGATGTGTAGGGGGACAGGGGTAGAGAGAGGGAGGGTAAAGGGGTAGAAGGTGACAGAGTAGAGGCGGAACAGACGAGGGGTTGGTTTTGGGTAGCGAGGGAGGACAAGGCAGGAAGGGTAGAGTGGGTTGGGATGCGGGAGGGCAGAAGAGGGCAGTAGGGGTAGGCGGGTGGAATGGGGAGGGCAGGCAGGGTGGAGGGAGGGTAGGGGTGGGTGGGGACCGGAGGCTGGCAGGGAGTGGGGCAGGGGGTACAGCGAGTTTGGGGGAGGGAGGGGAGGGCTAGGGGAGAGGGGGTTAGGGGTGTAGGGGTGGGGAGGGGAGGAAGAGGGGGGAAGAAACGAGAGGTATAGAAGAATATAGAAGAATAGACGTGGGAAGCCGAAGCCCCCGCGCCTCACCTGGGCTCCCCCGGGGGAGCCCGGCCCGGCTGCTGCCGCCCCGACCGCTCACTGCGCGAGCAAATGGCGGCGGGGGCGATTTCCGGGGCTCAAATACCCTCGGTACCGCCCCGCGCAGCCGCCCTGGGGCCCCGCTCACCTGTGCGGCCCCGCCCCGCTCACCTGTGCGCCCCCGCCCCCTGGGCCCCGCGCCGCGCAGGCGCTCTGTGGCCCCGCACACCTGTCCTGGCCCCGCCCCCCGCCCACCTGTGCCGGCCGCGCCCCCTGGGCCCCGCCCCGCCCCCGTCCCGTACTTCCCGGCAGAGCCGCGCCCGCCCCATCCCTGGTCACGCGTGCTGCTCCCGGGGGTGCGGCGGTACTAGCGCTAGGAGCCGGAGCCCCGGCGCGGGGCTGCTCCCCATGCTGTGCGGAACACGCGAGCGGTGAGGATCGGTCGGGGTCGGGGTGGGAGCTGCGCCCGGGGCCGGGTCTCTCGGGCTATGGGGCTGGCCGGGGGGACCCGGCTGGTGCCGCTACTCCCCGCGGGTCCCAGGGCTCCCAGCCCCGTGGAGCTGGTGCCTCGGCTCCGAGGTTTCCGTAGCTCCCGGTGCCCCGAGCCCTGACCTGATCTGTCCTGTCCTGAGCCCCCCGAACCCCGCCCCGGCGTCACCCTCCCGGTCCCGCCGCCGCGGTCAGGGAGAGCCCCGCTCCGGGACTGGGAGGAGGCTGGGAGCGGGACCCGGTGGCCCAGGTCCGGCGTTGCCTCCCCGCTCCTGTCCGGGGCTCCGACCACGGGCCCCACCGCGTCTCTGCCGGGCCCGGGGATGCTGAATGGGCGCGGCGGCTCCGCGCAGCTACTGAGTAAAGGGTGGAAACCACTGCCCGTGCTGGGGCTGCCCCGGCGCTGTCCACCCGGTCCTGCAGTCGCCTGCATCGGAGTCCCAGCCCCTGAGCAGCCCCAGCGGGGAACAGCCTAGGAATCGTCATCTCGGCTCCCGAACCGCCGCATGCCCCAGGACCACCGTGGAGGGGCGCTGCCTATCTCAGGAACAGCCGTGGGGGCTCCATGGCCTGAAACCGCGACGGGGACTTGCTTGGATCTTCCACACACTGGCCACGTGAGCCTCCCGATGCTGTGGCTGGGCTGCAGAACCCAGCAAGGTAAGGCTTGACCTGTGTTCTGAGCTCTGAACCTGCCCTGATAAGCCTGAGGACGGCCAAACTCTGGCAGTGCAGGGCCAGGGCTCTGTGTTCCAAGCACACACAAAGGATTTGGGTTCTGTTCCTGAGCCCTCAAAACGTGGGCTTTGGGCTCGCTGTTCAGGGCCTTAAGCTGCTTGGGTGAGCCTTGTTTCGTACTCCTAAAACACAGGGCTGAAGCCTCTTTCGCAGCCTTAGGATTGGTGTGGCAGGACTGGTTCTAAGTGCCAGCAACACAGAACTTTATCCCTGAGCCCCCCAAACCCTCACCTCCACCAAAAAAACCCACCGGATTTCATCTCCATTTTTGAGCCCAAAAAATACCTTTATTAGTCTGAGTTTCATAAGGTCACAGAATTGACAATGGACATCCCCACAGATGGTGACAGGGCAATGTACTTCTTGCACATTTGATTCTTTTCTAAGAATTTTAACCTACCAAGAAATACATGTTTAGGATAAAAAAGTAGGAAGCTCCTCTATAAGCAGGTACAGATTGTTATTCGCCTGTATTCCCGCTATTTTACTCTGGTAGTTCAAGCTGATTATTGGAAAAAGTTGGAGTAAGCACAGGTAAGGTATGTTTTGGAAATCCCTCTGCACAGAAATGAACAGGTTTGCTGTGGCGGGGCTGGGTCGTTGGATCTCATTGTACCACAAGCACCAACAAATTCCAAGTAGTAACTAAACACTTCCCATCCCCACCCCCTGAAACGAAGCCATGTGACGTAGCTTATCTGCGTTATGTATTTATCCTAATAATGTAGTATCCTATTATCCAAATACTAGGTTTGCTGTGCTGCCTCCAGCTCGCCGACTGATGCCCATCAGCGCTCCAGGCACGTGGGAGGCACAGGGAACACCCCTGGGTTGGCTCTGTCTGACCCCAGCAAAAGGGAGACAGCGCTGAGCAGTCACCAGCAGGTGATGATCCGGGCGTTCCATGCCATGTCCCTTTAGCTCAGGATGAGGTGGTTCCCACCTGCTGCTGCCAGGAAGAGCCCGCTTCCCAAGGGCAACCCCCATGGGCTCCCCAAGGATGACTGTGTTCCCATTCCAGTGCCAGCTGCCCTGCTCTTCTGAGGTAAGCATATATTTGGAAAGAATAGCTGAACTCCAGGCAGTCAAGGGCTTGAACAGCATCCAGTGCACGGAATGGTTCCTGATCCTGTAAGTCGCATCCTGCCCACGGACTCCACGTCACGGCGTTTCTCCTCAGGCACAGTGGGCTTTGCAAAGGGAAGCAGGAAGGTCTGAGTGCCCAAGGGGAGCCTGGCACTTGGCTGTGTTGAGCAGAACCACACGGGCAGCTGGCAGGGCTGGTAGTGAGGGGAAGAACCTGCTCTGTGTTCCTTGAGCAGTATTAAGAGACTATCCATAAGCATTTAATATTTATTTTAGGTTTAAAAACAACTCCCGTTAACTGATAACAATATGCAAAGTAGCCACAATATCTGCAGGCTTCAAAACAAAGATAAACAATGTTGTTTTCCTTTACTTCTTTTATGCAATTATATATAAGCAAGATTAATAACGCCTGATGACATTTTCTTCCTTAAATCTCTAGGCCAGTATTATGCTACTTAACTAGATTTCAAAAGCAGAAAGAGATGAAAGTGATAAATTAGAACTGATGCCCAATCTTTGCATATTCAGCTTTCCATTACAGAAATCCCTGTATCGATCCACGTGGTCTTCTGCTTGTATTATCTTCTATTTTGCCTCCCTCTAATCTCATTATGAAACCCTAAATCTGCCCTGTTCTGCCTTTTGTGCTGAAGACTGCTGTCATCTCTTCTCCTGACATTAGCATGGGACATGTTTTTATCAAATAGATAATGGCAAACCAAATTGCATTTTGTTCCTTCTGCAATAAATAGCATAATTTGGGGAGCTGAGGCTCTGAAATGAGGTGGTACAACTCATGAGTAGCTTTCAATGTGATGAATACCGAGTCAGAGGTAAGTTGTGGCTCCAGCCTCGTGACTTTTCAGAATTCATGGTCAGTAAATGGCTGTGTCCTTAAAGAAAGGTTATCTTGTCGGTCCTTCTATTTTTGTGAGCCAAAATTATAGCTAGTGAGGGGCAACAAAGTAAACCACATGTTTGAGGTGCTGTCTGTGATCCTCATTTCTCTGGAGTCTGACTACTTTTGTTAAGGGAAAGTCACATTACAGCAGGGAAAAGAGAAAACCAAAAGAAATCTCTTCATCCATGTAAAGATCAACTGATTATTAAATATATATTTTTTAAAATTTCTAGAGCTTCCTCCATCCATAAGTGTCTGATAACCATTGCATTAGATATTCTGAGTAGGTCACACTCAGCCATCCCCAGAAGCTGTAAAAGCCCCTGAATTTCCCCAGTGTGCAGGCTTATCCTGGCCAATTGCTTATCTAAGGAACTGACTGCTAATTGCTTTGGTCTTTATCAGATCTAAAAGTGGAGCTGCTCCTTCTCAAGTCTTCACCTGTAGAAAATACACATATTGTTGTAAAACGTCACCAAACCAAAAATTACTGCTTAAGCTTTCTTTGCCCTTTCTTAGCACACAAGGAGAGAACACTCCATGGGGGTTAAAGTGCTTTATTCCTGATTTTCGTTGTTCTTGGATCAACCTGTGTGTTCATTTAGATCTTTTTTTAGTGGAATCAGAGCCAAGTGAAGTTAGAGTAAAGCAGAGGTGAGCCAAACCCTAGCTGTCTGTATGATCTTTGACTGTGCATCTCACTGGGAATTGCCTGTTCCGTCTGATACGAGATCAGATGGGATTCAGAGGGTGTTTAAAGGTTGGTGGAACAATTTAGACAGGTTGCCCAGACAATCATTCAACATGTGCAAGGCAAGGACTGTAAGATTTGCTTGGCAAGATGCTGACCTAAATAGAGATGGAAGGAGAGGAGCAAAAGGCTGGTTTTCATCCTGATTTCTAGGTGCCAGTGATGCAAAGCCTGCGGCCGTGGAGCCTGTTGGAATCCCTGTCCATAAGCAAACCCTGCTCCTGGGAAACTGTGCTCCCATTACACACAGCAATCTCATGGCTGTCACATCTTTAGTAGAAGCCATCGAATGATATCCTGGAGGCTCAGTTTGAGCCTTGCTGTGACTCAGATGTGCCGATTTCTAATTAGCCAGCAGCACTGGGATGTACTTTTAGGTCTGAAGTCTTCCCTCAATAAGTAATGTAAGCCAGCTGAGCACCTGCGTAGCCTTTTGAAGTCAATGAAAGATTAATTCTGACTGATTTTGGTTTGGAGTCCACTCTTGCATGGCTGTGTAGCTGTAGCTGACTCATACTGCACTGAGGAATAGGTCCTCTGTGCAAACCTATAGTATGAGCTTTCATATTTCATATTTATTTCTCATCCACAGTGTTGATAACTGAAACGTGTTCAGAGCAATGCAGATTTTAAGGTAAGTGATGTTCCAGCCTGGCTGCTGGATTTGTTAGGCAGATTATCTCCATCTTTAAGTAATTACTTACGTCTGAACCATGACAGTTATCAGGAACAATGAACTGGAAGAAGTGAGAATAGAAACATTGTTCGGACACCGTTTCACCAAGCGCTGCAATAGCCTGATCTCACAAGAACAAACAGTTGTGATTTAAGTGAGGATTTTTAGTCTGACAGGAACTGGCTGTATGAATCACCATGTCCTGTGACCCCTCCAGAGGGAGGAGTGGGGACACTTCCCCCAGCTCCATTAGCTCACCTAACCTAAGGTGAGCTCCAGCAGTATTCTGATTTGGCCCAAAACCTTTCAAATAGTCCAGGAGGAGGACAGATAAGCTCAGGGATAAACAAAGGTCTCTTGGAAGACCAAGTATGTATTTCATTATGACAAGGGACATTAAATAATCTTTTTATCTTCATGGTTTATGTTTGCTTTTGCTTGCTTGGATTTCTGCTCTTTGACTTTTGCCAGTCTTGGCACATGTAACTTTCAATAGTTTCATCCTCTGCCTTTTCCAGGCTGCATCTGCTTCAGCTCACCTAACAGTTGTTAGTTTTATCATGATCTATTTTGCTTTAGACAGTGTCCCTTTCCATTTGCCATCATTCACCTGCATGAAGGTGAATTGCCACCTGTAAGCCAGCGAGGATTTCTGTCCTGGCCAAGAGAAGCAATCACCTGTGCGTGCATTTGCAAGTGTCAGCTGATAGTTTATAAACCTCTGTTTTCCCAGAGCTCACAGATCACTTGCAGTGCAACATTTGGGGAGCTGGAAGCCTGTCTTAATGATCGTTACTCATGCACATGGTTACTGGAAAATCAGTCATGAATATTGAATCCAATTATTATGAACAGGTGCAACCAAGTAACTACATTTCATGCTCACTGAGATATCACAAACACTTAAATTTGATAAAGTTAATACACAAATATATCCTCTGGTACACAACAATAACTTCATGTACATTCATGAGAATGCAAATATAATGATCGTGGTTCTCAGTTTTGAGGTTGTGATCAAGATTCATTTTCAGTAATTTAAAACAATTATTTCACCTCGTTGCTTAATTCTTTCTACAGCTGGGAATCCAGTAAGGGGAGAACAGAGTTTATTGTAACCCCTTTCCTGCTAAAAACTGAGGCTCATTTAGGTCCCTGAGAGAAAGCACAGAAAGTGATTTGCTGCCCCTGCTCTGCTGGGATTGCACATTGCATTCACGAGGGAAAGATGTCTTTATGAAAATTGATCTAATTATTTTTATGCTTCATAGCTCCCACTAAAATTATTTTGACCAGAAATAAGACTGTTGAGCATCGCTGAGCAGAAAAGGAAACATTCAGCAATCCTGATAACCTTGTAGAAATTGTTGTTGTTGCTGACCTGAGCCCTGGGGTGAAAGTTATAATGGTAACAGCAGTAATAGTAATATTAGAAAATGCTTCTTCCTAGTTTAGGGAAAATGCCTCTGGTGAATCTCCCAAGTTACACCCTCAACACTCACTTGGTTTCTATAGATAATAATTCCTCACA
Source organism: Myiozetetes cayanensis (assembly GCF_022539395.1). Taxonomy (NCBI): domain Eukaryota; kingdom Metazoa; phylum Chordata; class Aves; order Passeriformes; family Tyrannidae; genus Myiozetetes; species Myiozetetes cayanensis. Next base: position 7,800,981 of record NW_026087456.1, on the reverse strand, counting down.
CCTTCCTCACAAGGCATCTTCATCATTTCCATCGTCTACCTGTTGGGCACTGTTCCCCCTCATTATTTCAAAGGTGAGAGCGAGGAACTTTGCAATTGACCTTCACTGAGCTCCACTCACAATATCTCTCACTCTTTTCATTTCTTTGCCAGCAAGGGGAAAGATTAAAGGAAAAAAAAAAAGTGCGTTATGATCTATGCAAGGCCAGAGAGTGGCCTGGAGAGACGTATTTTGGATTAACTCTGGTTATGTAAAACCAAAGTCAATTAGGATTTGCTCAAGAAAAAAAAAAAAAAGGATGAGATTATTAAAGTTATTTAAATAGTCTTATTAAGGTCTGCTCATCCTGCTTCTCAAGGTTTAGCTTTGGCACTTCTCTGAGCAATGTGAAACGCAGACTGTAAGTAATTGTGATGGACTGCACAGAAGAGGACTTGGAGAATGATTTCATTCCCCCCTCCAAATCAATTGGAATTGACTTAGACAAGGACAGGAATTCGCTTTAGACTGTCAATCCTGCCCGATTAGCAGGAGGGTGACTTGGACTACCACCATTTGCACTTCTAATGCTTAGTGGGCACCTGCTGGAGAGCTGTTAGATCACACTAAACTCTCACCTTTGAAATTAAGCTTTGTGGGATTGCTTAGAAGATGCTCTTCCTTATTTTACATTTGACTCTATCTCCCATGGGACATTATGCTGTGGGCCGTGTGCCACCTGCTCACTGTCCTGGCTAAGGCAGAGCAGAGGACTGACTCCCCACCGTGGTGCTTCACATCCCCACTGCTGGAATATTGCATGACATCACTTGAAAATTGGAGTAATACGGTGGTGAATGAAACTACTCAGACGTTGCTGCAGCTTTCAGCACAGCTTTTCTAGCAGCACAGAGAAGCCAAGTCACAGATGGTTTTCACACTGCTATAATTAATAATCATGGTACCGTGTTAGTGTCATCTTAGCATAAAAATGAATCTATAAATTGCATTCAGCATTTTTAGAGCATCTACACTGACTGTTTTTTGCAACAGAAGGATACTGCTTTGACAGTAAGTCTTTTGGAACTGCATTTGTAAAGAATAATTTCAATTTACTGTTTGTTTTCTTTAACATTATTTATGAAGAGGCATAGTTAATTTTTTCTGTATTTCAGTTTTAGGTGGAGCCTTCACAGAGTTAGATTACTCTTCTTATTTTACAGCATGATGTGTTACATCACTCCTGAGCTGGCCTAAACTTTGAACAGCCTGAAGAGTACAGCGCTCCCAAGACAATATTGTGGGCAGCCCAAAACCCATTAATTGTTTAGTGATTGGACCTGAGGATCTTAAGGGTCTTTTCCAACCTAAATGATTCTGTGATTCCCTATTCCCAAACTCTTTGGCTATTGAGGAGCCCAGACAGACACATTGTGTTAGGTAAATCACAATTTATGTTTTTCCCCCCGCAGATGGGCTATTTCCTACTCAGTATAAAAGGAATGTGTTTTTCTACCCAAAAGCTGTAATTTACCTGATGTCATTTGCCATCCTAACCCAGAACAATAAAATGCAGCCAACAAGAAGCAAAAAAAAACATGAAGCCCCACCAATAACTCTGCTTAGGCCGGTGACGAGTCCTTCACTGGCCCCTAAGAGATACCTGGAGAGTTTAAGGCTGCAACCACCTTATTGTGAGGACTGGCCTGGTCTCTCTCAGCCTACAACCCCTTTTTTGTGGGGAGCTTACTGGGTCATAGCAGAAAATTCTGTTTGGTGAGTGTTGATTTTTATTTTTTTTCCCCCCTTCCCCTGAGTGTCTGATGGATTGTTTTTGGAATTCATGGGAGCTTCCTGCATTAGCAGCAGCCTGTGGTGCTGCCTTCAGTGGGTTAAGTACCTCTCATTTTTCAAACTGTCACGTGATAATTTCATCTGGTGACCCCAAGTTCTGGAGCTGTGGGAATCAGGGAACCCTTGTTCCTAGAAATATTCCCCATCCAGAGCTGTGGGCCATTTAGTTTTCCTGTTCCTTATCCCAGTCAACCTTGTTCTCAGTTTTGTATCCATATTAGTTTCATATACCAAACACACCAGCTAAACTTGCAGTGCCACTGTGGACATAGATGTAACATACTGACTTTGTCCAGGTTTTTTCAGAGTATTTTAAAATTCCTTTTTTTCTGTTATTCAGCTCCAAAAACACATATTACAGAAACACGATGTACTTTTTCTGGAGCTCTTTTGACAGTAAGGTCCTTTCAAAAGTGTTCTGCCTGGAGGGCACCTCTGCAGGTTTAGTTATGCGCTCAAGTTCATTGATAGAGTAATCCTAAGTGACTGGAAAACTTGACATCTGCCTGGATCCACTGATATTTTTCAGATATGACATCGATCAGTTTTACAGCCCGTTATGGCGGAAGCTTAAGCTGAGCTTTTCACAGACTCAGAAATGCTCCTGGTGAATATCCCCAATCACTTTTCAAGAGCATCCTATCAAGTTGGGTTGATAAAGATGAGATTAACCTATTATGGATGTCATTTTTCTCAAACACCGATATTCTCATTTGTCAGTTGTCCCTGGCAAGAAGCAGGTTTGACCTTTAAGGCAGGAATATGTAAGATGATGTCAAAATGAATCAGAAACTCAAATAAAATAGGGGTGATACAGCATTTCCAAGACTGCAGAGTGACAGTTCACTCCCTATGCCCCCCCCAGAAGACCCCATTCTAGAAACAGCAGTGCCAAGCACTGACAAATGCCTGCTTAAGTATATTTTGGTGAATTTTAACATGCTTGCAAAGAAAAAGTGAACAATAAGACAAGGACTTGTGCAGACAAAGCTCTCTCCACTGGCAGAGTGGCCTGACCTTCCACAATTTTGTCACTTTAACCTTGGAAGATTTCAGCTTTGGGGCTGCAGATTGCTGTGTGCCTTGTTTAGCAAGTTTGTAAAGGAAGTTAAGTGAGCTGACATGGAAAAACTCTGCCTGCTATGGATATTACTGAGTTAATTACACCCTTCAGGTTTCTGTGGATATCATCTATTTCCTCCTTGAATTGAAAGATTGAACTCTTTTTTTTTATACAGCACTCACTATTAGCTTATTATGTGGTACTTGGTAAGTGCATGGTTTTGAAAATGGTCTTACAGAATGTTTCTAGAAAAGAATCTATGAGAGATTGAAATACTAGCGATGAGCTTTCATTTCATGACATCACCCATCATGATCGAATGGAACAATATAAGGCCTGCCTTTGTCTATCTGAGTAATTGCACCCATCTTCCAGATTAGCTCAATGATCATTTACTGTTTCCTACTTCGGATGATCAAGCATTATATCGATAAAGCTCATACAGAACTGGCTCAGAGTAACGCTGAGATTCAATGACAAATCTGAAAATTGAAGGCCTGTGTCACAAGCACCAATCACACACCTCCTCATCCAACCAAACTGTGCCCTAAAGACAATCCCCTGCCCAGGATTAAAATATGAGCCCCAGTCCTGGAGAAAGTCAGCCCTCAGCTCAGGCCTAGCTATGAATTCCTGTAACGCTAAAGACACGAGGATTGATTTTCCACCTATACCCAAATTCATATCCCTGGTGAAGGCCTGAGCTGCTGACAAATAATTTCAACAATTCAGCAATTTCTGCCACTGGTTACTCTCCTTGGTGAGTGTTGCATCACAAAAGCCCATAACCCCTGCCCGTGTCTCTGCCTGCCGCCCCTGCTCTGGGCTGTGCCCAGCACAGAAGATGTGGGAGCAGGAAATGCCCCTCAAACAGAGGAGGTGCCTCCACCCTCAGTGTGTCACAGTGGTGAGATGAAGATCATCACTGCAGCAGGATGGTGCTTATTTACAGACAGGTAACCTTTGCCCCCTCAAACTGCTTCAGTCACATCACCATGCAAAATCTGGCACCAGAATTCCCAACAGCTGGAAGAATGACCTGCCCATTTCCTATTTAGTTCCCATATTCCCATATGTTCCCATATACCACTGCAACAAGCAGTGTCCTAGGCCCCTGCTTTTTAATTCTATGCTAACTGCAGCTTTTTTAAAAATAATTTAGAACAGAGCATTATTTCCCTTCCAAATCTGAATCTAGAAAACATTTCTTTTGTAGGAAGTATTAGCACCAAACGAAAATATTGACAAAGCAGCCACTGGATTTAAGAGGAAAATTATTACAACATGAAGGAAAAACTCACACCAGGGCCTGCCCAGCCTCACCCAGAACAAAACCAGCCAGAGTTTGACCGCGATTATTTACAAATAAAAACTTGAGTGCTATGAGTTTTCTTTTTTTATAAGCTAAAGAATAATCTGCTCTGGTAAAATGTAAGACCTAAAGTCATCACACTCCTGTCTGTTTACCTCTTCATTACTCAGTCAAAAAAGATAAGTATTTATGATTGCAGCTTTCAAAGTGAGTTTCCTTCTTCAAGTTGTTTCTTCCCATTTCCCACAAAATCCCTCAACATAATAAATAATTCAAATTAGCTTACTAGCAAAGGATTTAGTCTTTTCCTAATAAATCCAAATAGTTTCAGTAGAACAAGTTCACAGTCATTTTTCTTTCCTATCCCTTGCTTCAAGACTTGCCTCTTCACTTTTTTATACTCAGTGTTATATTTCAGACTTTTAAGCTGAAGAAAAATCCTTCTCTCTGAAGAAGATTTTCTCATCAAGTGAGCCATATATATTTTTTAATAGGAATATCAAACCCAGCCTGACGGAACAAACACCCTAAGACATCTTCTGGACATGAATGTCTCTTTAAAAATATTAAAGCTCTAAAGGCTGAATTGTTTGCAGGTTTAACTGAACTGAAAGAATAAGAGACATTGCAATAAGACAAAATGACAACTCAGGTCTGCAGCATACAATCAATATTATAGGATTTCTTCAGTAGCCCATGCCCTGTTCACCAATTTAACGTATAAAATATGTACACTTTAAAAATGGTTCCTGAAATGTTGCCCTCCAGTCTATTAACAAAAGTTGACTGAGTAGGTACTTGAGAAAATCCTAATGCAAAGAAACATGTAGATTTTAGCATTTACTTTTGTATAAGGCCTTATTTTTTTAGCCAGATTTTGAAACTTTCAGTTAGTGTGGTGGAATCTGGCCTTTAATAGATACTTTAATGTAGTGTAATGGTACGAGTGGACCTTTGTTTCCAAATGCTTATGTTTGTTTCTCTTGACCCTGTATTGACAGCAAATAAATATGGTGCTAGGTTTACATATAAATTAATGTAGTATAAAGATGACTATTATTTCTTCAGAAAGAGTCCCCTACAACAACATAAAATTTCTTCTCAAGCCAGGGAAAGTTTATTTCACCTCTGGTAATTTTCTTGTGGGTGTGCTAGGTGGAAAGACAGAACTGTGAAAAGGCTCATTTTAGCAGGGATAACAACTCACCAAAGTTATTCTGAGGAATGGGGTGGAATGAATCATATTCATACGTGTGTGTGCTGGATGGCAAAAATCAATGCTTTCCCTTAGCAAAGACACTCTCGGGGATAGAGAAATCAGAGCCGCGAAAAACCCAACAAATTTTGCCTGACAGATTTTCCAGGCAAACTACAGCGCTGGTGCACTGGGAGTGCGCTGGGGATGTCAGGCCCTGCACGGGAGGAGCTGCCCCGTTTCACTGCGGCTCCTTTGGGATCCCTGGGGATGCCCAGAACCCACCCCCGGATACACCACCTGGGCTGGGAAGCGGTCGAGATGTTGGGATGGCAGGGAGCAGGAGTCCAGAGGGGGATGCAGCACAGAGGCTGCAGAAACGGGCAGGTACTATCACATGCAAATCCGAAAATGGGGAGAAAAATATGAAAAGCAGATTTGAAGGGAAAGAAAAATGAAGCACAGTGTTCCAAGGTGAACAAAGCCCGCTCGCTGATGTCCCCATCCTATTAAGATTTATCCCTGTTTCCCAGTTCAGCCCTGTTCCCTGTTTGATGCCAGTGCTGTTGCAGGCATTCCCTGTAGGCTCACCACCATTAAGCCGGTGTAATGGTGTGCAGGCTGAGGAAGTCCAATTAATGGTGGTGTTTAATGGGCCCCTTTTAAAACATCCCTACCTCACTGAGTCCAACAGTGCCCTGTTAAACAATAATCATGGCCAGAGTGGTGTATATTCCTGCAGGCCTCAGCCACAAAACCTGCCCTTTGTGTCTGCCTCTCCAGCCTTCAATGGTCCCGGGAGAACAGGGAGAATTTGTATTTCTGTCCGGGAAATGCTCTCTCCCGGGAAGGAGAAAAGATGCCTTTTCTTGCCCACCATTACCAACAGTTATAGCCCTGCCTCTTTGTTTGTCAGCACTAATAATGTGGCTCAGGAAAGAGCAGAACAGATGATGAAAGGTGCTGCACTAGTGTGGTGCTGACAGCTACTGAACTACCTTTGGTCCTTGTTAGTAAAAATTATGTGATCTAAATGTCAGTGCCTAATGCAACCCCATCGGACTGCACAGGAGTGGAGCATGTACAGCAAAAATAAGGGAAAATTGCTGCTAATACCAGCAGTAAGAAAAGAACTACATGGAATTGAAAAATTACATATTTAACAAGTAGATGGATGGTAATAGTTATTTTAGACCAGTACTGAATTCTGTCTGGGGCCATTCATTACATGAGTCAGTCTGTTGATCTGAGTGGGAGTGAGGGGTTTACAAACCCCTCAAACCCATGATAAAAGGATCCCTCCCATCAGCACTTTATTAAGGTGCCCTTGTAGGGTGTTTTCCCAGAAAATACACCGTGGAGCAAGGCTGAAGGCAGCAGGTAACCACCCAGCTTTTATCCAGTCAGCCTCTTCTATTTTCTGTGCTGTGCACCAGGAAGCAATACTGCTTTATGTTAAAAGGAAAAAAAGAAGCAACCTAAAGACCAGGAGTTGCTCTAAACACAAGAAAGGCCACACTTCCAAAGGCAAACCTGCCTTGTTTTCACTCTTCAGAATAAAAGGGCAAGTCTCTGCTTCATCCTCATCAGAAAAGCTAACCCTTGTTCTGCCAAACAGGATCAAGCCGGTATTGATTCTACTCTGAGAATAACGTAGCTGAAAATTAGATGTTTTACACACACCCCAAAACAAGTAGCAATAATGAAGTTGGAATAGCAAAGCTGAGCCATGAAATCATCGGGTTTTATGAGCTCAGGAGGGCTGCACCTCTTCATTATCTGGATGGAAGACTTCATAAAAAGCCTCAGGAGCTGAAGGAGCGATGGAGGTACTTCAGCTCAAGATCAATAAACTGTCATGCTGTTCAGTGCCTGGGTGCACTTTGTTGCCAGAGATGAGTTTTGGAAGGGCTCAAACACTTACTGCCACTGCCAGCCCCGCAGCAAGAGTGTCCCTGCATCCCACCAATGCTCAAGCCTACTTTGTAAAGAAGATTCTAGAGTTAAAGGACATGATGAGGACAGTGACGAAATACCTGGGCCTGTGCCTGCCCACACGTTGTCACACCAAGCTCTGGCTCTCATCAAGACCAGAAGGTCACTGCTCAAAGGGATGGCAGCAGTAACAGCCCTGTCTGTGGCTGTGTCCCTCTGCTACTCAGATACTGGTACAATTTTAATTTGATGCCTCCTTGGTTCATGGAACCAAAGACAGACAAAAAGTAGGCCTGGTTACATTTCTGGGGCAGAACTGTAGAAATCCATTACAGCCCCTCTCCCCCCACCACTCCTACATGTATCTCCCATATATCCCTTTTTGCAGACTTAAAACATCTTGGCCTATTTACACAGAGGTTTACCACACTTTTGGCTACCCTGTCACACCTATCTATACCATGTTGCCTCAAAATGGTAAAGCTGTAAGACTACAGCTGTACACAGAACTCATCATTTATCAGCACCAGTTTTGTCTGCTACTTTCTTACTCTTCCTGCCCTTCAAGCAGGTGAGGAGAGTTCAAGTGGTTTAAATGATCATGGACATGTCTCCAAAATACTTATTGCTGCTGAAGTCTAAAAACACGCACTTTTAGATGAGATCCCACATTACATTTCTTTCTCCTTACTAAAGAAATCATTAGAAAGCCAATTGAGGAGTGAACTTCCATCATTTATAACTTTTTCTATGTAAAGCCAAGGTGCTGGATTGCAGTGAAGTACCTGAGCGCTCACTGCGGGCACTAATGCTGTTTATCTGCTCTGTGCAGGCTGTGCTGTGCTCAAGGTGACTGTCACAGATACCTGTGTGCATAAATACCACTGTAACCACATCCCCCAAGATGTACATAATGCATTACTTAGTCAAAGCAGCAGCGTGAGGCAATGCATCACACAAGTTACTGACACCCAGAGGGGCCCGAGGTTCTTCCCAGCACTGAGTGCTTAGCTGGAGCTTGCTCTCATTCCAGCTTTCCTGGTTCTTTTTGCCAGTACTGTGTGGTGAGCAGCAATCACCCAGCATTTCCAAAAAAAAAAAAGAAAAGCCCTTTACTGTGTTGCTAAGTGCAGCTTGACACCACTCAGTGACCCTGTTAGAAAAGCTCAGTCTTTGAAAATATATCCCTCAGTAGTGTTGTAGACAAATCACAGTGAATATAAGCAGCTTTGAACTCTGAAGTCATCATAATCCACAGTCATAATTATGTGAAATGAATAAATGAAGCTGGATTAAGTGATGATCTCTGACCAGGTTCCAAAGAATGGCACTGGCTGCACCAACAGTTAGCAAAAGGAATTGGAAATGAGGCCAACTAGTCAAGAAAATACTGCTCATCTTAACTTACATTGCCTGTGGTTTTGTGCTATTTTTTCATCTACCAGCCTGTTGATGAGTGCCTCAAAACTGCATATGAATTTTCCATGGTGCAACCTGCTATCTATCCCATGCTCAGGGCTCCTCTTGACCCGCTGAGGAGGAGGGAGGAGGCCCAGGAGCTTCCTTCTGCTCAATGAGCCTGATGGCTCAGGAGGGACTTTTACATGGTGAATAAAGAGGGAAAAGGGACTGGACTTTGGCAGAGCACTTTAGTGGATGCACATGGCATTAAGGCATTGCTGCAGTTGGGGTCAGGTGTGGAAGGCCAGAGAGTTCTTCAGAAGTCATAAATAACAGCATAATAAATAAATAAGCCTCTCAGAATTGCAGAAAGAGACAGACCTTAAACATGCGTCGTGGTTTAACCCCAGCCACCAACTGAATCTCACACTCATTCATTCCCCCCCAGGGGGATGGGGGAAAGAATCAAAGAGTAAAAGTGAGTGTACTGCTCAGCAATAACAAAAACCTCCCTGATCTATCAACAGCTTCCAGCACAAATCCAAACCACAGCTACTGTGAAGAAAGTCAACTCTTTCCTAGCCAAATATATCAAAAGCTCATATATCAAAACCAGCACATCTTCACCCAGAATAGCAGATTTGGTGTGTCCAAACTATGTATTTTGATTTTATGTTGACTTAGAGAAAAATATTGCCCAAGAAATCTTTGGCTTCACAAATATCCTTCCCCCACCTCCCTCTGAAGGCAGGGGGGGGATGTATTAGATGTGAATTTAGCTATAGATATTATACTTGTTAAGATTTTAGCTCCCACTACAGCTCTTACTATAATGTTAACTTTAGCATAATGCTTCAGCTTCAATATATTTTTAAAATCTTAAAGGGAAGTCTTAACACAAGGTTTACCACAAGGACTGACTCTTAGATTATTTGTACACTGCAAATTCTCTCATCAGAAGTCAAATTGTCTGGTGAAATGTGTATTCCTGAAATGTCCACATGGAGTTGTAGGTGGGATTCAACTGCTAAACCACACTTAGTGTAAGACACACTTAAAAACACTGGAATAATTACGTGCCAAGAGCAACAAAAAACGTCAGTGGACAACCCCTACCAGTTATTTCAAGCATCAGAGACAGTGACAGATCTTCAGGATTTCCATATGAAGGCTCTGCACACGTCACAGCAGGGTTTTTCATCTCTGGGTCACTGACTGCAGGGCACCAGGCTGCAGGTGAACTACAGTCAGCAGTCTCAGTTCTCTGCCTCTTTTAGTTTCTTTCGTGTCTTTCAATCAGGAACACAGTGTCAAAAGCATCACGTATTTGACAAATACATGGGGGGTGATGTTTTGGTGTTGTGCTCATTTTTCCTGTGTACTCAGCTAGCAGGCCGTAAAGCACACCCTGGTTTCTCTCCAGAAGCCAATCAGTTCTTCCTCGTGACCAAAGAAACAAAAAAATAAATGGAAACATTCAACAATCTTTGTCCCTTGATTTCTCACTTTTATCCACAACTTCTCCCTCTCATTTTCCAGCTTATGTAGCCTGGATTCCAATCCTCTGCCAGAAAATGGGAATAAACTAGTAACAGCTATTTCAGAATGCACATTGACTGTCACAGCTCTTGGAAGCCTGTTCTGTATTTCTGCAGGCAGTACCACCAACACCGGCACAATCCCTTGCAAACCTTCAAAGCTACTGTCTGTCCTCCCCAGCCAGTGTCACATTTAACTGCTGTGGTTCCACCACCTGAAGGGGAACAACAGTATCTCTGGTGACATCTCCAGACACATCTTGCCATTTCAGTACGCGTGGCCGAGCTGCAGAGGAATAATTCACCCAGGGTGATGTGCAGGATTTGTCCCACCCGGTGTCTTTGCTATTGTAAATGCCAAGGATTCATCAATCTGGAGGCTGCTTTTCACTTTTAATTCCAAAAAAAAAAAAAAAAAAAAAAGAAGATTGCAAAGAAGATGAGGCAACTGTGAAAAACTGCCACTTGTTTCTGCTGGGGAGAGGACGCCCACCCTTCACAGGTACATCCCTGTCTGCTTCCATCCCCCGCTATAACGAGCCGTGTTCCTCCCAGTTTAGAGCACTGCCTGCAACGCCAGACTAAAGAGACGCCTTTCCCACTCTCCTCCCCGAAACAGATACAAGCTGGCACACATGGAAAAGTACACAGCGATGCCTCCTACTTGCCATTATTTAAATGCCACGTCTTTATTTAAAAGAGAAAAAAAAATCCACCAACCTCATCCCCCCTCAGAATGCTACATCAAGACACGCTGTTATCCTTTCAAACACAGCAGAACTATGTGCATTTTCTTCCGAGGAGTTTATGGCCGTTACTGTTGAAAAATACTTTCTAATTTTACAGGTATTATGTCTACGAGGATTTATTGGGGAAGGAGGGGTTACTCTCCCTCTTTTTTAGCCCATCTCTGTGCACTGTGCACAAGGCCTTCTCACCCTGGAAAATGCCACCGCTGCTGCCCGCTTGCTAGAGCTGCTGTTTTGGAACAAAAGCACTTTGGGGTTGCCTTTAATCAAAACATGCTGTGGCATCCTAAAGTTTGTACTAAGAAAATGCTGCCACTCAGGTTAGTACCTCAAATTTTAAATTGATGGCATATTTAAGAAGATGACACGAAAAGAGCACCTCTCTTCTCTCCCAGCATGTAGTTAGATACAATCACCGTTCGTGTTTCAGAGCTCTCAGGTTCTCTACTGCTCCCCATCACTTTGTTAAATGTCATCCCTCACTGCCTGTCAAGCCCTTGGCATCTTTTGAAAACCAGGAAAATTATTAGGGAGCCTTAAGAAGGTCTTCAGGACAGAACTGTCAGTCTCTTTTTTCCTTTTAAATATCAAGAGCTGTGTTAATTCACTGCATTTTCCATGTAGGTGGAAGTTGTTTTCTCAGCTACACCAGGCAAATCCCCAAACTTCCCTGAATTAAAGGGTAAAATACGTTAAAAGTGCCCCAGCACCATATATTACAAAGTTTAGAATATGGGGAGGTGAGAGTATGAGACTTGTTGAAAAAAATATATATATACTGAGATTTGCTTGAATCACAGCAGTGTAACTCTTAAGAAAACTTCTCTGAATTTTCCTGTTAGCTTTTAACTCATTTAAAAAAAAATCACTTAAATAAAATAAATAATTGAAGTTTGAGGCACTGATCATTCCAAAGATAGCGAAAGTTTGCCAGCTGGACAGACCTTTGAGAGAAACTGCAAGCACATGGGCAATATCTTTCCTCATAATATTGTTAGATTAAAATTGAAGTCATTTCTTAGATCACAGCTTAAAGGAAGGAAGTATCTAGAAGGTGGATCTTTTATGCCAGAGAAAGGACTGGTTTGAGCCCTGCTGTGTGGGCAGAGCTATGGATAAAATGTTGTTCTGCCCACAGTGTTTCTGAAGGAACTGCCTTCTGTCTCCCTTGGAAGAAAATCCTTCTAAATGACAAACTTAAACCATTAAAGGAAAGAAAGGACAAGACCTAAAAGTACTGAGAGAATAATTTTCAGAACCTACTTCTGTCTTTGAAACTATCCCAATATGAGTATTAATGAGAGTAAGATGTATTTAAGCATTTTTGGCTGCAAATCAGCCAAACTCCTGGGTATAACCTATTTGAGTAACTACCTTTCCATGGAAAACATCCAGCAGATTAAGGATACTCTTATACCTAATAACCATGAGCAATATAATTATGCATTTGATGGAGTAACCATGTAAAAGTGCAGGTAGGAAAATTAGTGAGTACACACTAACAAGGCCAGAAGAATCTGGGAAAAAAAAAAAAAACAAAACACCATGGTTGCATTGTGGGTAAAAATAATGTTCTTTCAAAGAAAGCAGAATAAATTTTAAGGGATAATGCAGCAATATATTTTGCTCTGACATGCATCCCCTTGCCCTGATAACATGCACATATGGCTAAAAGAACAGAATTCACAATCCTTAGAAATTTATAAAATAGAAACATTGATTGCACTAAAAAAATGTGTTACAATAATGACAAACTGCACCTGTATGATCTTATTAATTGATGTATAATGTCCAACAGAATGTAGTTTTGAAACTGATAGATTGTTGGATTGTTATCTCCCTTAATTTCTTTTTAATAAATTAAAACCCACCAATCTGCTATAGACATCATTATAGGTACAGGGAAGGCATTTGATTTATAATGTTTCTAAATAGATGGCACTGTGATGAATTACCACTGCACAAGATAAGTAGATTATTGGGCTGTGGGCTCTATTGTCTACTTTTTCACTTTTACAGCTATGATTCCAAGAAAAAAAATCCCTGTAGATGTTGCTGATTTTACAGGAAAGGCCATGTGTGGTGGGTACTGAAAACCATGGTTCTCTCTTTGTGGGTATGGGCAAAGAAGTTGTATATTGGCCAGCCCCATGGAAAACTCAGGAGGAAGCACTGCCAGCTACAAGGTACAGCCCTCAGTCGAGGGTGATAGGTTGTATTTATGGCAGGGGAGGGATTGGATTTCAAAATGAGGATGATGCAAGGGGATGACAAAGAAGAGGGCATGAGGAGATGTGTGGTGCTAACACTCATTTCCAGAAACCCATTAAAAGTTTGTGTGTCTATGTAAATTGGGTGTGTTTTTATGTTTAGGTCTGAGTAGCCACATATTGCGAAGAAACAGGTGGAAAGAACCTTAACCATCAGCTTGGATGGCTCATCTTTAGAAACCTCACCCAAAGTTTGTGTCAGTATGTTCAATAACAGAGATTTGAAAGATCTCTTAAGCAGTCATTCCAGTGCTTGTGTGCATGGATATGTGCTCACATGAAGATGTCATCTTCAAGTTTGCTGGAAATAAGTACTTTAAATCTAGAACTTGTTATTCAAAATTGTTTTGTTAAAAGAGTAATAAATTAAAAAGACTGAATTCCATTTTTCAAGCTGGCAGTATTCTTTTGAAATGAATTTTAGATATCCATAATGGCATGTTTTCCGATGGATTAATAAAACCATAGCTAAGGGGAATCATTACTATCAACATGAGTCCAGGGCCTCAGACAGCTAATTAATAGCAGATCGCTCTTCTCTCCATTCCAGGTTTTTTTAAATGTGAAGATCTCCATAACTGAATGTCATGCAGAATATTATGCAAAGCATCGTGCTTTTTTCCCCAGATCAGCAGGAGCTGAGTGCCATCGGAAAGGATGTGACAGTACAGAGTTTGAGGAGCTCTAATGTTTACTCATCGAAAGTCTACAAATGCAAATCACAGTAGGACTCAAAATGGAGCCCTGGGGGAATCCGAGAATAACTGAAGCCCAGCTGGAATGAAAAATCCTCTGGAGCAACAAATTCAATATGCCAGGAAAAAAAAGAAAAAGTAGGTCTGAACGGAATGAAGTCTTGCAAGCAGACTGGCAAACACAGTAGCAAAAGTTGTGCTCAGAGATGAAAACCAAAATAAAAAAGGGTGTTACCATGATGGGAAGGGGGACCTGAAACACATTAACCTAATTGCACTCTCACCAATTAAAACGAGGAGACTTTCATCTTCAAAATCCTGCGTGTTAACAAATACCTCAGCATCCTGTTGTCCATGTAGAACTACCCTTTCTATGTGTCTTCTTAATGAAATATGTGTAATATCCAATTACCAATCAGTTTCCAATTAAAATGCTATTTCCCAATAACACGATCCTGCTAACTGAATTTCCATGCGAGCCCTTGGCATCCTATTTTCTGAGCAGCTCTGCCATCCATCAGTTATTGTGCTGTCAGGTCTGGGGCTATGCTGAGCAGATGGCCATGGACGCTGCCTGAATTCCGACTGCTGGTTTCCATGCACGCAGAGAAGATGGGAACGAACATTTCCATATGGAGCATGGTTAAAATGAACCCACAAGGTGTCACTGTTGCTCCAGAGAAATTTAGCAGCGGGGGGGGGGTTCTGGGCACAAAGTAAGACTTAGAGTGGGGGACTGACTCCAGTGGGGATGCATCAGCAGAAGGTCTGGTAGCTGTTCTTCACTTTCCCAAACACTACACATGCCCACATCTTTAAAGTTAAAAAAAAAAAAAAAAAACCAGCATGGAGAAACAGCAGCAACACCTACCCAAACGTCATGAGCTCCTCCTGCCTTCTGCCAGTTCCTCCCTGCTTGCTGCTCTGCTGCCTCTTGCAAAATCTCCATGTTGGATAACATTAGGCTAAACCACTGCTCCAGCTGGTGAAGCTGCCCAAGTGCAGGCAGCTGGGCCCTGGAGCTTTCAGACCCCACTTTGAGCTGCCTGGCTGAACTAGAAAGCAAAGCTAACAGCAAACAGAAATCTGCTGCTCGTCACAACGTGCAACAACAACCAAGGGCTTCCTAGGGCATGGCTGTTTTATTTCAGTGCAATATTTATAGCAAAAGTAAATATTTAAGTAAAAATAACCAGAATATATTTCAGAGCATGATTGGCTTTATTCAAGCCTACACATTCCCAATTTTAACCAAAAAAAAAGGGGTTCATAGCATGCACCCATGCAGGGAAACACAACCACTGCAAATATTCCAACACTGGCAGGAGCAAAGATTCAGACTAAACAGAAGCACATCCTCACAGTGTCTTCCCTAAACAGTAGTCTATGGATTAGCTGTGCCAATTCATTTTCCCCAAGCTGTAAATGAGGTTTTTCTAAGAGAAAAGTGGCTCATCTGTGTGTTTGCTGGGATGTTTCTACTGAAACTTCTCAGCATCACTGCTGCAGGATGGATGTCCACATATCTCCATCAGTGTTGCATGTGTGGGATGGCAGGAGAAATAAATAAATGTACCTCAGGAACACTGAGTTGCCCTTGGGATGATGAAGACACTGACAATCTTGAAAGCAAAAATAATTAATTTTCTTGTTAATCCAGTCTCAGCAAAAGAAACCACGTTTGTGCTGTTTTCCACCCCTCACCCTTCAGTAGTCTTCAAGATAATGGGTTTGCTGGAAATAGAAATGCCAAAGTTTTGTGATTTCCAACACCCTCATAGACCACTGACACTCTTTTACTATGGAAGTGATTTCTCACTAGGGGACTGAGAAAGATTTCAAAGAGCGTGAAATACAACGAGCAGAAACCTGTTTACTCTCATCAGGCACTTTGTAACACTGGCTGCAACTCGGCTGTATTGGGATGGAGAATATGGCCTAAGTGTTATGACCTACATGTTAGAGGGTTTCCATATAAAGGGGTGTTGCTGCTGTGTGGCTGAAAGAATCAGACCTGGGTTTGATGCAACCAGAAGCAAACACAATTTCTAGCCCATTGCTATCCTGAGTGAGACCTTCACAAAGCTAATGCACAGAATCACAGCCTGCAGAAAAATCACTGGGGTTTAAGCCATGTGCTGCAAAGGCACTCCTGGGTTTGCTGTAAGTCCCAAAATCACACCAAAACCACAGAATAAATGGACAACACTATGTATGGTAGAGCAGCTGTCAGTATGCCCAGTTAACTCTAACTCTGTTTTAATCTGAATGTATTAAAAACTCTCCAGAACAGTGTCAGTGCCTGTGTCCAGGTATATGAGCATTTACGGGGCACACGAGACTTCCAAGCCTCCTTCCAAGTGGAGGCTTGGGATTGATGTGAGTAGATGGGATAAGTCTTCAGAGGGTGGAACTGAAGTCACCACCATGAATGTGCAAGTTCCTCTCTCACAAGGATCAAACCCACCCTGACCCGGTGCCTCTGGAAAAGTGGAGTGAAAGAAGGGGCTTATTTTTTACTGAATGGCTTCTTTTGGGAGGTGTCACTGCTAAATCAAACCCAGGAGCTTCCCCAGTGAGGAGAAACTTTCTCTGACCATAACCTTACAGGGTTATCTTCAGAAGCAAATACAGCTTTGGAACAGAAATCTGTCCTTTCAAATTAATTGTAACATACCTAATACTAATTAATTTTACTTTAAAGACTGCTTATTTGCTTTGCATTTGTCAGCACTTCCTGTGAGTATTCCTAATACTAGGTTAGTATGGAAAATGTGGGAACATTGGGTTACTCCATTTGAATATGTTAGGCTATCATTTCTGTAGAAAAAGGACTCATTAAATAGTGAGTTTTCCTTGAAGATAGACCTGCTGCATTGAGAAACACAAAAACCACTCAACTTTCCTCAAAGACACAGTAACCTCATCTTTTCTAAAGGAAAGAATGACCCATGGATACTGCAGCACAAACTGCTCTTCTGTTCATTATCCAGGGGAGGTCTTTACCTATCACGTTACAGAAGCATTTCATCCCTTCACAGAGTTCATTTTCCCCCAGGTGCTCTCCACTGTGCTTGATATTAATTATTTGTGATAGTTAACATTTACCGAAAGGTATCGCGGTGTCCCTCCCAGTCACAGGGAAAGGAGCTAATACCTCAGGTAAACAAAAAGGGGTTTTCCCTATGGAAAACCAGCATGGTTTCAGCATCAGCTGCCTGCTCCACACTACCACTGACCCAGAGAGGACTGGGTATCTGAAAGAGGCACCAGTCATCACCTCCCTCAGGGGTGGGCTGAGACCTGACACAATCCAATGTCCACTTGGTGTAACTGCCTCCTCCTATGACCCTCCATGCGTTAAAGTGGTCATAACTCTTCTCAAATCCAAAATCATAGAATCATAGAATCATAGAATATTGTTATTGTGTACAACTTGTAGCAATATAACTGAGAAACACCTCTGTGTGAGGCCTTCCCTAACCACAGGCACGTTATTGTGTACAAATAAATTAAAATCAAGAAACTGCGTGGCTCTATTTTCTCAAAATCCCTTACATTTACTCATTCTTTCATCAGAACTTTTCCCAGCCCCCTCAAAGTTTTTGGTGTCTCTGTCTGTTGGGATTTCTATCTCTAGGAGATCTGAGAGGGACTTGGGCAGGAAAGAGGTTTTAGTCTTGCTTCTGTGAGTGTAAGAATGGCTGTCCTAAAGCACAGCAAAAATCTGTCCAGGATATTGTCCCTGGTAACAGATAACAGCCAGGTGAGGTAAGGGACTTCACCGGAGGAAGTGGGAATACCCTGCAGATGATCACCTGGTTTGTCCCTTTTTTTATTCTATTGGTGGTAGACAGGGCTGAGCCAAAGTTAATCACTGCAGTGGTACAGGTTAAAAAGGGTTATTTATAAGCAATCTGTTCAGCCAAGTTGTTTTGCTGGTACCAATTTTAAACAGGTTTATTACAATGTGATTTCTAAGTTGTTACTAATGACATACAATGTCTTGGCATGAGTGCACATGTTATTTATAGTGCAGGCAGAGCTTAATCCCAGGTATGAAATGGATAATCGATGACTAAGTAAGTACTAAGATATAAAATCACAATTTATCCTGGATTAAGCATCATGAACTACCTGAGAACAATATACTGCAATGTTCTTTAAGGAGATAATTCTCTTGGAACTTGGTTTACTGCACTTTCCTGAATGGAAAAACACCCCTCATTATCATCCTGACAATGCTTCCCAATATTTAAGTACCTGAAAAATAAGTTACCTAAACTAAAGTAATTTTGACTTACATACTTACTCCCTTCCACAATTTATTTATTTTTTAAATACTCTAACACTGGTATCATTTTCATGTGGAACTCTCTGGTCATTCCCTTCAGGCAGCAAGGGGTCTCTTGTTTGAGTGTAATAAAAAAAGCCCTGCTGTTCTGTTTTTCCAGGAAGCAAACCATGTGCTAACATCTTCTCCCTTGATTTGCTTTGTGGCCCCCACCAGTATTTGGTGGTATGGTATTTATTTTGCTTTAACAGCAAGAAAACACACTTCAGAAATGAAAGTATTCACAAATTATTCTAGGAGTGTCACTGCAAAGGGAGGTCAATAATGACTTAAAACAACATTATCATTCCCTGTCCCTTATACCTGGCATCCACAAACACATTACAAATTGGCATTACAAAATCCCAACCATCAGTAGGAACTAATGATTACCAGTTAGTTTCTCTGCCCAGAGATCTTAAAAACAGATATTCTTAACAAGGGTGAGTTATGTGTTAGTAACACAGACATTGCTCAAGACTTGATTTATAACACAAAAGGAAGGAAAAAAACCCTGTCAATAAGACAGTTCCAAACTGTCCCAGCTGATTAAAAAAAGCCAAGCCCAGTTGTCACATCAATACTCAGGTTTTCTACTTGACACCATAATTGCCATAAAAGGTTGTCAAGGGAATTAGGGTTTTTCCTGCATTAGCCATAAAGATGTATGTGAACAGGTATTTAATGACACCCTTTATTAGAGCTGGTCCAGAGGAGATCTTGCATGTATACATCTAACCTGGAACTGTGTTCAAATTTGGGCTACTTGTACAAATCTAAACCCAGGTAAGTCCAAACCCATCAGAATTTCAGCTTCAGCCTGGAACAGAAGCAGCAAGGACCCTGACTTTCATCTAACCACAATTTCAAAGTTTCAGTGCTTGCAAAGTGTTTCACTTGGGATGCGTCTAAACAATCTGAAGCCTCAAATAACACTATTACCTGGGCAATAAAATGGCATTTTGTAGATTGTTTAGGATCCCCAGAGAATACATGGCAGGGGGGAGGGAGGGTGAAGGCTGGTGAATTGAAATATAAAGTGAAATTGGAATTGAGGCATTTTGGGAACATTGCTGAGCTGAATGGCAGTTTAAAGAACCCTCACTAAGTGATGTTTAAAAACTTCAATACAGTTTTGTTTTAGGCTTGGCTGCACAAAGAATATGTGCTAATAACCTGAATCATCAAAAATAAATTGTTTCAATGTTCATTTCTTTCGAATTAATGTCTGTGAGCACGGTTTCATCACGTTCATTTAAGGTTGTGTTCTGATGTTGCACATGCCAGCATGTTTTGAGGAACTGTATTCCTTTGTAGAATTGGACGACTTGGTTTTCTACAATGAAAAGATGGTGGGGTTTTTTTTCCCAGGAAAATTTGTATCTACAATGATGGTTTTTAATTAGGGACAATTTTACATACAATGTTCAGTATTTAAGCTGCAGGGGGGAAATTCTGAAAGGACACTAAGGAATCCAGACACATAATGGCATTAGCTGAAATACTGAAGAACATTGCAGAATTCCCTTAGAAGGAACTAAAGTTCACTGGTCTTGACCTTTGTTGGCCAAGGAGGGATCTAAATTTCTTTTTGTTAGAATCTCATAGCAGGTTATGTAAGAGGTACCTATTACAAAAACTTTTTTTAAAAAAACCAAACCCTAATGCAAACAAAAATAAAAACACCAGGATTTTAAAACAGTTTTACCAGAAAGCAAAAACCTGAGTTCCTTTCATCTCTCCTGTAAAGGAATTAAAATATTTTAAGTACTACCTTCAAATTAAAGTTTGCTGTTTCTGTTGCAGATAGGAAATGTGTTAGTGATCAAAATATGACTAGGCTTTTCCCAGCTATGTATTTTAATCTAATAAAAATTATTATTTCTCTTCACAAACCCTACCTCTTCACAGCCTCCCACTGTCACCCACAAACAGTATTCTCACTAATTGCACACATCATCCCTTGCAGCAAGCAGCAGGTTTCTGAAATCAGCAATGGCAAGAGGCACCACAGAAACCCTGCAGATGGTGGTCTGAAGGTCTGAATCAACGCTGCCCATCCCACCCTAGCAGTGAGACCCAAGCACGCCTGTGTCTGAAACTGGGGATGAGGAAAATCAACTCCACACACACACACACAGAAATGGGCTGCGGTGGCAGGGCAATATTACACTCTGCTGCACTGCAACAAAGTGCCTTCATTACAGTTCTATGACAAATATCTCCCTTGCACTGCTGCAATTATCAGCGGGCTTGATTAAGGGATTGATTTGAATGCAAACAGCATAATTGACCCAGGAGAAAAGAGGAATAGTTATGGCCAACACAGCCTTTAAGTAAGTGTGTTACAAATAGATGGGAGCATGGGGAAATGTCACCACTCACAATTTGTTAGATTTCCATTCTCCCTCAAAGGAAAACAATAGGAAATTTGCTTTTGTTGCATACGGCATATATATAATTTTTGCATCATATGACGGCTTTTTACGTGGCCTTCAAAAGTTTGAAATGGGTCATTTAATTTAGTGCACCCATAAAGCCATGATCTATATTAACTGAGACATGAAAAAAATGGTAATGAACATTTAGCCAGAAGCCCTTTTATAAACAACAATAAACAAGATGATTATTGGAATAATACTTCAGTTTTTGTCACTTTCTAGTGAGTGGGGAAAAATGAAACACAGAGCTGGAACTTGTTGAACTCCTGAGATCTGATTTCTGGAAATTATTCCTTGTTGTTACTTGGGAGCTTTAACTATCTTTTGTAACATCACTAGTATTTAGAGGACTTCTATTTGCCCACAAATATTTGTTCTTAAGAATCTCAACGTTCTTATGAGTTTCAAGAATAAAAATTGCACCAAGAAGTACACAGCAAGTAGTTAATAAACAAAATAAACCAAGTACATATTGCTTGTGTTCATGAGTGTACTTTGCTAAGGCTAGTCCCTAACCTATTCGTCTGAGTAAACTAAGTGATGAATTTGGTTAATGTACAGAACAGTAACCAAGCTAATACAATTAGTGAAATGACAGCATCTATCTTGCATCCTAAAATTGCTGATGAAGGATGAGTGACACTCTCTGAAAGGTAAGGAGATTGATATCATTGCCTTCATTTGTCCTGGAGCACGAGGGGGAGTCTGCTAATTTCCCAGTGTGCACTGATCTACTCTCCAAGACAACATTGCAGAGATTTGCATTGCTCTCATGTCAAACTCAAGTAGCTCCCAAAACCACAAAGCAAACAATTTTGGGGGTGCATTTACGGTAGGTTGAAGTTGGTCAAGTGGCATGAAAAATATATATTCATCTCACTGCATCGTGGTTGCTTAGTTTGGAGTGGTGCCATTACCAGTCCTACTGGCAGAAGTCCCACCTTCAGCATCACTTCACCCACTACTCCTTGTGAGCAATCCCCACAAATAAAGGCAGTGCAGCTCCACTGACACACTCAGCAATGAGAGGGAGGAACAGCAGAGTAGCAAAATAGTCTCTCATAACTCAGCTCAAAGAAATGCATCAATATTTGCTACTGTATAATTTAGTTGAGTATTAGTTGAAGTAGCAACTGGAATCCAGATCTTCCCCTTGTGTCAGTAGATCCCTCTCACTACAGTTGTTCATTCATTCTAATAAATATTCACACATTTTGTGTAACCTGGGGGAAGCATCCATCAAAACCAGAGAGGAACAACCCTCCTAAAACTAACTCACTTATTTCTGACAGGGTTCCCTGTCTCCAAAGGTGTTAAGATGAAAATGCTGAGGAAAAACAGTGCACTCATACCCTGAAAGAGAGCTGTAACTACAGACTTCTGAGTCTAGTCAGCAATGTCTCAGCCAAGGCTTGCTCAATTTTCTGTAAGAAAAAACCCAAGCACTCAAATAAAGAAGCTGGTTTATGCTTCGAGTTTTGTGACTATGCAATATACTCATGCTGATTTAACCATATCAATAATCAAACCAGCCACAAAGAGTCTGTAGAGTCGTTGATTAATTCCAAAGCCAGCACTGCTCCGTGAAGAGCAACTGGGTCTGAACGTGGTTAGCGAGGACAGAAAAGACGAGAACAAATCAAACTGGCCATCACTTGTGTGCTGTGGAGTGCCTGAAATCCTGCTGCCCAAAGAAATGAACCAGCAAAATAATAAGTAGAGGAGCCTTTAATTGGCTTAGTTAACCAGCCATTTATAAAGAAATCCTGCTTGATGCACTTAATGTTGATTTTTCAAGCCAGAACCCTTGATTGTTATGATTAATGCGGCTCTGCCCAGGTTTCCCAGGCCATTTGCTACCATGGAACAGGGACAAAACTGAGCAAGGGGAATGCAAATCACAGTGGTAAGAACACTTCACAGCACAAAGCAACGCAGACAGAGGTCAACTCACCATCCTTCATGCAACATCTAGCAGCAATAGCAATACACCAGCTCAACTCGCAGCAGCAGCTGAAAATTATGGCTACTCCAAACAATTCCGTGGCTGTGAGCTAAGCTACGTGAAATCCAATACAATTCAAACACAAGGAGATGAGAAAATTTGAATAGTTTTACTTTGTGGTCTAGCTCAGCCTGAAAAGATAAGCAAGAATGTTTAGTCACCATCTGCCCCAGTTATGCTCAGCCTAAATATCCTTAACTGGACTGCATTTTGCCATTCTCCCACGGTGGGGTTGGTGCAATAAATGTATGTGGGATGTGCCTTTACTTGTCTTTAGATGCCTCCTTCTTTGCTCACTTTCTTCTCTGAATTTTTTCCTCCCTTTGCCTCCTTCAATCATTTGAAGACTCAGAGTTTAAACTATAAAATATTTATTATGTGCACATTCAGAAGAGTAAACTAAAGATGTTTTGGGGCTAGGGATGTTAGTGACTCTTGAATAATTCGAGTCATGTTTTTAAAGGAAACACTTTATGTATGTTAGCAGCCACCAATGCCCAGGTGCTCTGCTCCTGCTGGTATTTTATCCTGTTCTGAGCTCTAGTTGCCCTAAGCAGGCTTAATTTACCTAACATTCCCTTTCATCTGCTTCATTTGCAAGAGTGTTTCAGATGAATAAATAATACACAGCACCAGATAAACGCACACAGGCAAAGTTGACAGTTGTCAAGCCTGCCACCCCAACATATATTAATGTTCTACATCTCCCCATCCATCTTTTCAATATATTACTGACATTTGCACTGTATGTGTTAAGTACAGATGTGAAAGGGCCACTGCAGGGAAAACAAAGAAATATTCAAATGCTAATCAACTATTTAAACCCTACATATTCTATATTCAAATTAGGCTTCCAATTGGAAAAAAAAAAAAAAAAGGCAAAAATTTCAAAATACAAATTCCAATATATACTAAAATCCCCTGCTGAACTCTTAGCTGAAACACTATCCTAATCCTTTCATTAACAGTATGAGTGACATTCGTTATAATAGTGATAAAGTCATTTAATTACTAAGGAGAGCTTTAGAAATAGATGAGCTGCCTTGAAAAGATGTGGCATTTGATGACAGGGTGCTCTCACCACAGGGCTCTGGATGCAGCTGGGTAGTTTAGAAACCCAGATTTGGATCTGGAGATCATCAATCACACTTTAAACTTATTTAACAATATAAGAAGTATTCAGAGAAATAGACTAGGCTATTTTAAAAATAGATTACACCCTTCTAGGATTTTGTGTGTGTGCAGATGGACTATTACAAGTAAATTGAGTTTTCTCTGCCTCTCTGCCCTCGCAAACACTCATTTGTGTGTCACATGGATCTAAAGGAAAGAGTTGAGCGAAGTAAGTTAGAATAAACCAAGGATCAGGCAGCAGGAGGACACAGGGATCTGTGAACACATGGTGAAGGAGGGACTCAAAATCCTACTCTCTGTAATTCCTCAGCCTCTCCTTCATGCCACCCCTCAGAAATGAGGGTGGCTCTGCTGCTTCCCCTGCCCTGAGAAGCAGGGGCAGAGCAAGAAAGACAGGTGAGACCTCCAGTATCGACTGCCAGAACTGTGAGAGAGTATCAGGGACTGGTTTCTTTGTCCAGGCCCAAGAGCAGGCTTCAAAATCTTGCCAGTGAGATCTGGAAGGAAGCTGCAGGAGGCCTACACAAATTTTTAGTCTCTCTTGCATTAAGCACCCACTCCCAGCCACTGCTGGGAACAGCTTACTGAACTTGTGTATCCACTAATGAATTCCACCTCTCTTTCAATTGCTCTTTGAAGAAGAAAAATAGGAAAAATGAGGAGGCAAATAGGTGACTTGCAAAGAGAAATTTAAAAAATGGCTCGACATTCCATAGAAATATTTCCTGAACATCTGTCTGTGCATATTAACCACATACCAGACATCATCCTGCATGATGGCCCAGAGGAAGCATTTGCCAATGGAGCTCTTCCTATTCATATGTTTTTCAAGTGTTTATGGCACTTTCATTTGTACTGGACATGACATGATGTCAGCGTAGCATTTTCCCTCTTTCTGTCTTTGTGTTATTATTGGTGACAAGAAGAAAGGCATGCTGTGTGCACAGAAACAGCTTTTCAAAGGCAAATAACCCAGCTGCTGTGCCTGATTTTTATTTTATGAAGGGCAACAGCTAATGATTAATTATAAAATAAAAATAATGAGAGACAGCCCAAGGTGTCTGCCTTTGGAAAAGCTGTTACTGCGCAGGCAAAACGTCTGTCCTCCCACCGGGAATTGCGTTAGGCAGGCACAAGGTGGGGACTGCAACTTCAAAGGAACAAGTGCTTAAGGTCATGGCTGACTCCTCTAGTACCCCAAATCCTCCCCATGTTTTCCATTTACACCTCTGCAAACTGCAGCACCACCACCAGCACCCCCTGCCAATTTTTTGAAGCTGTAGTTTCCTTTTTAATTAATTTAAAAAATTTTGGAACCATTATGAGCTTTAGATACAGAAAATGCGTCTTCACAAGTCTCGGGGTACAGAATTGAGGCTTTTCATCAATGAAACACCCACATACTACAAACTACCTGTTCTCAGTCTATCTCTGCCCCCCTTGCCAGTCCCCAGACAGTTGCCTTTTAGTGAGATGAAACTTTTCACTGTTAAAATCACAAAGTTCTGCGCTGAGTGTTTGACAGACTTTTTTCAGTGGTATCAGACAATTCCCCTCTCCACTTCTTTGGCTTCCCCATCTAAGAGCCTGGAATAAGGATGCCAGGAGAGTCAGTATGAAAGCATCCATCACTGAAAGCAACCATAGCCAAAAGTATTTTGAAATCGTACAACTGGAAATTGGACAAAAGAAACAAGGTTTTAACTTATCAAATATCTTCTGATTTATTCTATTATGACAGCAAAAATTCATATACTAAAATTTGCCAGCCCTATTTTAACACTGTGCTGTATATATATATATATATTTCTGATAAGCCTGGTGGATAATATTAATTAATCTAGGGGAAAAAAAAAGACAGAGAGAATAACACATATAGCTCAGTGGTGAATGGCATGAAGAAAACAGTTACATCCAGAAGAAAATCTGATGGAAGGAGGATGAGCTTATGCCACACTTCAGATGGGAAGCAAAGCAGTATTTCATGATCATGACAGCAATGAAGCCACGCAGAGAACTTTACCTTGAGTAATGAGAATTAGTTATCATTAGTTATCATCACCAAATGGCTTCAGGTAAATAGTTCAGTACAGAATCAACTTGTGTTCTGATTTTGCATCTAACTGTGTAAAGAGCTTGAAATAAAGAAGAGCAGAAATTTCTGCAGAATATTCATTCGGTGTATGATTCCTATGGGAATCACAGCCACTTTCTGCAGTGGAAATGCTTCTTTAGTGTCACCTGAAACTGGTCATTAATCTGCTGTACAGATATTTAGAAGAGATTATCTGGGTTTTCTCTTGTTCTGAGTGGTTTCCATCTCCAGCAGGGACAGGAGGTGGTCACCAGCTCCGTGTGGACACAGCCCCTGAGGGTACCTATACTGCAGAGCATCCCCCTGAGCTGGATGCCTGGGCTTGGGCAAATGAATCCAGTTCTCTGTCTTTTCCACACCATTGAAGCTACTGTCTAGCACCTTTGTTATCATCTCTCTACTTATCTGGAAGCTATTTCAGAGTTTGAAAAGCCAGAATGTTTTTTTAGCCATCCTATTCTGTTGTTTCCTCTTTCTATTCCTGATCCAAAGTCCATAGAAATCACTGCAGGGATGGTGGGGTTTTTTGGTGTGCTGAGACCTAGTTATATTTCCTCTAATGAAATGTTATTTGCCAGTGGCACTGTGAGTTAAGTACATACCAAAATCAATCCCAATTCCTTTAACTTCCTAAAGGTTCTCCTTTTTGCTTCTGTTCTGAAGGCAGTTCACATCCAAGTGCTGCAGTGTATTACTGGAGCTAATGGTTTCTCGGGCTGCAAGGATGGATAGGATCTATCTATAGATAATAGGAGCCTCCAGAGTTAACTCTTAACTATCATTAAACAGCTTTAGAAAGAATATAAAAGTCTCGTACTAGAGAACTGACGACTCTAGGTAACAAAGGTTTGAAAGAAATTCATCCTCTTGAATTGTGAATGTGTAATTGCCTGCTGCAGAATTTCTGTGGCTCTTCCCAAATGATCTAATTCTGGTCATCGCCAGCGATCTCATAGCCCAGCTCTGCCCCTGAGCCCATTTCCTTTGGCTGTATTCACTGCCTGCCCATTGTTATTTTTTATCAGCTGATGTGCAGGTTCATTTTCTGAGTTTTCTTTGAAAGTTTTCTAAAGTGCAGACTTCCATATTTCATTATTTCTATTATTAGACACAACTATAAGATTTAGTCCAGAGTAATACAAGTTAAAGGAGTCATTTCCTTTGTAATTTATCCATTTCCTTCTCAAAGTGGGGTTATACTAATTAACTAGCGGTTGGGAACATTTTGATATAGATATCACATTTTAAAGATATGAAAAATTAATTCTACTGTAATTACCAGGTTCACAGTCTGTGAGTGCTGATCTTTTGATACACCTGCTAAACTCTGGAACACATCACTTAACGTGTCACTAAAGTTACAAACCTAATGGAGACAATCAACTGGCAATGAAGTGGTTTTAATTTTGATAAGTCTACATGGAGGAATTAACTGGACAGAGTTTAAGTCCTCATTTTTAGTGGTTCATTGAGGTTAGTCCCACTGGTTTTTCTTCTGGCTCCATTTTTTAGTTAATCCCAATTTTCAACAGCTGTAAATATATCTTAATTATTATGATGTTCCCTCCTCAGTCTTTGTTTTTCACTCTGACTCACCAGAGACTAGAACACAGTTTGAATGTGACCAACCACGTTAAAGGTAAAACCAAAATCTGTGAACCTTGTGAGTTCTCCCCAAAGTTCTGTTAATTCTGAAAAAAAACTGATCTACATTTGAAGTGGTGTTCAAAACAAAACTACAGTTCTTTTCAAGTTATATTAATATTGGACAGACTTGCAAAAATAGTTAGTGGTGCTTTTCTCTTTCATGTGCCTTTGATTTTGAGGTGCAGCTTGAATAACAGGGCAGCAGCTTGCCTGGTCTCTCTGTTCTGTAACACTGCAATGGGAAGTGCTGGCCACAGGATGACATATCCTAGACAAGGGGAAGGAAAGGTGGGACTTGTGGCTGTTTCACAGATTCCTGACAAAAGAGGAAATAGGAGGAAACGTGGGAGGAATAAGCAGTGAGTGATATCCACATTCTAGCACGAGGAGGGAGAGGAAAAGGGCATGTCCACAGGGATCCTGGAGCTGAGCAAAAACGAAAGCACAAACTGCTTTAAACGTGGATGAGAGAAGACAACTTGAGAAGAGAAAAAAACAACAGCTCAGACACAGCCCTGAGCAGCCCTGGCTCTAGAAACACAAGGGTGTGCTCCTGGGGATCAGGTAACATGAACTGCCCTGTCCCACGGTCTCAGTGAACACCTTCATCTGCACCACACAACAGCACGATTGCAAAGCTGTTCTTTGGGCACCTCCTAACATCAGAGCTCTCTCACAGCAAACAGTAAAATTTTACCCACCACCAGAAGTTCACTAAGGGTATCATGAAACCAGTAAGCCTGAGCTCCCTCTGCAATTTCAGCTTTCAGAAAGTTGAATATGATGTTACATGTCAATGGGGTCCCATTTCTTAATTTAAAAAAATAGAATAAAAATTATGGCTTCCTAACATGTGCCTTGGAGGTACTCTGGAGTACCTGCCCTGCCTACAATGCTGAACTTAGTTGCAACTGATATTCATTATTTCCTTATTTAGCCTGAGAAATAATTCTACAGACACATCCAGTCCATGAATAAAACTGGTAATAGTTCACTAGTATGATAGTTTGACATTCCACAAGTGAAGAAAAAAGGACAAACAACCTAAAATGGTTGTTTCTCTTTTTTTAAGCATAATTAATTACGTGTGTAAATCCATTAGCAACAGCAACAACTCTGGACCAGCAATTAGGCAAGTAATTACAGAGAAAATGCAGTGGAAGGCTCAACCAGATGACCACCCCTCTGCTCACCATCCCAGGTGTTCCTGTGCTCTCTGTGTTGTTTGTTTAGGCTTATACAAAACATGTGTTCATGGAACTCGGACACAGCACAAAATGCGATACATGGAAGTACAAAGAAACTCAGCCCTTCCATAAGCATTTTTCCTTTCTCCTACCACTGCTGTCAGCCCAAGGAACAGTTCCTGTACCCACCAAAGCACAGGAACTTCAATACATGTGCTAAAACATCTGCTTGTCACTGGGTTTTAATATGTGCTCAGGTGCTCTGCTCAGTTAGTCTGAGACTAGATTTGTGTTTCATTACTTTTCTTAAAATGGGGGGGGGAGGTGTTACTTCCAAAACTTCTATTCCTCAAGGCAAAACTGTCAGCCAGAAACATATACAACTGTGGGGTTTTTTTTTTTTTTAAATTCCCCAGAATTGGATGCTTCACTGTTCTTATCCTTCTGGAATATACCCTACTTAGTGCCCAGAATTCCATTTTAATCAGTCTGGACATGTGCAAGACAGTGCATATTGCCAGTGGGATTTACAAAGGATTGTGTTGCTTAGAAGAAACTGTACTGTGAAATCAGTATCTTTGCCTGGTTCTCATATGTCCTTTAGCTACCTTCAGAGGCAAACCAGTGCCTTACCACATCCACACCTAATTACTGACTTTTAATGTTAGAGGCAGCCTCTTTTTCATGGACTTCTGATCCTTTTTTTCTGTTACAAAACTGTTTTCCTACTGGAAAAAAAAAGGGATAATCCTTTACATGAGAATGCTGCAGTTATTTTGAGATCTGTTGTTTTACCTCACTAAATACAGTATTTGGGAAGAGATTTTTTTCAGTAATTTATTCCCTTGAGACAAGTTTATAGCAACTAAACTAATTAGGAATGAGTCTAAGTAAACACGAAAATGCTAATATGCTTCCAAGTGCCTGCACCTAATTAATTAGGTTTTGTTTTATATTTATCTTTCAGCCTGTATGAAAGTCTCCCATGTGACAGGAGCACTTAATTTCCTTTCCATGTTCAACACCATCTCACTTTCTACAGCTCCTGTCTCATTTAGGATGGGAGAGGCCACCCCAATCTGTGCAACAACACAGGTTGGATAAAAAGGATCTGGACTGAGAAAATTAAAGGTATAAAATCAGGAAGAACATTCACCCTCACATAGCTGTTCATAGAATTCATCAAGTTAAAAGTGTAAATATAGCTTTGCAGTGGAAATCTGGGGGGTTTTTAACAGGAATTTAGGCTTTTTCTAGACTTTACTATACTGTACTAGATAGTATTTGCATCTGTAATCCCATCCTCTGGGTGCATTAACACTGCAGTGCCCTAAATAGAATCACAGAATCCAAAGTTTAAAATTCCTATAGTTTTTTAAAGGCTACCTCTCAGTTTAAGGGCACACATATTTGGTCTTCACACTCTTCTGAGCACTTCTAGCAGATGACACCAAAACCCCTGCTCATGGTGCAAACTGAAAATAACATCATACACAAAAACACGGACACTTCTCAGTTCACATATTAAGAGGTTATTAAGAATGGGGGATCAGTCTGGTGCTGCCACTTCTGAGAAGCAGCAGGTAGAAGAGCAAGAGTGTCAGTCTTTCAGGTACACTAACTGCACTGCTTTCTCAGTGTTAATGAATGCAGCTTGCCCATGTAGGACCCTTGATGCTAAGCAAGGCTGTTTAGGCAGCAGTTGTGCCAGATTAAAGGGTTATCACTCTACTTTTTGCTGATCCTATCGTCCATTTCATCACTACTGGAGGTTACAGGCTTCTCCAAACTGTCAACTAATGGCATGGGTAATTGCTTCTAACCCAGTTCTGTCTAAATGAATCCAACAGCCAAAACACTTCTGATAACAGGGGTTATCTAACACAGCTCAGCTCGGCAAAACTGGCCTGTGGAGAGACTACAAATGCAGTTACACTGACAGATTGGAGAGCCTGGTAATTTCAGGGAAGGGGTGATGAACAGCTGAAGATGAGGTGTGGAGCAGCAGGAAAACTTTACCACGAGTGAACTGAATCCAAAATGGCAATCTGATAGTAGTGTGATTGTGCTCTCTCAGCTTTACATCTCGGATAGATGCACAATAAATATTGATGTCTGGTTTAACAAAGCACCGGTTAGTGAACATCAGACTTTCTCCGCTGCTTCTTTCTCACACCTCATTTTCCTTTTTCAGGTCTCAGATGATCAGTAGCTGCAGAACTACAGTAGGCAATTACAGCACTATTAGTAAAATGTGACCAACTTGCTAGGGAGTGACAGTGGAAAGGGCTATGGAGCCACTTCCTCCTGCTGCCTTCAGACACAACTGGCTCAGTATGAGTGGGTCAAAGCTCATATAATCGGCTTTGTTCCAGAGAGCAACTCAAGGGAGCTTTTAAAGGCACTCTTAACTGGCTTAAGGCCTAAAGTTAATGAGAATGGAAAAGCATGTCTGGGATAGTTGGCAACAGCAGATCTTACACGTGCATAACAGGGGAGAGCTTATAAATACATTTCCATAATAACTCTCTTTACCAGGAAAATTCTTTTCTTCCTCTGCTGTGCCAGCTCAGTGCATCTACCCAGGGCTCTCTGTCCTTCCTCATGCTTCTAGAAACCACCTTTCCAGTCCTTCAGGGATCTGAGAACCACCTTTCAAGCCACTCTGTAACTCCTCCTTCCATCTCCCCCTCCCCTTCACTTTATTTCCTCCCTCTTTTCTATGAGTTAGTTCATTGACAGCATCAAACCACCAAGCCCAAGTTTTGAGGAATGGCAGCACTCAGGAAACTGGTTTACTGGATAGTTACTGGTTCCTGTATTTACAGACAGTTGTCAAGCTGGTTATAACCCACGACCTTGTTAACAAGATCCAGAACCAATTCCCAAATTTTTCATTTTCTTTCATTTTCAGAAAATGCCACAAAATTCTCTGTATCAACGAGGGAAACTGGATTTCTGTAACTCAGGAAATCTAAGTTCTGCTACTTCAGACTCTTTAAAGAGTTTTACAGACAAACAGAAAAGCATCACGTAGCTGATTACGTGTTTCAGCTAAAAATCCCTTTTATAAAGATATCTAACACAAAGTCACAAAATGCAAAGCAAAAGCAAATAACCATGAGTATTTCTTTGGTTATTTTCATTTCAACTGTATTAACAAGTCCACAAAAGTGTTACTGAGGATATGAAACCAGTGGGTTTCTTACCTGAAAGATGTGCAGAGTCACAAAAGCAGGTACCTTGTTGCTTTTCAAAGTCCTCCTTGATATTTGGATCCTTTGACGTATTTCAAGTTGATTTTAAAATAAAATACTTACCTGTATTCAACTCTTTTTGCCAACTATTTGCTGGCACCACTATATATAGCATTAATTCCAAAAGGGTAAGATTTCACTCTCTGAGACTAATTTCTTTAGAGGAAAATGATCCCTTCTTTTTTTCTACCATTGTATCATGTTCTCAGAACTATAACTGTATACCAAGTATTTTGAAAAGTGAATGACATTTCCCATATTTTTTCAGCCTCTGATTCTCAGCCTTTCCACACAAGAGGGTGGTCCTCACTAGGTACCAGTCTTTTAACTACTGACTCTTACCATGTCCCATTGTTTTCAAAATAGGGAGATACTAAGAGCCTAACAAGAATTTAAAAAACAAAGCTTAATTTAAAATCTTTCTTTCTTGAAATGTAAATATTATCTGGAAATAGTTGGTTTAAAGAGTAACATGAATTCTGAAAAAATAAAAAGGTCTTGATATTTTTTCAAAAGGGGAATGTTATTTGTTAGTCTAGCTCTTTTAAAATTGTAGCTTACACTGGTTGTTTGCTGGAGGTTTAGTGCTGGGACACAATTTGGCAGTTAAAATCTGAGACATTTTCTAGCTACCCAGGATCTGGAGTTCAGAATTCATGGATTACAAAAAAACTTGCCCTTAGAGGAATAGTTGCTAAGATAATCCGATGGCTGCAAGTTGCCTCAGCTTCAGGCCCCAAAACCACTCCCATACTGAATGGGAGACATTCATAATACTGAAACATTTTCATATAGCCTTTTTTTCTCTCCCACAAAATAGTCATCATAGATATGACACAAAAGCATCAGAGTAATTACAGGTCAGAAAAATTCCAACAGACTTTTGAAATTCATCCTCATTTCTCAGTTGTTTCCCATCTATAATTAACAGCTATTAAAAAAGAAAATATGTTTAAAAAATACAGCACATACCTTGTCATGCTGTCACAGTTACAGCTTCAATGGAAGACGCAGAGGCAGCGGATGAGGAATGATGGCGTGGGACATATTCAAAGACAGTCTTTGCGGGATGCTGCATGGCCTCCTTTGCACATTCATCCCTTGTGTCCATCCAAAGTGTTTTTATCAGTTTTCAAGTCATGTTTCAGTGACAAGTACAAAGTCAGTGTGACTTCAGGAACTGGCCTGGATGTGGGGCTCCTGCCTCCCCCTCACAACACACACGCTGCTTGTCTTTAATACTTGCTGACGATTCAGACAGAAATAATTTAATCAATTCACATTTAATGACTACTTCAAGGGTAGTTTTACCACTTTTTGAGCTATAAACTCAATTACACATTTTCTCTCCACAGTTCATGAGGAAGCTTTCCGGAGTTCTGGAGCCGGGGCTGTAGCATTTCACCTCAGCTGACACGGTCTATCACGGCGGCAATCCTGAGGCAGGGTCAGACGGGATCTCTTTCGACATAAAAACCAGCCAGTGTTTTCAAGGAATCGTAGAATTCTGGGATTCCCCAAATCCATAGGAATTTGGTTTCCCTGGGAGGCTGATGTGGGAGGAGAGCTTCCAGGGACCGCAGCTCCCATAAACCCATGCAATTATCAAATGGTCACCGTGAGGCAGTTTGTCCTTGAGGCAAAGGCACCTTTTACACCGCCAGAGTTTCACCTTTTTCCAGGCACACCAGCTCCTGCCACCTCAGAATCCATCCTTTTAGCAACCAGCACTGAAATACAATGGGTTTTTTAAACTTCTCCATCAAGAGTACCGAGTCTTGAATGAAAAACATGGGATTACGAGCAGTGCTACAGATCCACCCCTCAGCCCTGCCCTCAGGGAAGCCCACCAGGCCCTCAGAGCCGCCAGACCCCTTACACAGCAAAACCAGCTATTTTATGTGCCTGCAATGAGGTTTTTTAAAGTTCTTTTTATCCCAAACTTGACATTTTGTGTTCCTGATCATCCTGGAGTCTGAAGAAGAAAACAGTATGCGTAGGCCTCCCATACAGCAGCATTCGCTCAGTGGATTTGGACTGACATTTCGTTCTTCTTTTCTTTTTTTCATTAAAAAAAAAAGATCCTAATTGAAAACCCTGCAGAGAAGCTGTCAAGTTAAATGTATGACAAAGGTAGCTGCTTCTGCAGGTCGGTTTTCAAATCCACGGCTTGAAATGTGACTGACACGCGTGACACGCTCTGACAGGAAAAGAGCTCGTTTGGAAGAACTTTTAAAAATCAATGTTTTTATAATTGGTCTGAGGGTCGGGAAATGGGAAGACAAAGGCGCTTTGCTGTTTTTCGGCACATTTATAGGCCGTGTTTCAGAAAATTAGTTCCTCAGGAAAATTTCTCCTAGGGGCAGCATTTAAGGATAAGTTTAAGTCCCACAGAGATTTCAGTAATATTGAAGGCTGAGTACAGATTTAAATGCTGTTAAAAGGGTTGATTTTTCTGACAGGCTTTCAAAATCCACTGTTCGGGGAATACACATTTGAAGAGGGGTTCACACCCCTAAGATGTGACAATGTTGCCAGCAATAATGAAATGCTGATAAGCAGACATTTCTGAACCACAGAGTTCCAAAATTTCTTCTTGGCTGAAATTTTCTCACATCCTTTTGTTTGAAATCTTCTTTCCAATACTCATTTTAACTGAAATCAGTAGTACTATGTAGCAGATGGAGTTCTACCTTTGATTGTAATTAGGTTTGGTTCAGGTCCTGAAAAAAAGACAGGATATTTCAACAAATGAATAAAGAAAGTCTTCCTGTCTTAAAAGCAGTATCTAACAGTGATGTGAATGTATATTCAACCTCCTTATTATGTAATTACTCTGAATAGAAAAGTCTGATTTTCCTTGCTTTCAAAAGGAATCACTAAGTCTTAAAGAAATCAAGATTGCATTAAACAAATGTCTTTATATTTTTGGCCTTTTTTTTTTTTTACATTCTGACTGAAAACCCACTTCTACTTTCAAAACTTTTATTTTCACAAGTTCCCTCATTTTATCAACACAAATGTTTTCTCCAAAGTCTTTCAGAAAACTCCATTACAATCAGAACTTGAACACAAAATGAAAAACAGAAAGTATGTAGTGAAAAGGTAGAACAGATGGGGAAAGAAAATAAACCTTAACAAAATTCAAGTCCTTTCAGCTGTTACTTTAGCATTGCAAACATCCCAAAGCTCTCCTTCCTTGCCTTTGAATTTTTTGCAGTAATTCCTAATATTGCTGCCAAAACTTCAGCCACTTGGACATGAAAAATGTTGGGAGCCTTAGCACAGGTGGTGCAGGATTCCAGTTATGGTGTGCATTGATGAGACTTGCTCAGAGCAGGTTTTACCACCAGACTAACGATGTTTCTTTAGTCATTGTTATTTTTACCATATATTCAAATTCCACTACTAGGAGTATTTGCTCTATCTAACCTGTCTATCAACCATTTAAGCATGGTTGCCTAAATTAGGAGTGTAATCTTGTTAGGCTTTTCAGCAGTGAGAAATATGGATTAAATAGCAGAGCTATTCTAATCCCCAAACTATTAACTATAAATATTTCTATTTATTTATCATAGCTAGGATGTATCTCCAGGATATATTTATCTGTGCCTGTAAATGATGAACATGAACTGAAATTAGACTGTAAGGATCTAAAACCCGGACTGTGTTTATAGAGAAAGTTTCAGGCAAATGTATGTTACTGGTATTGTGACTATTTCATAGCAGAGTAAGGTGAAAAGCAGATACCCAGGTTTCCATTCCAGTGCTAGTGGAACTGCTGTGCTACACTTCCTCCCCTAAGAGCCCAAAGTAATCAATTTATTTATCAGAGCAAAAAATATCTGAAATTTTACAATTTCCTTAATATCGATTCCTGCTCACTGGTGAGCTTTAAAGGGCCCTGGTTTACATCACATTCAGTTAATATTATCTGTTCATTTATGATCTACACCCAGAGCAGCTTATGGCTTCACGCGTGGATAGTCACAGCAGCATTGATAAAATGAGATATTTATGGAGCTCAGGTACTAATTATTGGAGACTGGGCTAGCTGAAGGATGTCTTTTATCTGCAGGGTACTGCAACTAGACAAGTCCAATCTGTTAAGCTTCAAAACTTGAGCTAGGGGTTCCAATCACAGACTAGGACTGCCTCTCCCAGGCCAAAAAAAGAATTATGTACATCAAGGCTTGTTGTTCCTAAGAAGCATCTTTGGATGCTGCAATGGTTTGCTTTAAGGAATTCCTCCTTCCTGTTTTACTTCTGACAAGAAATTGCTGGTGAGGAAGTTCCTTTGGTTCAAATTCTCAAGCTAATCCCAAAAGCTCCATTCTGTCTTACATGTTCATCATGAAATAAACATTATCTGAAATAGAGCCATGAACAGCTGTGCCAATTATACCAAACCAGCACCTTTATTTAATCACTCTTTTTGTCATTATTAACTAACGATTAAATTGAGTATTTACACAACACATCAAAAAAATATGCACCTGCCTAGAAACCATTACTACCCATGGACTGTACAGCTGATAAAAAAATGTACTTAAGGCTGTCTGACTATGTAGAGTGCCTGACAAACATTGTCTCTCAAGCATTTTTTCCTTTAAGTTATCAAATAATTATAGTTGCTACTGGAGCAGTTTTACTTACAGGCTCATTATTGTATAGTATTAATTGTAATATTGCAATACTGTTTAGTAAATTCTTCCTTCATATGTTGACTTACAGTATTTTGATTTGATGCAAAAATTCTCACCTCACACCAGTTTACTTCAGTAGTTCTTAGATCTAAGACTTTTCATAAATGCATGATTTTCAATATGTGAGTTAATTTTGCACATTTTGGTGACCTTCTGCAAGACTCAGAGGCACTGGATCTTGCAGAACACACCTTTTAAAGTAATTTTCCTAATAGCTTTGTGATTAAGCGCTGCTTTTTCCTGTGAAAATCACCAAAGACTTTCAATGCCTTTGACACAAATTGCTCCCACTCTTTAAGGTATTGACAAAACACATCACAACCTCACCTGGTTGCTATGGCAGGCAAATCTAAACTCTGGGACCTAAAGGATTTGGCATGGAGAAATGGTGGGAGTTAAATGGGAAAGAAAAGCTGTCAAAGCCAATACTGCAGGATTTATCAATGTGTTACATTAGTGTAATTTTCTTACCAGCCAGTGCCCTTACATTAGTTATCTGCATGATAAAAACTGTGATTTTCCAAAGGGTCTTGTTTCATGAATATTACCAGCAATTGAAGAATGGGTCATTAAGAACCAGGCCAGAGCAGCAGCAGCACCTTGGGAAAATGAAAAACAAAACGAGTCAGTCTCAAGAAACAAGAACAATACATTTGCTCTGTTTTTCCTTACATTTGAGCGTTCTGACAGTTGTGATGGGAAAATCTACGGTCTGAACAGACAAACCTATGTCAGTATTTTACTCCCAATTAGCATGAACAAGATGCTAAACTTCTAACTTATATTTTTATATCAGCTAAAGGAGTGGCTTATTTAATCTTGGAAGCACTGAATTGGTGTTGAGTATCATACATCATTCTATGAGAGGTCTTATCAGAATGTAAGTTTTAGAGTAAAATTGGCTTATTCTTATCAAAACACACACACCACTAAGAAATTCCTCCTGCAGTAATCCAACAAAGGCTAATATCTTTGTATCTCCATGTCTTAAGCACTCCTTCTGCAAAAAGGGGGTAAAAATGCTTCCCAGGAACTGTTATGTTGTCAGCTGATCAGATACATCAGGCCCATTTACATAAGTGGTTTCCATAATGTGATAATAATAAGGAAAATCGTGGATTATAATGCATTCCATTTCAGTATTGTTAGTTTTATTGAGTCTCATTTAATGGATTTATTTCCCTTCGCACTGTTATCTTAGTGCTTCACAATGCAGTATGAACTCTGAATTTAATTAATAATTTAATTAATATTCCCTTTGCTTTTTCCTCAGGATTGTTAAGAAAAATATAAATACAAAATCTGGCAGCTAATCATGAGATAGTAGAACGAGGCCACTTCTTGAGCGAAGTGTTCATCATTGCCTTTTGTTTTACTCTTTTGCTCATTTAATTAGTTTCATTCCCCTTTATACATTTCAACTTACTGTAAAATTACTGTACACTTAGGATATTTTCTACAGAATAAATTAGTAGTGTTACCAAAATCCAAATGGGGATAAATTAAATATGCCCTCAAACTGCTAATATCAGCTGTTTCCTAATTTTTGAGGCACTGACTGTTGATATGGGTTTAATTGAATCCATTTGGATAATATGTATATTCTTGTACATAGACACGCTCAGCTCAATTATCTTAATATGTGTTATACCAACTGTGTCTACAGGGAAAATATATTACTAAAGTTGTTATTTAATAATTAATCAGATATTAATCACAGTTTTTTG
Organism: Myiozetetes cayanensis; assembly: GCF_022539395.1. NCBI lineage: Eukaryota > Metazoa > Chordata > Aves > Passeriformes > Tyrannidae > Myiozetetes > Myiozetetes cayanensis. Next base: position 7,762,458 of record NW_026087456.1, on the reverse strand, counting down.
TGTCTCCAGCCAGCTCAAACATTTACGGTTTTTCAATACTTACCAAGTAGTTATATTTTTATATAGAAAGTACTTTTTTTCCAGTAGAAACATGTGTAGAAAATATATACAGACACAAGTGCTTCATTGCTCACCATTCTACTCAATAATTCTTCCTGCTTTACTTTTGCATCACATAAATCCTGTCAGTTTGGGTGAGCGTTTTCAAGAGCATATATATGCCTGGGAACATACAACTCCCATTTCAAAATCTGTCTTTTAATTTCAGAGCACAATTCGCATTTGCCATTTTAAAAGACAGCTCCTGTTTTTAGGCCTCCAGTTTGCTTCAAATCATTTTTACCTCACTACCTCAGAAGTGGGGGTTTTTTTTCCCCTGTTCTTCCTCTCTTTACCAAAAGTTTTCGAATTTCTCTGAATTCACCAGATCTCGCTTCTGCAGGTAGCTACGTGCACTCCTAACGCTAAATGTTTGCTTGATCATCCTGGTGCTGAAAATGGGCATATTTAGTGAGGTGGAACAGGAGGAGATCAATAAAACACCTCTCTGTGTTGTTAGCAGAGTACCTCATGTACTGTGCTTATATCCCCTACATAAACCAGCACCGTAAAAGCTGAAAATAACCTTCCAATTGTCTCAAACAGACATTCATCACTTTGTTTGATATGATCATTTGCACTTGATACAAGACCAGCCAATATCGAGTACCCAGCCAAGAAACAGAAAAAGGTGGATGCACATCATAAATATTAACTAACACATTTTTAGGCTATAAACTCACTTTGTATCCTTCTCTTACTGAAGGATTTATTCTCCAGCTTAATAACTGTATACATCCTATCCCATAATGGTTCTCCTTCCAGCCAGCTATTTTCTCACCCCATCCAAGCTTCTTCCTGTAAGACACCAAGCTCAATCTCATCTGGAACAATTTTTTTTACTGTGTGTCCATAATAGTAACAGTATTTCCAAATATTTCTGAAAGTCTCCTGAAACAGCTAATTAATCTCTTTGTTTTTTCCCCTAAAAACTTCAGCAGCATACAAAATTATGTGGTGAAATCGGGATCACAGTGGAAAACAGATGTGTCTGGAGTTGACCTTTTTGGTGAATAAATTACAAGCAAAACAACCATCCTTCTGAGGCTCTTGGCATTACTCTGCTGTTCTCATATGCCCCTGTGTATTCAGCTTTTTGCACAGTAGGAATGAGAAGGCAACACCTCGAGGCAAAGTGATCATCTCCTCTGGAAGGTTTGTCAGGCTGGCTGAGGTGCTTAAATCAGGGAAGAGGGGAGGAGGAAGGAACATTCTTTCTGTCTCCAAAGGTCCCGAGCCCTTGGCAGAAGGAGGGGTATGGAAGGTGATTAAGCTGAAGCTAAATGCCAGGTGATTTCCACACACAGACCTTTCCATTCTTCAGACTGTGATTTGGAGTCGTATTTTAATAGAAACAAACAGTTCTTTGGGAAATTTCTGCAAAACCAGACAGACAATGGGCTTGACCTCAAGCAACAAGAACACAAAGGGGTTTTTGCATCACTTTCAACTTGGAGTTTCATTCTGCTTTCTACTTCTCTGTTCAGTTCTGTGTTTCTGCATTTTGAAATCTTGCATTAAAGCTTGTCTCTGAACTCTCCAAAGGCCTTCCAGAGGATTTCAAGAAAAGGAATCCTAAATTCTGCTCCTCTAAATGACAAAATAATCTTAATGATTTCTGTCAGTAGAACCTTTTCTTCCTGAACATGTGAGATCATGCTAAGAATCAACCAAAATTGTATGTTACCCTGTTTACATTTTACCTTCATTCCTTCTCAGTACAATATGAAATAAATTTTCCTGAATCTTGCAAGTAGAAAATTTAATATATCTGCATAGAAAAGTTATAAAGAGGTATGAGTCACAAGTTTTATGTTTTTTTCTCTCTCCATTCAGCCTCTGAGATGCAAAAATCATACAAGTGTCAACTCCAGAAATCGAGAAACAACTGCCTCTTTAAACTTAATAAATGCTGTCTAATGCTTTTTTTTTTTTTTTAAATGAGGAACTTGTTCCTCAGTAAGATATGCTTCTCTCATGTCCAGATTTCAAGTAGATAGATCTTCAGCAGCTCATCACTTTTGGGAGCATGTGTTCTGCTGAAAATGAATGAGGTTTAAGTTCCAAACCCATCTGTAGTGTTTGAAGGTCACTGCCCACATTTATCACCTCTTAAAGGCCTTCCCAGAATCCAGAAAATGGAAGCTTTCCTAGATGTTTTCTGAGAAGAACACAATAAATTAACACTTGGTCCAAGTCAGCACTTTCCCAGACAGATTATCACAATATTTAAATCATTGCAGTGAGTCTCCCTTGTCCCACGTTAAGGCAAAACAGTGGAATGGAATTCAGATGAAGAATGTAAGTGGTTGTTGAAAAGAAATTTTTTTTTTGTGAGATTTTACTAAGAAGCAAACATTTCACTTGCCTCATAACTGAGGAACCCGCTGAAGTGGGCTATTAATCATCTCCTCCCTGTAAGATTGCTCTCCTCAAGTGCTGCCTCAGGACCACCAATCCCAGAGACAAAACACTGGAAGTACAAAGGAACTGCTCTAAATGGATCATTCAAATACATGCCCAGATTGTGCTTGGGAGCTACATTTGAGGGCTCACTTATATCCTGTAAATATATGCATTTTCCAGTGTAATGGAGATGTCTTTTCAAACAAGGACTGGGTGCATAAACAATAATTGCAGAACACAGCACTCTAATCTCCTTAGTGAAGTCAAAGCTAACAAGTTATAAAGAGACTGAAACTTCCTACTTTCCATTCCATGAGCCCACAGGAATAAGATGCATTCAGTTTACTTTATTAAGAAATGTTATTAAACCAATCAATCCAGGAACTACGACTTCAATGAATCAAAAATAAGCTTTGCTCCCGCATGTCGCAACACCCTATATGTCCTTTAAATTAACTTTTAAATCACAAAAATACCCTGCCTTGGATCTGCTCTCCAGTGCAAAGCTGTAAAAAAGAAGACTCAAGGTAGTTATTAAGTAAAACTTTGCACAAAAGTAGAAATTTTTGACACAGGTCACTTTCTCCACGTCGAGTTTGCTCAGAAGGATCACAGTGGAGCACACAAGGATGCATCACAAACTCCCAGCACATTGACTCACGGGAAACTACATTTTGAAACACAGGCCACTATCTCCACTTAACTTTTTTGCTCCTACCTGGAGTTCTTCATCTTCCTGAGGTTTTTTTTTCTGAAAGAATGACAGTCTTCAGAGACATCACACTACAAAGGTATGGGAAAGGAGTGGGGCTACAATAAATCCTTAAGAGAACTTTCACTGTGGAAGAGCACTAAGCAGTAGGACATGAAAGACAGGCAGCTTCTCAGATGCTGCACGAAGCTTGAATTATTTAGACCAGATAAAACACACACAAAACTGGATCAGATGAGAAGTAATAAGGTCAGAGATAAAACAAAGGCAAGAGGATGGTTATTAGGCCTCTTTCACTCTTAATCACTGCCAAAGAAGAACTTGCTTCTGGTATTCTGTTATTGATTCCTGGTGAGTCCCTTCTCGTTCGTTAATTTAGAAAGCTCACAACTGTTACCAAGAGAAACAAATATACTTCTCCATGTCATATAACATCACCCAGACAACTTGTCCTGAAGGTCTCATCACACAGGTTTGCCTCCAGTGGAAAGCTGGTCCTCTCCATACTGGAGCACACTGAGCTGTGTTTCTCTGGATGTCCTTTTAGAGTCATATCTTCTCATGGGCTACAATTTCAGATTGAGCCTATTGATTACATACCTATTTATGTTATAAAGGTACTCTACTATATAAAGTCTTTTTTTAAAAAAAAAAATTCTATTTCCCTGTGGGGAAAAAAAAATCTATTTAATACGTTTTAGCCTAAATAAAAGAACCAGTTTGAGAAAAATTAAGTAATATGTCTAATAAAATCATAAAATGCAATTTTAAGCTACAGTGAGCTGAGTAAAATGTGGCATAGGAGTTTGAATCTTTTATTAGAGTTCATTAATCTTGTTAATGACTTATTGAATATCCCTGTGCATTGTAAAAATTGATCCCAGTGCTTATATTGTTGTTTGCTTTAGCAACCTCTTCCAACAACCACAGAGTATTTCTCCAGTCCATTCTCTGCAACTTTGCAGGGAACACTGCAGCAGATGTGATTTGTGGCTGGGAACAATTTAAAGGTCTAACATTGTTCTGAACTGAACATCAGCTTTTATTTCCTCCACACACACACAGGTAAGAGGAGAGTATGTGTATACTCTGAAATACAGGAGGTTACATATGAACATGAGCTACCAGCTTTGCTTTCTCCAGTTTGCTGTCCAGAGTTTGGCTGCAATTCTATTTTTAATGTAGAATATTTCTATAAATCTTACAAATAAAAGCGAATTTCTGCCCCAAGTTTAAGCAGTGTGAGCACACACCATATTTGATGAAGGATATCCAGTTTAGTTTGATTTGAAGCGCTGCCTTGACCTGACTGTGGCCTTCTGCCTTCTCTGCTCAGACCACCTTGCAGCCTCCAAAATGGATCTGCAAGTCTACATTAAACACAAATCCAAAGGTTAAATCAATTACCCTTCTGTGACAACAGCATCTCAGCAACACTGTGCCAGAGAAAGCCCCCCAGGTTCCACAAATGCACGCTGAAATAAGTGGTAATCTCCTGTGTTTGGGCATTCTGTGCAGACAGTGCTGTTTGATGTGCTGTAATATAGAAAGAAGGGTCACATTTCAGTCCACATTCTCTGTTATTACAGGCACATAAAATATAATTTAACACAATAAAGGCAGCCGTGAAGGAAGCAGAGCCTACAAAAGAAACACAAATGCTGGAGGGAGGGCTCTGCCATGTAACCTGCATTCCATACTAACGGAAGACACTCTGAAAACGAGACAGACCCAATAAATCTGATCTTAAATGAAGGAGAAAAAGCTGCCATAGGATTAATGCCTGTTAATGCTTTTGTTGCCCAACCTGTCATACACATATTTGTTTCTTTTGAATAAATCTACTGGCTCAACAGCAGAAATGAACACACCTCTTCAGGTATAATTCCTTGTTAAATGAAACTCAGACATATTTAGGGACAAGCTGGATACAGCTACACAGAAAGGTTCATAGTACACATTAAAATTAGTTACTTCAAGCCTTATTTCTAAGTGAAACAGTAGTAACAGTATCAGTTAAATACTATCAATACTATCTATTACTAACTCACAATTGTAGAAGAGGCAAAAAGAGAGCAATTTTCCCCTAGAAAGGGATGGAATTTTAAATAAAGGCAAACCCAGCTATTTCAGACAATATATCACTACAGGAAATACAGTAATGGCTGTATCATAATGGATTTAATTATAATAATGACTGGATAAGTAGCACTCTGTTCTATGTTAAAAGAAGAGGTGTATTTATTGCAACTGGAATCTATATCCCATAAAACACAATTCCTTCACTAAGCAAGGCATTGATCTCTTCAGCTTAACCATACCAACTATGAAGTATCTATTTATGCCAAGTCTTTGGATTTTTCTAGATCCTCTGAGCTGGTTCCCATTCCCTCAGTGGGTCAAAGTCTTCTTTGAATTCATGCTCTTTCCCCAGACATATGTTGCTGAAAATGAAGCAAGAAATCAGCTCCATCTAATTTCTCTCAAAACCCCATTTATCATTCATACTCTCATTTATCGTGCTCCTGGGGCACCCAAGAATTAAATAACTATAGATGGCTATTAATAATTGAAACATCCAGGTAGATTTAATAGGAAATTACCTTCTATTTTATCTCAGAGTTTTCTACTTCACTGCTGCAGTTCTTGTAGGGCTTTTTCCCATTGCTCTTTTTGCTTATAAAAGTCAAGAATGTTGACAAAATGTTGGAGTCAGTGTTATGCTTACTGGAAAGTATGACATGCCAATTTATTTGCAGGTGACCCAACCAGCAAATATAAATATACTAATTTATTTTATATCAAGGGAGGAATAAATCAAGTGTTTGCCAGAGTGGCCTAAGCAGATATGATGGAAACAAGCAAAGGCTGAACACCTGTTGCAATTGTTCGAGAGGAAGGACTCACATTTCACTAAAATACCACATTTTATGTTCTTGAGATTAATCCTATTACTCTTTGGCTGGAATCCTGGTGCTGTTCCCATTTAGGGGACAGCACATTTAATCACATTTTTATACGGCTCATAAAGCAGACGAAGTCTCTTCTGTGTATGTCACAAAGTCTCTGCTATGTTTGCCACAGCTCCCTGTACAGGGCATGGAAGGTGCTGTTTTGGAGTATAAAAACATTTCCCAACTGGCCAACACGTGCAGGCTGCAGTGGATGGAAGGCTTTGACAAGCCTTACCCTCCTACAGGGTGACCAGCAGGAAAAGTCACGGTGCTGGAATGGCTTAGCTCATTTGATTTACTTTATTATCACACTGTATAAACCCTCTACACAAGTTATTGCTTTACTCTTTGATATTTCAGGTGGCATGATCAATCTCCTCAGATTAGACAGAAATGGTTGCAGTTTTGCCCCCTTCAGTTCTTGCTTGCAGAAGCCAGGCTGTCACCGTGGCTTAGCAGCACTGTCATTCAGGGCATCGTGCACTTTGTTTGCCAGAATTTTCTCCGCTGAAGAGGGAAAGTGTAAGGAATATTTACAAGATGATGAAGAAACTCTGAGAAGTTTAGTGATGTACTAAAAGTAGCTGACCTCTTAATGATTCTCTTCTTGCCCTTCCACTTTAAATTCTTCACTGCCCTCCATTCTGGACATAGAGTTGATGGGATCTACTCACATCTAACAAGTGACAACATGGGCACTTGTTTTTATATTAGTCTCCCACTGCACTATTTTTTTTGTGCAATTCCTCCAGGGGCAGTGGAGATGAAGAGGATGCTGACAATCCTAACTCAATTCTAGAAGGAAAGCACAGAATGGACTGCATTTATACTGGTGCTACAGATCACCTTCCACTTAGTGCAGGAAGCAGGGACACATCTGACTTCTGCGTGATAACCTTCACCTCAAAGGAGCAATTCAGCTCTGCATTACTGTCAAAGCGTGTAAAAAATGCTCGTCTGTCTGAAGTGACTCACTCCGAGCTACACAGAAACCAAACCAAAGGCAGGGGAGATATGAACTGTCACAGCTCTGCTGGTGTCCCTGAGCCACCACGACGAGAAATATTTTCATAGATTTAGCAACAAAACAACAAGGGGAAAAACGGGGAGAGGGGAAGACACAAATTTAAGATCTAAAAGCCCACCTAGAAAAGACATCACCAGCTTTCATATAATGACAGTTGAACCAAATCAATTTATAAGCAAAGAGAAAAGCAGCAGAATCCTTTCACACACGTACAACAGACACTCCAACCAATTGAATCATCAATAGCTCAGGAACACTTGCTCAGGGCTTTGGTGGAGAGCCAAGAACATGTTTGTTTGTATCAATAACCAAACAGAAGTTATAAATTAATTGTGGCTGCTCCTGATGATAACTGAATTCAGTTCTGTCCATACATCGGCAACATCACTTTATTTTCCGTGTCTGCCTTAGGTCTTCCTGCTTCAGTTATGCTACATCAGGCCCTGGGCACACAGGTGTCAAAACAGAAAAGGAGACAGAGAGGGAGAGTAAATTGATTAGGGCAGACCTGGAAGAGACTGGGCACGGGAAGAACCAGCTGGGTATGACTGGGGTATTTCAAAAGGTGAACTACATGAAATGATGCAAATTTAAATGAATGTTTGTTTTCCACAGTGTTTTGTGTCTTCAGGCAATTACCAGCAATGCTTAGCAACACTTCCAAAGGAAGCAGACATTTAAGGAATGAAAATACCAGCTACTGCTCCAGTGGGTAACTGAGGCAGTGGCAAGAAATCTTAATCTTTGTGTGTCATTTTTTGCTGGGGTGGGAAGGAATTAATTCAACACTTTTCACATCCATATAACAGAGGGCTGTTTTTCTTAGTAAACATATGAATAAATAAAGAAATAAAAAAAAGCCTTTGAATTACAACTTAGGTAGGATTTTCAATTAAAAGGTAGCTATAAAAATAAAGCTGAGATTTGCCCCACTACATTACAGTCTCTCAAACCATTCTGATCCATAAATGTTATAACCAAGATTAATCTACCAGGGATTTTTTCCCACTAACTAATTCCATCATTGATCTGATACATGAAGCCATTTACATTAATAACCACAATATTATACAGATTATTTATTTTACAATGGAAGCAGAAAAATATAAAACCCTTGGCAGATATTGATATTAAAAGGTTTCTGAAGCATCACATTTAAATAGCTGAAAAATAGTTTAACTATACCTATTTGGTAATACAAATCCAAAGGCTTCAGAGGGATTCTCAAACTCTGTAAGGTAAGGACTAGGAAATCTAATAATAAAATGTTCTTTTCCCTCTTTACATAGGTAGGAATTGTGAGGATACTTCTCTTAACTGGTAGGGAAAAAATAAAAGAAGAAAAGAACATATACAATCACTTTCTTCTGCTGAATTTTTATGTCTTAGCACTGTACACCTTCCTGGACCATGTGCCTGGACTCTATTAAAATCTAATTGCTGGGTGAGAGTCAAAAAAAAAAAAAGAAAAAAGAAAAAGTACAAAGTGAAAACAGTGGAACCAGTAGAGAGAACTTGTAAGATAAAGGAAACAACTAAAGAATAAGATAAAAGAAAAAAAAACTAAAAAGAGAATGAACTAATTAACATTCTAAGGATTAATTTAGGCACAGAACATCTGTTTTCACATGTCCCTCTGATGAGATCTAATGCAAAATCTTGTGTTGCTTTGCTTTGAAGCTGTATTTTATTATCTAAGAAGAGGTTCTGCACACAGATTTTCGTAGTGATTATGGATATTTTAGTAACAGAGGGACCCCTGGGCCACTTGGAATTACTTTTAGTTTCTTTATTTCCACTTGACCTGTATGTGTCCATACAGCATTATCTATTCCTTACTGAAAAATTGTCCACTAGGCACACTTATACCTTATATTCTATTTTAACTACATTATATGTTCCATCCTTCATCTGCTTTCTCCACAAAACAGGACATTTTAATTCTTCTTTTCTGCTTATTGTGTTACACAGCCAGTTAATCACCTAAAAATCATCCCAAATCATTCCCATTTCTTAAACTCCTCTGCATTTGCTATTCCCCTAGTTTAATAGCTCCCCTTCTAATAACATTGTTCAAATCTTGTTTATGCAGGCACAAATAAGATCCCAAGGTTCTAAGGTAAGAAACCATCTGCAACACTGTAAGAAATACTTTTAATCTGGAAAGTTTCTGAGTCAATTGCTTGCCCTCCTGATTATAGGTACGAAATGCAAACTTTAAAATCCAGGGAAGTGCTCCTTTTTGGATGTTTCTGTGCACAAGGACCCTTGGTTTCTGTGGTTGTGTGCTGGTGACTCTGAGCTGGGCTGGTGACAAGGCTCACAGTTTTCTCTCAAAGAATAACCACACTGGCCTTCCTAGACCTCCTTATTATTATTTTCACTAATGAACTAAAAGAATCCCAGCACAATTAATAACTAGATTTTTTCCAACCTGCTTTAGCACAAATTTGCAGGTCATTAACTCCTCTCCCACTAGAGCTGAGAATGCCATTAACACGTGCAACATTGCTAACACAGAAGCACAGCAGAATGAGGTTTTCACTGAGCATCACAACTCCAAAACAAAGCATTGAACTGATGGCAAATTCATTTCAATTCACCTACCCCCAGCTAAACATTCATCAGTCTCTGACTTGGTCATCATACCAAAATAACTTCCCAGAAAAAAACCTCTGCATTTGTTGACTGCTGAACAAGTTGAGCCAGGAAAGAGCTTTCTGTATTTTTTAAACAATTAATTGATTCTGTGGCTCTGTGGTTGCTCGTCAATACAACAGTAATTGGAATCATCATGACTAATGCACAGATCATTTTACAGGCCTCTCTATTTGCATAAACATCTCCTCAGCTCACCTCTGATGTGCCAGGCCAGGATGTTTCCCCTAGTGCAGTATTAGGAGAACTGATAAGCTACATATGCAGTCCTTGTTAAGCAGAGCAAAAAATGATGTGCATGCTTCAGTTTATTAAAAACATCGTTTAACTTGCTGTTACAGCATTATTTCGAGTGTGTCTGTCTGATTACGTGGGCCCTCATAGCGGAACAGAAACCTCCTTTTTCACCTCGTGTGGGTTATCTGCCATTTTCATACTGAAAAGGCCTGATTTCCAAAATACTTCCCACTTTTTGTTATCAGAAGATGGGCCTCTCAGGGAACCAGCCCCTTTTGGAAGCGTCACTTCGGACCTCTGGCATCTCACTGCTCACTTTTGCAAAACCTGAAGATAAAGGCCAGCATACTCTGTCCTTGTCCCACCTCCTGCATAAATCAGCTGTTCCTCCTGCACCTTCTCCTGCTCTCATGTTTATTAGTGGGCAAATAATCTGCTCCTCAAAGACTTTCATGCTTTCCCTTGCCCTCGACTTGTACCTGCAAAGCAATTGTGATTCCAGCGGTGTCACTGTTAAATATGCCATTAATTACTTCAGGAAGACATTATACCATACTCGGAACAGACTGTAAACATTTTATGTCATTAGGTAATGCACTGAGGCTGTTTTTAATGCCATAACAGCTCTATTTATATACTATGTTCTGCATAATTAGCTACTAATGAGGCTCTAACTTTCACTGCTGTAAGGCCTAGATATCTGTTCCTCTTTCAATGAATTCATTTTTGCTGTCTCATTAACACACTAAAACACCTGAAAATTGTATTTTAATTAAAAGCTAAACTACCTCTGTCTGGAGACACTAATGAACAGATACACTCCAAGGGAAACACAGGAACTTTGTCAGTCAAGAGGACAACATCCTTGCCAAAAGAACAGCACGAAAAGATAGCACAGCTCACTCTCTTATTTTCAAGGGCAGGGGCTTCTCTACTTTCTCCCCATTTTTTAATCTTAATTTTCTCCTCTTTTTTTTCTGCCTTATGACCAACTAATCTTTAAGAATATTCAGACCTGGTTTTGTATCTTCAGCAAAGACTGACAGATTTCAAGCTAGACCCTAAAAACAAGTAAGATCCTCTTAAAATCCATAAGGGGCACGTGCATTTTGAGTCTTCCTGGTGCTTTCTGTTCCCCTCAGTCTCCTGAATCACTTCTCCTGCCTTTTCTCTGTAGCTGTAAGGGCTAAAAACATACAGCAGAAATTCAGCTAATTACAAGACTGCTTTTCAGGGAAAAAAGACCCCACATTTGAATACCTGAAATATTGCTTCTGGCTTACAAACATCTCAACTTATAAATTTATTTGATTTTAACAATTTGCCATCAAAACTCAGTTTTTGTATCAATGAGAAATTAAGAGGCAGAGTTTCAGACAGTGGAAGTTACACATCAAGACATTTTTAAAGAACCCACTTGGAAGCCATGCCAACATTTAGGCTTCTGAAAAACCTTAAAATAGCTTCCTAATCATAGTCTGTTACAATGTAAGTAACTCAGACAAAATATTTTAACCAACAATTCAAAAAGTTTTTTAAGTGTATGTTAACTACCTAAATATTTTTTTTCAGCACCTAATCTGTGTATACAGAATGTCTATTGTTAATGATTCAGTCCCTGGAAATAAATAATGATTTATTTATTTACTCAGGAAGGAGGTCAGTGTTCTTATACCTAAGTACCCATAAGATACTACAGTTGGGTGACAAAGAAGGGATTGTTTTATTCTGACCGGACACTCCTGGTAGAAGAAATGCGATCAAAGAAATGCAGCAGAGGGAAGATCATCATGTGAAGATTTCGGGATTAACTGCCTGATTCCCTTGCAAACACAGGATTCTGAGCTTCCCCTGTTGCCTCACTTCTCAGGAGAATCTGAAGCTCACTCAGTAGGTGACACCAGACCCTTATACACTACCAGGAGTCCCGAATTTGGGTACTTCAATTCTTAATGTGAAGAGTTCCCTAATCTCTTATGAAGGGTTTTCCTCATCTTAAACTAAGTGATGGTATTGGGAATGCTTAGCAGCCTGTTCTCCCTACAGATGAAAATCCAGAGTAAGCCAACTTAATTAAGAGTTAATTCCCTTTAAATCACAGCCCGAATTGTTCTCTCTGATCAATTATTTGTGGCATGAAATGATTTACAGGACACAGGGGCAAATTAATTTAGGTGACAAAAGTGATTTCAACTCTCCTCAGAGATATTCCATCCTGCTTGTAAAAAAATCACATACTAATAAAAAGTTTTGGCCTCCTCATCCTATTGCAATCTCCCTCTCCTGTCCTGCTTCAAGAGACAATCATCATAACTGTGTTTGAAAAGGATGCATCATCTCCTTAGGAATCTCTGAAAGTCTTCTGACTTCAGCTGCTGGAAAAGTGCTGCCTCCTTTCAAACACTGCACACCCAGACTGTCTATCAATAAAGTACCAATGAATTAACATTGTTATGGCCCTTCAGTGGAATAACTCAACCCAAATACACAAAGACACAATTAATCTAGAACACTTAAATTACCTTTTTAATCTCTTGATATGAGGTTCTGGATATAGCAGTAAGAGGTAGTAATAGCTGCTAATAATTTACTTTTTATTTAAACCTTGTGCAAGCAAAAGGAAAGTCTGGGGAGTACTAAAAAATAAGTCTTTCTGGAAAACACTCAAACACTAAAACCAAAACTTTTTTTCATGATCAGCTGAGCAAATAGGATTAGAGCAGCAAGCTGCTCTTTAGGAAAAAAAAAACTTTAAAATGCATTTTAATATATTCTGGATATCAATACAGTAGGATATGAGACAGATAGTAGTCTTCAAGCCAGAATTATGAAGAAGAAAGAGTAATTTAAGAGGATCTATGGCTTTACTCTTCCAATATTCTCTTGAATGATGCACCATATTGCACAAATCTGATCTATCACAAAGGCACCAAAATTGCTTTAGGAAGCATTTCCATCTCTCTTGTTGATGAGGATTATCTGTTTATAAATTACAGGATGAGTAGCTGGCATATTTTAACAAGTGCTTCTTGTAAATCCCAAGGAATCCTTTTCAATATACTACCAGATGATGATTTTTAAATGCTCAAGAGAGTTCTAATTTCAAATATGTGTCTTTTAATGAGCCACAGAAACACTGACACAAGCAGGATATTGCACATGATGGAGAGCAGTTCAAAGAGCCACAGCTGCAAGAAAGCATGGTTAGAAAAACTAGGGAACATTAGAAATACGTAATAAAAGCTCAGGCTCTGCATCCATATTTAGGTCATCAATAAGTTTATCAAAATGTAGCCATGTGATTTAGGAATACGAGTTACTTTGAAATTAACCGGTGCAATGCGTCAGTTGAATCACTATTTTCCAGTCTGTGGTGGGGAGATTCTTTGATGTCCATGGATTGATTTTGGAGTCCCATGAAAGACTTTGCTTATAAAAGCAAGAATGAATGAATTACTAAATTGGCCAACTGCTTACTTACCTCAGGTATTGATGACCTGCATGTTTCCAGGACTAACAGCACGACAGCACTTACACCACAAAGATGAATTTTAGGCCAGCCATGGAGACAGACATCTATTCTTGAGTTTCCACTGTTGTCCTGAGTTGAGGCCATTGTTCAGAAAAGATGTCATTACCTGAAAGCAAACAGAAAACACTAATATTAAAACTTTAGATTCTTAATGATGTTTTGTCCTCGTCACTGAATTGATTTGCATTCAGCATATGTTTGCTGCATTTCCCTCCCCTCTGCAAAACCACAACCGAAGTATTAAAGTGTTTTAGACTGTTTTATAAGAGTAACACTTGAATCAAAGTGGAGGGTGAGATCCCTCATCTATTTAAGTAAAATACAACCTTTCCACTGCCCAGGGCCCCACCACACCTCTGTGCTGTCTGCCCTGTGCCAGGGAACAAACTGCTCATCCCCAGAGAACACCAAAGAATTTCCCTCTGCCTGCTGTGCAGCACTGAACACCTGAACAGCAAATTGCAGGAAAAGAACCATTGTCAGCAAATATTTTAACAAAGAACGATGGAGCTGGTATTTTTCACATGAGTAATTATGATACTTGTCCCACTGTCATCTGATTATGCTTGAAAAATGCCATTAGTCAATGGGACTTCTGGTGTGAATAAGGATAACTCTCATGAAGCTGAAGAATTAATTCCCTGACAGATAATTTTAATATACAATAGGGGCATTTCAAATGGCCTATTTACACAATTTTAATCTGGATAAAACAGAAAATGTCACCTCAATGCTAATACAGCGTTTCTGTAAATTATACACATTTTTAAAGCTAATGAAGTTGTCATTATCTTATTAAAATTTGGCATAGCAGTTCTTTTCAAACTATCATTGTGACTTTTAAAATATTTTGCAATTAAATTACTTTAATTCATTTGTATTACTTGTAGGCTGTATGAAAACTATTTTTTTTTATCTTGCCTATTAAGATGAATGATGTTATTATGCTTTATTACACATGTTCAATCACATTCAAAAATTTGGCTACCTTTGTTTCCCACATCAACATGGATTCTTTCAATCCCAGCCTCAGTGAGAAGAGAAACTGAATGTCAGTTGATTCCACTGGAAGCAGGTCTAAATAAGGAATTCACGCTGCTAATGATAAGGGTCAGGAATTATATTTAACACTACATTTTCCAATAGCTAACAGGTATGTATGAAGCAAAACGATCACAAATACACTGCTTTTAATTTAAATTTAGCTGGGTAAACGTAGGTCAGGCTTTAACTAGTACGAAGAGACATCCCTTCATTTGAAGACTTGATCTTTTCCCTTTGTCTCAGTATACACTGTCTGCATTTATGAGTCAGGAGTTCACAAACACAATAGAAATATGTGCTGCTGCTGGGCACCATCCCGAGAGCAGTCAAAAAGTAACCCCTGCTAAAACCTGGTCATTAAAATCACACGTGTTCACACAATCGCCCTCTTCCCTGCACACCCCTGGCACTCATTCTTGGTCCCTGTGTCCACACACCGGCATCACCACAAGGTACCTGTCCCAGAACCAGGTGAGCCTTTTCTGTGACAGAAAGGAGGGGGCTGAATGTGCTACAGACAGTGTTATGTTCTCTTATATCAAGGCATCAAATCATATTCCCCTTTTATTTACAACAGGGTAAATCAGCAGTAACTGCACAGTCGAGTCCTACCCGTGGTGTTCGTTACAACAAAATTTCTCCCACTGGGATTTTACACACAAATTCCTTTTGCTGGAGACGAATTTGGGAAAATATTGCACTCCTCTCACAGGCAAGTGATGGATTAGACAGCCCCAGAGGATGTTCTGGCTCTGTCATGGTGCTGTTGTGCTGTTTGCTTTCAGATTTAGGCAGCTTCTTAGCAAAGACCTATGAGTGTCATTTGCTGCTACCAACACAGACAGCTGGAAATGTCCCCTGAATAATGGGGAGCCTTCAGTCACTGGAAAGACTGAGGCAGCAATTCAAGATTAATGTGCAGCTAAGTGAGAAAAAGGCCTGCAATTAATCAGATGCTTCAGTAATTCCTAAACGCTTCTTCTTTGATTCTGCTTTCCTCAGGAATATGTAAATGAGACTTTAAAAAAACACTTAATATTTTTTTTCTTTGTAATGAAGATAAAAACTGTGCTGCTAAAATGGGAGGCAGACTTGCAAGGAATTTAAAATGCAGCCTTAAGGTGTGGTGATATTCTCTGTCTGCTATGTCACCACCTACTTATTAGCAGGGCAGCTACCACTAACCAAGCTGAAGAAAGCTGAATGAAAAATGTTTGTTGATTTCATCACTCATTTAAAATTTTGATAAAAGCTCAGCTAAATCACTGCCCAGTAACTGTGTCTATAACAGGGTTATATAGAGGCTTACAGGAATAATAGCAGATTAGAAAAATTGTAGAAGTGCTTTGCAGGCTTCATTAAACATTAAAAAGTACAAGCCAGTGTACTGCGAAGACAACCTATTATTTCCTGAGAAGAAGCTGAAGAACTGGAAATTGTCTAGAAAACCCTAGAAGAACTTAACTGAAAATATTACCTTGCAAAATTAGGAAGTAGAATGTGCCAAAGTGGCAGAAGTTAATTTGAACATTAACACAGATGTCACAGTGAAAATGGAGTTTGTTTTCCAACACCGGCAAAGGACACAAATGAGAAATTCCCCAAGACAAAACCCCTTTGAGGATTTCAAATACAACCTGCCACGACATCTTTCAACCCCCATGGTCTTCTGTTAAGCCCCAAAATCTATAATACTCTTAACAAGAGACACTTGCCTGAAACTCCCCATGAAAAGCCCCGCCCCTCTGCGTGGTGTGAAATGTTTTGGTTCTCTAGGAGGACATAAAAATGTAAAAAGTTTCTGTAGATAAGCAAGTGAAAGAACTTCGTGGGTTAGGGAAAAAAGAGGCACTCATTTCTGCTGTGATATATAGTCTTAGAGTGAGAAAGACAATTATTTTTTACAGAGTTTTTCTCTATAGCTTCAGAAGTAGAACCGAAGGAATTTTCCACTGGGATGTGTGGATGCTCTTTCTTCTTGTCATATCATTATCTCAAGCTTATTTCCTCACTCAGGTGTTTCTTTTCCATTAGGGACTCTTGGAAAATGGAATTAAGATGAGAAAATACATACTATGAAATCAATTGTAGTCTTAATGGGCTTTCTCAATGGCAGGCCAGAGAACAGCATTATTTTGTTTAGCTTGTCTGTTATTCTACTAAGTTTTTTGCACCCATAAAATATTACAACGCATAAAACATAAAAAATTACAGAAGAAAAAACCCACAGAAAAATTACAGGTGGATTGATCCCTGTAATGAGACTGCAGGGTTCTTCATTTCCTCATTTACCTGTGTTAAGTTCACACACCACAGAGAAAGAGATTCCTCCTGCCACATTTGCCACACACAGTCCTGTATATGTTAAAAATAGACACCAGCAGCTCTTCCCACACACAGTACCCTGTGCAGGACACAACTTAGTGCAACATCAAGGAAACCCCACACAGTTGTGACAAGAACCTTTCCTCAGTAAGATCAAAACTGAAACACTCAAGATTTCCCTGTATGGGATTGATTTCAGTGGGTTTTGGTTTTGTTTTTTTCATTTAAAAGCAAAAGAAATTTCCCAGTTGTCACAACACGACGTTTTCTAAATGACAGGTTCCAAGTTTTGGCCTGAGATTACTTATTTTGCTTAGAGATTTAAATCAATAATGGTATTTTTAGACTAGTATTTTTCAGAAAGGTCAGCATCAAAATGAGGTTTCACAGTTGACGTAACTGCTAAAACTTTCTCAATTATTAGCTTACAGACACCTCCAAGATTTTGGCACCTTGAGCCAGGAATTACAAAAACCTCCACCCTGGGTATGTATGGGCTCTTACACAACTGTGGGCAGCGGAGCAAACAGAAGCACTTGGCTACTCACAAATCTTGAGCTGTGATAGAAATGTTGGAGCTGATATGAGCAGAGATTGAATGTGAATGTCTGGAGTGTGGAAGCATCAGCAGGCAGGGCAAAAGAAGGATGTGATTGATGCCATATGTTGGTGACTCCTACAGTAGCAGGTTATCAAAATTCCTGCATATCTATATGCAGCTTCTCTTTGGAGCCACTCCAGGAAGAATTGCTAAGAAAGAAAAGCTTGGTTCTCTCTCTTTCTTGCAACCCTGTGCCAACAGACAATCAGCATCAAATCTTCCCACAACTCCTTAATGGCACAACCCAGGGCATGCAACACAGAACAGACAGTTTTGGACTCTGTTTTCCTTTTTTTTTGTTTTCTTACTACATGCTCTGAAGATGCATTAACAGTTTATTATTTGCTTGGATTTTCAGAGGTGCAGTTACAGAGAAGATTATTCCCAAAGAGTTTGCAGATAGACATGAACGGGTTGAGATGGTGAGAAAGCTGGTGAGAAAGGAAGTGACACATTCTGCTTGTTCCATTAACAAAACCTGCAGATCTCCTAGTAAGTATAACCCCTGTTTTTCCACAGATTTCTGGTGTGATTTTTGCTACTAGTCCATTTAGGATGAAATCCAGAGTAAGTGTTTCATACATACACTGGTTTGCAGCTGAGATTTAAATACCCAGGACCAAAATTTCAATAGCCACTTAGTATGAGTGCCCCAAGCAAACAGTGATCTGGGGGGACTTACCCACACATCCAAGGGGATCTTCCACTTGCTCCACCTTTCCTGAGCCCAGTGCAATCCCCTGGTGTATTCATCTCATTGATTTTTCTCTGACAGGACACAAATGATTTTAATGGACTCAAGTAAATTCCTGCTCTACTATATTAGACTGTCCTACATAATTACTCTGAATAACCTTTCTTTTACACGCAGGTAATTTATGACAAGTCCTCCTGTATATCCTTCAAGGTACTCAGGTGCTGCTCAGAGGGGCTTCACTTCTTAAATTATGGGAATATAAATAATTTTTTTCTGTCTTCTCAGAAGATCCTTCTCACTGCATTAAACCATACATAAATCTACAATGCTGACTCATCTCTATGGCTTGTACTAATTCAAATTTTATATATATGCAAGAATGGTCATATATTTTAATGAAATCTTTAACAGTAAATGCCATCCATGTCACTATCTTACTAAAAACAACAACAACAACAACAGAAGTAATTAGAACTGGGTTTATATTTACGACTGGGAGAAAAACGTTAGTTTGTCAGGTTAATACCCATGTCCTCAGGAGGCTTTAACTAGTTTTGTAACTCCTGTTCTGTGCTTTGTGGGGTCATTGTTGGACAGAGCACTGCAGAATGTTCACGAATGAGTTACCCTGTGCTAGGCCCTGGAAATAGTGCCCAACCTAATTACACACACAGTGCTTTGCCTCTTAATGACTTACATCAAACCTCACTTTCTAATTCATCACTGCCTTTGGGAAGACTCCAACATGATGCTACATCACCCAGTGATATCCTAAACCTCAAAATAAAGAAGAAATTGGTACAGTATTGGTGAAGGTAGGTTTTCATTAAAATCTTTTCATAACAAATTCTTTGTCAAATTCAAGCTTTACACAATTTATAAATTTGGTCATCTATAAACTGAACCTTTAACACCTGTTTTTAAAATATGCCAGGACTATTTTTTTTCCCCACACTTTGAAATGTTGCAAGAAATCATAAAGAGACCATCATTCAGCAAAATAAGTGGTAACAAATCTGACCTGTCTGAAAACCCGGGGACACATTGCCTTGGCCAGCTCCAGAAGCTTGCAAAAAAGAGGCAGAAACAAAAGAGTTTTAAAAGGGGGAGCTTTTCCTATCACAGAAAAATCACAACAGGAGGGGCAGCACCCTGCAAGTTGCG
This sequence comes from Myiozetetes cayanensis, assembly GCF_022539395.1. Classification (NCBI taxonomy): domain Eukaryota; kingdom Metazoa; phylum Chordata; class Aves; order Passeriformes; family Tyrannidae; genus Myiozetetes; species Myiozetetes cayanensis. The sequence goes on along the minus strand of NW_026087456.1, from coordinate 7,743,002 downwards.
ACATAGTGAAGAAATACCTGTGGTTTATCACCTCTATTTCAAAGTGATGTACAGATTTTAAGGAAGGATGTATTTACATGCTGCCTTTACAACAGGAAGGATTAAAGCACCGGCTCCACACAAAGATTCTTGGAGTTTTGGAAGAGTTTGGGGCCTGACCAGCTGGAAAGGTTACCTTTCCCTTGGCCACATTTCCATGTAGGAAAACCAGAGAAGATAATTCACTTAAGAAGAGCTGTTGTTTGGACAGTGTCCCTTGGAGGTTGCTCAGCAAAGCAGAAGCTGTGTGTATAAATAGCTGCTGGGTGTCTGTGGGCACTCAGTCTCCAGCCTTTACAACCCATCTGTCCCTTCCAGAAGCAAGGACAATTTTAGGAAGTTTGTGAGACAAAAGCCTGCAAGGGGACTCCTGTCTACCTTCATTTCTCTGTGCCTTCTTCCAGCCCTGCTAGGTTTTCCCTATCCAATCCAGTAGGGGAAAAAAGAGGGTAATATGTACCCTGGACAATTTTTTTCAGTTTCTCTGTTGTATTATCCAATAATACAATATTTCTGAATGGAGAAAATCACGAGCAGACTATGCAAGTTTCTTATCCTCCTCTTTTCACTTGCAAATAGCCCCAAGAACACCAAACTGGCAGCCAGTTCTGTGTTCTGCTCTCATGCAGAGTCACCTTGTTTGAGCTATCAGAGCCTGAGCGGGTCAGTGAAGAATTCATTTGGAAAGGGACTCAAGGAATGCATGAGGCAGAAGAAGACATTTTGGAGGGATTTTGTTTCTTGCTTTATTTAACTGTCCACAGGCATCCAAAAACTGGCACAGCACCGTGATTTTCAGAGAAGCCTCTTCAGCATTTATTGCCCTTTGATCCAATTCTTTTTAGTTTCTTTCCCTTGAAGCTCAACTTGAAAGAAATGGCTTTTTTTTTTTTTTCCTCCCAGAGAATTTAGTTCTCAGCCACTGAGAGTGGCAGCTGATCTCAAAACCTGCCTTCTGTTATCTGAGAAAAGGCCAGTCTGATACCCAATCTACATGGTCAGGCTTCCTGCTGTGAAGAGGATCTTGGTGGAGTAGACAGGAAAGAGCATCTGAACCTTTTTACTTGGTACTGAACTTTAGGCTGGGCAGGATGAACTGACCTGAGTGTAACTCAAGACCACTCTTACTTTTTCCCACTTAAACATTATATAGGTTACAAGCCTCCATATTTTTGTCATGTAGTAATTAAATAAAGGTATTGCAGAATATTTTTGAGTTATGAAATGTCCTTGGCAAAGCCAAATTTGAATCAGTGAATATTAACTGATTTTCCATAAAACTTCATTTATTTACTGTCCAATTCTGCATAGCATGAGAAGTTTAAAATAACCTATTGAAACCACTTCTCTACTTCCTTGCCTTTCATTTTCTCCAGAAATTAAATACAGCAGCATATCTTTAATGTTTATTATGGAAGAAATGTAACTTACTCAGACATAAAAATATTTTGAGCCCTGCTGTTATATGTGGTATAATAGATAATTCAAATGTGATGCCAGAAAACATAGAAATACATCTTTTATTATGAGCAACTTGTACTCTTCAGATGTGCTTTGATTTAATATCTGGTTTGGCACTGTAGGTTACTGAGCTGGATTTTCATACTGTTACCAATAGCTGAATGCTTGAACTCCTGGCACTTTCTCTGTGCAATAACACACACAAGGACACACTGGACTGTGTTTCTCACTTTAGGTAGATGCAGAAAAGTTCAGTAAGTGTAGTAACACTTGTCCAGCAGCACAACTCCAAAAGGGACCCTAATGTACCTGGACAGAGCTAGCAATTTAAGACATGAAATACATCTGGGCAGGCCCTAAAACAGGCTTTCAGAACCTGTGAAACTTTTATTGCATAGTCTCTGTAGTGGCAAAGAGCTTTCTAGAGGTCCGGGATTAAACACTGCTGAGTATTTGGACAGATCTCACCACAGTATTTTTCAATTACCTTTCTCTCGTGGATCTTACCTGAATTCTGGCATCCTTCTGCCTTGTAGCACCTCCTGCTCAGGTTCCCCATCTGTAACATGAAGGGCACTGTCAGCTGATGGTGCTGTTACTGCCTTTGAAAGCTCTGTGCATGAGTTACACGTGCATGGCAAATAAGGATGAGTCAGATCCAAGCCTTGCTTCCCTGTGCTGAACCTGGACAACACTCAGCGGTTTGCTGAACGGGAGCAAAATTCTGTTTAGCTGAGGAGATTAAATCAGAGTATTTATTTGATTACTACAGCAAACAGTACTTAATACTGCAAATAAACTAAGAATGTGGAAAACCAATGTAAATGTCTTCTTATTTTCTTTTCGTTCTTTCAGTAGATTAACATAACTGTATAAATTGATACAGTTCATACTTCTTTGACCGGTCTTTAAGACTTTGACTAAATTTTACAGACCTAACTTAGACATCCTCAAATATTTGTTTGTAGTATGAACAGCAGACCACACACTTTGGATGAATTAGTGCAAGATATTTTTGATTTAAACCCCGATTTTTTAGTGTAGCATTTCCCATGGCTGCAAAACAAATGTTTTAAAGAAAGCAATGCAAGTAAGGCTGCAAAGATACATTTTGGCAATGGGAACTTTGTAAATAGTGCCGGTAGGTATCACTGTGCACACATTTCTGAGTTAGGCACAATCAGTGCACTGCCAAATACTGTATCACATGAAGTGAAGGAGCCCTGTGGCCCATCTTGTCTCTGTGATGGATGCATGTACATACAGAAACAGAACTAAGAGCCAGCAACCCCAGAGCAGCGTTCCTTCACCATTAAAGCACAATTCTACTCTGCATTCAATGCCTTTTTTATTTAACTGTGCTCCTACCGGGGTAAATTCGAAGACACGGTTGATTCCCCTAGTAACTAAAATAAATGGTTATTCATTTTTAGTCCTGCTAGTGCTGCAAAGTTAATCGAGTCCTAGAAAAGTGAGCTGGGTTCAATTTTGGCTTACCAGCGTTGGCATCAACTCAGCTCTCACTGCAAAATCTTCATGACTGATGAGGCATAAACCAGAAAAGGCAGAGCTTTGGCTTTCAGACTGCAGACAAAGCTTCCAAGGGTTTGCTGACATCTTCTCCTCACTTTCATTTCTGACAATTAAAAATATTTCAAACAAAGTCACTGGAAGCAATATACATGCAAGCACATACCATTTTTATTCCATGTAAAGGCAGAATCACAGTTTGAGATGAAGCACTGAAACACAGAAATAGCAAACAACAGAGTCACTTCTCAGAGTCTGTGTGTTTGAGGGAGGTGTTTTAGGGAGTGCTCTCCACCCCTTGATTACTGATGGCATTTCTGACATGGCACAAACTACCTGAGCCTGGTTCCATAAATCTGCTCTCTCTCTCTCTCTGCTGTGTCTGACAGCATTTTTAGGATTCGACTGACCTAAAAATGGCTCCATTCCCTACCTCCTGCATGTTACTGGAAATGCAAAAAAAGGCTCCACTGAAAACAGCACTTTTGGAGAAATTAGAATTAAAGAGCAGTTAATGCATCCACCATGAAAAAGTTACTTACACCACCTAAAACTGAGTGATGTCAAGCTGCCTGCAATGACAGAGCTCAACATCAGCCTAAAACAGATCCTTTCTGCTGTTTGAAGTCAAACATTTAAACATTTTAATACCAAGTTGTTTAAAACACATATTCTATGGTACTTTAATTCAAGCTACAGTAGCGGCTTGATAAATTCCCTCTTTCTGATTGGCACACAGCAAAAGATCTCCCAAACCTGTTTGTGTTCAGCCCTGTAAATTTAACAGGATTTTACTCCCTATATCCTGCAACATTTTTGTGTTGGAAAACCCGAACTTATAAAATCAGCATCCCTAACATTTTTTGTCATACCCTGCATTCAGACCATAACATGTGGCATGTCTGAAGGCCTAAAATTTGCAGCTTTAAAATTTCTCTGAATGGAATAATTAGATACCATCTTGTATGCCTGCTACAATGTTTTGCACGTAAATTACTTGTAAACCACTGTGAAATTCAAGCAAGAATTTGACAGGGAAAAATAGGTATTAACTCCTACGAGTAATTTAGGCATGTCAAAACTATAGATTGTTGCCTTACTTTTTTCTTTTTCTGTTTTGTGACACTAGAATGGACTACATCTGCACTATTTTCTACTTCTGGTATTATTTCCGTCATTCAAATGAAGACAGAGCAAGAAAGAATGAAAATAAATTATTATTCTTCAATGTAATCTATTTACATGATAGTCTTAAAAAGGAAATTAGTAGAAAGAATTTATTTTAAGAGTTCAATTCCACCAAAGAGAAATGAAACCTTAATGGAAAAATCATATAAAATTAACTAATGCATGTGTATCTCTGGGTACAATTATTTAATTCCCCATGCTGTAACATCTGAGAACAACTAAAATGTTATGACCTTGAAGTTCTAAATATAATGACTAGGATTTCTGCCTTTCTTCTCAATTGTTACAGTTAAGTGTCACTGCAATTCTTTTACCTGGTGCCATTTTTCCAGTCTAGTTGTAATTCTTGTCTCAGAAGTGAAGAATTTGAGACCTTTTACAGATCATTTTTAACATTCTGCATTTGGTTCTGTTGCTAATTCTATCTCCACATTCATCTACAGGCTCAGTCTCATGAATACATATGTAAAGGTTCACTGAGCCAACAAAATGAAATATGGAATATTAACAAGATGAAACTTCTTTTTTCCTTGCTGAACGGCATGTTACTACACATCACCAGCAGACATACCAGTTCTTATAAATCATACTCTGCCATGCACAAGAAAGGAGAATGAATCAGTAGAAAAGTAAAAAAAATCATTGGTGGGCTTTTGAAGTAATGTTAGAGTCGTTCTTAGGTGCCTGCAAGTGTGATTAGACTGTGATGTATACGTGTACTTCACCAGTCATGGAAGAGATTAGAGCAATGTACTGTATTTTAATAATAGAATGATGTACTCCAGGTAACTTTGCATCCCAACGTGGCACAGGCTCTGAAGCCCATGAATTCTAGAGATATTTGTGATCTCTGCCTATTGCTATATATACCCCAGGTTTTAGGTCTGAGCCTCACAGTGAAGAATTACCCAGCAGCACCAGGATAACACTGGAGGATGTTCCCAGTGGCTTTGGGAAGGTCTGCCAGAATCTCAACCATGGTGCCAGGCATTTATGAAAGAATCAGGTCCTGTGTTCTTATAGCATTTGGGAAGCCTTGCATCTGAAAAAAACAGGAGTCAGCATCATCCTTCCCTTGTCATACTTGAGAAATTTAGATCCTTGAGGAAAATCAGTACCAATACTGATAAATTAATGACTTGTCTACCCCACATAGTGCAGAGAACCCAGGCACTGTTCCCTTCTGCTATATACCCAGCTGGTACACCACAGAGCAGAGAGAACACATCACATTTCTCAGCAGAATGGAAGGCACTTATTATCTTAGGCACAGGCATGCACTGCTGTGAATATACCACTTCCAGTTCCAGAAGGCATGTGAATGATGATGGATCAAAACTCTGATGCTCGTTTCATCACATGGTCCAGTCTTACTCATAATTCCATCACAAACCTATCACTCCATGAATTCTGCTGCATGGACAGAGGTCAGTAAACTCCCTGTGTTAGTCACAGAGCCTGTCAAGATTTCCTGAAGTGACCCTTCCTTCAAGTATTACGAAGTTTCAGGAGAAAGCACAGTTTGCCAGCAAATTTGCGTTAGCACTATGTCCTCCAGCTAAATCCCTCCTTGCAAGGAGGTCTCCTGCAAGACAGGGGTGTCCCCTTTTATCTTGGAGTGCATAAGGTCCAAGTCTCTCAAAGAATTACTAACAGACTGCAATCAAGAATCACAACCAAGTCCCCATCCCTTTTCCCTCCGACAAGCATTAACAACATGTGAAACTCAAACACAAGCAGTAAAAACCTGGGAAATGTAAGATGTGGGCAGCCCGTGCTACTCTAAATACAAATTTGAGAGCCCGGGGACAAATCCTCTCGGAGGGTTTGTGTTCAGCTCCTCTCCTGGGGCGGCCAATGCTCAGATAAATGGGCAGGCAGCGCTCAGCTTGCTTCCCTTTGGTTAATGTGTGGCCTCAGGCTCTCTTTGCTAAGCGCTATTCTACTCTGAGCACCCATCCCGAATGTCAGCGTGATTCATGTCCATTTAGCCGCTTAAACAAACAGGGGGTTGGTTGCATATTGGCATCTGGGAAAAAAAACCCTCACAAGTGTCCCTCGTAATTTCAGCTCGTGAGTTTTAAAGTAGGAAGCTTCGCTGAGAAACGAGTTGCTTCAAGAGATTTTCTCCTATTTTAGGCTAACAAAGTTACCTGTCTTTTGTGGGTAAGAGGGACGTTTTTAACCTCGTTTATTTTTTGGTTCATCGGTAACTCTAGTACAAGAGATCTATGCAATGCCATAATATTTGCCGACATGCACGTGGGTCCTGAACCCCACACAATTCTGCTATTCCAAAACTTCAGGGGCTCATTTCAGTGTTTTCACACCATCCCTCTTTACAGAAGTGCAAAACACAAAGCATGTAAAAATTCAGCCAAACAAAGAGGTGCAATTTGTATCACAAACTAGATTTACTAGATGTTTGTGAAGGCTTCAACATTTTTATTTTTCTACTTAAAATGCTCCTGGGTTTATGTCCAAAATGAGATGTTGCTTCAGTGCCACCAGTGAGTCAGAGAAGCATTTGCTGTATCTCTGCTGCATTATGAACCTTTATATGTTTGCAGGTCCATCCATCCAGTCACCTACAAACCTGATGTAACTAATGTATGTCATTTTTCATTCGACCAGACATTCATTACTTACTCAAAGCTATTTTACAAAAATATTTTCTGCTTTTACTCCTCCTAGACTGATAACTGCAGAAGGCAAACAATATGAGCCTAACTTTTTTTTTTCCTAACAGAAATAACATATAGTGTTGGACTACAGCATCTAAAAAATAGATTTACAGATATTTGAGGTTCATGTTATGCTAGTTTCCTCCTTAGCAAGAAGAGAACAGAGGCTGAGACGTTTACTTTTCTTTTTCCATTTCTATATTTTATCTTTGCAGTTTAAACAACAGTGTAATGTTTAAAAAGCACAGCACTGTAGGTGTGGTACATGGTATTGCATCTGGACTCCATTTTCAAGAAGTACCATCTACATGACTGAATTTGGATCTAGTTTGGGGAGAAGCCAGAATATTTCCAACACTTCACAGTTTTAAACTTGGCTATTTTTCTCTTCTTTTGTTTATAAAAATCATGTAGATTTATGAGAAGAAAAAGCTGTTCTGACTGTGATTTGTTTATAGTAAACAAGATGGTCAATAGAGATTTGGACTTTCAGATATTTGATTGGATTTCAGTTGTGTCTCAGCACAGTAATTGATTATCACAAAAATAATTCTACCTTCAACTGAAGTCTATCAGACCAGACAATTCAAAACATTTTTCAGAGCTGGGCTATTTTAACCACTTCACAAAATGCCAATCTACCAGATGGAGAAAGAAAACCCTAGCAAGAAAATAATGGGAAGTTTCTCCATGGATAAAAACATGTGTTATGTCTATATGTGTGTGTATACATTTCACAGAAAAAAATGCCATGTCTGTGTTCACATGTGTGTGTCTGTGTGCAGTGTAACAGTTGAAGGGTTTCCATTTGGGAAAGTTATTTTAAGAAAACTGGCTTTTTTTCATGTTCATATAGGTTTTGTTGGCATTCCTATGGAAACAAATATGAAAGAGTGAAAGAAGCAGTTCTGCTATCATGTGAATTAATGAAGTCGACTCGCTTATGAGTTTAGTCTGCTGGTTACTTATGTTAGGGTGAGAAGGTCTAGCTACCATTTTCCCAACTATTAAAGTGTCAAAAGGGATCTCTCTCCATGAAGAGGGAAAGAACAGCCAGTGGCACAACTGTGAGGTCACACACACAGACAGACTCACTCCTTCCTTTCCTCCATCTCCTTTGCCGCTTCCCATGTGGTTGCACAAGCCGAGTTTCCCAAGGAAACCGTGCTAAAAAGCATCTCAAAACATAAATATCAAGACTTATCCTTCCCCTGTGAGAAGGGCGTCGTTTTACAGCTTAATGAACCGCTGGGAGGCAGCTGGGGGGTGTTATTTTCTGTTTCACAGAAGAAAGAATAAACATCACAAGCACTTTTTTTTTTTCTCCCCACCAGCAACTCCGGAGTGAGAAAACGTGCGAAAAGGAGTTCATTTAGTGGTGAGAGACATCACTGCCATAAAGGGGAAATAAAGCTTTAGAGTTGCCATGCAAGGAGGAACATTTTCCCTTCCTCTTAACGATTGTGCTGGAATCTAAAGCACTTGCCAGGTCAGGGGCACGTGGAGAGCCCCTGGCACGCTCTCACCCCTGTTCTTACACCAGGCAATGCCCACAGCCAGATTTTGGTGTTTCTGATGCAAGTCAGGCATTAGCACAGCCCAGGGACTGCTCCCCTCAGGCAGCCTGAATGCAGCCTCCTGTTCCTGAGGTTAAGAGAGTTCACCTCCGTGAACTTGTGTGATATCCTGCCTTTTGCCTTCCGGGGTGCCAAACAGCCTGAATTCTTTTTTTTTTTTTTTTTTTTTTTTCTTTGGAAGTACAGATGTAGGCTGCAAATTCAGCTCCTAAGACTGCAGAGGTGCCAGAGCACATTGTTAGAAAGGCCTCTTCTACTTCAGGTCAAGTAAAGCAATTTGTACTGTACCGACTTTGTTTTCAGAACGTTATTTTAAGCAAGAGATGCTTTACTGAGATTTCAGGCTCTCCTGATGCACAGAAACAACGACCCAAACCTGCATCAATTAGGCACATGTATTAAATCTCCTGCTTATTTGAAACATCAGTCTTACGTGGCACCTTAAATCTCAGCCTTAACCAAAATTTCTGATGGTACTGTCCCTTCATCAGTGCTCTTTCTATTTGTTTGTCAGGACATATACTTAACTACATATGCTTTTAAAGCCAAAATCAGAGTATTTCATGGTTTTTAAGTAGTTGCATGTAAGATTTGTAATTTTTGGAGTAGCACAGGTATGTCAGTTCTCCCCAGACTGTTACAGAGTTTATTTCAGTGGAGTTGGTATCTGTTATGAGTAGGATTGGAGATTAGTTAGCGGGTCTTAATTCCAAATTACTTCACCCAAACTCACAGATGATACACTGTGTATGGTATTAATCAAGAGATTTTACATAAACTAGATCACAAAATTAATGATTATCAGAGAGGAATGGATAGAATTACAGATTGTAAACATCAATTATTTTATTGATGGTTGGTGCTGGAGGTTTGTTGTTTGGCCTTTTTGATTGTTTTTTTTTACCGTATTTGAGAGCTCACAGATGCCAACATGGGGCAAACAAGAGCACTGTGCAAACCCTGCAACAGAGCCTTTATCAGTGTGACTCGGTACGAACTCAGCCCTCAACAGCAGATGCAAAGAGCCCTACAGAGTGAATAATATTAAAATTAGCTCCCTGAATTTCAATTTTGGCCTGCAAAATACAGCAATTTAATATCAGGGGGCACTATTAATAGTATTTTGCCTCTTATTTCTGAAAATCGGGGGGAGGGATGGGAAGAGATACAGACATCCTGATCTGATCCCTGCAGTTCAAACAGGCACAGGTAATTAGCTGTGCATGTCTGCAATCACTCTTAAACAGTTTATGGAAAAGTTCTCTGTCAGACATTACACAACATTTCTCCTGACCAGTATTATTAGGATTATATAGCTATTAAAAGTACATTTTACACAAAGCTTTGTGCGTGTGCTCTCTGGGGAAATGTCTGGCCACAGTTAACTCAGATAAAGCCAATTAAGGAAAGCTTAAAACGAACTTCTCTCTCACATTAAAAACCAAACCCAAAATTGTCCAACCCAAACTCCTGGATTTAAGTTGCTAATTTCTAAACACTGTGGTCAGTAATTAAAAAGGCTGGGTTCCAAAGGGAGGCTGTAGGACTATGAGACAATAAGTTCCAGCACTTTCCCACATACACAAATCCAAATAACGACGTTCTGAAATACAAAATAAAATAAACAAAACAAAAAAAAGGACTTTTTTTTTATTCCTAAATAATGCAGAATAAAAGTCATAAGCAAAATTAAAAAAGGGAGAATCAAATTAATTTTAAAGACTGGTATTCATAATATTTTGCCATTAGCATCCAAATCCTGAAAATAAGAGACAGTAGAGGTTGGTTTGCAGGATCTAAAAATGGAGTACAATTGTATTACCATAGGAGGTTGAAAAGGTATAAATTAGTGCTGAAATAAGAGAAACAATATAAGGAATATTTCTGCTTGATGTGATTTAGCAGGAACATTACAGAGGCTCAGATTAGGTGTCAGGAACTTAGTGGAAATGCACTTCTTGAATCTACACTCACATACACCTTCTCAGCTTCACCAACAAATTTTTCAGATTTGAGAGACTTAGATACATATTCCCACTTCCTGGTCATTTCTAAATAGACTTGTTAAGAATTTGTATCCATATATGTTCTGATTTTGCACCAATGTACAACAGCAAAAGCAGCAAACGACCCTCTGGCATTTGGAGGCCCCTATGGTTTCAACATGAATTTAAACATCCCCCTTTGCAAACAGAAGTATTTAAAGATATGGGAGAATCCTTTTAATTAAGAGCTCTAAAATTAAGTACCAAACAACACATCCAAGTCTGAGACTGAGGAAATGATGTTTGGATCTCTATTTACAACGTTTCTTTCTTTACCTTCTGTTTCCCTCGTCCTTGTCCTGTACCCAACACCATTTTCTTCAGCTAAGTGCTGCGTGCTGAACTGTGCAGAAAGGCAAAATTTGTTCCAGTGTAATTCAATAAAAAAGCTGTTCCCATCCATTAAGCAACCAATATTAACCCTCTTTTAATTCTTTAAATGTACTGTTCTTTGATTAAGGATTTTTTTTGTTGTTGTTGTTGTGCTATAATCTGAAATCCTCTCCATCTGCTCAGAAGAGTGTGCCACTCTTCAGTGGCATCAATAAAGTGGGAAGGATTTGCTCTGGGGGTGTCTTTTTGGGGTTTGCGACTGTTACCTAATGCTTTCAGCACAGCTGTATTTGGCAACTGGCAACAGATAAAGGAAGGGCACTGACTGAGACCTATGGAAAATGTCTGAACTTGCTGGAATGAGACAGATAGTCTGGGCTATTTCCCAGAAAAATTCTTCCATTAGTGATGTTCTGATGATTTCCACCATTATAAGGAATTCATTTTGTTAAGGCAGTAAAAGCACACCCCCAAAGTTTTATTTATTGTCCGCTCTAATTTTGTTATTTCAGTTTAACACATTTATGTTCCAAGTGTAATAGTGTTTTGAATTCATGCCCAGCTTACATTATAAAAATTCATTTGACAAGAGGGTTTTCTTTTAGTATCTAGTGTCTTCAAAAAGGACGAATACAGCTCTGGCATTTCACTTCTCTAATCACATTACTAAACTGTATCAGGAAAACTCGAGAGATTAATGTGATCTGGTTAAAAGAGAATATGGCACAGCTATGATTGTCCTTACTGCCTAGTACCTTCCTTGAAGAGTCCAGATAATGAAGGGCAATAATGACAGCTCTAAGTCTAGTTCAGCATCTGAGAACTTCACAAGAAAAACAAAAAAAAAAGGATCTATCCCTCAGAAGAAACAAGAAAAACATTATTTTTATAGTAGCGGAGATATGCATTTGAAAGATAAAAGCCTGTTTCATACAGAAATGTTGGCATGTTATCCTCGCCATTGCTTCAGAGTCAAAGCAGTTTAGTCTTTAAATGTAATTAATATATTCATAACACATAAAATGGATGTCCATGGATTACAGGATCCAACAATTTTAAGCCTCAGACTCTTCCTTCAAAATGACCAAATTCTGTGCCTCATCTTCCCTGAAGTGTGGAACTGAAGCTGATAACGTGCTGGTGTCTCATGGACACGAAACAAGTTGGTAAATGCACCTCTCCCCTGTACTCCTCCAGCCGTATTTTGTAAACTTCCTGTCAAATCCCTATTTGGTCGGGGTTAAAAAGCAATAAAGATGAACCAGTACACCAGAATCAGTTTTCCCCTCAAATCTGCACCTCCTCCCTGATCCTGTACGATTTCGCTGGCCTTCAACCCCACTTCATGGACTAAATATCACCCTGCTCCCTCTCACCTCCAAGCTCATTGTTTACACAGAGTGCCTGGGGTCCCTTTCCCTCAACACCAGCCAAAATCCAGCTGTTAATAGAAACTCCTCTTGACAGTCTGCAATGACCTTCTGCTTGGCACTCTCTGATCCATTACTGGCTTTTCATACCCTCCAACCCATCAGTCACCCTTAACATTTTTCTGCCTCCTTTATGCTTCTTCTCATTCTTTCACAGGCCTGACTCCCCTCACCCCACCTTTTGCTTCTTTTTCTGTCCATGACCTGACTGTTCTCTTAACTCTCCCTTTGCAGAACCTGTTTTATTGCCCCTCCAGCTTTCACCAAGGTGTGTCATTAAGATCAGTCTTCCCTTTTCACACCAGCTGCACCTGCACTCAGCTCGTCCAAAGGCTTGCACAAGGGTGTAAATTCTGTTATAATTCATCGGGTTTATTCTTGATGTTCAAAATGAATCATTAAACTCGAGATCTGGAAACCAAGCTGTTGGTTCAGAGGAAATGTGTTACAGCTTCAGAGCAGAGAAAACGACAAACTTCCTACAAAGTCCGGATTTTTCTCCCACGGATGATGCTATCTGTGACCCCAAGGCAAATTTTTTGAAACATTAATAAGCTGTATGAGATGAAGGTGTCTCAAAGACACCAGATTTAGCCAAACTGAGAAAGTGTGCCCCCATGTGTGCAACTAAAAATCAGGAGCTCAGTTTTCAGAAGACTACCTCACAGCCAGTAGTAAGGGAATGAAGTCACTGAGCGAAGTCCAGCTTCAGAGGTATCCGAGATGACATATAAAGATGCCAATTTAAAAGGGAAGCTGAAACATTTAGCTTATCTAAAGCACTGTTTTTATAATAGCAGAACCATATTTAAGTAGTGCGTTCACATATGGAATTAAGCTTTATTTACAGCATTCTATTCGTGATTGATAATTCTCCGTTTCCTGCAGATCAGACTGATGAGGCATGTACTTAATTTTGAAATTATTTTTGAAGAGTTTGAGTAAGTTGTTGTGGCCACAAAAACAATACTCACTAGGAAGATCTAGGCTGCTGTGTATTGATAATAATTGAGAGTGGTGATACGTTAGGTGAGGGGAGCAAGCAAGGTTTTACCACCACATTGCTAGGTAAATTAATTAAATATGATGAATGTAGCCTGATAAGTCTATTTGCATTTTTGTCTACCTGTAAGTTTTATTTTTACAGTTCCATGATTACAGTCTATCAAAAGTCTGCCCAGGCAACAGAAGCTAAGTAAACTTTCAGGGAGACATGGAGAACTGATTTTTCTCTTTTGCCTCACTATTTACATTGCTGCTCTTCATCTCTTGAATCCGCTGCAATTTTTTAAACAACAGCACACATGCCATTGCTTCCTTACTAAACCAAACTCTAACCTGAAGCCTTAATATTACAAACAGAACAAAAAATACTGTCAGAAGGCAATTATCTTGAAGCATTTCTTGATAAAATCTGCTGTAGAGATGACATAGAAAATCTGAAAGACACCTAGACCACCCAAGTCTGAGGCTCACGTCTGCACAGAACAAAAAATTGAATCAGATATGCTGCAGGGAGTGGCTCTAGGGGATGCCATGTTCTGCTCCCATCCTTTTGGGGTAAAAGCATGTGATTAATGCATGCAGTTATGTGAATGAGTCGACTCAGTTACAAGCAGTAGAAAGTGGGTGACAATGAGTAAAATCCCTCTCTGCTCATTTCCCTTGCAGGTAATGGGGAGGAGGAGGGATGTTTGGATTTTTTTTCTAGAACTGGATATGTTTTCTGAGCAGGAAAGCTCAGAGAAGTAAATGAACCGTTATCATTTCCTGTCATCACACACCTGATGTTCAAAGCTGCAGCAAGCCCATAGCACCTGTTCATATACCTGTTGCTGGTCTGGCTGGTAAAGTCTGTTTAAGCCTAAGAAGAAGACTAACTTTATGCCAAAAGATACATAAAGGCAAATTAATTAAATATGATGAATGTAGCCTGATAAGTCTATTTGCATTTAAAATGTCTGGTTGGTATTTGTAGGCGCATTTGTAAATTAACCACGTGATTTTTCACCAATACAATCTTCCTTCCCCCGCTGAGTACTTTGGAGAACTTCAATTCTTTTTTAATTAAACTTTAGTAAAACCAAACAGCCCAATTTAAAGCTTGTCAATACCATCCCTCCTTTCAGGTAGTGCAGTTTTAGACAACACAGATACATCAGGTGTCGTGAGACAGAAACCTCGAATTAAGGTAATTTGTTTAAAGATCACAAACATTTATTTAGGGGCTCTTATTTAATCACAGAGCTCTGTTTCAGCAGCTATAAAGCACTTGGCAAGTTCTAAATTGAGGTAAAACATCTTTAAAGGAAAGGTCGATTTCTTGGAGCTTTAGAAAATGATAAGAAGTAGAAGAAGCTGGTATTGTTAATGGTAAAAAAGCAGTTGGATCCCAAAAATGGGACATTGCAGTGTTTTCTTATTCAGAATGAAGGTTATAGAAATGGCAGTGCTCGAATATAAGAGCTTTTCAGGTATTTCCAAACTGAACTGACTGTGTTCCTGTATATTACTGCTCTCAGATTACCACCAGCACCACTGAGAATGCTTTCAGAAATGATTTCACGTGAGGGGTGAAAATCAAACCCAGCCAGGGAAGACTTTCCCATTAACTTCAGAGGCCTTTAGATCAGGAGTAGAACACCAGTGCAGTGATCTTTAGGAAAAGTGATTAAAGAATCTACAGAGAGAGGAACCTAAAAGAAGCAGCTCTACTGAGAGGTGGATCTGAGATCTTTCTTCAGCTTCTATCATGCTGGAAGAGGAATGGGATATCCACAGAAAGAGAGCGGGCTCTCATCATTCCTTTCCCCAAAAACAGTTCCCACTCATCCAATCGTATCCTTTGCTAAACTTGCAGCAATTTTTACAAATCCTTACTGCTCATACAAAGGGCAAACATTTACATTCATCTTGACTAATACTTGCACAGAGAAAAGGGCTATAGGATCCTAACACACTATTTTTGGAAAGTTTGAAGTCATAAACATACATTTAAAACATACTTCTGCCAGGCTATATTCTAAACCTGGCAAGTTCACAGCTAACAGAAATTAAAGCTGGTATGCCTAGATCTTAAACATGGAGAGTTTGGTAATTTTATAAGCATTCTATCATTTCATTGTACTATTCTCTAATTCTCCTGCTAAAGCTTCTATTCTGAGCTATACTGAAAAGAGAAGCTGAGTAAAAGAGAATAGGGCTGCAGATGCTTTGAGGCATTTTCCCAGTATATCTGTGTTCTTCACAACTTCTGTGAGACAAATCTCTGGTAAAAGAGTAACTACCTGGTGCTATTGTACAAATGAGCAGACTCAAAGTTTTGATATTGCAGGTAAGAAATCTTTCTCACTTCCTTTTCTGTTTTGTTGTTAAAAAAAATTTCCAAGGAGTCATTAAAACTTGTTGGGTAGGTAAGGTATTACAAGAGGAGAGAGAAAACATGCTGTGCACAGCACAGTCTGTTTCTCACAGCCAGAAATGAGGGTCAGTTGGAATGAAAAGAACTGTAAGCTCCAAGGAAAAATTTAGGTGGAAGTAAGTAAGGTGTTTTATCATTTTCACCCTTTTCTCTACATGCTTTGAGCCTTTGGGGAAGTGGAGAAAAAAAGTGTTTGAAGATGTTGTTTCAGAGTCCGTTTAATCAACTGCACAGTACCTGGGACTTCAAGAACTTACAGCTATCAGCTTTGGCTGGATTGATGGTATGAGCACAAATTGATAAAAACTCAGTGCTAGAACAGGCAGGTCACATCATTTCACCCTCAATGAGATGCCAAATGTCAGGCCCATCACTGGAGACAACAAGAAATACGTGACCACACGGCATCCATGCAGTTCCCCTTTCCTGCTCTCCACGAGTTCTTTCAGTCCCATCGGCTCCAATCTCAGACACCGCAGGCAGAGCTGACCTGCACAGCCCATGAGTTTCACAGCCACTGCTGGTTTCAGCTGAGACCAAGTTGTCTTTCTGAGCCTCTCACCATGCCTTTCCCTGCTCTTTTCCTACCCCTCCAGCAGCATCTGTTATTCTCCCCAGGAGGTGGAAATTTCGTGCACCTTCCAAATTCACACCATCCTCCACTGCAGCCCAGCATTCACCCCTCTTAAGTAAAGAGAAACAATCACTCTTTTCCCTGTCATTTTTCTGGCTTAGACCTTTTCTTAGGTCAAGGAGAAGTGGAAACTCTTCCTGTAAAGCAGCATTCACCCTGATGAGCGATAGTTGTTTGGGCAGCTTATTTCACAGCTTATTTAACCATAGATAGATCTGAGTCATTCTCCTAACACAACTAAATCACCCACAGCCTGAAAAATGCCTGAAGCAACTGGAGCAATTACAGAAATACTAATCAGGGAGCACAGGCCAGATCTGATCCACCAGAGGTGTGTAGTACTGAGGGTCTGGACCTGAGCAACTGTCCGACCTGGCAAACCATTCCAAGAGCCAGCAGCAAGTGCTGGGTCCAGCTGGAGCACAGGGTTTCACACTATGGATGGTTTGGAAAACAGCAGCACTACAAACATGGGGAAAATATGGGCTTTTTAATAACCCTGCTTTAGAGACAGAAGAAATAATAGTGCTGCTTTCTTCCAGCTGTCCACTAAGGCAGCTGAGTTCATAAACAAAAAGTTCATAATCTAAGTGTAATAGATTTTGCTTCCTCGGGCAACACAGTGCTATGAAAGTGTTTAAAATGGACTTTTCTCTGTGTAATCAATAAAGCTTTCACAGAGAGATTGGTTCTGTTCCAAAGACTTTTTTAGCTGCTTGCACAGGACTCCCGAACACCAAATAAGCCTTTTATCAATTTCTATTTTATAACTTTCTCCCATTTCTTTATAATCCCTCCTCAAAGTACACTGAGTTTACTGGTGAAAGATTTATTTAAATCATAATCTACAAAAACCTACTCCAGCTCATAGTTTGTAGCTCAAATTGTCACTATATGCAACTGAAGGTTTACTGACAGAAAAAAATATGTGTTTTATAGTGTATTTCATGATATCCTCATTTAAAAACGTGTCCATGGAGTATTCTGCAGGTAAAGTCTTACAGCAACGTCCAATATAAGCAGAATTTAAAATGCATCACATAATGACAGGTATTTTCAAAGAGGACATGGGAAAGTACCAGATTTTCCCTCAGAGAGCAAGACAGGTCAGCCTGTTTCCAGCTTGCACTGGATAGTTAAAGATATTTAGCCTGTACCTGACTAAAATACAAATTCACACTGCCACAACCAAGTCAGTTCACTCTTCATCTTGAATAATACAAGGCAATAGTACAGAGCCTGGTCAGTATGTCCATGGTCAGTATGTCAGTATTGCCATTGAGGTGTCTGGGTCATTTTTCTAACTTTGATTTCCATCAAAAACTGGAGGTTTAAATTAACATAACCAAAATCAGAACATTTGCATTCTTATCAAAATAGATTGATTTATATAGATTTTTTTTGTCTTTATTATAAAACTTTATCTTTTACTGTAACCAAAAGGCAAAATTTTGATTGAGCATACCACACCTAAAATTATAAAACCTTAATTTGGGCTCATACATATAAAATATCTAAGTTATATGTATAATTTCTGATAAATAATTTTAATTACTTTTTTGCATATATTTCAGAATAATTCATCTGATTTTATATGATTCTCCTTGGTTTTTCTTGCTCTTGCAGAAGTCAAAACTCCACTGGGCTACCCGTCTGTGCACAACAGAACAAACCCCAACTCTCAAACCCCCTGTACTTGCCCATTTTTCTTGTCCACGTGCGCTTTCTTCGCCACTCAAAATCAAACTGCTCTGCGCAGGTGTTGCTCTCAAGAATGCTCTTCCTCTTCTGAAACCATTATGCTGAATTTCACCTAGAGAAAATGGCCCAAGAGAGAATTTAGGGGATGTCTTACCCCTCGTTCCACAATGCTGATAACTGCCATAAAACCCTGACTTCACTACTTTTGTAATGAAAAGTGAGGGAAGTTTGAGAGTGTTAGGACCTGTTAAGGTGTTAATGTAGCATTTGGCTTCCCTCATATGCCAGACACTTTCTCTAATAGAATTACAGCAACAGAGACACTGAGCATTCATTTTTATACATGGTGCGGTCTCATTTCAGGAACTGAAAACTTGTCTGGATGGGAAGGAAAAATAAGTGCCTTGAGGTTCCATCCTGCTAAATGCCCACAGCTCTCAGAGAAATCACCTACATGCCGAAATTTTAACCTGCTCTTATTCTTCTCTTGACTTCTCTCACAGAAGCGCATTGCAGAAATGAGGCATAAGGAAGGATACCAGATTGTTTGCAGATAAAATCCACTATCGCAAGTCTAATGGTTGCTCTGCACTACCCCCACATGTGGCCACATTTAGTCCATACAAAAATATTCCTGGTGTGGAAATTGCAGTGCCCACAGGGGAGCTACTGCAAAATTGTTGTTCTGGATTATTCTAAAAAACAAATGTAAGAATTTTGTACACAGTGGGAACTGGGGCTGCAGAATGTGTTTTACAGCTGGATCCGTGCAATAATACATCATATTCTAGATAATGTCTTTCTTTAACATGTTTAATCTCAAAATGAGTATTAGGGTTTTTTTAGTTAATGACACATCTCATATAACTGGTCTGATATTTTTAACTGTGAGCTTTACCTCTCTTACTACCTTGTCCAGCACATACTCTTACTCTACCACTTTCAACTCCAAGGATCTCAGAGAAGACTGATTTTTTTTTTCTCTGATCTGTGGAGGAATTACTAAAATTGTATATAGTTTGCTCTAAGAGGCAAGAGGACTCTAAGAGCTCTAATATTACAATTTTTTTCCTCTGGGAAGATGTGAAGGTTGGTCAGTGTAGTCACAGAAAACAGAAAACTGACCATCACATCCTTAGAACTTCCATATTAAGATGGTAAAATATTTGGCAGTGAAAAAGCAAAATGATCTAGAGGAGCAGTTTCAATTTATTTCAAGTATTGATTTCAACATCCGTTTCAACCCTCAGGAGGTGGTATCTGTAGCTAAGACATCCTGGTAGCACATTTTTGCAGCCTACCATAAAATGCCTACTGTCCCTTCTGTTTCAAGTGTCACCATTACTGAGCTCATATTCCCCAAATTAACAGCAATAGTATTATGATTTTGCACAGTATGTCAGAATGATTAACACGCAGCACTGGTGGCTGGCTGCGTTCTCCATGACAATCAAGTTACTGCAGGTTCATTAAACAACGGTGAAAAAATACCTTTGGGGTGCCAATCTGTCATAAAAAAAGGTAACTAATCTACACTGATGGACCAAGACTCACTAGTTCTGTACATATACAAGTGAGTGGGTAAGAATTTACCCTTATTATGTTGATTTAGCACTTAGTTACTTGCATTGCCGAACTTTCCCACTCCCCTAGTGTCAGGCCACTGCTTTGCTGAGCACATCTCTCTTTTCAGTCAGCATTTGCTAAGCTTATTTCTATAGAAGCATCTTTTCACCTCACTACAACTATCTTGCAACTTGCCTGCTAATTGACCTAACCCAGCTGTGCCTTTTTTTTTCTGGAGTCTCTTCTCTGAACTCTACAAAACCCGCGCCCTTCATCGCACAAAATGGCGACTCGTTTCCTCAAACACAAAATGGCGGCTGTTCTACAAAATGGCGGCCCTTTTCTTGCTTAATGTCCCACCCGTGGGACACAAAACTCTTTCCCGACACAAAACTCTTCAGTTTTCTGCGTCTACTTACAACAACCTTGTCACTGCTTCTGGCACTCTGGATAAACAGCTCTCTCTGGTGGGGATCTTGAAACCACACCCCCAGTGAGACATTCGGAGTGTATTTTATTTACCATTTCCAAAACTTTGCTTTAATCTGCAATGTGTTCTCTGCACGTTCCCTGCCACACAGACTCACTTTGTCCTAGTCTTCTTGTCTAACACATCTCGGATGTATTTTTCAAAAATATATTGTTTTACAGTCCAAAAAAACTGCAATGTTAGTGAATGTTGAACCCAAAGCAAACATTTATGAGAAATGTGGCTCGGGGAACACTCCTACTGACATGGTTATTATATGTTAAATCATAAACTTCCTGAGAATCAAATATAAGATGCTCAAACTGAAAAAGGACAAATGCTACACTTGATTATATTAACAGTAAGAGCATGTGTCAAATCAGCACAATAATCCTTCTGCTCGGGTTTCAGCAGCAGGACTGATTGGATTCAGTTTGGGACATGACATTTTAAAAAGACAAATTGAAAACCAAGCAGATGAGAACAACAAAGATGACAAAAATGGCTTAGAAAATATGATTCAGAAGGGTTTATGCTTTGCATTCTTTTCACATGCAGAAAGAAAATTGAACTTGAGAAATATCCCCAAAAGAAAGATGAAGTGAAAAAAAAAATGGCAGTTTCCTCCAATGCTAAAATTGCTGTGTTTATCACTTTCTGTTTAAAAATTTGAGAGAAGAAGAGAAAAATGAACCAGAAGAAAAGTAAGGTTATCTTCCTATTTGTTATGACACAACATCATATAAAGGTGTCATAACCATGGAATGTGAAGAGGTACACACTAAAGGTGATCTGAATGCTTGAGTATTTTCATGGGGATGCTGTGGGCAGATCTCTATATTCTGTGGTTGTAAGGGAGAACCTATTAATTAATTAATTAATTACCTACCCTCCCTATACAGCTAAACACAGGGCTGAATAAAGGTCTTGTGTTTCCTGAAAGGGCATTATTTCTTTTCTAGTATTTCCAAGGTCTTGTATAGTGATCAACATTGTGATTAACATTTTAAAGAAAAATAATTTCCTTCACAAAATAACAAATGAAGCCAGAACACTTTTTTTTCCTCCCCTCTCTCTCCTTTCCCTGCAAATATTTCCCAGAAGAAAAATAAAATTAAAAAAAGGGAAAAAGGCATCCAGTGCTACCAAAATGAGACCCTGAATGTTTCATCTTGCAGTAAAGGACTGACAACAGCGTGAACAGCCAAGGTCAGTCATTCTGGTCAAGATGGAATGAGCTCTTCTCCCCTGGCACCCCAGGGACCATTTGCAGGTGATGTTTAACAGAACTAGTGAGGAATTCAGGCTGTGAGGTCTCCATGGTCCCACTCCCTGAAGGAAAATGAATTGCAGTGGGGAGGAGTGATAACAGCAACAGTTCACTCAGAAGCTGCATTTCTGGAGCGGGTTTAGTGCCGAGGGCATTTTCAGGGATTTCAGCTCCCAAACTTCATATGTTTCTAGCAAATGTCCGTAAAATGGGATTTTTCAGAGACTGGTGACTCGATAGGCAAATTTCATAAAGATGGAAAAAACTCATCCCAGGCAAAAGATTGTTCCTCTGATCCTAAGCCTCTGCTCCACCATACAGAGGATATGAGATCATTTGGATTAAGTGGTTCTATGATTTTATTAGCATGGGTAATAAGAATTTTTCCTTAATTCAGAAAATGGCTATTTTAGCTGAAATAGCAGGGAAAAGATATCTAAAAGGGGACAGTTTGCATATGGTGGAGAGAAGGAGAGAAGGTCACATGCATTTTAAAGCTATGAAAGTACCTGAAAATAAGGTCTTAGGTAAAAAGTGATAGAGGACTGTGCCAATAAGGAGCACTAAAAACTCTTCCATTCCTATTTATGGAAAACCAATTACGTGAGGTAAATGTAACCACTTAGAGTCCTTTCAGACTTAAAGGCTGAAAGGCAGCAGTCTAAACTGAGTGGCAATCTAACTTTAGGTTAGAAAACATTGACCCAAAGTTAGCAATATTCACTACTGAGTTTTGGTGAGAGTTGTTTGGGGTGTTTTATTTTTTAGAAATACATGTATGCAAGACTAATTTATGCATTTAGAAATCCTTTTTTTTTTTTTTTTTTTTATAATATTAGACTGTCATTCAACTTATGATTTTCACATCACGTGTGAGATGTTTCCAGACCGGGGAAAAGAAATGCATCCCTAATTCTGTATGTACACGCTGTCCCCTCCCCACCCAGCTTCCCCCACGCTGACACTTGATGCTCCCTTGTTTGCCTTCACCACCAGAGGGACAAGAACATTATGGACTGCAAACGCTCAGACTAACAACAGCAACAGATGTTTATTGCTTCTGAGGAGCCTGCTCCCCCAGCACTAAATTAAGTGGTTTAAAATAAACAGATAATAAAGCAGGAATGCCACGCCATAGATCTGTCACACGTAAAACAATGTAACCACCTGGTAATTCCTGGGTGTTTATTCAGTGCTGGCACTGTAAACAACCTGACGGGGAAATGTTTGTATTCATAATATCCAAGAGCAGACAAGTGGCTCTAATGCATCACAGAGTTTAATGAATAAACACCCGGCTGCGGGGCCTGAAAACGAGTCTCAGAAGATGAAAAGCTTAATTTTTAAGTCGCTACTCATAAAAGGTTAAATATATATATATAGTAAAAACCCTAAACCAGGAAATCGACAATTACTTAGCAAAACATGAAATCTTTTAGATGCTCTGTAGCTTCAGACTGGGACAATTTTTGCAATCCTTTCATTACTCTTGTTTTGAAGACTGCTGCGAACTTTACCCTATTTAATGATTAGAAATCCACTTCTAATTTTCAGAGCAGATTTATCTATGGCTCGTTGAAACATATTCGTGTGTGCCTTCTGCCTCTGGTGCCCACACTTCTGACGCATTTTTAGCATGTACATAATATTGTGTGTCAGTCTGCCCCATGTGAACACCATTTTTCATCCTCTTTTATGCCCTCTGCATCTCCCCAGCCCCGTCTTTCCTGTATGTGGCACTCAGACTGTATAGGGTTCCCCAGGTGAGAGCCCATCCACCTTGTGCAATAGTATGATTATTTTTCTGCTGGAATTACCTTGCTGGACGCATTCTACAACCACGTCTGCCTTTTCTTCACTGTTGTGTCTTCTCGGCCTCTCATACCCCTTCTGGTGTTTATAGCAGGTCCTTCTTCTCTGTCATTTCTTCCAGATCATCTGTTCAGTTTCTGATCTGAATTCTTGTTACCTGTCACCAAGAAAATATTGCCTAGTTTTGTAAATGCTATTATTTCAGTTTTGAAGACATTTCAGTTCTCTATGAACGATATCCCAATTTTCTATTTCATTGGCCATACCCTTGATTTTATTCCCTTTTTTTATACTATTTATTTATTAGATTAAAACATATTTGAAAACTTTTAAAAATAATCTTTACAAAACCTAACTTTAACTGTTGTCACATCTGGTTTTACCCCTGTATTTGTTGATTTCCAAATTATAACTGTTTTGTTATATTATTCTTTCTACTCTTTGGGGATTCTTCTTCTTTAATCCTACACTGCTCTGGAAACAATCATCTCATTATTTTTAGAGCTCTTTGAACAGTTCCCCTCCCCTTTCCCACACTTTTTATATACATTTGTAATGGATTTTCCTTTTTTGACTCAAAGAAATTCCAGTCTTTCCCCATTTATATCCGCCCAATTGACTTCACACTAAGAGCTCCTGTGAACCAAAATATGTCCTGTTCAAGCTGACAACTTCAATCACAGTTATGCTCTTGCCCATGATTCTTCTCACTTGAAACAAACCAACTCATACTTAATCTGGATTCTGCATACTTTTCTCTCTCCCATTTTCCTGAGCCATGTAAAACCTTCAACACCCCTGTTGCAGATGTCATTCCACCATTTTACTTTTTTCCAGTGGTGTAATACTGTGTATTTTAATGAATTGACCAAGTGCCTCCATTTTGTTCCATAGGGTCCTGGAATGAGAAAGCAGCCTCTTATTCCTGCTGACATTGCTGGGACTATTTATCCAACTACCATTCTCATTATTAACACTTTGTGCTGTTTCCATTTTGCTCCTTCTCCCATCCAGTAAAAATTTCATTATCTATTGTCATCAACAGATACAGAAATTAAGAAAAATCCCACAATCATCAGCCTTTATATTTTGAATAACCTGACAGAGACAAGCCTCCAAACATGGCCTGTACCTCTCAGCCCATTGTCTCAGCAAGGACAGATCACTTCTCTAGTGCTTCTTCCAACACCCCAATTAGCTTTCTCCTTGTTTTTATTCATTTCCACAAGCACTAAGTGTTTCTTACTGAAATTACCAAAAAATAAGAACATCAACAGTCAAAAATAATGCTCATTTTAAAAAAGCTAATTCCACTTAGTTCTTGCCACAACACAAGCACTATGAAGGAAAAACAGAGATAAAATTAATATAACACATGAAAGTAATTTTATTTCTCTCGATTTAGTTTGTGGCTGAAAAATAATTTTATCCATGAAAGAAACAAAAGATTTAGTTTTCACTAGAACTTGGAAAGCAAAGTCATCAGCAAGAAAGCAAAACTGTACTACAGTAAGACAATTCCAACAGCCTTTCCTGTGAGTACAGTGGTCTGTTTACATAATTATTGCACTATCAGGGAAACAATGCTGCTAGGGTCCTTTACCATTGAATTCAACTTACACTGATTCCTTTCTTAGTGATATTGATGATTGAGTGTGATCTGATTACTCATTAATACCTAACTCTCCCCCTTTAAGGAAAAGAAAGATAATTTTTAAAATTTTCTACAAGTCAATCCAGATAAAATCCAGACTGTTATTACACAAGTGCTTAACACACTCAAAGAAAATTTCTGCCAGTGCTAGGTACTGCATTTTCATACACACATGGGTGAAGGGAATCAAAAGGGATTAGAACAGAAACAGCTGGAAAATACCCAAAGATTTGCTTTCCTCCTTCATGTACCTGTGGGTTGGAACTGTGGAATTTTGGTTTCATACTTCTGGTGCACTTCTTCGGATAAAGAAACTGGAATCACACACCTTGTTCTAGATGTGGACACGTGTTTTCATATTCTTGATTCCTAATAGCCTTTAGTATTTGATTTTAGCTTTTACCTTATTCAGGGAGCATGATTAAAGGAAGCAAAAATCAAAGTACAGTGAAAGCATTTGTAATGGAACATTTCAGAGAAGGAGAAAGCAGTCATTTAAAAATTTAATTCCTTAATCAAAATTCAAGACTCCAGAGCTGTCAGCAGCCACGAATGTTTTTGAAAGGGATGACAAGATGGTATACTATCAACAGATACTCTCCTATATTGCAAAAATAAGCATAATTTATTTCAGAGTGGTTCAGCCAGCAGACTGAGGAAAGTTATTATATACTCAAGGCAAAATAAGCCAAGTGTGCTTTACTTGCTTGTTTGCAATTTGGCAGATTTTAAATTCTTTTGACAACAGCAGGGAAGCTGAGAATAGAACTCAATTTGGGAAGCTGATTGGAGCATTATTTACAAGCAAAGGAATAATGTTAATGGGTTATCTATGAATCATCCCATAAATTTTTCAACCTAATTGGGATACCTACTTCAAGAAAAAAACACTGGAAGAGGGCAGAGCTTGTTTGGTTTAGCTTTAAAATCTTCCATGTCCCAGGGATAATGCCCAGTGCTGTTTCCATGGAGAACAGTCCAGAACTTTCCTCTGTGGTAGCTCCCTGGATAATGTACAAATTCTAAGCCAGCAGTGTACTTTTAGGGATTTAAGCCTAATACTGCTTCATAGATTAAGTAAGAAAATAGCATGACTTTCTGTTATTCAAATGAATGGGAATAGATAATATCTCTGTATAGATCCAGGTAATTTTCCTGGCAGATCAAAATAATTTGTCTGCAAAAACCTTTAAAATTAACCTAGTTGCTTCTGCATTAATGAAAGAATTTCCCCTCCACTGCAATTGTTTTCATCAAATTCTTAGCTGCATAAGTGAAGAAATACATTTTCCAATACAGAATGAGAGCTCTGGTGCTGAGAAATCTCATTCAAAAGAATATTTTTCTAAAGATGAACACTTTATTTTTCCTAAATAGATTCAGATTTTTCACTGGCTCAAATGGCATCTTCTCTGCTATTTTGAGGTCAGAAGATTCCAAGCCTTGGAAACTGTGCAGTTCAGGCTTAGTTTCTTAAGACAACTTACCTTTGAGGTAAGAAATACCCACAGCTGATGGACTTTGCCTGCTGCCTGTTTTGTACAAAAACCACAGTTCGAAACTGCAACTTCATTCCAGGCAATGGAAACTTTTCATCTCTTCCAATAGGGCCAAGATTCCACCTACACATTTTCATTTAACAGACATTCTGGAGAGTCCTCCAAATAAACCCAATTACGTTCTACACATGGAACATGCCAGGATAGAATAGTTAAGAATTAGAATAGCCACTTTCATACCTAAAAAGCACAAAAAGCTGGTACAAAACCTTGCTGATGCAAAAGAACAGTTAATGCTCTGGCCTAAAATTGGTTGTAGGACTTAATCATCACCCAAGAGCTCTACTGGATTTGGGTGAATGCATTAAGCTGCAAACATTTTCCCTAATACCATTCCCATTATGGAACTTCAGTGTAGCAAAGAGAGGGAATTTCAGGGTAGGTTTTAAAAAAGAAAGATTAAAAACTTGACACACGAGGTGTGGGCAAACACTTCAAATCCAGAGGAAAAACTGCTGACCACCCTTTTAACTTTTCTCAGGATAGGGATGGCAGCACAAACACTGTGTGCTGGGGCAGGAAGGGGAATGTTTTTGAAGAGAGGTTAGGAAACACAGCTGGAATTGTTTGCTGGAGGTTGCCAGTTTGGGTAGGGATAGGAAAAAGGGCTATTTTTTCTGAAGTTCCCTGACTGTGCAAACCCTGCGCTTGATAACGTTGCCCATTTCTCTTGCTTTGTGCACATTGATTTCCCATCCACAAAGCTTTGGATGCTCCCATTTGTCTTCTGAGGGGAAATCTATCAGAAACATTGGTGCCCTCTCCTCTGAGGAAAAGGAGGAAGGAGGGAAGATCAACCAATGCCTTTCTTCCCCTCCACTGCAAGTTGTGCAAGAGCAAATTAGAGAAACTCCTGCTATTTATGGAATCAGTGGAAAATGTGACAGTGGAAGAGTGAAGGAAAAATTAAAAAAAAAATTAAAATGTGGTAAGAGCAAAAGAGGCACAAAAAGAGAAATTGGAAGTGTAACAACAGCTAAATGTAAGGAAAAAAAATACTTCTTTTTTCTTAAGCAGATTGGTTTGGTCGAGTTATATTCCAATATAATCTCACTTGTTACATAAATTTATACTTCAGCATAACTGTAATCAGTCTGACAAATGGCATATTACAATTTATATTTATATTTCTGTGTTTTATCCCCTACTGTCTTAAATAGCAACCTTGCTGACACTGAGGAATAGTGAACACAAGGCACACAGTGCTTCCTAAATCCACAAATAAGTAAGGGTAGAAATAAATTTGTCCCCATAATTAAACAAAGGACAGACAAAATGGGTTTTAGGGACTCTATTACTATTGACAAGCATGATGGGCTTCATTACCCACAACATCATTAAAAATGTTACTCTGCCTAGAGAGTAGCAATCCCAACAAACTTTTGGTAATACTTCTCTTTTTTGATAATACCTTTCAAAATGTTTCTCCTTACAGCATTCATAGAATGAATCACTCTCACATTTCAAGACTAAAATAATTCTCTCTCTGAGTACCTAAGGCCCACAGCTTGTGAGGCTGGGTTTTCTTAGGAGAAAAGCTGTATTTCTGTAAGAAAATGAAGAGAGCTGCCTGTCCATAATGGTAGAAAATCACAGCTTTTGTTTCCTTTGGCAACACAAGACTGAAAAAGATGAATTTATCACTGGAGAATCACATCTGTGAACACAGCAAGCAGAAGCACCACATAGCAATGAGCACATCTTACACATTCCAGGTTCAACTCATCCAGACATAATGAGGAAAATCCAGAGGAGACCACAGAATGATTCCTAGTCCTTTGCTCAGGAAGCAGAGATTTGTTTTCATTTCTGAGGAGAAGAGTATATATTTCTCCATCAAACAGGGACCAGAAATGCAAATGTTTGAAAAACAAAGCATGAATTCAAAGTAATAGTAGTGGCTCTGATAAAACCCTAAAACAAATATTCATAAAGCAGACAGTATAAAGCCCAGGAACAGACAAACTTTAACATAGAAGTATCCAAATTATTGCAGCAGAGCTCTTCACAACTTTTTCACGAATCTTTAAATACATTTTAAGGTGAAAACACAGAAAACTGTCTGAAAAGCATGAAGAATTTTTTCACAGTCATTTAAACTGTAATCTGATAGTTAAAGCAAAAGTGAATAAATAGGATTGTTAAAGCTAAAAAATCATGGCTCAGTTGAAACTAATGAGGGTAACACTGAGATCAGGGTTCAGAGCAGTAATTTATAAAATAATATATTAGTTCCAAACATACTGCAGAGTCTAGATTGATTCTCTTCTTTCCTACTTAAATTAAAATCTTCCATCAAATACTTTACCAGATGATGCCACCAGGGCTAAAATATTCAACAGGAAAGACAGGGAAGGGAGTAAGGTTTGGAGTAAACATGGAGCTGGGAGTGCCTGCTCTCCCAGCTATGCCTGTGTTCTCATCTACCTCTCTATCACCATCACCCAACGCTTGAATCAAGTTACCTGAGTCTGGATCATCTGCCCCATAGGTCTTTCAGTATAATTTTGACTCAGAGTTTGAAGAAAATTCCAATTACTCCAAAACTCTTCAGTAAAGCGTCTTCATTTAAATATAGCAAACATATTTTCGCTACCAGCCTCCAGAACATAATGATTAATTCTTGCAAGTTTTCGGTGAGCACCATCTGGCCGTGGTGATTGTTGCTATTTTACTTATCAACACGTTTGAGCCAATTTTCTTCTGACAATTCAGGCTCTGACAGTGCCTCCCTGCCTGAGAACAGGGGGTGCTTGGTGTTCTCCCCACATTTGCGGTACCCACGGCGAGTGCTGCGAACTGTGGAGCAAGATGGGGAACGCATCAGCAAGGTTTGTGTGAGGAAACAACTTCAGATGGTGCTTTCCTTCAAAGGAAGGGGGATCCTTCACATTCAGCAGGGGAGTGCTCTTTCGAGAGGTGCTGGGGTACCCACTGAATGATTCTTGGAAGGCATTTGCTCCTCAGGGAATGGAACTTGCACTGAAGGCAAAACCAAAAACGCTGTGGGACAGATGGGAACCCCCATGGCAGAGTAGGCATTTAAACTCAGGAGATCCCTAAGTCTGAGAAATAATAAGAGGAGTGTGAGAAATTAATCTTATAGGAAGAAAGGTGACCCATCTGAAATACAGTTAGGTGAGGAAAAGAGGAAGTAAGACATGAAGCTGTAGAAAAATGTCCAATTAAAACAAGTAAACTTGCAGATGATTATAGGTACGAGCTAAAGGAAACCCCCAAAACCATATGTAGATTGTTCTGAGCTGACTTCAGGTTTTTTAGACAGTATTAAATCAGGTCCGTTCCTGGTAATTCCTTTTGAAGTCTTCAGCTCATTCCAAACACCAACTTCTACACGCTCCTAATCACACCTATGGATTCACAAATATTAAACACAATCAACTACAAAAAGGTTCTCAATCAATAGGTACAGAGAGGGAACACTTCTCATCTAGGGGATCAAACATCATGCTGTGAAAGCTGACTTTCTAATAGTGCATTGCATATTTTGCCTTGGGCTGGATGGTGAATATCAGGTATTTTAGGGAACTAAAACCAAAAAGTGTTAATGCACAATCAAATTTAGGAAGAAACATTTTGGACAAATGCCTTCAAATGACATTGTTCAGAAAATATAATTGGTTGGGTGAGGATTTGTATATCATTTGCTGGAAAAAGTTTTTGTAAGAGAAATAATACATATGCACTTGGTTTTTCATATTTGCATTGTGATCATTAAGAAGAGCAGCACAGAATCCTCACTGTAATCAGTGATATGTTATGGAAGGAATCATTGCATGCTGCTATATTTTACTTTTATGTGCACTTACATCTCTACTTTGAACTAATATTTACCAGCAAGAGCCTGTGTCCACTAAAAGATAATGTTTAAATTACATATTTCCAGGAAAAATTCCATACTGCCAATCACCACCTACTGTCACCAAGCAACTTACCATGGGCAGGGAGGATCAGAAGAGCACGTGAAGAAAGGTCTAGAAAACAGGGAATAAGGACTTGGTTCAAACCTCTCAAGGAATCTACTTTTTCAGAACCATCAGAAAAACTCCACAGCTTTTCTGAGGCACCATCTTAAAAGTGCTGTGAAATAAAAGCTGCTTTCAAACCTGTTGCAAGATTTTATTAATCTGTTATCGTTGTGTGATCAGTTTGGAAGCAGAAGAATTCCTCCACTATCTGCAATCCTGCAGTGTTAAAGGAGCACGAGCCTCTTGGGGAGGATAGATCATAAAGATGTATTGACAAAAAGTAGTTTAGATTATTTTTTTTTTCTTTTAAATTTATCTGAGCTTTGTGCCAAAAGTGAATTTCATCACAGTATAAGTGAACCAAGTCAAAGTGGTTCAAACCAGGTATGGTTAAATTTCTTTCTCAGCAGTAGCACCTAGCAGGGTTTCTAACAACTTTTTTGTTTTCCTTTTAATGAAACAAGTAAAAATAAAAATAAGACCATGACTATGATTAAACCAACCTGCACAATGGGAATGCCAGGGTACTCACTGAAATGCATTTAAGACCACAGTGTTTCCTTTAGGAAGAGAATATTTCTCTACAATAAAATCATACAAATCACACCTTTTTAAAATCCTGATTAGAAAAAAAGAGTCACATTTTATCTCCCTGAAAACAACAGGTTTTTGTTGTTTTTTTTTCTTCTCCTAGAAAAAGAGAATTGAAACTAAGAAAAATAAACAATGTTTACACCTGTATTATTGCTTTAATATATGGAGCCTTTGTTAAGTTTAAGCCTATTCCTTCAATAATCACTAGAAAAACAATTCTCCACCCAGAAGCCAAACTGCAGCCAAGGAACAACAAACAAATTTGCACCTCTGTCATCAGGCAATCCTGTGAAATTCATTTCCATACCAATTTGGCAGTTCTTTCCTTCAGTCCTTACTCAGGCCACTTCTCTGCTAGCGAGAACAGCTCTGTCTGATAAGGCATGTAAGGTTTTACCTCTTCTGCCTGCACACGATTTCTAGAAAACAAAGAAAATACCTTTTAAAGTCGAATTAGCAATTCTGATAGCACGTTCCTTGCAGCAAACACAGATGTTACAAAAGAGTCTTCATAAGAACGTAGGGCTAAAACATAAAAGGCTAAGGGTTTCAAAGATACATATACCAGATATTGGAGTATCACATATATTCAAAGGCCAAGGAAACCAAGTGCTTGAAAAGCCCAGTGTAATCCCAGACTTTACCTGCACAGGCACCCTCTAAGCCTTTCATGCTGGAATTCCCAAGCTGCCTCTTTCCCAAGCTCTCTGTTTCAGACACAGGAGATGTTTCCCCATCTCCTCACCACTCCACACACAAAATTGTTTGGAGAGTAACCCCTTCAATATGCAGTAAGAAGTTCGACAGGAGTATGGTGTGATACATGAGGCAAGAATTTAGTCTTCCCTAATTAAGAATAAAGGCCTAAATACATTACAGCCACCGTACTTTTTTAATTTGTCTTAGCTGCAAATTAATTTTCTCAGCCAAGGCTCATTTCTAATCTTTGGGCTATAGGAGAATCTGGTTTTAATGAATACCTGAAATAAGCAGTTGTCTTTTATTTTCAGAATTTTAACTACTTGACTTTCTTTTGGTTTAGAAGCCTGAAATCACACACATCTCCCTCTCAGGGCTGCCTGAGGATTAACAAAAATAAACTTCAATCATCTTTATGCTGATTTTTCCTCAAACATATTAGGAACTAAAACCAGAACTGTGTAGATGATACGAATTATCCAGGATTCCAGTGCTGAGCAAAAGCACATCCTGTGGTTCATGTAAAGGAATTTAGAAGATAATGGCTATCCTATTTCTCACTGTACATTAAACTTTCAACTGCTTGAACATAATCAGCCTGATTATTCTTGAGCATTCAGTCGAGTAGAAAATTAACTGCTTGCAAACAATCTGACCCAAACACCGGACACTGGTACAGCCCCAGATTGCAAACACTATCTAATAACACGATTTTCCCTCAATTTCATTTCTGTTCCACAAAAAACACTACAGACTGCTTAAAATAATCCCTTACTTCTCTGCTTAAGTGATAATTTAAGTACAATGATCCTACATATTGTGATCCTTGTATTGTGAATGAGGAGGAAAAAAGACCTAGTAAATATATTACAAGTCTTAAGAAAGGATATGTATATTTATATACTGAGTTTCTCATCCTTTAAGCCATCCTTTAACAAAGAGTTATGATGAAAAGGCAATTAAATATTCAATTTTAGATACGAGGAATGAAATCTCAGAGAGATTAACAGACTTGCCTGCTAATAACACAGTAAATATTTTAGTAACATCACTACAATTAATCTGGATCTTTGACTGCTAAGGCTGTTTCCTATTAACTTCCTTTAACCTTTCTGAACATCATTTCCTCATCCACTTACCCTCTCTGTTTCTAGTTGAAGATGTCATGAAGTCCGTAGTCTTCCTGCTTTTGAGGAGGGTTCATATTATTTCCTTAATTTTCAAGTGGAAAGGGAGCATTTCAACAAAAGCAATTTCAATACGTTCTCAGAATATCTCGCTTTGGGGTTTCCAGGGCTTTGTTTGGTTTGGTTTTGGGCTTTGTTTTTTTGTGTTTGCATGGCTTTTTTAGGGGAGAGGTGTTTATTTTTAAAATAATACATACAAAGCCAGATGCCCAGGATGACAGAAGTTTTACAGGCAATCGGCTGGGAAATTGTTTTGAAAGGCAGGGAGGAGAAAAAGAGAACCAAGAAGTGAAGTTTTCTTTAGCCTGCTAAAGCATAAGGGCTACAGTGAGGAGATCAATAACTGGCCTACTAGATAATGACTTTTCTGGCTCAGTCTAAGGCAAAAGCTCTTTCCCTCTATGCCACACGTCCTTTTGTTGGAGTTCAGAGTGAAAATTATATTTTGTGCTGAAGTGACTGCATGGTCACATGACACAGTCCGGTGTTCTCTCACAGTTTTCAGGGAAGAAAAGTTACTAAGCATTACAAACACAGGTACCAATTAACACAATCAGGCATATTTTTCCACGGGTTCAATTTAACTTTTTTCCTAGCAGTGCAGCAATGACTGTTCTGAACTGAATTGTTGTGTTCAGCGTCTCCATCTACATTGGCTGCCTTAGGTATACGCCAGCACTAGCATTCAGCCTAACATAAGAATCAAAAAATTGCCAAGACATTTTAATGATGGAAATGAAATAAGACCATGTTTTCTATTTCAGTGATCCCACCTGACAAGAAAGTCAAGGTGTGCAGCAGAAGGCAGGTAAGGTGGTGCAGTCAGTGGTTAATGAAGTGCAGTGGTTACACATCCAGCGTGGGAAAACAGGCAGAACAGAGCAATCACCTCTGAAATTAAGATGGAAGTTTAGTTTCTTCCTCTTCTGTTAAGACTGATTACTGAGTAGCCTAAAAGGTTGCCAGACAATTTTATATTATTTTATGAAACTTTCATAGATCCATATTAATCAGTTGAGTCTCTGCTGCCACTAAAATTGAGGGAAATAACACCTTTTTAACACTGCCTAGAATCATAGGAGATAAAACTCAAATATGCAGTCCCAATGAGCAAAGGAATTTGCTCCATAAGTCCACCTTCCATAAGTCACAAAGACCAAAATCTTTTCAGAGCATATCATTTACTTTCAGCCTTGCACGGTGAGCCCTCAGCTCACCGGGGATCAAAAGGTGCCCCACTAAATTACAAGGAAAAAGGCTGTATTCTGTTTAGGTGCAATCCTATTAGTCATAACAAGCCTTGTGTGCATCCACTGAGTTCCAGACAAACCATCTGCAGCAGCATCCTTTCTCAGAGGCTATCCCAGTATCTTATCTAATAATTGCTCCGTGACTTTAGAGGACTTTTTTCCCCCTTCCCTCTAGCAACAAATCTACTAATCTTCCAAATCCTTATTAAATTCCAGATTCCTCTACCTCTTAACACTCCTGCATTAAACCCTAGGGCTGCCCACAGGACCAAGGCTGAGTCTCACAAACTGCTTTTCCTCCACAGAACCCCCCTCACATTTTGGGCTTGTGTTCCTCGAACAGCAAAACTTTTGAAGGGCACCATTATACTTCATATTAGGGATAAATTGGTTTCTGATTTTCATCTCTATGCCAGGTTTGAAACAGTTCGAGTTATATAAATGAGTTATTATTCATCCTCCTGGAATGTCCCTGCCCTTCAGAGCTCCAGTTGTACCGTGCTAAGCATTTGGTGATGCCAAAGAGGAACGACTGCTGTCCCAAAAAAACGGTCCGTGAGGAATTCCCAGTGCCCTTCGTGCCTTTAGACAATTAAGGAATTCTGTGTTGGGCTCCAGGATACAAATTCAGTTCAGATGAAAATTTTTCCAGAATGATCCCCTTCCTATTTATGTTCTAACACAACCACAAACAAACAAACAAACAATTTATAAGGAATAAGAGGTATTTAAAAGCAAATCTCTAAACTAAGCCTGTGACTCTCACCCAGTAGTTAAACACAGGAAAGCAGCCACTCTTCACTACACATCTCAAATTAAGAGATTTCCAAACTCTACAAAGTTAAATTAAGAAACTAAACAGAGGGCAATATAACTATATTTTAATTAATTTAAGAGTAAGTAAGGACACAGTCTTTTCCTGGAACTATGGGGTTTTTTTCCCTGATTTAGTGCATAAGTAGGATTAGCAATAGGAAAAAAACACTGAAACTGTAAATGCATTTCTCCACAGGATGGAAACAAAAGGTAATTATTTTAAAACTTGAAAAAAATCCAATCAGAACCATAAAACATTATGTACCATGCATTATTTTTATCACCAAGAATTCCCATATAAAAGGACTGGAGAAAATCATAACTCAGGAGTGGGAAAACAGAGGGACTGTAAAAGTGAAATGGACTTGTGACAAACGATGCTGTGTAGAATATGGGCTCCCAGACTGACAAAACAAAACACTCCAGCACTACTCAACTAGAATAGTGGATATTCCAGCTGAAGCACAGCTGTTTCTGGCCATATCAGTCTTTTAAACTGGCACACTCTGATGCTGCTGAACTTTTTGGGGGTGGTGTGGTTATTTTTTTCCGACAAAAATGGTGTTTTCCAGAATTGAATACCGTTTGTGGTGGCTGCTCATGAGCTCTACTTATGATTTCAGAAGTTCAGTTGGCACTAACTGCCTTTCTAGATACAGGCAGGGAAGAAGTATCTGTTCTTTTTTTAAGTACAAGTTCCTAATATTGCACAGTTCTGGAGCTTAATTAGAAACCTCTCATCTTTCAATAATTTTAATAAGAGCTAAAAAAGAACCCATTTTGACACCAACTATCCTTAGCAGCAACATTTCACAGCATGCAACTGTGAAAAGGTCAACCTGCCAGGCCTTGATAGGTAAAATAAAAATGAGCACGAGGGCAAGGAAAATCATCTTGAGGTGAAACTGCTCTGCTACAAAACCAAAGCCACATGAGGAATCATCCTGTTAGTATGAGCCATGCTCTCCTCAGCTATGAGAGAAGGCATAGCTCTTAAAAATCTCTTCACCACATTAAAGATAGAAAATCAACTAAAAATCGGGTGTTGGCTTGTTCATTACTCAGACATCACAATTACCACAATATTAGGATAATTTAATAGATACATTCCAGATGAGCACCTCCAAACTTCAATAAAACTGAACCAGTGGTTTTCTTGAGATGGCTCTGTGCTCTATTGCCTTTCAAATACTTACTAAAACAGACTTGCCTTCACTATGACAGCTGCCAAACTAGTGAAACCCTGGGGGAACACCTTCTAAGATATGGCAATATGGAGAAATGTTCCTATCCATAGCAGGCACAAGCAATACACTGGTTTCTTTTTATTTATCTTTTTGAAGCACTCAAAATGGCATTGGGAGTCACTCTCCATCAGAACAAAAAACTAGTTAATTTTAGTTGGAAGAATTAACCATGCATACTCCCTGCTTAAATGACTTCTCTGGGACTTATTCTCTGTCTTGCTCCTTTACATCACCATCAAACACCTGTTAATCACCAATCCCTCACTGCCAGCAGGACAGCCTTGCCATGGCTTTGTTTCTCCACAGCTACACTGCCCAGCCACCAGCACCTGCCTTCCAAACTATCATTGACCAAATCAGTGGGATATCAACTGGATAAGCAGACTATGAGTTGGGTAGAAAATTGTCTGGAGAGCTGGAATCCAAGGGCTGTGACCAGCTGTATGAGTTCCAGCTGGCAGTGCCATCCCTTAGAGATCAATACTTGCCCTCAGCTCCACTCAAAGGTGTGTACACGTGGCAAAGGAATTGCCCTGGAGAGACTTAAAACTAACTTCTCAGTGCTCTGTCCAAAAAGTTTCCTACTCATACAAATCCAGTAGGAGGAAAGATTATAAATCAGCTTTACAAATTTAAAGCTGCAAAAGTTACTCCCTCAACTGTTCTACAGCAGTTTCATTATTGGCAACGTTCAGAAGTGACACCAAACCAGGCAGAAAACAAATGGAAGAAGAAACTTTCATTTCAATTAGATAATCAGCAGCCAACACAGCCTACCAAGCCAATTTTTAAACTCAGTTTTGAGGTCTCTAAGAGCAAGTTTGAGTGTGTAAATGGAGACATTTACATACAAGTAATACCAGCTGGTAGTTCTGGCATTTCCTCCGAGTCTCCTCCTCCTTTCATAACTTTATCTTTCACCAAAATAAGACAGAACAAACAAAAGCCACCTTTCAGGCAGAGAAAAGGCATGGTTTGGTCTTTAAGAAAAGATTTTTTTTCAACCTGTATAATAATCTGTTGGGAAAAAATGGGAGCTTTTAGCAAAATGTCACGGTGGTGCTGCAGTGGTTCCACTTCTGTGCTGAATAATGGGCAAGCCTGTTTTGGTTCCCCCTGGCTGAGGGTCATTGCCCACTTATCCCTTTAGGGATCACTGGGAATAATGATGGTGGGAAATGTGGAGGTAGCTGGATAAATAAACACTTGCCATTTCTGGAGCAGGAAAACAAACAAACAAACAAAAAAGGCTATAAAAAGTTTGCCTCTGAATTAGGAGAATGTAAAGGAACTATTTAATGTCTGCTTTTGGTTCAACAGTCATCAAGCTGTATTTCAATATGAACAGGGTATGAAGTTAAAGGTAGCTGAAATTTCAAAATAACGGCATATTTACCTGTACATAGTCTATATTAAAACACACTAAACCCCACTCTTTCTTTAAATCTGTTTGGTATTTACTTCCCTCAAAACAGTCTTATAGTCATTAGATGATTAAATATATGGGGAAATATATACTTTGAATTAAAACTGCATTATTAATTAGGAAGACAAAGCTTTAGCAGTCATTGTCAATACTAAAGAGTCCTTGGATAAATTCAGTGACACAAGAACATGGTAATAGCTGATATTCAATATGCCCCCAAAATAAAGAAGATGTAGTTAAAAGTTTTTCAGCTGTTCTACAGTTGGTAAGATGTGCAGAAAGAGGAGTAAACTAAAAATAGCACAGAAAATTTTACACCCATTTCTCTGGACTTTCAGAAGAACATTTTTTTTACTTTCTTGTAGGTAAACTGAAAAGCTCAGGCAACTGAAAACTCATGATACAGGGAATGAAATGCAGCTTTTTAATCCTGAATCATGATGAGTTATCACCTCAGTTTTAACCTACTCAGTGGAATCTTGGAAAGGGTCAAATCAGCAATCTGAACTTTAAATTGTATTCACAAAAGTGGGTATTTTTTTCTCTTCCCCCTCTCCCCCCAAAATATATCAAGACCAGAAAATGAAAGTTTTGATTTGGAAGAAAATAATTACAGAATTATACTTAGACATAATTCATTAGAAGTTCTAGTAGAAAGAGAAAGGAGGGAAGAGGTTACTAAACTCAATATAAAATCCAACTCAGACTTTCCCCAAAAGCCTCATTTAATTTCCCTAGGATTTAAAAAACAAATTCACACAATAACCTTTCACATATTCCTCTGCCAAATATTATCATTTTTATCTGAAATATTCATCATTACGATGCTTTTCAGAAGTGAATTACAAAGTCACATGCACTGATCTTTCCAAAACCTGACTGCAAGTGTTTGCACATTCCTTCTCTGTGGAGGCAAAAGTAACCCCGTGTGCCTGAGGATCAATAGGAACTAAGCAACAAAACTTGACAAAGGATATTAAATTGTCAATAAAGTCAATAAATATTTCCCACTATAGAGCTAGATATCACCAGCTTATGAATTGTGTTAATACAGGTTTAGTGAAGAAAAAATAAGACTTTACTGCCAGATTGGTTATAAGTTGTTCTGCTCTACTGCCGTGGGTATAAACACTCTACTGCTGTGGGTATAAACACCACATTCTTCACAGCCTCATCCACAAAATTAATCCACTTCAAAATTAAGTATATTCTCGAGTTGGATCAAACAGATGAAAATTCTCTATTAAAACACAGGGATGGCAGCATGGTCAGGCTTTGGAATGAATCTGATTTAAGAATTGCTCTTTGATAATTCTGAAGTCTGTGATCACCTCAAAGATAGTTTTACAAGGCAGTGACAATTTCTCCTCTTGACTAAGGAGCTGAAGGCAGGGTGGCATGGGAGAAAACATCAGTAATCCTGGGTGAGAGCCCAAGGACACCTTTGCCTCTCATGGTGACCAAACCATGTTTTAAATTCTGATCCTGTGAACTAATGACAGCAAGTCAAATCCAGGGAAACCTTCTCCAGAGTGGGTGCTGTGTACATACTTCCTTTCAAATATGGAGCAGATGGTGCATCCCAATTTTATGTCTGCATGTGTAGGATGAGTAGGTTTCTCTTTTGGTTTAATAAATCAGTGGCAAAAGTATTTGGAGACCTTTAATCCAGAACATCTTCCAAAAGAGCTTTTCATTAGACCCAAATTCCTCTGAGACGAGAAAATATTCAAACGCTCTCAAGCTTTTTTCTTACTTGTTATCAAAGCACCGTTTATGACACAAAAAGTGGGTGTTGAGCATGGATTTATCATCTGCCTCTTACCATGTCACACATTCCTGACAAATATTAGCTAAGAACAAACAGCAGATTCTGGATCAGATCTCCAGGGTTGAGTCTATGTGGTTACTGGGGTGGCCTGGCCCTTGCTGGCAGCCAACCTTCCCCCCAGTCAATAAAAAAAGCAGGAATAAAAAAAACTAGAAAGCTGCTTCAAGGTAAAGTCAGGGAGATCATCAATCAAATGGAATTAACCTGGAAAAATTAATTTACTGCCAAATTAAAAGAACTTTAAATCATATTATACATTATTTTTAGATAGTCAAAGACAGGCAAACTGAAGCATCAGGGTGAGGCAGTGCACATCTTCAGAGGAGCTGATTTACCTGTCTTCCCTGAGTGAATTTACTTGCACAGAGTTCCACACTACAACTGCTAAGCTGCTCATAGAAAAGATCTATTTCTTTGACTAAAACTCAAAGCCCTGATAAATAAATCATATTAAAGGAAGAATGAAACCTGCAGCATTTGACTGACCTTCAGTGGCCTGAGGAGATTAAGAAATTCCCAAGGTTAAGTAGTTCCCAAAATATAAAGCAAAAGACTGCTTTTTTTTCAGATCAAATGTTAAATAGGCCTGTAAAATTGGACTTCTTAGACTGGTTGTGAAAGGAGGGAATTAAAAAACCCACCCGAACCTTCAAATGCAATTTTAGAGCCTCCTTTGAAAATCTGGCTTAAAAAGAGAGGAGCTGCTACAATCTTCCCTTCACCTGGAGATTTTAATGGATTAAAACCATTTCAAGCCTGTGAAAAAAAGCCCTACCACGGTCCCTGTCAAATAACATTTTCTTTCCTTCTTTTTCCTTGTTATTACTTCAGAACGTTTTAAGTCTAAATTACAGCAAATAAGGAAATTAAAGTTGCGACTCAAACCCTGAGCTCTGGAATCTCCCGTTGCTTTTGAAACAACTGTATGAAACAGAAACTTTATGCTTAATACATCTAAGCCATTTATTTGCATATCAGTTGCCTGCTGAAGCTCTAATTTGCATTTTGAGCAGATGAACCTGGTTTTACCTCAGCCTGATCTATATATTAGTTATGTTAACCCTGGCATTCTGGATGGCTCTCAATTAAGGTGCCTTGAAAAACAATTAGGATCAAATGTTGTCTGTGCCTGCTGCAAGGATGAGCATATATTTGTTAGCAGTTTTAAATTATTGCTAGAGGCCACAGAGAGATTTATTTGGTTGCTTCATGGGTTTACCTCCAGAACTTACAATAGATCAACTCCTTTGCTTTAGATTTAAGAATTTTCTCCCCATAGTTTCATCTACCCAGCCACTAAAGTGGATAGAGAGTAGACTGGTGCAGATGGTGCAAGGAGTTGATTTTTAATTACATACATGGACCTATCGTGTGGGTTTGACTGCTATTTTCAAATCCTTTCAGCCTGTGGACTAATAGCACACAACATATGTCCTACCATTACACCACTTCCTTCTGGCAATTATAACCACTGCTTCCAGAACAATTTACTTTTACTCACTTGGACATAATGCAGCTGCTGGGAGGGAGATCATGTAACCATCAAGTTTTATTTCCTAGGTCACTGTTGCCCAGAAATTAGAAAGTACTTCCATAAGAGGCAAAACCTCTCCAATCAGGCTGTAAACAAAAACATTTAAAAAAACCCAACTTCTCCTGACTTGGTTTAACTTGTTTCCAACTTAAGTTGTAATTTGTAACAGTTACTTTTTAAAATATATTTAAATATTTCAGGATTTACTCTAGATCATTGTAGATCAGGATACAGGGATCCTTGAAGGATTCTGCACATACAGATGCTGAGTACCAGC
Organism: Myiozetetes cayanensis; assembly: GCF_022539395.1. NCBI lineage: Eukaryota > Metazoa > Chordata > Aves > Passeriformes > Tyrannidae > Myiozetetes > Myiozetetes cayanensis. Next base: position 7,701,779 of record NW_026087456.1, on the reverse strand, counting down.
CAAGAGACAGATATTCATAACATAACAAGCTTCTACAAAATGAAAATATACTCCTCTGAGGTGGGTTTCTGTCAATACTTTGAGCCTCCAAAGGCAAATATAAACAGCAGCTTAATCCTTCTCCCTCCTTGACCGCCACCTTTGCATCCACCCCTCCCCGGTTTGTGGAAAGAAAGGAAAAGTCTCAGATATGAGTACATAAGATCATTTTTCGCATGTTCCAATTCTTGCAAAAAATTGGAAGAAAAATATTGTGTATAAATCTGCCATTCTAAACCACTTTCTGAGCTTATCGGTGCTCAAAGGTACTTACTTTCTAAATTCTCCCTTTATGTCTTCAGTCAAAACAAAATGTTATCACAAATAAACTTCCCCTCCCAGCGCTCACTGCCTGCTACCAAATTTTAATCCCTACCCTGTAAACTTATCTGCACAGAGGTTCTTGGAGAAGGATCTGCTCTGTGCGAGAGAGGTCTACACTTGTGCATCCTACCCAAGATTTTACCCTGGTAAATAAGGCATAAGAATGTTCTTGAGTTAGTGGATCAAAATGACTTTATACTACTTGAGGGTCTTCACTCCTTTGTCCTAAATGAATGTAGGGCCATTTACATTAGAAAATTATAAATGTAAAATCACAAATAGACTGGCCTATAGGCTTGCATAATAGGCTTTATTTTAGGGGCATTTTCAGATAATGTGGCTGAAGATATTGTGTGCAGTGTCCATATTATGAACACACTCCTCTATCCCCTTAATGTAGTGGGCAGCAATAAAATGTTTTGGATGCTGTTCAGTGGTGGCCAAAATGAAACTTATTAAACGTCATCAGATCTGAGGGACCGTATCAGCATTTTAAGAGAAGCCTTGTTAAGATGAAATTCTGCATTTCAGATCCTAGTGAAGTTATTTGACATTTCAGTGTCACATCTAATACTCCTGATCAATAATGTAATACACTGTACACTGGATTTTAGTGAGTGGAAAAATGGGTTTGTGGGCATCAGTTATCTACTGAAGAAACTGCTGTTAACCTGCCTTTGGATTTATGCTGCTTTTCTCTGCTTTTGATCAAATCTACGATAATTTTTATAAGATAAAATAGAGAGAGATGCTGCAAGAATAGCTCATCTGAATGCAAATGAGGTTTTTTTCCCCTACATATCTCTCAGGGCTTATCTTTTTATTACTCTCCCAGAAAGCAGAACAAGTCTGGTTAGAGCCACGGGTTAAATCAGAAATGACTTGACAATCCACTGATAACATGGCATTTCTAGAATATATTCTCTGCTCTAAGCTCCAGTGATTGAGGGTGAATCTTAAAATTGTACCAGCTTCGGATCTGGCTTTTACATGATGACTTAGGAAAATTTAATTGTATTTTATTACCTTTATAGAAATTTTATCTTGAAAATCTGCAATGCACCACGGTCATAGGCCAAAAATAAGATTGCCACAGAGTGTAAATGAAATAGGACTTTTGCTTAAGAGGTTTGTGGTTTGTTTTTAATAATTTGAGTTCTGCCATGGTATCAGTGATGTACTATTAAATAGCTGGATTTCCCAAGAGTCATGTAATGGGTATTTAGGTTCTATTAAAAACAGAAGAAAAATAACCACTCTCCATATAGATCATTAGTGTGACATCCTTTCTGGGCTTTCAGTTTTTCTTATTTAAGTATAGGATAATGAAAAGTATTGAAATGGGATTTCAAAGCAGGTAGTAGTCAAGGCATGGGAAGGTGTGTGTTGTCTGATAATCCCCAACATGAGCAGACAATTTGCTGAAGATAAATTATTTCTTCCAAGAAAAATAACCATTTACCATCTTTATCTTCCCTGGTGTCTCCAGAGAGAGCACTATTAGCTTAATAAGTATAAAGTTACAGCTATTTCAATATATGTATTTAGCAAAAACATATGTAATTTTTAGAGCATGCTGCTGTTGCAGCATTATTTTTTAAGATATTTCAACAGAATAGTCTATGAAGGAAAAGTGTTTCCAATCATAATTCAGACCTCCTTTACCCTTATTAAACAGCATTGCTTTCCCAGTGTATGAATAAAATTCTTAAACTGAATGAGGCACACACTGTTTTCACTGCTAATATTGACAAATATAAACAGCTGAATGTAAATATAGTCTGCTATGCTGCCAATTATCAGAGAAAAATTAGAATCAAAATATGCTGTTAAAAAAAATTAAAATACCTTATTTCTTGAGCCTGGGGTGTTAAGGTTACTCTTAATCTCTTAGATTATTCTACCCTCAGTTTGCCAAACCCTTGTCCTGCTGCACTTAATTCACCTGCCAGTACCATTTGTTTCTGTTGATTTTCCCAATGTACAGCTCTTTCCATTATTGAGCTTTACTCATTGGTAGGTTTGTTTCTTTTCAATCATTGCTAGCAAATGAAATATAAACCAGACAGATCTAGTACATCAATCTGGGGTTTGTTGGGGTTTTTTTGTTCCTTTTTTGGGTAGAACCTACAGGGAATATGATTAATACCAGTTTCCTCACAAAACCATCCCAAGCTTCCCAAAGGTCACTTTTTGAGAGGCATGGGCATGTTGGACCACAATTACATGGAGAGCAGTGGAATTGCTTCACTCCAGGGGGGAATTACAGGAGACTAACTAACCTATAGGTTAGCAAAAGGTGAGCATTAATGGATCCATACATCAATTTAAGTGCCAAGTGTCCATAGGAGCTTTCAAGGGTGATAATGGATTTTAGTATCACTGTAGGGACAGATTTTAATTGTGCACTATAACAGTGCTGTTTGAGCCGTTATATGACTGAATTATTACCATTTCGGTAGCCACTTGGATGTAAAATTTGACTCTGGGCTGAATTGTGACACTTAAGGGAATCCAGGAGGAAATTATTTCACACATTCACCAAAATTAAATATATTTTGCATTCCTGACATCCCCACTTGCCAACTTGAAGCTAATTCTGTCCCAGGCTTATTCTACAAAACCTGTGTACTGGTATAATCTATGCTGGCATCTTCCAGAAAAGGAAGCCTAATCATGTGTCCTAAGAGGTCAAGATCCATGGGGTCAGGAAGACAGGGGAGAGAACAAATGAACCAGGGAAAAAAATCAGAACAGAGAGAGGTAGGCTGACCTAACCACTGTTTGCATACTCCAGTTGTGCCTGGTTATGCCCCCATGAATCCATATGCAGAGACAATTATTCCGTGAACAAATCCAGACTTCTCCCTGCTCCTCCCAAGTGAACCAGTAAATCCAAACTTCTGAGGAAATAAGACAAATATAAAATCTCCCAAGGCTTAGTGGTTTCATCTGTCCCATGGTGACTATACCCCTGACACACAAGGTTTCCTAATCAATGTTTACTCCTCATATTTCCATTTTGAAATTAGAATGCGAGCACCATACTCGTGATGTTTCTGGAGCCATGGAGCCAATCTTCTCCTCCCAATTAAAATGCAGCAAACAGATTGGTTTTAACACTCAGTGGCATTCCTTTTATGGACTCCTGTTCCTTCATGGACCACTCAGTTATAAATAATCCATGCATAGTGCAATTAGACCTTTTCACTGCTTTATGGGTTACAGACTTTATGCCTGTGCAAGTGTCATAAAATATTCTACAGCCCTATAATGCAACAAAACACATCTAAATCCCTACATTAGGAATCATTGAATAATTCTGATATTAATTACTCCTCTTTTGTTATATGATTACAGTCCTTTGAGAGAATCACACAATTACTGAGTCCAGACCAAAGAACCACTGTGCTGCTTCTTCTCTTGCAGAAATGTTATTTATAACCTTTGTACTTTAAACATAGTCAGGTTACACTGAATTATACAGTATCAGTAGAGATGCTTGAGGAGAGTTTGCAGCAACAACTGAAATCTTTGCCCTCCTCTATGTAGAAAAGATTCAATATTGCCTTGGGAATTATATTCAAGGACAGAAATAGAGTGAGAAAATCTCTCCTAAGAATTTTCCAAAATAAGTGTAGACTGTGAAGGACTGGGAAGAATATTAATCTGTTTGATTCATACACACTCTCTTTTAAGACAAATTAATTATGCAGCAGGAGCATTTAGCATAAAAATGCAAGCTTTGAAATGTGACCGTTAAGTGCAGTACAGGGAAATGAAACCGATAGAACTGATAGGAGGAGATTGAAAGGGGCTAATTAGAAAATGTCTGGGAGAGTGTAACCCTTTGACAAAAAGTACATAAGATAAAGCACTGTGGGCTTTAGCAGATTATTAATGGTCTGTAAGATTTATTATCCGTTCACCTTTGAGATCAGCTTTCTTTTTTCCTCTCGATTGAGCCTCAACTGCAAAAATGCAAAACAGCAAATGCAACTGTTGGTTATAATGAGGCCATAAGCTAATTGTGTCCTTATTTCAAATTTTAGAGTGATAGCCCCAGGAATATAATGTCTTACAATAAACACTAGCTCAACAAGCTAAAGCTATAAACTGGAAAACCATCACCAGATTCTCGTCTTTCTTAGTTTTGCACAAAGGGTGAACATAAACCTTTGTTCTGAGGACCTCGATGCCACCAGAGGTATTAATGCTCTGAGAAAAATTCCCTTCAGTAGGCCTAAGCAGATTCCATTACTGCAATGATTTTTTTCCCCAAGGAAAAACAGCGTGGATAATGTTTCACTCCAGCAGTCACTCACTTAGTCACGTGGCTGAGCAGTATTACTGCTCTCTGTGTGCAAGGTTCTGAAACTAGACCCATGAGGAGAGTGACTTGAGACCCCCCTACCAATTTTCAATGGAATTAATGCAATCACAAAGCCATTAGATATTACCCAGCAATTTTATGCAAAACTAGAAGATTTAAAAATCTACATCAGAAAGAAACAGGTATGGGGGCTTTGAGTATTGGGGGGGTTGGATTAAAAAGCTGATTTCTGCCCTTTTTGACCCTATATTTGGGTTATTAGTCATCTTTCCTAAGCAGGAGGATGGAGAACTGGCTGTTATTGACAGCAGTGCTCTGCTACTTCTTCTGATTTACCTGCCATAAAAACACTGTATGGTCAAGCTTTACATTTCAGAGAATTAAGAGAACCTTGTTTTCTTAAATTTTCAAGTCCACTGCTTTATGGTCAGGATGGTCATGACTGATAACCATTGTTATTTTTTAATAATTACACTTTGGGCTTAATATAGGATTCTAATAATGTCAAAAGAATCTACGTTAATAAGTTCTGTCACTTATTTATTAATATCCTATTTGTAAAGAAGTCCCTGAGGTTCTTACTTCTCCATGGAGGTGTTTACTATTTACAACACCCAGTGCAACAGAGCCCTCGGAGCAGTAGATTCTGTGCAATAGCCATGCAGTTGTCACTTGAAGAAATGCTTGAAACATTTAGGCACCTCATGGAATAACTGAGGGAAACACTCGGTGTAACAGAACATGTGTCATTCATGTCATTCTGCAAAGTGACTCAAAGACTGTAATTATTTCATAAAATTACTGCTTTTCAAATATGACCAGTATAAATATGACTTGTCCTTTAGTATGGTGCACCTCTTTGCTTCTTTGAGAACTTGCAATGCACTGTGAAATAGCTGATATACAAAAGATTGCTAGACAAATATTAAGACAAAGTTCCATGGCTAAGGTTTCCATGTTTTGTTCTTACCCAACATGACTTATACTCACAATGTTGACAGCTTAGAGTCCTTTCTTCAGTCCCTTGCCTCAGGCATGTCCATTTATTTAATGATTCTGCAAGAAACCGAGTAATTTTTATAATCACAAATTATTTAACAATTATATGCAGGGGAAGTGATGCTGATTCCAGCCTGTGCTACTCCAGCTTTCTGCTGATTCATCACTACATTACCTCTGCTTCTACTGATTTCTAAGCACTGGTTTCAGAAATCTGCAATAACACAGCAGGTAATCACACCCACATCTCTGGTATTATTTGGTCATGGACTTTCAAAGCACAAATGACTGCTAGGAAAACAATGAAAGGCAAAGATGGTCAAACATAGAAGGTGTTACCTGTGAGAGATTAAAGAGCTGGCTGTATTCCAACAGCAACCTCAGGTTTATCAGGGTCTAGAAGACAGAAGAGCAGATCAGGAAGATTATACAAAACTACTGAAAGTCTCTCATTGCACATTTGTTTCAGGTTACAGAGACCGAGATAAGCAAACCTTTCTTGAAATACGTCAGCAATATTTACTTTCATAGCTTTTGTTGAACAAAAGAACACATGAACCGTTTCCCTGCACTGTGCTTTACTGATAACAAGTCAAACAAGTAGTATGGACAAGGGTTGTGCATTAGTGGAACTCAAGGAGGAAATTGCTGTGGATGTGAAAGCCTCAATTTAGGTTGTGTGGCATTTGGGGATGGGGGTAAACCAGGGGAACAGGGCAGCCTGGAAGTAACTTAAGATTTGCCAAAAAAAATGATACACCTGGATTTACAGTATAACTAAAAGCAGAAAAACCTGATGTAAAAATATAGACAATCAGAGACTGGGGAGAAGAATCAGGAAAGAGAAGACTTCTCTTTCTACTATAAAAATAGATTATAAGACAATTAGGACATTTCCAGCAGGAAAGAACTTTGGCCATGTGGTGCCACCCACCAGTGAATTAATGCCCAGCAATGCAAAACTCCCTGAGGAGTCAATAGGGATTTTGTGTAGAAGTAAATGAGAGAATATACTACTTTTTAAGTTAAATATCAAAATAGTATACTCATCTTTGGAGTGCTTTTCAAACCTTTAAGATTTGTTTTGAAAACAGAAAAGAAAAAAGTTGTTGATTTGTACGTGATATTTACAAGAAGTACTTAAAGTGGCAGCAACATTATGTACACATTGGTCGCTGTTGCTATTAGAAAAACAAAATTATGAATTTTATTTTGATCCTTCTCTAGGATTATTTTTGCAGGGTGAGCTAGATCCTGAGTGAGTGAAATATTAGTGGGAGGGAAAGGGGAAAGCTGCTATGTTCAGTGATTAAGATTCTTGCTAAAAATATTACCATCTGCGTTAATAAAATGTACACATTTTTATTTTGCTGGGAAACTCTGAAAATGGCATTCACATGGGCATGTTTCACGACTCTGGCTCTGTAAGGTATAAAATAAGGTGCAAAATACTGATCATTAGAGCCAGCCATCCATCAGAGCATTAGCTCTTCTTACTAAGTGGTTTTAGGCATCTTGCTTAAAAATTGCACAGCCTCAGTTCCTGTATGAGATCAGCCTGTGAGAAAGTTTGCACAGTCACATCCTTTGCTTTTTATAATTTAATAAATGTCCTGTAAAGAATCAGGTATGAATAATCTTGTATTTGTATAACTCCACTCAGCTTAATCTTTGTGACTTCTCCCACTGGGATTTAAAATTAATCTGTATGTATTTCTTAGGAAAAAATTATCTTATGGATATTTCCCATTGAAATCTGTACTTGTCCTTTAACTATTCTAGGTAGAATTTACTTGATTCTGGTTTTATTCTCAGATTTACTATGTTTGAAAGGCTGTAGAGCTATAAAACGGTGAAATAGCTGCAATCACAACTTTCCTTTTCTGATCTCATCTGCGGGCATTACAAAATTCAGGTCAACACTACTAAAAGAAACTGATCCTGATGAGATCTTGAATCCAGGTTCTCCAGCTCCACCTTCTGGTACAAAAGCACCTAAGAAAAAAGTACTTCAGCAGCTGATTTTACCAGCCATAATGTCTTGAATATGTGAAAGGGATTCCAGTAAAAATGAGTTTATCATTAATAATATGTGAGAAGATCTGGGCTGGCAGGTACTTTCCTGAAATGCAATAATTTTCTCTGCCCAATTCTCACTTTTCTTCTAATCCCCAAAACATAACTTAATTAGTTCGCAGAGGTGCTTCAGTCTACGGGAACTAGATAAAAATCATTTTGGGTTTATATTCAAGACTGAAACAGACTCAAAATAAATCTTAAAATCTTCTGAGATTCGCTTATTCCAGATGTCATATAACACATGCACGGGATTTGCACATGAGCCCTTCTAGTCTGCACCAGACTAACAGAACCAGCTCAGAACCTAATCCTTGACTCCTTAGAATTTAAAATTTCTCAAGATTACTGTGGGTTTAGTCACATAACTCAATTTATAATGAGCACCAAGAGCAAACCTCTGGAAACCTTATTCCTGCTTCCTCTGGTAAACTGTATAATTAGGTGCTGAATATTCTAAACCATTCCAGTGCTAAACCAGTTCAGTGTTCAGGCAAAATCTAAGAGAAACACAGAAAAAGGCAAATCACTTTGCTAAAGCTGCTTCAAAAACGCCTTCTCAAAGCCACGTGTTACTTATGTTTCCTTTAAGATTAGGAAGTATTTTAAGCTGCTTCTTTTCTCACTAATACTGTTTGAAGACCTTGAGCTCCAAAAAAATCCCCACAAAAAGGGGTTGCCCTCAGAGCACAAACAGCTCCACTGTGTGTGGCTTTCTCCTGCACAAAGCTAGAGGAAACATCGAATCCCAGATTTTTCAAAAACTGGAAAATTGGAGTTGCAATCTTGGAGGTTAACTCGGCAATTTAGGCTTTCGTTAGTGATTTTGTTTCTTGGTGATATTTAAAGTTATTCCTAACGTTGCAATATTCCATCATCAACTGTGTTGAGTTACACCATTTGGGTGAGAGTCCTTTCCAGATTTATCCAGGTAGATGATCTACACTTTCCTGGGGGAGGGCATTTGTCTGTAATGGAGAATGCAGGGTTCTGTAATTTTTAAAACAGTATTTGAAGGGGGGGAAGGAAGAGGGAAGCTGAGAAAAGTTTCTATTTGAATACAGCTCCTGTTACCTGCAAATTACAAAAAAATGAGGATTTTGTAGTGATGGCTTCTTACTGTCTTGCAATGGAAAAGGTACACCACGGTAAACCACTTTCAATCTGAAAAAAAAAAAAACAACCCACACCAAGGAAAAATCATGGAGAATAGTAATAAAAATGCACTAAAGAGTGAGATAAAGCCTTCATAAGTAGAACTTAAAGAAACAGAGCTTTTAAAAATTGTCTTCTAAGCTGTACATTACAGTCACACCAAATCTGCAGCTTTTAACTCCTCAGTAGTTTCATTACAATTCCTCAGGAACTTTGATGGACTTGGATTGTGGAAAAGTGTTGTAATTATTAACACTGGGTGCTGACTTAATTATAATTTAACAATTTTTAATTTAATTGACCATAATCAACCATACAGTTTGACATATCCAGTGGTTTATCCTGATACCTGTTTGGCTATGGTTTCATCAGATTTTTAAGGTGTTCAAGGGTAACCTGGAATGATTTAAACTGCTTCTCAGGAATTCCATTCTTCAGAAAAATAAAAAATTAATGAGGAACTGATATAATTTTCTGTATAAACTGCATGTTTATTAAAATTTCGTCCTTTGTGACAAGTGGAAACACTGGAAGTTTATCTACGTGTTTAAAATAGGAAGGTCCTGTTTTTTACAGTAAAAATTTGATTCCATCACCATTTTTCTTTGCCCAATTAATCCTGGAGATTCAAAAGGCTGGAAAAACACGGAATAGTCACTGTAAATGGTGAGTTAAATTAAAATGAGAAGGTCTCTCACATTTTCATAAGGCAAGATACAAATGACACAAAAAGGCATTCTGAGAAAAATATTGCTTTGAGGAACATAGGAGAACTCCATTATTATCCAGTGAGGTGACCAATATACTTTTGACTGTTCAAAAACTATAGGCATGGTTTTTACAAGATTTTACTCATATATTAAACTGCTACATGTTTGAATGCATACCTGTAAAACAAAGAACACAACAGAAAAGTCAAATCCCAACTTTTTCCCTCTATTTAAACAACACTATTTTGAAATGAGGATTCAGAGCCCCAGCTGATTAAAATTATTTTTGTTATCTTTACTTTGATCAGGGGAATTTGCCATGTCCCTTACGTCTGGTTTCATTCAGTTGGAACTTGTTTGTGCAGTGATTTCTTTAACATTCTGGGACTTTAACTCGTCCCTGAAGAGATAGCTGACATAAAATTTACTGTGATGTCAGTGTTTAGAGCCTTTCTAATTATTTTTCCCCTCACCCAGTACCTAGAATCATCTAATCTCCTTCACTACGCTGCAAGCTCATTAAAATTGGAACCCTAATTAAGTATACTCAAGCAATTGCATTTTTCCTTGCTGATGGCACCACGACAGTTGCTTGGCTCATCCTTCAGACTACAAATAAATAAATAAAGGTGTTATGGTTTGGTGGGGCTTTTTGTTTGGTTTGTTTTTTTTAAGAAGACTGAGTAGATTTGGAACAGGCCTCTTCCTAAGGAAGAGTTCCTGAAGGAAGTGACTTACAGAAATTACTGAAGGCTTGGCAGTTTAGTTAATTGATTGCAGTTTGTTCTTACAGATACAAACCAACACTTTCACGGTCACGCGTGATGGTTGGTAATGTAGAGTCTGAAAACAAGAGTACTGCAAGGCTAATTTCTCCTCCAGCCTCCAATTTTTTATGTACACCAGCACTTTACCATCTTTACTAAGTCTTGCTGCAAGTTTAAAATACCCTGATAAAGCTGAGAGAGTATTGCAATGGTATTTATCTATTGTATCATTCCATAATTTCACACTTCTAAGCAACAACTCCCATTTTGTGGACAGGTCATGGAGCTCTGTGATGTGTTCATTGATTTGCAGGAGAAATACATTAAAAGCTGGTTGGAAAAATCATATTATACAGGATCATCACCATTTCAATGCCTTTTAGAGCTACCACTCTAGGACTGCTCAAGAAGTTTTAGCTCATGTCAGTGAAGCAACAATGATACAAAACCTCTGTCCTTCTGACAGGGTAAGAGTTTCACCCTCTTACACCTTTGCATAGGTGTAAATCATAAGGCAGAGGATAAAGCTATAAAAGACTGAGTTCTGTTTAAAAATTCCTATTTTTATGAACTTTTCACTTACAGACTTTCTTACTCAAAGCAGTCAATGTTAGAAGTGTTAATTTGAAAGAAATAAACAATTATGTAAACATCTTCCCTAACCTGATTTTGCAAAAGTTCAGGGTTTATTTTCTTCATGATCCCAGGCAAAAATGGGATCTGAGAAGGAAAAGGGAAGAGTTGGCTGAGGGGAGTCAGCTGATCATAGCATGCTGAAGTCAAGGGTATTCACAGAAACCTTCAAGATCATCTAATCCAACCACCAACCCAGCACCACCACAATCACCCCATCCAGATGCCTCTTGAACACTTCCAGGGATGATGACTCCACCATCTCCCTGGACAACTTATTCCAATGCCTGACCACTCTTTAAGTGAAAAGAATTATTCTGATATCTAATCTGAACTTCCCATCGTGATTTTGATCCACAACAAAGTACCTTGACTGGTAATTACCAGTAATTAATGCAGAAACTTAGAATAACATTCTTCCTCTTCCTTGGAAACAAAGCATGATAATAATGCAGAGGAAAGTTTTTAGCACAAGTAAATAAAGAATATTTGTACTGTAGCTGTTCAGGACCATTGAGTGCATGGTAAACCCTAATCTTCCCTCTATCCACTTTAACAACTTTGGTGTCCATAGTTCATTAGACATTGGTATTTCTGCTTGTGGATTTGGGAAAGTTGGCTGGGCACTGCACATGTAGGGTAATGCAACACCCTTTGTACCCTGGCTGTGTCAATCACTGTATAAACACCCTGTAATGGATCTGCACATACCAGTGACCAATTTTCCAGGTTGCTCCTGCTCCAATTGACCCGCTGGAACTCCCAGGTAACAGGACAAGCTTCGATTTCCATCAGGTCTGTAGAAACCACAAAAGAGGCAGAAGGACAAACATGATTCACAAAAGCAGCAGTCTGTGGCCAAAAGCAGCAGACTCAGCAGCTAACATTTCACTTCTTAGGATATTCCACTTGCAAAAGTTCCAGTTGAGTACCTGCTGAAAAGCAGAGGTTGTACTTCATTTATTTGTCAAACCATAATAGCCATACTGCTGTTGCTATTCAAAGAACAGGGGGAAACTCTGGGCTTTGTTAGGTTTTAAACAGTTTCCAATTTCAGGTCTAATAGAAAACAAAATGGAAAATATCACAGGTATTAGGACTTAGAAATAGAAATATGGAGGAACACAAAAATGTTATACTCAGGTTGCCTATTGCTTTCTCAGCAGAGCAGAGACTTCACAAACACATAAACACGGAATTTTTTTGCCCATGAAGAAGAAAAAGTGTCTTATAACCTGTAAGGAGAGCCATAAAAACAAAGCAAACCTGATTCCTGCAAAACAGAAAGTGTTCTTCAAAAATTCAGTTTGGGGAGCATAAATATTTAATTGTCTCGAGCACGTCTTGGAAGTTCAGATTTACTCAAAATGGTGTCAAGAGCAAACAAAACAGCAACACAGTCTCTTTTAATAAGAAATACCTTCTGAAAGAGTATTTTATTATACTCTTTCACTATTTCAGCATATTTAGAGAGATAAAAATAATATTTTGAAGTGTTGCTTTATGTCTGCATCTTGTAAGTAACTCCAACCCACAACATCAGCAGTGGAGAGAGACAACGAACACTCCTTTTGTTTGATTGACTGCAAGGTTCAGACACATGCAATATTAATAAAAGTAATTTATTCATACAGGGCGTTGTTAGAATAATAAGCTGGTAACTTTGTATATCTTTAAGAAGCAAAATGAAACATTTAAAGCAGTAGGACAAAACCTGTCTATGTTTTCATTTAAAAAATACCCCCAAACATATTTTGAAGTACCAGGTACACATAGACTATTTCCCAACTCCAAACTTGAGATTTGTCAGGTTATTTGGTGAATGTTAAGCGAATTCTGGTTGATAATTAATGTTACAGAGGACTACTAATTGTAAAATATCCATCACCCCGTTTTTAATAAACTAGCTTTAAAAGGAGCAATTTAAAAGCTAAAATGAAAAACATAATTTCTGGGAAAATTATTATAAGAAACTGCACTAATAAATAGTAAGGTATTATATACAGTTAAATGAGTAGCAATTAATTTATATAATCAGATTAACAGTAATACATATGTATAGCAATTACAAACGTTATGAGCTCAAAGAGTTTATCTAATAGTAATAACCAAGTACTACTTTCTAAATAAAATAATTTGCCTGATTAAATCTTTGTATAAGATAATATGCAACGGGCATAACTAAGAGCTAAAATTTATAGCTAGTATTGGGTTTGAAAGACAGAAATTTACTGCTGGCAAGTAGGAAGACACTCAGAGTATACATAGAAATAAATTACATGCATGTTCATACTATATACATCAATTATCAATAAACTTATTTCAGATAAAAATGGAAAATTGTGGAAAATTCTATTGTATATGACCAGAGTTCTGTCTGAAAATACAGACTGGAAACAGTCCTACCTCTCAAAAATATTGTTCTGTTTCTAGTTAGAGTTTTAGAAAAATATATGGTAAAAATAAGACCGCCACTGGGTTTCAACAGTTAGTAGTCTAAGAAATTCTTGCCATTATTATTATTTTAAATGAATATCCAGTGAATTCATTCCAATGAATATCCAATGAAAAGGAAGGTTTTCCTTTTCCATGATTGCTCCTAAGGCTGGGAGTGATGTCTGGGTAAAATTCAGAGGAGAACAGAGACACCAAAATCAATCCATCACCCCAACAAGTCCCCACGTCATATCCAGGTCAGCTCTGCAAGTGAGCTGAGGAAGCAGCCTTCTTCCCTGCTTGGGAAGGATGGATTGGGATGTAAGGATGTTTTCACAGTGCAGTGTTACACGGCTGAGGACAAAATGCTCTCACCACCCCTTCTGTGGGAGCTCCTTCTGACATTGCTTGTGCTTCAGGGCCTTTTAGGTGGCACTCTCAAAACAATTTAGAACTGACCACAAGACAGACTGTTAAACTTCTTGACAAGCAGTTTGAACTTCCTTAGGGCTTAGTTAATTAAAAATTCACTGCCCTGTATTTACCACTCATGAAGGGCCTTGTCTTGGTCAAAGAGAGCATGAAATAAGAAAAAAAAATTGATTTCTTTCAGGTCAAACGGAGACAGCAAAGTTTGGCTCATACCTGTGTGATCTCTCAACTCTTCAGTCTGGAGTAGGATCTCAAGTGTATTTGTAAACATGAATATCTTAACTGAAAAAAAAATAAATAAAAAGAAATAAATCCTCTTGAATGGCTCTGGTGAGTTTTCCTGACTCTGGGCCAAACTTGCCCAGAGAATTTCCCAGATAAGAGATAACAGAGAAAGCAGAGGGGAAAAGAACACACCAAAGAAAACAAGGCTCTGGAAAAGGGATCCAAGATGTATTTTACAGTATATAGTGAAATTAAAATTTATCATCCCTGGTGGTCTAGAGACACTCTGATGAGCTGAATTACAGATGGAAATAGAGCATCCAAGACTAGGGGTGGGACGTGGCAATCTCCTTGAGGATCTAAGTGATCCTCAGGTATTGATTTACCACAGAAGTAGATATAAAGCTGACAGTAGTTAGACACAGCTGGAGATTTTATGATGGATACATGAACCCAGGGACACATTCGAGACTGTGGACTGCTTACAAATAGCTCACAGCAAAAGTAACTCTTCAAATCAGCTGCTGCAAACCCTGTGGCAAAAATCCCTTAACTCATTTTCCTCTGTATCTTACACAGAAATTATTTCTTTTGAACTTGTCATATGTAAACCCCAAATTTCTTTAATGTTAAAAGCACACACAGATTACAGGGTAAAATCTGCTCCTTGACTAGATAAGCAAAGCTCATGGACTCAGGTTCATAGTAGCCAGCTCCAAAACTGTATTTAAAACCTGTGAGAGCATTATTTACAGATCATAAGCATAGAAACTCACACTAAGAATGTCCACTTACCAACTTGAAGAAGCACTCACTTAACTTTCTTGCACTGCCCTGCATTGACAACACTGTCATTCACTACAGCACAGTTACCAAACTGGGATATAGAATAAGACCTGCATTCAGTGGCAATAGGAAATTGAGAAATTAGGAGTTTTCAGAAGCAAATCAAGGAATCCCTTGCATCACAGCTTCAAGGGGGTTGTGATGCACTTTGGTAAGGCAAAGTTAGAGATAGATGGAGAAAAATATAAAATTCCATTTCAACAGCCATCTCCTGTGTTGCACTTTCATAGCCCCATGCAATGATTGGCTCTGCCATGCCCCAAGTGACTTCAAAGTCATCATTAGCTGACAGTAAATAATCAGAATGCTGCTCAAAATACAAAATAGTTATCAACATAGTCCAAATGTTTTTAATTTAGGAGACTATTTGAAGATCACAGGCTAAGTAATTCCCCTGATGATTTTTCCAGCTGACAGTGCAGCCCCACACTTTGCCAGCTGGGACATAACTCCGCTTCATGCTGCATTATCAACACATTGGGATGGCAAACATTTTAAACTAGTCTGGGTACTTGGATGTGCAGGTTCCTGCCTCACTGGCCATTCACAGGCATTCCTTTCAACTAGAGGCATTTACCATTTTGCCATACACAGGGTGTTTCTGTGTTTTCTCGCTGACAGGTTTCAGAAATCCCTCTCTGCAGGCAACAGTGGATTGCAAACACAGACATCCAGAAAAGCTCAGATACTTCAGAAAGCCAGGCACTTTGAGTGTCTCACTGCATTTAACCTGAGACAGAGATGATAAAGTCCAAATTCTCCTGCAATTACCAAGCTAAAAGCAAGAAGCAATGGGTCAAGGAAACAGAACCACTGCAGCAGCATTTTAACCTATTCTACCCAAGTGTTATCGCTTTCCAGTCACACTGTATTTGGTGTTCAACTTGAGTACTAAGCTCACTTTTTGGCTACCAAAGAATAAAATTACCCCTTCTGTCTTTCGATCACTGACACATTCTGCTGCTTCTCTTTCACCAGGAAAAGTTACTTAAGCCTTTTATTGCAAATTTTTCCTGCCAAATTCTTACAGCACACCTTTTCCTTTGATCCCCTGTTATTTGTTCTCCCCAAAGACCCAAGATCAAATGAAGCTTTTGCTAATAATCTTCACTGCATGGCTCGTGACTTAGAAAGGATAACAGTGGAGTTTATATGACATTAACCTTAACTAGAATTTACACTGAAGGAATTACATCCTATCAACATCCTTAAGTTTTCTGTATCTGCTCTAAGATACAAAGTGCTATAGTCACAGTGTCCAGTCAAAGCACAACAATCAGAAACATCTGGAGCAATAAGTCACAATCCATCAGTTTGGAAAACAAAACAAAAACAAAAAAAAAAGGAGAAATATGCTGAAATACCAACACTTAGCAACTGCACAACTCTCAGGAGACCCTCAAGAGTCCTCAGATTCCAATAAGAGTTCCTAAGAAGTGTGTGGATGCAAAGAGGACTCTGTGTATGATTTGACTTCCAAGTCATATACAACTGTGGCATAGGGGGTTAACTGCATAATGACATTGTATTAAGAATTTTTCCTTTGGTTTAGTAAATGTTCTGAACTTATTCCAGGACATTGAAATAGCAGTTCTATAACACGCTGTATCCGGGCTGAAAGACGCTGAATTTTCACAGGCACACAACCAAATCTTACAGGCAGGTCTCCAGCACTGCTGCAGTTATATCCCTAATAATCCCCCTAATACAGCTGTGACAGAGTTCTCCAGCTCACCTGTCTTGTTTTACTGTGGGGATTGCTTTAGTCTATCCCCAGTACTCAACTGGACTCTGCTGCAAAAACCCACAACAAATGAGTCCCCACCGCAGAATTTACTGAAATTAAAGCTGAGAATTAAATAAGCGTTAGGAAGCACAAGGAAACAATAGGACAGCAGTGGTCCCAGTGCTGGGATGCAGCCTCAACCATAAGCCACCTGAGCCTTTGGATGGTTTCTTCTGGACATGACACCAGAGATGAGTTACAGGGAAGGATTTGACAGCAGGTAATTAAATCAGTTTGCAGACATTTAGAAAGGTAATGGTGGAAACAGCATATTTATTTTCAGCAGTTAAGAAGTGGGTGCTGAAGGCTGGTGTCACAGGCCCACTGGAGACAGAATCAACATTTTAATGAAAATTAAAATAGAGCTAAGGCACAAAAGTCCCCTGGAAGAACAGACAAGGCCCTTTCTGGTGCATGATACCACAAGGGAGCCAGTTTAAATATGATTAAATATGATCCCTAACAGAGAACTAAAGGCAACTGAGAGGAGGAGGCTGCACCTCCCAACACCGAATGGGCAGAATAAGCAAGTAGAGAACTTGACCTACCCTCTCCCCACAGAGGTAGGAAAGATTACACGAGGAACTTTTTCCTTGCAGAAAATGTGACCCTGTGTTTGTTTAGGAGTAACTTCTCATTCATATTGAAATTGGTCAATTAACATTAAAAATGCAAGAGGAAAAGCTATAAAAGTCGCCTCTGGGATCATTCATTTTTAATCATCCCTTTTAAATGGCCAAACAAAAGCAAAAAAAAAAAAAAACCTCTGTCCCACTCCCCCGGTTTGAGGTGTGGAGCTGCATAAAAGTGGTTACTTCTTGGAGTCAGCAACCCAGGCAATATAAACACAGGCTCCTGCATGAAAACAAAGATCTCATAGAAGCTGACCCTGCAGGTCTTGCTCAGCAGAGCTTCTGTTAATTCTGAAGCCACTGAGTGTGCAGGGACATCGAGATGCTTCTCTTCACAACTCAGCTCCCAAAGGAAGAGGTGCTGGTTAACACTGAGACTTTGGAATGTTCTTACCAGAGATGGTCCTTTGAAATCCCTCCCTTCAGCCTTTGCACTGTAATGTCTTTAGGCATAAATGCAGCTCCAGCTTCTATTATTGCATGACTACTAACTTCAAAACCATCAGTACTGGCTTTTGGTCCAGACCTCACATCATTACAGAAAATTCAGCATCCAGATTGCTTTGTTTTCTAATTATATCCTGGCTCTTTAGATTGTTAAAGATTGGACACTGGGAAAAAACTCTTCACCAAAAGCTTTGGCTAAGCATTTTCTGTTGCAGAAACTTTTAAATGCAATTTAAAGCATTTGTTAAAGCAGTGAAGTTATCTGTGATGTGTTATGCAAATTTTATCCAGCTACAAAAGATCTGGAGTAAGATATGGGAATAAGTAGCTCCAAACTGCCTTAAATCCGAGCTCACAAGGTCATGATATTTATTAGAAGGTCTCAGAAAACACTCTGGTAGTGTTAGAATAACAAATTTCCTCTCTGAAACTTTTTTGGGGAAAACCAGTGTTAATCATTAAGCAGTTTTTCCCCTTCCACTTCTATAACTTCATTATTTTGAGTTAAATTATAAACTTTCTCATGGTTTACTCTTTTAAAAAGTACTTTAAAATAAAATTCTGTTCTATTACTTTCTCTTCTTTTTTTTTTTTTACCTGAATCAACGTTAGAAGGAAATTACTGATTTAAACAAAGGTTTTATCACTTCAAATTATGATAACTCAGACACTATTAAAACTAAATTGCAATAATTCCTGCCCAAGAGCAGTTGTTTTTTTTGCTACTGTAAAAGAGCAAGTGTAATTTTTTTTTTCCCCCCATATACAAGTTTAATGGCTATTTTCAAATTTGCTTTCTGATGACCACAGATGTAGGATAAATGCACGCAGCAGTGTAAATAACTCTGTAGCTGTTTCTCTATAGACCAATAAAGAGCCATGATCATTAACAATAAACTATAACCACTAACAATAAACATTTAATGATAAGCCATAAAAAGAATTGGCCATCGTGAAGCTCAACAAATTTAAGACAATTTCACATCAGATTGGTGGTTGTGCATTTAAGAAGAGAGTATTTCACTGCAGGACAGCGAATGATAGCACAGCCACTATCTTATGATTCTTGATGCTTAAAGGCATGTTCTGCAATGGAGTATTCTGGTTTTTTCCTTCTGCATGTTCTCCAGTGGATCACCTTTCCTTGCACAAACACTTAATGTGCCCTACACTGGCTGAAAAGCTGTGCAAGTGAAGCAAAATGAGTCCATTTTAAAGTTACCAATTTTGCAGGTTCTGCTTTAGTGGAGCAGTTTTGCTCCTTTCTGAGTGCTTCTCAATGCAAGAAATTACTCTTCTCCTTTCAATCTGCAAAATACAAGGAGCAGATGGGTGAAAGCTGATTGTTTTTCTTGGAACATGTTTGCACTAAACAGTTTCTAAGCTGGCTCCGTGCACATCACAATCAGACCAAAGATTCAGCTTCAGGATGGGACTTAATCATTTGTCAGCCCCCATCATCTGAATGCCCCACAGTTATCTGGGAGATTAAGCTCCTTGTTGAATTGCACTCAGAAAAGATGACAGGGAGAAAAGGTGGCACACTTCTGTTCAATGCAGGTCTAAAGTTTCCAACTAACATGTTGAAAACAGAGCCAGGATAAAACCTTGCAGGCACAAACCCCCTGCAAACAGAATTTGGTACCTACACGGTCAACTTTGTTAAATTCACTGAGCTTTTAGAACTGAAAGAGTATCATGATTTCAAGTTTCATTAATTGTCTTGGAAAAGCTCATTAATCTCTTCTGGTAAACATAAAACTTGCAGGACCATACTTTTCAAAGGAGAAATGGAAATGAGAGAAATTTAAACCGTAATATTTTTTAAGCCAAAGGATGCCATAACAAAAAAATAATTATATACATCCAGTCAACCACTGGATCATACATAGACTGATTTCAGGTTTCAAATGATGATAGTTTGTTTTCTTGAAGTTTTCTACTCGTTGTTTATGCCAACTGCTAAAAGTCATCACTGAAACAGTGGTTTCAAAGAGGAGATCTTCAGCAAAGACTGATTGCTTTTCTGAAATCCACTGGATGAAGCTGAATTTCAAGGGCAGAACACGGTTTTGTCACAGTTTCGAAGCTGTGATTAGTTTTTTGGACTTCTGCGGACACGAATGAAATTAATAAATCAAATAATAATAAATATGAACTTAGGTCCAAATGTATAGAAAAAAATGAAATATAACTTAAATAGAAGAATTAAATTCAGTCATATCCATTTTCAGATGAATGATAAGAACAGAAGAGGGAAAGCGAGGACAAAAAATTCGCTTACATTTAGTTTGAGCAAAGGTTGAATTGAAATGAGAGTTAATTGCTATTTAAAATTTTTTTTCCTATTAGAAATCCCAAGACAGAGCCTCCCACCTCAGATGAAGTGCTATAAATTCAAGTACCTAAAACCCCTGGCAGTTTAAGATCTTTTCAGTTGACTACTGTAGTATTACTCTTAAAATAATTAGCACCTCTTAACCTTAGCCATAAATGATTTCATTAAGTATCTGCTATCATGTTATCAAGTCCTTGAAGTATTTTTGAGCCCTCTTGATCATGGGTAGGTATTTGGCACTTGACCCCTCAGATGTCAAATCACGGGTATTTAAGCTCTAAAGTGTACACATGAGAGAAGGCTGATAACAGGAGTTAACATTCCCTGCTCCACAGCAAACAAAATTCGTCTTGACAAACCAAATCTTGTGCTCCCTTGAAGGAGGATCGCGACAAAATGTGAATCTACTGCCACAAAAACTGGGCTCTGATGTTCATGATGCAGTTTAAGCAATGAAATCACAAAAGTGATTTTTACTTCCCAAAAGCAAAAATAGTTGTGTTTTAATAAACAATAAAAAAATCTTACTATTTCTTTTGTTGATCTCACTCTAAGATCTTTATGTTCCAGAACAGTCTGGTGTAAATAAAACAAAAAAACTTAAGATTACAGAACTAAGGTGAAATTCCTTTTCTATGTGGACTCAGCAGGCTAATTTGTCGAGGACGCTCCTGGTGGTGCGGTGCTTGGCAGTAATACGTATCTGTAAAATTCCAGCAGAGCAAATAGCTGGAATAAGTGTCAGGAAAAGCCAGTTATCTGCTGTACTAATAACCACAAGGCTGTGCACACCACGCTGAGAGAACCTGCAGCAGGAGTAATGTCATTACCTTCAAATTTCTGGTCGGCTTGATGAGCTGTTTATTCCAATTAACACCGAAGGAAATTGCTGGGTAACTACCATCTTCATTTAGAATCTTCTCCCTAACGTTCACCTTAGGATGAGTTCTGCACCACACTGGTTTTTTTGAGGATCACAAGATTTAAAGCAATATTAAATCACACATGGCGACTAAAATTTTCATCTCCTCATGCTGTAATCACAGACAGAAATAAATCTTTAAGGAATCTTCTCACATTCAATAGAAAAAGTAAAACACCTGAAAGTGCCTCTGATCAGAGAATAAGATAAACTTGCATTTTACAAAGCTTGCCAAAATTCTGCCTAAATGTTGCAAGTTTGTGTCCCTGGCCATAAGGCAGTTTAGTGAATGATCAAAACACTGTAAAAATGGTGTCTTTTTGCAAATAGACTGAAATGGTCACTTCTGTATTTTTCAGATGTTGGTTTTCCTAAGAATTAATGAAAGTGATGGTACATACATTTAATAGCATTTAATTATTTCAACTTCTGTAAATTAGTATCAATTTGTGTATAAAGACACTTATTTTCACAGGATATAATATTAGAAAAGATATTTAAAGCTCATTATCAATGAAGTAATATAGTAAACCACTCATTTATTAACCTACTTTTTACTATCGCTTCTTTCTTCTATTTGAAAAATGTCCCCCAGAATTTTCAAAATATTCCACGGAAAGAATGGTTGTTTTGTGTTAAGATGCAAAGCGTGCATGGTTTAATGGTTTCATTCCACATGCTTACAAGCTGACCCCTTGATGAAATTAAGAGATGGGAGGCAATGTTCTTTCTTATGGAATGATGTAAATAACCAAAGAAAAAAGCCTCAGCACAGGAGAAGAGTTCACTGAAAATTAAAAGTTCATGCTGAGCCAAGACAGGTAGAAGAGATCATTTGAATCAATAGATAGGAAAGCTCAGGTCAGAACAGTGACTGTATTTTCTCAAGAGCAACATCCATTGAAAGACACAGTCTGAGAGTGAAATTAGGTCAAGACTTCCCAAAATGAAAAAAAAAAAAACCAAAAGAAAACACTAATCTTATCTAGTTTACGTAATCATCTCCAGTTATCATTTAAAGTTTTGAAAATATTGTTCAAAGTAATGAATCCAAAACTTTGAGCAGATTGACTGATTCTCCTGTTCTAATAATTTCCCTGTATTTCATACACTGAGTTTTTCATTATAGGCAGAAATACTAAGATTTACAAATTGGAAGAAGAGGAGAGCCAAATGAAGGCTAGGCTTCTTTTTCCCATTTCTTAACAACATGTTCAATCTTATCTCAGAAAGATAAATATCACAGCTAAATTAATCCATGTGAAGTACAATACAGATTCCTTTCAAATTATCCAGCTGTACCTGGTACTGTTCTTGACATTTAATATCTGTCTGCGTGATGATCCTGGAATTGTCATGGGAAGGTAATGAACCTGCCCTTGTTCTTTAAGAGTGAAAACAGCAACTGTGCATCAGTTTGTGAGATGTACACAGTGCCTGCAACTGGAAAAGAGAAAGCAGCCTTTTTGCCATTTCGAGATGAAAAGCCACCTCTAAGTGACCGCAGAGCAACAAGGGGCTGGAAGTGAAGTGGGTTCAAGAAGCTTTCAGCAGCTGTGGCAGTCACAGCAGTGCCACAATTCTCAGCTGACCCACTCAGAAAATACGGTTTGTGAACACCGAGGTTTTCCTTTGAAAAGGAATCCAAGAAATATATGCTTGAAGTAGGTTCTTCTAAGAAATGCAGTCTTGAACCAGGTTCTTTTCAAGTGGACCAAGGTTGGAGTAAACAAAACATGGAGTATCTGTGAAAGTGTACTCGGGGCTTTTTTCAGGGTCTAAGCTCAGAAAAGATGTGTTTATGAATTTGTGCTTTATTTGTGGCCTTGCACTTGCATGTGAAAAACAAATAAGAGAATTCCTCATTCCATCAGAACAGCTTCCCAACTACAACCAATACCTGAAATGCTTTTCCTCACATTAGACCTGAATTTCAATGCTTATGCAAAGTCAGGAGTGTCAAAGGTAAACAGTGCAATTCAGTGTGTCTTAGAATTACATTTTAGAAAAAAATATACTTACCTTATGTGTTGAAAGGAGAAAAAAAAAAAAAAAAAGAAGAGATTAACAACTGTGTAAAGTTTCTAGGGAGAAATAAAATAATAGTAGTTTTGGGATGTTCTTCTTGAAAAGCAAAGGCAATGAAGTGTTCTCATGTCTATAACACAGGAGGAACCATTTCAGTGCAGATAAATTAACTGGACAAACACAAACAACAGTGTCAGGGGAGATTGTTCTGGAACCTGAGTGGACCACAAGCACAGGGATGTGTCTCACATCAAAGTTTTCAATCTAATTATGGGTGGAAATGACTACAGTGTTTCTATGATTAAAAACTAATGTCTGAAAAAACACTGTATTAGAGAAACTTTTAGATTAACATCAACTTCTCATTGAAATCATCCAAAAGAACTGATGAGGTGAAATAATCGTGCTGCAGAAATATTTCTGCTTTTAAGGAAACAGATTACAGTGATGTTCTAAAAGGACAAACATCACATCCACATTACAGCTTGGTACAGTGAACATTAATCTTCAGTATCTCTCACAATAGAAATGGTAGGATGAAATTATCAAAGTTAAAAATACTATATAACAACAACTGCATCCTCACACACATCTGGGCTGCCTGTGTCTGCTTCAGGGAGATTCACCCTGAGTTTGCTACAGGCTCTGTAAATACTATAAATGTTAGGTAACCTCTGGTGAAATTGGTCTCTTTGGTTATTTAAAATCTTTCGTACTAAATCTGGCCTGGCCTCAAACATTAATCCCATATCTGATGGCTAGGATTCTCCTCCAGGGTGTAAGACACTTGGATTCACTTCCCAAATTTGGGTTAAGTAAATAATTTCCTTCAGAGCTTGAATTTTAACCCTCAGGGCTACATTTACATGCCAGTTACTCCAGGCATTGACTCCACATCTTCAGTTACCAGAACTTAGAGAATTGGAGAACTTTTTAATCCTCAAAGCTTTGTGGGACACAAGAACTGGCTTTTATTTTGCTAAAAAGAATCCTATCAGAACACTGTGTTTGTGTAAGTATGTGCAATGTATATAACAAACCTATGAAAAACTGAAGAAAGACTATAAAAACTACCCAGCAGCCCTGGTTAATTGAAACCTACCTTGTTAGGGACTGTGCTCAGCTACTATTTCACATGTGCCCCCAAAGCTTACACTTCCACCAGGCATGGGAGAGAGTGGAAATCAGCAGCAAGGGTTGGGATAACTGCAGGAAAAGAACAATATTATTGGTACATGAGGAATTAGTGAAATACTGAGTACCTAAAGGAGCTGAAAAATGCGCCTTCTATTCTGCAACTTCCACGCTGAGGCTTTTTAATGCAGACTGTCATTTACAACTTCTAAATTGTTAAGTCTTCTAGATGTGAAATCCTCAGCCTCCCTCCCCAGAGTGATTACTGAGATGTGTTTCTGGCTAAGATGTTTATAATGTGGCAGTTTATTTTTTTTGTTTGTTTGTTTCTTGCCATCAAACATATTGGTTACACGAATACCTGAACTAGATGTATCTTTTCCCCACCATTTGTCAACTGATACAAAGAAAAACCACTTCTTTTTCTGTGCTAGCTGTTGTAGCAATATGTTACCAGCAAGAGAATGAGTGTTGAGTAAGGTTGGACACCGCTTGCAAAGCAAAGGGTGCATCGAGACAGCAAACCCTGGATCCCAGCCCTGAAATCCCATTTTATACTCATTTCCTTGGCTTTGGGAAGACATTAAGACAGCCTGCAGCTTACCAGAAATAAAACACTGACATTGACAATCCCAGTTTAAGCAGATGTTCTGCAGATGCAAAGGAAGATTTAGAATGTTTTCTGGACAAGAAGCCTGGAAATTACTCTCTCACACGTGAATAAGCATCAACACAAAGCACACTGTTGCAAGCCTTGTATTTCTGTGTAACAGATAATGAAAACCATCTGTCCATTGTGGTAATTTGCCAAGCAGCCAGTCTAGCACGCCATTTTACTATCTGTAAAATATCCTGCTAATAAACAACATTTCTTAACTGTTTTCATCCTGTCTGCACATGTTAAATAAAAACTTCATTGTGTACCCCACCTCTGTTAAGGTCAGTCATGTACATGGCAGGAGATCAGTTCCTGCAAGTGTAACTGTGTTCCTCTCTTCAATTTGGAGAAGAAAGAGAGCTTTACATTGAAAATTAGTGTTAACCTTTTATTCTCCAGGAACTGCTCTGTTTAAGTGTAATAGTCCTTTGGACTTGTTATTATCAATATTCCACTCTCTCAGTGTCCAATTCTATTCTTAATTATCTTTCAAGTGCCAAAAGCCAGTGGGTATTAAGAGATAAACTGTACTCAGTACTACTTGGGTCCAACAAATAACATCAAGAATATGTTTGCAATTAAAATTCACACAATGGAATATTCGAAGTGAACACATTTTAGTATCAGTAGAAGCACATGTTGATGATGAAAAATACACAATGGCATGGTACTCTGTGCTGTATTATGCAAATGGATGCAGCAAAGGTCAAAGCTTATCTCAATCTCATAATAATGTAGTCTGCAGAGAATAATTAATTTACAGTGTGCTTTCTTACATTGTGGAACACAATACTAAAAGCCATTTTATTCCAGAATTTTCTTTTTTCATGCTGCAGAAAGAAATCACATCAAAGATTTTTAGTTTCCTGTTTGGGGACTGGAGGGAAGGAGAAGGGGCAGCTCTTTAATTTATGTTAGTCTAATAGTAACACCAAACTAAAACTTAAATAACACTGTGTTTCAGTTGCTGAAAATGTTGTTAAATGTTGGTGTTCAGGAATGAGATTTCCATGCCCAGCAGCTGCCTTACATTACTACAGCAGAAGTTTTGGAACAATTTCCATGAACCAAGCAGCACTATAAGGATTCAGTTGTACTCACAGTTCCCTACACAGGACAACAATTTACATCTATTCCATGTGTGTGAACTACTGAAGTGCTGTGGATTTGAAGTGCCATCCAGTGCAGGGAGGTCATGAAGTTGGCAGCATAAAAAGCCAGGAAGCTCACCTGTGTCCCATGTGCTGGTGGGAAACTGAACTCTGCTTCTGTCTCCGTAAACACAACCTTCTCCATACACTGGTGCTGTTCCATTTGTCTCTGCCTGCCAAAAAGAACAACATAATTTCTTGGCTTTGGGAGAAAAATACCTTTCAGGAGCTGATGTTCAGACCCTATGTTATATTATATGGGGGCTTCTGACATCAGCATCAAGAGAGCAAACAAGAGGATGAGATGCTGATGTTCTTTCAAATCCGAGGGAGTTTATACCTTACCTTCAAATGTTTGTACCATATTGTCATTTTGATTTGAAAGCCAAATAAAGGTGCTTGGGAATGAAGAGGGGTCGCACTGTACAGAGCACAGAAAAGTAACATGATAGAGAAGTAGTAGTCGTGTTATGAGATGTGTTTTGCAAAGCACGAATTGGTCCTCTAGGACATCTGTCGTTCATCTGGAATTTTAACCCAATTCCATCTTCACTCTCTTTACTTTATTTTCCCTTGTATTTATTTTCTAGGAAGTTGTGTGCTTGTGTGGTTGCTTCAAGGAATCTTGAACAACATGATCTCCATGGGATCCAGCAGTGTCTAAAGCTCATTCCGTGCTGCTCACACACAGGTCAGAACAACTTTTGTACTTCTTATTGTTTTTCATGGGAGAAACTTGCACACAGCAAGCACTTTTAACCTGTCCCTAGAAGTCATCTGTCATTATAACCTCAAGTGTTGGTCACAAGATGCAGAACTAGACCAGCTGCTGCAGCACATCATCATTCAAACCACCACAGATAGGGTACTCCTCATGTCAGGTACCTTTACACACTCAAAATTAAACACTGGCAATTTCCGAGGAGGGTGAAAATGCTGTGGAGTAGTTAATGTTGACAGTAGTTGCTCAAAGGTCATTTGGAGACATTCATTAGTTGTTTGCTTGAACAGACAGTCATTATTATTGGCAGCAGGAATTGGCAGAAAGCAGTGTTATTGTCAGAAAGCATTAAAAGAGTGTCATTTGTCAATATGTGCTCTTCTGTGGAGCTGGCTGAGAACTCCATCTTTGAATTAAAATGGGGAAAAAAATAGCATGAATACCCTGATGGGATTTTGTCTGCATCTCCTGATATTGTCACTGAGGATTCTTTAGGGACTCTGTATCAGCCCACTGTCCTCTCTGTCTGGGAGAATAAAAGGAGGATTTTATCTTAAACTTCAGCTTCTATGATGCTGTTACAAGTTTTTCCAGATTTAGGAATCTTTTTGTTTGCCTAGCCCCCTGTCAGTTAGGCACATTTAGCATTAATTCTATTTCTAAACACAGATGCAAAAATTTTTACTATCTAGATGAATTTTTATCTGTTTATCTGAGGGGAAAAATAAATCAATATTCAAGATGCCCTTTTTTGTTCCAAATACTTGAGCCAGTGCTAACCATAACACAGGTCAGACTCAGAAGGGGTGGTGGAAGAGAAGTACTAATGACACTTATAATTTTCCTTTAGGACATTCCAATGATGAAAATAGTACAGTTTTTGTCTTTAATGCTGTCAAGTTTCATTAAAAGTGTTATTTAGCCCTTCCCAAACCTACATTACAATAAATGTCAACTCTCCAGTTATTAGATATTCAAATATTTGTACTGAAGAGCCTTTAATAATGAGGATATACATTGCAAATATGCATGCTGTTGCACTATTCAAATGAGACAAATCACTAGGGTCAGTTATTCCCAGAGTCTTAATAAAGCTGATTTTCTTACCAAATCTCAATATATCTCCTTTCTAATACAGGCACAAATGCACTAATGATTTAGAGTTATTATTTAATAATTTCCAAAATAAACACAGGAGCACTCACTAAGTTTTTGATGACACCATTCATTCTCCAGCTGGCTTCCTTCACCTCTAGCACTTGGAACCTATTTCATTCATTTCTCCAGGTTCTCTTCCCAGCAGCGAGCCACAATTCCCTGTGGCTACAGGAAAAGAAGCTTTTAAACTTAGTAATGGGTTCATCAGAATCAAACATTCAAGGAGCAGTGCTAATCACACACTCAGAGCTTAAGTCCTCAATGGAAGAGAAAACATCAGTTCTAAAACCCCATAGAAAGAAGTTAAGAATTTCTAGACAGACTCTTCCTTCCCACCTGGGGAGGCAGAAATGGCTTATTTGGGGAAAAAATAAACAGCAAGTTTCTTATCAAATTTGCTTCTCCTCTCACCATCTTATAAAATTGGAGCTCCTAAAGAACACTAAATCAGCAAAGGAGTCAAAGGCTGGTTTGTCACCTTTGTTTCCACCTCTGTCCCTGGTACAGGAAAGGTGAGAGGCAAGGAATGGATTATGGAACAGCACCTCTGTTTTCTAGTATATTCCACTGTTCAACATCCAGTTCTACATTTCCAATTGGCACGTCCCAACCCTTTTCTGTAAGAAAGAAAAGGAGCAAATCAGTGTCATTTCCCCCCTCTTTGCCCTTCGTTTGGCTCTGTGCTGGATGCATTTAGATTTCTGAGAGGGGTTCAAAAACTGCAAGCCAGTGTAATGCCATAGGACAAGAATTCAAAAGCAACCAAAATGGAAATTGGTAACAGCAGAGGTGTTGATGCAAGTCTTATGTCTTCAGGCTTTCTGACATCTTTGAGTACTGATTTTGACCTTGACCATCATTTTTTTCCTAATTTAAAAGTTTTCCTTTTTGTTCCATTCGTTAACAAAGTGAATTTTTTGATTAATTTGCATAGCCAAAGAGGGAAAAGCCTTTTCACTTCAAAGGTTTCCATGTTCTAAAGGGACTTTTTCTTGTGCCCTGTTTGTGAATCAGAGGAGAGACGGTTACTGTGTAACAAAAGCAATAAAACACACAATTTACTAAAACATTACCTGAAAATATTATCCATGGAAGAATGAGTCTGATTAGCTAACAGCAGCAGAAAGCTTTATGGTTGCAAGTTTTATGACCATTTGATAACAAAGTGTTATTTGCTTCTCAAAAGGAAGTTGCAGTACATAATGCATTTGCTGAGCTTAGTGATGTCATCCCTATAAATCACACAAGTTGCACCCTCCAGAAATAAAATTGGCACTGTATTGTTAAAAATTTAGTGTGCTAATAAAGTACTAGAGAGATTATTTCTGATTTTCAATATACAGCCAAATGAACATTTTTTATTGTAGCCAAAGGCATTTATTGCTGATAAAATTATAAATAATATTACCAGTTACTGACATTTAATAATGACAGTAATCAACCTGAAGCAAGTTGTTCCTTACATTTAAAAGCAGTAAAAGATGATAACCTTTGGTGATCTGTTTCAATTACACTCACTAGATGTAGTAGTACAACACAACTACAAGATACACTTCAATGACATTAACCAGGGGAAAAAAATAATCTTAATTATGTGCAATTCTTTCCTCATCCTTTGGGCAGACTGAATTATTTGTCAGTATTTAGTTCAAACTTTGTTGTGCTGATCCTACCACAAGTAAATATTAATGGAATGCCACAATCACACGTGCACTATGGAGAAATCTTGAGGCACTACATCCTGGCACCATCACACAGCTGCCGGTCTGGGCTACAAACACCCCAAATGAAATAGCTACCCAGCCACAGAAGTGGGATGTGATCTACCACGTGCTGAGCTTGGGAAGCTGGTGTTTGAAAAGCTATTCAAAATAATTATTGGAAAAGGAAGATCTAATCTGAGTTACTTATGCAGTTTGTTACTACAGCAGCTGAGCAACCAGTTATCTTTGACATCATCACCATCCAAATTTACTGACGAGAAGCGTTTGACACTAGAATGAAGAACAAATTAGTGCAGCATCATCTCTGAGAGGCAGCTCTTTGACTTGTGTTTATATCATGAAAAAATTAGGCAGAACACAACTGAAGAGATTGTGGCAGATCAGGATTATCCAAGCACAAGAGATAAACAGCGTAGAAAATAAGACTAACGGCCAATTTAGTAGAAATCACCTCTTCTAGGTGTGTGGTCTGAAGTGTCGTTAAGGCACAGGTTCCCAGACTGTTTTCTGTGGAGATGCAGGTACCCAGACTGCAGATGTTCCACAGACAGCTCATTAGTCACACAGCGCTCAGTTTACCAGGCTCTTTCCAGCTGAGAAACTCTGACATACAACAAGAAGTATAAAAAAGTGTGTTAATGATGTTACATTTGTCTGTAAGCAATCTTCATGATTACAAACAGGTCACAGGCCTGGGAATGTCAAAGGATGTCCTCAGTGAGACAATAAAAGTCTTAATAGAACAATTTCTATTAAAAACACAGCCCATTCTGTAGAAGTCTTGAGCATCACTCCTTCCAGCTGCTCCCCTTGCCTCATGTGAAGATGTCACTTCAGCCATGTGCAGACACCTGTTCACTTCATCTGCTTCCCTCCTCTCTCACTTGCATTAACTGCTCATCTCATATGATACAGAGATCATTCCTAACCCTTTTGTTTAGTACCAGCACAACAGAAATACAAACAACAAGAAGAACAAAATCCCTTCCTGGAACTTTTACAATTGCAACACTGTTATCTTTGTCAATGCCTAATAATTTCCCCATTTTCATCTTTCTGTCATTTATTATTCACAAGGCAGTAAGAGCACAGGTATGTTGAAGAAGGAAAGTCTGTTTAAAGTGTCATAATTCATGTGTTCTTTAGTGAAACCAGTGCTGCACAAGACACCAGCCAACTACCCAATTCCTAAACCAGGAGCCACAGAAAAAGGTAGGGAGGGCATCTTCATGGCATTGTCCTCCCCTCACTGCCACCCCAATGGGGCAGAAGAATCTGCAAATGAGAGAAAGTGCTAAAATAAAATCTCTGGTGCACAACTGTAGGGTTTGCTGCAATAAATTCTCTTACTGTGCTGTCTGAGCTGCACTCCCACCATGCACAGTCACCCAGCGACTGACCAAGGCCTCTTCACTGAGACACAAAATGAGCAATAGCCACCACAGAGACCAACAATGCTCACAGTTAAGAGTAAGAGCAGCAAGAATCACAGTTTTACCTTAAAATGCTCTGGGTCTAGCACACTAATCTGTACATTAATTAGTGGTTTGAAAGAGCTACATAGATATCAGACTTCTGGCTAAATAAAAACCCCTTCTGAGCAGCTTTTCCTGTCTCTGTGGTTCAAGAAACCACCCGTTAAACTGGTAACAAAAGATAATTAGCCGATAACTGCAGCTGCTGCTTGCATGTTATCTCCTCTATTTACAAATCCTTAAAACTTCTGTTTTGCCCAATTAGGAGTTTGGATTGTTTTTTCCCTTCTAGTTGTGAGAAGAGAAGAAACTCTCTTGTAAGATCTTGATTCCTCGTTAGTCTTTCCACTGAATACACCACTCAGCTATCACTAGACCTCTGTCATAAGGTACTAAACTTTGTCTTAATAAGCCAGTTTCTTGCTAAATCACAGACTGTTTTCCCTGTATCTAACACTCCATACTCCAAGATCAGATGCATTCACTCCATTGTGCAGATACTGCAGATGAGTACACTTAATAGTTAACAACCTGAAAGCTAACTCTAATTTAAATTACTCCAATACTATAAGCACATTTCCCCTGAGGAAATGTAGAACACTTGTGAAATACTGCTTTTAAGATTCTTGGTTTCTAGTCACTGAAACACCTACTCATCTAGGAAAAAAAAGTATTATAGCTTCTACAATTCTACATTTTATTCATGGCTACGTTCAAACAAAATGAATTATTTTAAAGCCAGATTGAATATTTTAACAGGAACATTTAAGGTGTTATCTGATACAGCCAAAACTAGAACACCCAAATCCTTAGTGCCCATGCAGGAGTTGCCCTTTCCTCACAGCAGATAAGCAAAGGCTATCTGATATTATATTAAATACTCATGTACCCGTTCCTCAGGTCTGGTTTTATTTATCACCTGTACATAAGTATAATTCCAATGCCTTAATTCCTCCTGAAACCATGACTCCCAAGCAGTGAAGGCACATACTGAAACTCAGAACCCAGAGTGCTGCCACCCAGGATTCCCAGGGAGAGCTGGCCAAGGAGCTGCTCCTCCCAAAGTGCTGCAGGGAGGTCTGTCACAGGGATGGCAGAGGGTCAGGTATCCTACAGCTTACCCTGTGTGGTAATTCAACAGGAATTTAAAAAAGCTATCAGCAGTTGTGTCTTCTGTCTATCTGGAAAGGAGTTTACCAGATCTCTAAAGTTGATTGTCCCCATCTGTTCTCCTCCTTCAAGCGGTATCACTGACTGTCTCCAACACTGAATTCCCATTGCTTAGGCAATGCCAGCTACAGACCTGGTCTGTCATTTTTGTTGCCTAGTTGCAGGCCTTTGGGACCTGCAAAAGATGGTGCATCAAAGTCACCATTTGAACCCCCTGTCGAAATGGTCTCTGTCATTGACTGATGTGCCCCATCAAAGCCTCTGAAACCACCAGCAACTGTAGAATTTGGGATTTTGTCACTCTTCAGAAACAGTAATCTGCCTTCCTTTGAGGACATATCTTCATGCTGCTGCCACCACATCAGCTTCAGGAAAACAACATGACTAGTGTCTGCCTTTGCTTGTTCACCTTCGGCCTCAGTGTTCAGGTTGACTGCTTTCCACTTCTGCTGCTGCTTAGCCTGCCCTGGGGTTACACAGGTCTCTGCAGAGCATTTACCCACACCACTTCTGAAAAGTCAGCATCCTCAAAACACTCACTGGGATTTACAGTTCTAGAGGGAGATTTCATAAAAAAAACTTCTGAGAACCCAGAAAACTCAGTGAATTTATCAGTGGTTATGGTTATTATGACTGGTGGAATTGGAATTTCTAATTTTATCCTCTTTTACTTATGTTTTACCTATTTCAGACAAATAGGGGTTCCTCAAGTATTTTACACTCAGTGCAGAAGAGTTGACTGTCATTACCTGTATCAACATCTTTGCAGTCACCTTGTTAGTTTTCAGTCCAGCATTTGAGCACAAAATCCACTTAGAGAGCTCTTGCCTGCATGGGATGTGTTGCTATTGCAGCACAGTTGAGAAAAAGGTTTTGCTGTATCAGAAACACAAAAATTATACTTTAGATCACAAAGAAGGTAAAATCAATATAAATCTTGACCCCCTGTGAATAAGATGAAATGACAGGTCAGTTACTCTTTGTCATTTCTGGCTAAAAAGGAGCTTAGGAAACACATGCCATGGTAATGACACAGGAGGGAAGCAAAGGAATCCTCTCAGCACTGCAAGTGCTAGAAGAGCCCAACATAAACCAGTTCAGTGGTGGCATTATGTAACATCCTCAAACAATTTTAACAGATATTGTGTTGTCTGCTTTAAAAATACAACTCTTACAAAAAGGGTCCTGTCCCACTGCTGCAGCTCAGAGCTTCTGTTTAGAAAATTCTGGTCTAAATTCCAACCTAATAACCTATTTTTGGGTCTGGTTGCAGCAAGTATGCATGTTTCACTTAAACAATTATGTCTGTAAGTGTTTGGGTTAAGCACTTTTGTAATTCATTTGCACAGATAAATACTGGTGGCCTTCTGGTGGGAAACCTCTCACTGCAGTGAACGCAGCAGCCAATCTCATTGACATGCAAGCCAACCATCATCTCATTCCCTACACCACGTGTGAAAAGAAAACCCATTTCAATGCTGTCCCAAATGCACATGACAGCACCAATGAAGCGCTTTCAGCTTTACGGTATCCATTACAATTAATTATCCCAAAGTCCTTGGCATCAACTGGGAAAAAGCCCTTCCTTTTGAATAAATGGACCTCCATCAAAATTACACAGGCACCTGAGCTGACTGCAAATGGACCCAAATATTCACTGGCATCTTGCTACAAGCAAAGGCCTTTTCTCTATGAAGTTGTTTGTCAGAGGATTTTACTGCCCTGAATTTCTAGTGTAACAGATAGCATGATGTTTTTACCAGGAGATAAAGCTGAGAAGGTGTATTTTATGATATTTCAGGAGATAAAGCCAATAACAAGAAAAAAGACAGATATTTCATGTCAATTTTTCACCTTTATAAAACCAGTAGAGCTGTTTAACAATCATTCCAGAAAGCTTATTCAGTGTCAATTAGACTGCCCATTGTGCTAAATATTAGAAATCAAGTAATAAACTAAACATCTCCCAGAAGCATTGATAATACATAAAGAGAAAGAACATCCAAGTCAATTATGTGCTAGAAATGTGTAAATGGAGGGGACAAACTCTATTAGTGTGAAAAACTACCTAAGGACTGAAAGTTCTGTTTATTTAGAAATTACTGAGTTGGTTAGAAGTTGAGTTGACAAAAGCTCAAAACTTTATGAGTTCCTTCTCCCTTAAGGATTGGAATAGCAGAAAAGAAAGGTAGCATTTTACCATTTCAATTCTGTGGTAAGTCCCGTCTTTATGACACCTCATTTGTCAAGGTTAATATTTGCCTTTCACTGTCCCTAAATAAATTCTGCTTATTATAGTTACTAAAGTTACCTGGCATGTTAGAGTAGAGTCAGCATTTGCTGTGTTATGAACTCTGCATTGTAGATATTTTAAACTCTATCTTTCCTCTGGGTGAAATGATTTCTCTAACAATGGCTACTCTAGGTGTCTATTTTGGGATGGACCTACATTGAAATGACTGCACGAAGATGTCATTAAAATACAAATGAAAGAAAATTCAGCACAAGTACCATACTCCTCAGATTCCCTCATCCTTGTTTCACAGCACTTACATTTGTATTGATTTTATAATGAATGCACACGAGATGAGGGAAGTGCTGACTTTTCTTGCTCTGCCATGTTCATTGCAGCTTTTCTTGTCTGAGTGAGGTGCAGCAGATCACTGAACTATTAAAAAGGACTTCCAGCAGTGGAATAAGTTTCTTTTACAGCACAACCATTATACAGCTTCTCTCATGAGACACTAGGTATAACCTGTTTGGTGTATTAAGAGAAGATGAAACCTGTGATTTAATATTCTTTAGAATGCACAACTTGAAAGAAATTGCAGTTTGGAACACTATTAAAACATACACTGAGGCACCACTGACAAATACTGCCTATCCCTTCACCCTCAACCCACACAGAGATTCTGTGGATTAAAGTGACCCCACAAAATCATACTGTGCATGATTCTTCAAGTGAGGATGGTGATGGGTTAGGCTGGAATAAGGTATTGAAACATTGCCAGTCAGGGCTTTGAGAAGTTTTCCTGGAACGTTAGACCGATTTTCTACCTGTGAGGTCTCTTCAAGATATTATTTACTTAGAGACAATATCTAAACCACAAGCAGAACAATCACTTGGCACTAAAGAAGGGTGATAGCATTAGAGTGTTTAATATTACTGGAAATACAGCTTACCAAAAGACAATTAATACCAGTGACAGACAATGTTGAAACTTATTCCCAAGGACTCTGCTTCAGAGACAGCCACCTACTTACTTAGCAGGCCATGTCAGAACTCACTGCAAGCTGACAAGAGACAGAATGCTCACATTGAAATATATGAGGGGGGAAAAAACCTAAAATATGACATTTTATCCCTTGAAAAGGTTGTTTAGACAGTACAGCAAATTAAACTTTGACAGCTGTGCACTTGATGTAAAAAAAAAAACCCATATACTAGTACTACCTGAAAAAATATGCTACTATGCTATAAGGAGTTACAAATAAAATAAAAAATAAACCCCACCTTTTGGGCTTGACACAGGGCTGTTACATGAACAGCTGAGACTTCTCAATGGAGAGTAGGTCCATTCTGAGAAACTGGAAAAGTGAAAGAAAGATTTTGTGAGTTAGTAATACTTACTCATTTAATCCAGGTCCTAAAACTGTTTACAGAGACTGCTGAAGAAAATCATGACTAAGAAAGTCAGGTCACAACATCACATGTACCAAGGTCCGTATTTATCTAGGGCTTTTATAGGTAACTTAATTTGCTTCCTATTAAACCAAGGAGGCAATTTTAACCTACCCAGAACTAGAGAACTTTCTCTGGAAGGATGTGACTGGCTTTTTCTCTGCTACCCTT
The DNA here is from genome assembly GCF_022539395.1 of Myiozetetes cayanensis. Taxonomy (NCBI): domain Eukaryota; kingdom Metazoa; phylum Chordata; class Aves; order Passeriformes; family Tyrannidae; genus Myiozetetes; species Myiozetetes cayanensis. The sequence continues at coordinate 7,665,607 of NW_026087456.1, read as the reverse complement.
TCAGCAATATTCCCTTTGTAGGGAGGAAGAAGGAGAAATAGTCTTAGTGGATTAAGCCTATATTGACACACTAAAAAGTTTCAAACTTCTGTTGTTCATTCAAGTATTCACCATTATCAGTTACAGATTAAACTGCTGTCCAGTATAGCTGTGTCTGAGTTTTGGAGCACGTACCCTGGATATAAATTGCAGCCTGGTTGGGTCAAAATGTACTTGGTGCCCTGTAAATTCATCTGTATCTCCACCTGGGTTTTTAATACCATCAACACACTACTTTAGATCACAAAGACAAGCCTAACTGGACTTCACGGAAGACAGACGAAACAAAGCATTACAATCTCTTGAAAATAACTCCCAAAGGCTTTTAATTTCCAGGTACCTTTCTTCCTTCTTAACAGAAGCAGTCCCCTACCACCTTTCCCATCATGACAGGGCAGCTTACATATGTGCCAAGAGCACAGCAGATGGTAACACAAGCTGTTTTATTAGTGCCATGCACTGGCAGTGCCACCAGTTGTTCTGGTACATACTCAGGGCTACTGAGCAGAGCCCCCTGTGGGGAAACGAGAACATTCGAGAGGGTGCTGAAATATTGCATAATAACCTTCCAAAAAGATCCACAACTGAGTGACATGGAACTACAAGTATTGTGAGAAGTCTGGAAAATCTGTAATGGCAGTTTCTGCCTTGCAAGATGGCCAGTGTAACAGTAACACCCTGTTCAAGTCCTTACAGGGACAAATATGGGGTTTTTTCCCTAGATGGAAAAAAGTATATTTTGAACAAGATAGAAGATCAGCATTCAACTCCTAGAATTAGTTATAAAGCTTTATCTTTCTTAAATTCTGCTCAAGGAAGAACTCCATGAACTCCGCTGTATTGCACAATGCTCAAAACTTCCCATTGAAATGCCAAAATATCAGCTCTCTGCACAGCAATTTCAAATTTTTGTTGGGTACCACCTTTCTATTTTAAGCAGGAGCAAGCAGCTTCAATGGTACACAACACTGTGATACTGTGAATTTTGCTCTAGTAAATCTTCCATGGCTTTCTGAATAAATAGGGTCCACCAGTACTATTTTGACAAGAGAGAAACTTGCATCTAAACTTGTACTTTCTGTACCACTTCAGGCAAGTACTCAGTAAGTCTTTTTACAGTTGCTGTTACACAGAGAAAGACAGACAGTACACCATTACAAGCTTCCCAGGGTTCCAAACTGAGGAGATTTCACTGCTAAAATACTTTTCAAGCAAATTATATCCTTCTTTCAACTGACTTGAAAAGAGCTTCCAAGATAGCTTATTTCATAGATAAAAGTTGTTGCAGTAAAACTGATTAAAATGTGTTACATTATTTATAGTTCAAAGTTATCTTTGCTTCAGGCAAGGTATTTATACCTTTCATCAGGATTAACTATTTTACCAAGTATTTTTCAAACGTAAGTCACTCAATTTTAATTCAATCCATTACACCTGTTAAGTCTATTTTGGAGAGATTTCTGAGGATTTATTTCACAATAGATGAGCTTAATGTATGTTTCAATGGGAGACAGGCTGGGTGGTTGGAGAGATAGGATGAGATGATCCATGTATCAGTCTCCTAAAAGAAGAATTTAACTCTAAAAGAGGGAGACACAAAATGTACACACTGGCTGCTATTCAAGGCTTTTTTTTCAGTCTGTCTTGTCTTTCAGAGTACCTGAAAAAAAAATGCTGAAGGAAATTCTATTTCCTTTGGGAGCACATGTTATTAATGGCTATTAACACTCACAGACTGGTGTGTTTGTCAACAGAGAACTTCACAGAGGTGCAGTTACATCAGGAAAGCAATTGCTGTGCTAGTTTGCTCCATTTAAACAAAAAGATCCCAGTATAGGCACTTCTCTATTTACCCCCTGGCAAGGAGAGCTATATTAAACCTAGAAATTCTAAATTTTGGTGACATACCAATAGAGACCCTTAAAATTCTCAGTTTTTCAGATCATTCCCAGAAAGTGTGAAATTTTCCTCTAATAGCCAATATACCATTCATTTTATTTTTTCTCATATCAAAAATACAGCTACATGACATTTCCCTGTGCTGCAGCATTTGTATGTTGATTCCACTTTAAAAGATTTAGGTATTCGTTCAGCAAGTTCCTGCACACTAAGGAATTTCTTTCCCGCCCCCCCTCCCCCCAAGCAAAAAACCTCATCTTCCTCTTTCTTGAGCACAAATGGAAGTGCCTGATACTAAAAAACAGCCAGATCCATTTCTAAAAACGCCAACAGAAGGAATGCTTTCCCCTGCAACTCCTCTGAAGTAAATTGATTCGGTTTGGTAAGCACTACCCACTGCCTTGGTGTCATCTGGAATAAGGAGATACATCCTGTGCTTTGTAAGATCCATGCTAACAAATTACTGTGCATCATACCTGCCTCCACATTCCTCTGGACAGCTTAAGGAGTGAGTTGTTGGCTTCAATCTTATTAGGTGTAAACCAGAAGCTGCTCTTGAGAGCTTCTGGCATTTGTTCAATGTTTATTTTGCACATCGTACACTTAATTTTTCAGCTGAGAAATAAGAACTGCTGTGTTTTGCACAACATTCTCAGGCAGTGTAAAAGGACAGCAGGGTATATATGGTCTTTTTGCTTATTCTGTTGTTTTGGAGGAGAGGTTTTCCACTGTTTCCAATTTCCTTGCCACACAATTTCGCTTTATGCAGCAGCTTTTTTTAACATTTGCATGACACATCAAACACACTAAAAGCTCTTTGTCATGTTTTGTCAATGTTTCCCAGATCGTGTCCTGCTTCCATACTGACAAGCTGGACAAAGGAATTCTTGTTGGATAGTGAATTAACTAGACTCACAAAATTTCTTCAAAATTCTGCAGATTGGTTGTATCCTGCTTTTCCCTTGAGGGACAGCATGCACGCAAAGACATCGAAAACATATTTTTCTCTCCAGAAACAACTTGAGCTATTTAGCAGGTAATAAGAAAAAACAGTATCTATTGATTATTTTTGAGTCCTGCACCTCAGAAAATGATCCATCATGCACCTCAGAAAATAATCCATTATACCTTGGTTCTTGGGTGATCAGTTTAGATAGGATTCAAATACAGGGTTAAAATAAAAAAAAAAAAAAAATAATGGCACTTACTGTTCACGGACAGCTCAAGAATCCTGGCTTTGCTAGAAACATTGCTAGGAAAGGCTGGTTTTTGAGGGAATGGAAGGTAAATTTGTGTCCATCTTCCATCACAGCAGATGCCATTTTGTTACTCATCCTATTATCCAGCTTTCAGACAGACTCCTGTACTGGATTCCCTGTGTCATCCTCCAAATTGTGCTCTGTGTGAGGTGTAACACAACCACCACACTGAAGTGATCATGTCACCAGTAGTACGAAATTCCTATTATTTTCTAGGAAGTTGTTTTAATTTCACATCACGTGGATATTTTGTTTTTCAAATATAGTTACAGGTTCCTGTGAAAAGCAGTAACTGTTCTTCAAAACTCTGCTATAAACTTTTAAATTAGAAACCAAATATTCCATCAAGATCCCCTTAACACATGACACCAATAGAGACTTTTTGAAAAGTATTATTCTGGTCTTTATCCTAATATCTACTTATTTCCACACAAAACTCATTGGCAATAGAGTTTCCCTTTGAGTTCTCTTCCAGCTGGAAGAGTCATTCACCTCTTACTCTGCATACCTGCAATATTTACTCAAGAAAGAAATGTTTTGTTTTGCTCCAAATAACTGAGCTACTGAGGGGGAAATGATCCTTTTAATGAACATCAAGATTTTAAAACACTCTTGCCCACTGCTAAAATAGACATTTTGGACTAGAATATGGTTTGATGAACCACCCTTTGAACAGGCCCGCTGTGAATTCCTACAGGTAATACACTGAAAAATAGGGGGAAACCCAGTTCTTATCTAAATAGCCTCTAACAAATTTCAAATAATACACATGAAAAAACATGTTAAAACTTACATGAAGGTGAACAGATTTTAATTGGTTCTATTTGACAGTCTATTCCAACAAGAAAGTCATCTTTACCTCTAAACAATGTTGTCAATGTATTCTCAGAGCTACAGCTGAAAACAGGCTGAAGAGGCAGGAAGCAAGAGCCATCCTTGGTCAGTAACCTTTTCACTGGTGGCAGAAATAAGAGAAAAGTGACATCACACTTCTTGCATTAATAAGAACAGTAATAAAACCCAGTTGGGATTAGCATTTGAGAAGCTCAGGCTCGTGGACCAATATGCCTGGTCAAAGTTATGCCTGACCAATTACGTCTTAACTAAAGTTCTTAAAATAATGAGAACCGAATTTGACATTTAAAGAAAAGAACAAGAACATTTGTCTGCTTAATTATGTTAAGCCTGAAAGCACTTCAGTCCTATAGTTTTTCCTTTCATGATGTTATTATATAAGCAGCATTAGAACAAGAGAATTCTAGGTCTTATACTTCAGTAACTCCACTTTCTAAAAAGGCCTTCAGATTCTGTCAGAAGCCAGATAATGCACTCCCTCAGTTTACAACTCCACTGCTTTGACTTACTAAAGTATTCAGGTGGGGGATTTTTGCTTGGGTTTGGGTTGTATTTTTAATTTTTCCCTGGCCCCTATGCCTCAGGGTAATTAGAGATTGATAGTACCTGTTGTTACTATTGATGTCATAATACTTCACTGGAATATCTCATTAGGGCTGCTTCCCTAATTACACCAGTCACACCAGAGGGAAAGACATTGCCATCACAAGGCTGAGATGTCAATTATTTTACTTTTTTTTACCTTGGGAGAAAACTGCTTCAGCAAGATTCCCCATCCTTTACAGTGAGGGAGGAATTTCACTCAGGTGGCTTGACTTTTACACAAAACACACAAACACAAAAAGCTTCCACGCAGCAGGAGACGAGGTCTTCTTGTTTATGAACATTTTGGGAAGCAAATTCTCTGCTTGGGAGAGATCAAGAACAGGTATGAAATGCAACTAGTGGTAATATCAATATATGCTGATATTTAAGGGAGATGGAAGGCAGCATGGTGAGGAGGAAATGAAGGATTTTAATGGAAAAAATATCAACCAAGCTTCGGATGAAATAGGAAAACTGTCCCTAGTGTGCTCACAAAGTCACAATATTGGTTGTGGGTAGGGTTGTGTTTTTTAGTTGGTTGTTTTTTATACAGTACAACACTTTCCATGTTTCTACAGAGTGAAATAAATAACAATTTTGTTTAATATCACTTCTTTGCCCTCTTTTTTTAACTAAAGAAATTTTGGGTTGTTGTTATTTTTTGGTTTTTTCTTTGTTTGTTTGTTTGGGGGTTTTTGTTTTGTTTTGTTTTTTAATTTGAAGCTGCAGTAAACTGCAGGTTAGTCAAAGAATATTCTCTGTCATAATAAGTATAATCACCTCCAAAAGAGGGGAAAAACTGGTATTACTATATCTCTATAATTTGGTACTTGCTGTTAGAAATACACTTATAACAGAAGTCAGAGCAGCAGAACCAAAGTTAAATTTACTCTTGTTCCCTATAAAAAGTACATGTCTTCCTCAAATAAGAACTGTTTTCCAAATTAGAGTATTATAAAGAAGAAACTGGGAGGGAAATGGACTTTCATCCTATTTAGTGAGAGAGCACAGGGTGGAAAAAAATCAGTTTTGCAGGCATAAATAGCTTTTCTCAAAGTAAAATTGCGTAGATTTTACCAACAGGGTGCTCTGAACAAATTCCTTAATTCGAATCACTATCTGAGTTCACAAAATCTCTCGTAGGCTGAAATATGTAAAAGAACTTCCAAAAAAGGGCTTTGCATAGTCATTTCCCTGCAGGAGAAACTGGCTGCTTTGATTCCACCATATGGTTGAATCATATTCCACCTCATGAAGCTGTTGCACAGCCAGTAGGAAAAATGGTATAAACACACACACAAAAAATAGTATTTTCTGTGCCATTATGATGATGACAGTTTTCTGAATACTGTTTACTATAAGCACTCAGATGTTTAACAGCTCAGTGTTGTTACATAAAGCTGCACTCTTGATTAGAATGCCCTGTCAGCAAGTCTTCAAGTGCCTGTCAATTATTTATTGTATCTAAAAGCTGCAGGTCATTTGACCTCGTGGAACCCAACAAATACAAATTAATATGTTTTTAAACGTTGCTGTATTTTGGGAAACAAACACCGATGACAGCAAGAAGTAAAACTACATATTGGTAAAAAAGAAAGTGTACCTGGAAAACTATATTTTTCATTTAAAAAACCCCAGCAAAGCCCAAACTTTCCTTGTAAAACAGAAGTGACATATATCCACTATTTTTTACTAAGCAAAACCAGGTTGGCTACAAAAATAGAACTCTGGGATTTAATGGAGAAGAAAACTTTGCTAAAGTAAGAAATTGCAAACTATCTGAGGAACTCAAGCTTATCTGTTAATTATTCATGTTTCTGTTTTCATTTCCAGCTACTCTGGAGCTGCTGATGCTGGCACTCTTTACTAGGTTTAAGCATCCTTTCAGCTCAACTCTGCCAAATTAAACTGTCACTTTCTATTAAAAAAATCTATAGCGGGAGGTTTTTAATCTTCTGATTTATACTTTGTAATAGGAAGTCAAAGTTTAAATTAGGACGGTATCAGCTTACGAAATAAAGCCCGAGCAGTGCAGTGACAACCACCAGTGAAGAAAAACTAAAGTGCACAGTAGAGCAGCTGGAGTTTCTATTTTTTAAGGGTTTATTTTACACACTCTCAAATCAGTCTCACACTTCTTTAACATAGCAGTGCCCACAGATTCTGACAGAGCACGCCTGCAGGAAGGTGTCACTTGCCATCCAGTGTCTGCACTGTACCCGATTTTACTGACCTGCTCCACCTGCAGCCTGTTCACCTTTCCAGTGTATTAAGCAGGCACTGCACAACTCAACTGAATTAACACTCCCTTATGTGAGTTGCTCCTCCTCAAATTTCATGAGGAACTAGGGGCTCCACACCTCACTGTGCTGACAATGAAACTGAACCAACTTCAGTTATTAAACAGCTTTATAAGATGTTATCCTGTCTCCTTTTTTTTTTTTGTAAAATTCTGACAAAGAAAAACTACAGTAATAGTCCTATTTATTTCCCCTGAACATTACCTTTACTTTACATTTTTTTCTCCTAAGCATTCTCCATCTTCTCCACTGGTATCAATCCTTTATTTTCTATCACTTTTTTTTCCCACCAATCTACCTCTATCCTTTCTGATTTTTTTTTTAATTTTTTTTTTTCCCCTGACAGCTATTTCCCTTGTTTTCTGTGCAGGCACAGCCAGTATTTACTCTCTATTCCCCACTTGCTCCTGTGATGCTGCAAAGCCAGTTCCCTCCTCAGAAGAGGGTTATCCTTGTAGAGAGGACTTGTTTATGGAAGGAACACGTGCACTGGAGCAGCTGAACCTGTTTGCTCAGTCCCAGCAGAGAAAAAGCAATCCTCACCCATCAGCTGATTTTAATTACTTTAACAGCAAGAAGAAACTGTGGCTAGAGGTTGAGAATTTGTCAAGATAAAAAAAAAAAAATCAAATCACTGAGACAAGAAGAACTCAAGTAAAAGAGTAAAATAGAAGAAAACAGAAATACCTCAACACTTGCTGTGGAAGGAAACTTTGCAGACACTTTACCTCACACATTTACCCAAAATATTCCCATGATCTGAAATTCCTCATGTAAGTAAATTCTCAAGCTCCCATTTCAGTTTCTCAAGAGTTATTTCCAAGAAAGGTTCAGCCAAACAGCTTATCCAACTGGTTTAAATTTTCACACTTGAAGACAGCTCTAAATATGTGCTTTCTGCTTCTACTTGGGGCAATATTTCCCTCAGTGCCTATTGGTAGTCCCACTCAGGATTATAAGCAGGACCTTTTAGTATCACTGTAATATAAACATTTATTTCTTGAATCAGTAGATTAGTGCTTAAAGATGGAAAATTAGCTCCCAGGATTTGAGTTTTCTTTCATCGAGTTCTACATTTCATCTTCTTTACTATGAAAGTTTAGATCCCTTTGTTCCCAAGTCATGAGCACTGGAAATATTTTTTTTTCTCTATTTATGCTGACATTATTGTTCTGAGGTACAGTTGAAGAAAATTCAGTTACAAGATGTGCTCCAGACAGGGAGAAAGTGACCTCAGCCTGGGAGAAACAGTATTTATTAGGGTTACTATAACACAATTGCTCATAAAATGATTATTTACTGCAATCACTAGCACTCTCTCCATCATGTCATGTCTCATGAACTTTGAGATCATTTTTACAGAAGTTTAAATTGCCTATAAGCATAATCTTGTTATGACATCTTTATCTTGTCACAGGAAATTTTACTCCCATCCTTCTTTTGTCCTAGGGATCTATAGTTCACTCCTACTATTAATAGATGTCAGCCACTCTGTCTGGCTCAGCATGTTGTGCCAGGCTGGATTTCACTGGAGCCACCACTGACAGCTGTGGCTCTGCCAGAATTCCCTCTCTCTTTGCACAGACTGAGTAAGAAAAGGGATTATTGAGGAGAATACACAAGCTGACTGTAATACAATTAGCACACAACACTGCAAGGTCACCAGAGGATAATTAAACTGGGTAAAAAAAGACTCATCTCTACAAAGATTTTTGTCAAAGACTATTGAAACAATTTTCTTGCAGGATGGTGTCCTTAGTATTGCCAACAACATAATGTAACTGCTGCTGCTTCCTATGCTTGGTTTATACTTTGGATTCCCTCGTGCTGCCCCATGACTGGATTTTGTATCCACTCTGTTTGTAACAAGAGCCTGATCCTGCAAACTGTGACACTGCTACTTCTCCCCCCCCCAAAGAAAGCCAAGCTGCATTTCAAAGCTCCATAACTCAGACTTCATGGGGATTTACCTCAAAATTCCAGTGCAAGAAGTTACCCAGATGAACTCCACAGTGTGTGGAGAAGTATCCCTTCTTTTTGTTTCAAACCCATGACCTGCTGCTTCATCTGGGGCCCTCCTGTCACCACATCACTGCTACCAGGATTTCTTGAGCCCTTTTGCCCTCTTTACCCTTCACCCAGTTCTTGCATTTCCAAACTGAAGAGATTCCAAGCAGCTGTTCCTCACATGGAAGCCACTCCACACTTATCATTCTCATCTCCACAAAAATCTTATTCCTGCTTTTATCCATCGTTCTTGACCTTCTCCCCCTCCTACCACATTAAAAACAAGGAAGAACCTACTTTCTGGGATGACCACAGCTGTCACTGAGTGGTTTAGAAAGCAAAAATTCTAGAACTGACTGTAACAAGAGTGAAAAACTGCTTCTCATCACCAGTGCCACAAATCCTGTCTGACAATGCCATCATAGACCCTCTCCTACCTCCTCTTTTAAGCCTCATCCACTTCATTCCCTTTCCTTACATGAAAATCTGAAATCTCCAATTATGTAATTGAAATTAAAATGGCAGAGAACATCAGGAATTAAATACTGTGAGAAGTGTTTCCCGCTACATTTTCCACACTGGAGCAGCACAAATGGGGCAGAAAGCCACCCTATGAATTACACATTATTAACTTCAATTATTCAAAACTTAGAGGAATATATTTTCATCACAGGATTTAAAGAATGCATTTCTCCCATACAGTAATTTTTCAAGGAGGAGGCAATTTAAGATACACCTTTTAATCAGCGTGCCCAGTTGGGTAACCTAAAGAATTCTTTGCTCACATGTGACCAGGTAAGATTTTAATCCCCACTCACACTTTGTATAAAGGATCTATAAGCTGAAAGACTACATTCAATGAGATTGCTCAGAATTTTTCATATGATAAAGAGCAGTGAACAGTTGCAAACAATCACTACTGTAATTCAGGCACTAAACTCCACTAATAAATGTGACAGACTCTCTAACAGAACACCCAAAACCTGTTGAGATCTCTTTCCATTCAAGCAAACAGCTTAAATTATCCCAGCCCTGCAAGGGAAACAAAGGATGGGCTTCTCTTCAGTGCAAAGCTTTTCTGAAAATAGATAATAAATCATAAATTAAATTCCCTCCCCTACTAATAACCACTGCCTGGGGGAGATAAGCCAAATTTGGGGTTTAAGCACTCAGCTTGTTTTTAATTCCAAAGATGTTCTGAAATATGATAAAATTTAAAGCTTGGAGGAAAAAAAAACTAATAAGAAATTGTAACACAGTAAGTTGTAAATGAGGATGGGTAGGAGCCAAGGTGAAGCCTGTACTCTGCTGCAGGCATTTCTGCCCCACTCTCACAAGCACCTGGATGAGGATCCATTCTGTGCAAGTGCATAAGAGACCTCCAGGACACCTTTCCATGGATTTTCAAGTAGTTTGAAATAATCAAAATTGACTTTTTTGCTCCTTAATTGGAAAACTGGAAACTGCTAGAAGAGTTCCTCTGGATTAGATATTCCTATCCTGATGCAGTTTGTCCTACATTTGATTAATTGCCACCATGAAAATCATTTTCTTCATGCTCTGCTAACTGTATTCTAAAGGAGCTTTTCTCTGATAATAACTTCAAATTCCAATTGCTGTGACAGACTCTTCTCCTTTGAATTGTTTGGACCTTTGATGAAGACATATCCCATTTATCTTTGCTGAAATCTAAGGCTGCTAGGCTCTGAAGCTCTCCAGCTTCTACCCCCAGAAGGTAGGTGTGACATCCTACATTTACTAGGAAAAGGTACTATAAATATCTTAATTTAACAAATAAACTGAAAAGTATAAACCTTGTCTTTTAAAAATACGTTAAGAGTGGGATATACACATGTAAGAATATACCTTAGGGAAAAAAAATTTATTATAATGTTGTTATGTGAGAATTAATTTGCAGCTATATATACATATCCACCCTTTATTAAAGGCTTTTTACCCTTCATCAGTCCACACAGCATTGCTTAATAACCTGTGGTGCTTTCTGAGGACTGAGGCTATATGTGAACTGCAGGAAAAGTGTGTGCTCCAGCAAGCCTGCAGTTCTGCCACCTTTATAAATGGGTGGTTTGCATTGTGAATTAAAAAAAAAAAAAAAAAAAGGCTAGCAACACAACTAACAGGTGCTTCTGTGAGAGTAGGACTGAAAAATTCTTCCTGCTTCCCTCACCAAGCAATTCCAATAGCAGCTTCATGAAGTAACACAGAAATAAGAACTTCAAGTATCAGGAAAAAAAAATAAAAAAATCAGCCCTAATATCAAGTTACTGGATAAGGGAAAAGTTTTTCTAATTATCTACCTTGTGCAGCTTCTCAAATCCAGGGATTTAATGACTGTCCCCTTCAAAGGAATTTAACAGAACTCTGCATTTGGAAGAAGACTGGATCATTTCTTTTTTTTTTTTTTTTTCAAAGTACGTTTTAATTCACTGCTAATCAATATAAATTGCCTCAAAAACCTCAAAACGTTTTTGTTTGGCCACTCTACTGAAGTCTCATGTAATCACTACTATCAAACTCAGTTGCATTAGCATAAGTTCATCACATCTTTATCTTCTACCTGTGAAAGATCTGCCTTACATTTCTCATTAATCAATTAACCCCATTAAATAAAGCCATCTGCTTAGATTCTCACAGATTTAGTATAGGGTTGTTGGGGACAATTTATTTTTTTCCTCATCTGAAGTTCTGAACACTGGGTAAGTTATTCCAGAAGTTCAGCGGAGGTAAAGCTACAAAGCAGCTGAGGTGTTTGGGTCAATCATGAGAACAAGAAGCAAGAGTAAAACAAAGTTTTCAAAGATGCAGTGTTTTTCTCCTAACACAGCCAAGAAGTTTGACTTCCTGACTTCTAATAAAAATATAGTATACTGATTTAATTTCCTTAAACAAACATTACCATTTCCAGCATTTTGATCACTATGTACAAATTCATTTCCCTGTGAATTTACAGGGGTTTCTTTTCTTGTTATTAAAAGTTTCTTATATGGCATTAGTGGCCAAAGCCATAATTATAGCAAGTTAAATTATGCAGATGAGGGATCTGAACAACACTCTGTTTAAAACAGTAAAGCTTACTACCTGACTGTTGGGAAACCAACAATTTTTTTATGTTTCATTTTACTGAAACGGAATTTAATGTATTTTTTGTTATAGTACAAAGTCAGACATGCCATTAACACAGACTTGTAAAACTAAGAGAAAACCACTTCAAGTTCCAAGCCTCCAATACCATCACTTCTTACCATCAGGTGACAGCACTGTGTAATGCTCAAAATTCCCTGGTTTAGTTGGGATACAGGAACACTGAACAATTCTGTAAAGAGATGGAAGCTATAACTACCAGAAAAATATGGGGACTATTTAAAAAGCACAGCTGGAGTAGTAATGCACAGAGCCAAATGGAGAGAGACAAAGCAAGCATGAATACCTGATTAAACAAACATCCGTCTTAATCTGAAAGAATTTATACTTAGCAAAACCATGCCAGGTATGGCATACAGGAGCATCCAGGCCACCCAGTTTTCTAGGAGAAGCACCCCAACTACATTGGCACAGTATTCTGCCTGCTTTCCATACCCTGTCTGGCTCAGGAACAGCGTGGTGGTCTCTGTGGTACCTCTTCAGGATGCCATTTGTATGCTCTTCAGGTCCCTTTCCAGGTTTTCAAGCAGCTAATTCACTCCCATGCTCACAAAGACATCCCATTCACTGGTGACTCACAGACCTACAGCCAGTTCTGACACATTTCCTTATCTTCAGTTCAGGATATCAATATCTTTTCCTGCCACTTCCCCAGGGATATGTCTGTCAGCTGAGATTTCAAAGAGGGGTAGATGTCCACAGAATTGCAGTGGGAATTCAAGACCTCAGTGCTGAACATTAAAGACAGGCAACCCAAAACAGTTCTGACTCATCTTGTTCCTGAAAATTAGCAGCCACTACCCCACAAGTGCTAAGTGCACATCCAAAGGATGCACCAAGCTTGGGAAAACTATCCTTCTGTAAATACTCGTAAGCTCTAAACTATCTCAGAGTTGGCTCTGAAACAGTACTTGTTAGAATACGTGCTCTGATATACACCAAATTAAATACATTTTTCCTGTTGAAGGCAAAGGCTGAATTGCAATTCAAAAGGAAGGAAAATGATAGAAGATAAATTGACTTTTACTTTCGTATGTTTGTTTATCTGGGGGAATATTGTTTTTAAATTTGAAATCCTGCATCTTCACATAGGAATCATAATCTTCCATTTCATTTCCCCTATTTTGGCTCTAAGTCCCTTTGATTATTTACCTCCATCAGGTGCTACTGCAATATAATACACTGCACAAAATTGCTGTCTGGCTTTCTGAAAAACAGATGAGCCTGTACAGTGGGAATCTTAATTTATAGGAATGTATCAAAGAACTCTTGATACAACTGGTCTAGCTCCATTTCCATATCCACAGTCCATAATCACAGAATGATTTGGGTTGGAAGGAACTCTGAAGACAAGCCCCCCTGCCACAGCCCTAGTTTTTTAATACTAAATATTTTTTCAGTAATAATTGAAGTATTTTGTTGATGTTACTCGTGAGAACACACTACTAAAGTAATTGTTTAAGTGCCACCATATGTTAAGTTGCAGCACAGTCTTGTGCAGAGACACAGTAGAAATTTTGCTAACAATTTACCTTCAAATATATGATTTAAAACACCGTGTAACAGATATTAATATCTACTGTGGATGTTCTTCCAACCGGCGTGGTAAAGGGGATATCAATCAAGATATAACTTTTCATGGGATTAAGCCTTTGCATAAATATTAATCCTTTTACTCCATCTAGAGCTGTGAAGAACTTCACCATATAAGCCCTTTCCTATTTTACATTTTAGGAGCATAAACTGCCTATGGTGCATTTTTATAATGAAATGTGCACTGCTAATGTGATTCTTTTAATTTTTTTCTTTTTTTTTTTCTGCAGAGCACTTTAAAAATATAAGCTCCATTTTTTGAGCTACTTATTAAAATCTGCTTTGAATGAGAGCAAATGCTCAAAAGCAGAATCTGTTTTCATAGAAATAACAGCACATTTTTAGATAGGAACTAGACTTTCATCCTTTTGTGGAAAATTGAACGATCGTGCTGCACAATAATTTACATTATCTGGTATGTAGAGATTATTTTTTTACCATTATATTAGACCTCTACGTAGTTTTCTGAAGCAAATACCATTCAGAAGCAACCTCCACTTACCCTCGTGTTTGAATCAAGTAACTGCTCAGAAAATCTCCAGCATTATTGGGAACTGTATAAAAGGACCGATCTCTTTGGCACTGCCATATCAGCAAAACAGCCAATCATCCAGTAATTGCCTCTTTCCATTGAGTTTCACAACTCTGGTCAACTTCTCTAAGCTGAGGAAAGGCATCCTCACAGTACAGGTGCCAGCATTCCAAAAAGAACCTCCCATCTTCTGTCCAGTTCCTGCAGTTTCCAGTGCCTTATTTCCTGTACAGCCCTCAGCACGCCATAAGCAATCTGCAAAAGGTGCACTGGGCCAAAAATAAATGCAACTTCAGAATACATCTGATTGCTGCTCAGAACAACAACTGACAATTAGCTGATTACACAAAACCATTCATCTTAAAAACAATGTTTCTCACTGTGCTGAAACCCTATAAATATCTAAAGATTGCTTTGATGCCAACTTCCCCATCCATATCTCTTGTGTCTCATAATAACCAGTTCCTGCTTCAGAGTGACTGAAGAAATGGTAATCATAATTTTAGATAAATATACTGATTGTCATGGGGCTGTAAATCTGTTGGGAGACAAAGTTTCCTTGCTGCAGAGAACAGTAAATACCAGCTGTGTTTCCAATTACATGTATCTGCTCAGGGAAGGTGGGATTTTTCTCTCCCTTCAAGGCTACTCCTTTAGGAGAAGGAATAAAAAAGGAAGTTATGACTGTGACGCTGAGCCTACCAAGCAGGATTATACAGAATTTAAGGGCTAATACCAAAAAAAAAAAAAAAACAAAACAAAAAAACACCTTACTGCATCCCACCCTCAATTCTGGTGGGCTGACCTTGTCCAGCTGCCAGGAGCATCCCACAGCCTGCTCCTGCCTCACTCTATGTCCACAAAAAAACAGAGGGAGACAATAAGATGGAATGGCTCATGGATCAAGATAAAGTCAGGGTGAATTATCTGCCAGTCATTATCACAGGCAGAACAGACTGAAGGATAAGTTAATTTAATGGAGCACCAATTAAAGATGGATGATGATTAAAAAGAGATAAAAGCTAAAATACTTTCGCCAGCCACTACCCCTTGTTTCCAGGCCAGACACCAATCCTTCATTCCCTATTCCTTTACCTCCTCCAGAACTGATCACCTAACTAGATCCAGCATAACTATTAAATGGATCAAAGGTTTCTGTCTGGCCACAGGAGCTGTGGAAAAGTCTCGAGTCCATGTGACCATGTCTGACAGAGGATTTCACAGTAGTGTTGAACATCTGACCTGTTATTTCAGCCCCTTTCCTTCACATCTCATCCTGGAAAGGATATATAAGCTTATTAAGTTCAAATTTAGTTTCTCAAATCTGCAAGACCAAGACAATGTTGGAGTGGCAGTAAAAATAATGTACTAATTATTTTGGCACACACTTCCTAAAAGGTACCTCTGCAAAGTGGCTCGTCGTCTTGAAAACTGTCCAAAAATTCAGTAATCCCAACTATATTAAAATCAAGCTATGAAGCAGCCAATTTCTGGCAATTACTTCAAGTGCTCTGTGTCAAGACAAGGTTTGTGATAAAAACTCCAGACGAATTAGGGAGAGGAAAAATGTGATGTGACAAAAATCTCATTGCTCCCTTCCCGTCTATCTTGATATTTCTCCGAGCAAGCTCTTACCTGTCTGTGTAATTTAATTACCAGTGATGTTACAAGCTCAGGACCCAACGACTTAGTTTGCAGGTGTCAATCACTTTCAGAGAGCCCCATTCATGGCTGAAAAAGCCACAAATTGATCAATGACGTGCCCTTGCTCGTGCTGGCAATGACAGCAGCTCTTTTAGTCTTTCTGAGAACAGCAAAAAGAGGCTTTCTCAGCTTAAAGAATAAACCAGGAGCAGCGATCTGAGTCTGGGCTGAGCTTGTCTCAGCAGGTCACTTGATGCAATTCTATGAGTCTTGCCAAGGGGAGCCACAATTGCTGCCAGCACACTGCACATCACTGTCACAATGCAGGCTGGAGCTGGATGTCATTTATTTTTTTCAGTATGTAGCTATCAGGACCCTACTTCCAGAACCATCTGACACATGCGTTGTATCAGCTTTTACCTGTCCAGTTTTACAGATGCGATCTGAAAACCTTCTATGTGAATCCTCGCCACATGGCACGCTGCATTTCTCACAAGATTCCCCCAAAATGCAAATCCTGAATGATGAAGTAAAATGAAGATATAAAGTACATTGTAACACAAATTAGCCTTTTCTTAAACACATGGGCAAGGTCTAATATCATCTGAAGAATTTCCTTCTCAAAGGGAAACCTACAGAAATTCCATGTCCATTTTTCATAAAACAGTAAAAAACTTAGCTAAAATTTGAGGTGGAATTCAGAATCAAAATGTGTCCACAATGTAAAAACGGTAGGAGGAAACCACTGAGAAGACTCAGCTCTCTCTCTTATAGAAAAGGTGGGAATTTATCTTCAGATTTTTAGTTTATCAGAGGATGCACCAGGCTTGTTTCACTGGCAGACCACAGTTCAAAAGTCATCTCTGCTATATTATTTACTCCCTCTTTTTGCACTTAAAAATCCTTATTAAAGAGCAAGACCTCATAAATTCTGTTACAGGAAAATATAATTCCTTGTGTGGAGGTGAAAGGGCACTACATTTTTAGCTTTTAATCTCCAAAGAAACGTAGATCTCTGCATGTAATTTTTCCAGTCTTCGAAAAAACCACAAAAATCTACAGCTGTGGGGATTTCAAGGCTCAGAAGGCCCAGCATGTAAGAAAATTTACCTCCCTGAATAGCTGGACAACAAAAATTAATTTCTCCTGCTCTTCCCATCTTCAGGGTTTTGTAAGTAATTGTCTTTTACAATGGATTATTTTGTGTTCTAAAAAAACATGGGTTAGACTCCAGAACAGCTCTTTTAGTGTTGATCAACTGACAGGTTAAGAGGCAAACAAAATTTTCCCCCAATTTTTGTCCTGTCAGGAGAGACATCTATTATAGCTACAAAGGTAGATATTAAAAAGACACTGTTAATTAGGTAAAAAAATTATCCATGTAAGTCACTTTATGATTAATTATGGCACCTGAAGTATTTAAGCATGTAATACATGTTACTATCTTTTAAGAAACAAAAATACCTGTAAAAATACTTTAAATAATAGTCCAGGATATTTCATGTTCAGCAATTAAATGAAAAAGCAATAAAATTATCCCTCATATTTTTTCCTCAGGTGAAAAAAACAACTAATGAGATGACTATGAAAAATAAGATTTCAGTTTCTACCAGAAATTCTGATACTTAAATATTGCAGCATTTTTCATAAATGCAGCTTCCATGCAGCTAGGCTTCCTCTTCCATTTAAAGAAGAAATAAAAGCATGAAATAAAAATTGGTAAATTTTAATTAAAAAAACCTAAGGAAACAAAATCAGCTTAAACTGGGAGAAGTAAGAGAACACAGAGCAAACTAATTTTGGAGGAAAACAATAAAATCGTCAATTTAAGTCCATAATTGTAAACTACTGAGAAAAAAAAAACTGCATAGTGTCTTCTTATGACAACAGTTTAGAGTTAATACAGTTAATACTTAATAACTGTATCAGTGTGACCGCAACTGTACACATGGGTATCACTCCCTAAAATATAGAACTACACAACAGCTCTGTAATTAAAGTTGCTTGAATAACCAAACCCACACCGACTGCAGTGCTGAAGGTCAGAAATTGTAGCTATGATTGAAACTGGGATTAGCAACGCCTGGGACTCACACTCTAACTAGAAGAGAGATTAGGACTTCCAGGAATAGATGCTAATAAATCTAAACCTTTACAGAAGTGGTACAGCACTGACTTTTGGCTTTGTCAGTGAAAAATAAAAGTGTCTCCATTTTTTTTTTTTTCCCAAAGCAAAAGATTCTATTTATTGATATGAGGCATCAGCATAATATCAGCACAAGGAGAACTTGAAGTTCTCCGGTCAAATGGTTGTAGAGGAGTCAGTAAATCACTGGACATTTGTCCAAGATGAACATGGATTTATACTCTCCTTCTACTGCTTCACTGACAGGCTTGAAGTACCTTCAAATTAACACTATTTACTCTTTCTTTTTGGGGTTTTTCCCAGTTTCCTCAAACACTGCACTATTTTATAGCTGTAAGCTTCCACACAGTACAAAGAACAAATATGTGAATGGAAATACTAAGTAAATTTTTATACAAAAGCAAGTGGATACATGCAGGAAATAAATTCTAGAGATAATTACTTGTCACTGAATAGAAATATTTTAAAATTGCATACATAGTGGAAAACCCAGAAGTCTACAGTCTGAAAAAGAGGATAGTTTATGCAAGCAAAAACACAAACACTAAACAAAAACAAGTTCCGTTTGTCCAAACATTTCCTACTCTGCAATTTTGGAGTCAAGTGAAACGATATGAGCAGTTTAAACTGCATTCAACTCCTTCAGCTACTGAAAATCTTTTGGATTCAAGAATGCAAATATTAGCAAAAAAGGCAACAGTTCATATTGTTAACATAAGATTTTAGAGAGCCAACAGCTGCAGTTTTAGTGCCATGACAGTTAAATTACACACTTTATATTAATGAACTGAAATTGTATCTAAAAAAAGTTTTCCACATCTTTTTTTCGTATTTTTTAGATGATTATGATCCAAAACATGTTTCTATACTGGGTACAAGTGTATTCTGCCATTCTTCTTTTCCCATGAGCAAGCTCCTAGTACTGAAGGGAAAACCCAAGTGGATTTTTCATAAAGTGAATATACTCTTCCTGACAGGCAAGGTGTCTGATCACACAGAGTTCACTGCAGGATAATCATCTAATATAAATTATTGATTCATTTGCTTGATACTTTACTTCTAGAAAATCTTTTAGCGCTTTGTGCGTTAGTGAAAGATTCCTGGTTGACAGGCCTGAAGAACTAAATTTAGGAGTGCAAGTGTATGAATGTGGTTTTATCACATTGAGAGACACCACTGAAAAAAAATTAATTCTTGGCTTCTTAACAATGCTGTCAACAGAGAGGCTAATTAGTACTAATTACAGCAGCAGCTTTACAGCACACATTCATAAAGACACTGTTCTGACCTTGCTGGTATTTATCAGGATTGTCCATGTAGCAGCAACTAAATGCTACTAACAAGGTCTCAGCTTTTCCATGTTATCTGGACACAGTAAAAGGAGACCTTTTTCCCAGAGTTAATCATATATATATATATATATATATAGACTAGACATAAGCTGCAAAAGCATGTTTGAGGAAGACTGAGGAAAAGGAAAATACAAGTGGACAGAGCCAATGAATCTGATCAAAGGACAATTTCTTGTATTAAGATTGAGAACCAAATCTTTCTGATTATGAATATTAAAGCAGGAAATATTGAAGTCTCTCTTGCCTGTCATTTTTCCAAGCATCACTGTTAAATCTGCTTACTTTTCTAACTAAGAAGACAGCACTTCTCAAGGCTGAGAAGCACCAGGTTGCAATCACCTGAGCTTGCTAGCCTGGCTGCTGTTTTACACACTTAGCCAGGAACACCTCTGCCAGACTGCACTGCATTTTGTCACTGAAACAGCCTGCAAACACAGTTGAATTTATTTCTTCCCCTTCTTTCACCATGCCTCTCCCAAAAGATTGGGCACCTATGACTATACACAGCTTCCAAAGAGGCCACATGAGAAATTCTATCCTTGGAGAGGAAACAGGTTTCTGTACAACAGAAGAGAGTAATGCTAAGTGAATGATTCCCAAAATGGGATTAGAGGGTGACTTTTGGTGATCTGCAAAGAGATGATTTGTTGCACACTACTGAGTCTCATTCCAAGGCAGCTCTTGTCATTTTACTGATGTTCCTGCTCATGCAAGAACTGAGATTTCAGCATATTATGACTTGATGCTCAGCTGAAGCAGCTTAGTTCATGGCATTGTCAGGATACAAATCCCTCCTCTCCCACACACTGAAAATGAGGCACCAAAGCAAGGGATTTGTGACATGCACTCAAAACTGACGGGCCTCAGTCCTGTGACAAGAAAAACTGAAGGGCCAGGAACAACTGAATTACTGTCACTCTTGGGAATTGAGGCATCCTAGTGATCCAGAATGTGACTCTGGATTACATCTGTTCTGTGACCATTAGAGATTGATGGCTCACAGCCACTGTAGGCAAGAAAATAGAGTCTAAAAGTGAAGAGAAGAAGTAAGCAAAGCATTAAGCCACTGTGTGCACTTAAACAAAAAAGCTATCAAAAGCATAAAAAAGGGGAACTAGCTACTTGATTTCTGTTTTTTTTAATTAAGTATCTGAAAGAAAGGTGACTGTGCTCTCTGTTGAGGGAAAAGAAAGGCAAGAAGTTCATACTTTTGAAATGGACAACACACAAATGTAGTGCCTGCTAAAGGACTGTAAACCTCACATGTTCCCATTTCATTTTTGAACCCCATGTCATGTACTACTTTGCAGTTCATGTATTTGCAGTTTCCAAGGATCTTTACAGTTCCTCACTGCAACCTGTACATATTAACACTAACCTCAGACAAAGATCTATAATCTGCTTAATTCCACTTTGGAATTTGGTAACTGATCTATAGCATAATCCACTCACTTGTTTATACTGTTTACATTACTTGCAAGGCTTCCATTAGAGTTGTTTTTTTGTAATCAAGCAGGTAAGAGCAACCACTGATGAGGTAAGTACTGTCAGACTTGTCAGAGAGCTCCTGTGAATAGTATTTAACACTTTGACACTAACGTGCTTCAGTTTGAATGATACTGTGTGGAGTTTCCATCTGAATACCAATAATGCCAAAACTACATGGCATAATCAAACCTGCAACAGAGGGTAACAAAACAAGTTGCAAGGAGGAGAGGTGCACAGATCTATTCCCAAAGCAATGTGGGCTTTTACCTTTCAAGAATGCCTCTCAATAATAAATTTATCAGAGCAAAGCACAAATGTTAGTATTAGGAACCAGAGCACTGTTTTATCCCCCCTGCCATTTTTAAAGTAAGCTGATTGCCAGGCCAAGAGCAGCCACCTGGTAACATGTTCATCTTTTCATTCTCTGTGACCCTGGTAGAGAAGCTGAGTCCTCAGTGAGAACCTGTGGTCTCTTCTGACTTGACTCCAGCCAAAACTTCATTATCCCAAAATTATTCCTATCACAGTCCTGGCATCACTCAAGTAGTATATCAAAGAATTAATGAAACTGCTCCTGAAAATTTACTGTGAATCCTTAAGTGTTTTGATGCATGTTCAGCCTTTAGATTAAATAATTGATCATCATTAATTTAGATTATCAGACTGAGAAACACACAACATACTAAAAACCTACTCTTTTTCTTTCCTACTCCCAAATAGATTCGAATCCCAAATCAATAGATTTGTCGATCTATGTTAGCAAAACAACACACCAGCACTGCCCCTAACAAAAATATTTGCTCAAGTAATAGACATAGACTAATCAACCTATTTAATAGTTTAGAAAATTAGTAGTGGAATATTTTAACGTGTGAAGTCCTAAGGACAGTTTTCATTTCTTAATGATTCATGGAAATAGAACTGTCAATGCAAAAATGAAAATAGCTCAATCCACTAGATAAAAACAACAAGATATACCCATCTCATTCATTGACTAGATTTTTCTGGAGTTTTAAAGTTCCAGGCAACTGTCATTTAAAGTAACGATGAGATACCATCATTTATTCCCCTGCAATGAACTGAAACTGAGTCTCTTCAGATCAGTGAGAAGACTTCCCGTAACTCTGGAATACATTAACAAGCTACCTTCCTTTCCTCCCAAGCAATCATCTACTGAACTCAGCATTCCTAATCAATCCCTTCTGCTTTCATCTAAGTGCCACCTCTGAAAATACCAATTTCTCCTTTCAGGGAAAGCAGACAGTGCTTACTAGTTTATGTAAATGAAAAGATGGAAGTTTATCTGTAAGGGAAAAGAGGGAACATTTGCCCAAATACACACTCCATTTTTATGGGCAATATTCAAAGATTAATAACAGTATATTATTGAATCTGGGTCATTTTCATAGACTTGTCTTGTAACATTCTTTGGACTTGACATCACAAAAATGAAGAGCTCACAGTAAACCCATTCAAGGAAGTACAATCAGGATGTGGTTGCATAATCCATGTAGTATTGGATCACACAGCAGTACAAACACAATCAAAATCAGATGTGAAAAGAGGATTAAATTTCCCTGAAAACTGCCAGAACAGATGACATGGAGTTTATGCCAACTTTATGGCACTTCTATGACAGCTGTGGGAGGACAGATGATTCATGGTCCAGAATAAAATAAGGAAGGGTTGGATAGATGCTACATCAATGAACATAAACTCTGCATGCACAAACTTAGTGCACCAAAACCAGTGCAGCATTTTGGATCCCACTGCAGTGGGAGTTTATATTGAAATAACATACTTCGTATGTGTTTGTTATCTGATTCTGAGCCCCAATGCCAGGTTTACTGTAGGATTTGCTCACAGGTCACATGCAGAGATATCTTACCAGACTGAATGCAGAAATATCCCGGCCTATTTCCTTTCAGTCAGCACCAGTGGTTTCCTTGTCAGCAGGCAGGAGGAATTTAGCATACAGGTTTATTCATCACAGCCTCACACAACAAATCCGCTGGGAAGGGACCTCTGAAAGGCATTTATTCTGATCCCAACAGTAAGTAATTCCACCTAGATGAAAATGCTCAGGGCATGTATGGTCTGGTTCTGTTTTCCTAGGATTAAGGTTCTCTGGGTATCCTGCCACTGTCTGCCTACCCTCAGATGAGAGGAATTCTGCCTTAGCCTCTCCTGTGTCACAACTTTCAGAATTTTCTGCTTCCAGTTGGGTTTCAATTAGTCAGTAATTTTAACTCAATTCAGGCACATAAAGGGACAGAAACTGACTGCTGGTGTGATCTCAATTCCAATTTCTACAGGAAACCAAGTAAAAAAAGTGGATTTATGGAAAAAAAGCAAACAATCCCTTTCTTCTCCCTGAGAAAAACCCCAAACACTCAATATTATTAGAACTAGTGGTATGGAAATATATCAAAGAAACTGCAGAAGTATTTCCACGAGGAGCCAATTTTGTGTCTACTACAGAAGCAAGATGCACAACCATCTGGCTCTGAAAAATATTATGCCTCTCTATAGGCAGCTATGAACAAACCAAGGCATTAAGCAGTGAATATCACTCATTATCAGCTTAAAACTAAACAGGAAAAACATCAGGAGAAGCAAGGTAACTCCTCCAACCAAGAGAATTAAAAACAATAACTCAGATTACCTAGAAAAATCAGAGGCAATTTTAAATCATAAGAAAACAACATTGAAAAAAGATGTGTACTCCACAGTACATTTTTGATTAGTGCTGTACTTTTTCATTACCTGATTACTAACTGCACAGTTAATGCTTGGAAAAAATACAGAATCAGATCTTCAGTTTCTCTAAGCGATCCTAAATCCACGAGTGTGTAACACAGTTTTGAACTGTGCCTTAGGAGATACATAACAGGTTAAAGGTATGACTGAGGGGCTCAACATGACAACTTGAATCAAACTCATTGCCTTCAATAACTTCCTTGTTTCCCGAAGAATGAGACATTTATGATTATCCATTCAGACTGAGACTCCAAAAGGAGAATTAGCTCTACAATACAAACTCTTTGTGATCCAGGCAACTGCTGTCAGCATTTTCTGTTCTTCAAAGCAAAAGTGTCTTCCCTTGGATGCTTTTCCACAAAGCTAGGATAGTTAACATCTCCAGGATTCTTTGGTAAGCCTGGCTTACCAGTCTCTCTGAAAACTGAGAATTTTTTTAAAGATCTAACACATTCCCCCTACCACCCCCCAAACCCCTAAAAAAAAAACAAAAAAACAAACAAAAAAACCCAACAAAAAGCCCAACAAAACTGGTTGCATCTGATTCTACAGTTCTTATGACAAAGTGGCAGGATTTCAGGCTACTTGCAAAGTGAAAATTGTCCAGTCGGATTTTGTTCAGGTGACTGCAGTCAACCGACTGACTGAGTTCCTATCAGGATACTGGGAGGTGATAATTTTACATGCTAGATGGCTTTGAAGTCTGAAGATACATTCAATGCTTTTTTTTTTTATTATTATTATTATTATTAGCTTCAAAAGGTGAGTGGAAAACATAATTTTTTTATGTAGCCATACTGCAATTAGTCTTATTGTGGTTTCTGTTAATCACCTCAAAAATTACTGTAGCACTTAGTGGAACAGATTTTGATGTAAGCAGCACAAAGGTAAAAATTAATTTGGACAGAAGTCTGTGCAAATGTAGGGAAGATCTGTAAACTGAGTCCATCTGATAATGTACTGCTCTAATATAGTATTTCTAACTCTTTAGATTTGGTTCTTAGGCTGCAGCTGAGGACAGATTTACATTTTACAAACAGTTACAATTCCCTATGTTACCTCTCCAGCAGTTTTTTGCTGGTAACAAAAAGTGAGGTGCAGAATGTTACTTCATATGACAGTTCTTCAGCTGAAGCAACACAGTTTAGCTTGAAAAATCTGAATAAAAGGTTTAAGCTAATCTGGTCATCCAAACCAGAAAAAGGGCAGGATAACACAACCCATTTCAGTGACAACTACATCAGAAGTCCCTCTGGCACAGCTGCAGCAGTTAAAAACAGTAGCAACAGGGAAGTAGCATCAACTTTGCTCACATTTACAATAGCATTTACACAAAAATAGCAGTCATATCACCTAGAAAATTATAGATTGAACAGTATGTTTGGAAAACGTTATGAACTACATTCAAACAACAAACAGTAGTAGTTATTGTTGCGAAAGACTCAGTAAACCTTGGGCCATGTGTTTAATGTACTCAAAAAGGTGACATATCTGAGTATGAAGAGGAGCAGGTGACTGTAAATAAGTAGGATTTAAAAAAAATCACAAGCATCTTCCTTACCTTACCATATTTTATCAAGAGCTGGATGTTGGGGCCTCCACAAGCAAATTATTTATCTCTTCCCACCTCTATTGACCTGAATTCCTGGCACACAACAATGATGCATACAAACCAGCACCCAAGTTGATAGACATCTCTTTTAATCATATATCTTGGAGTTAATCTATTCAATTTTCATACTTTTCATGTCCTGTTCTTAGCAAATAATCTGTACAGGCTCTAAGGTGTGATCTGAAAGCCGCAATATTCCATTTTCTAGAAAGACTTGTGAGGGGAAAAAAACACCCACAAAAACAATACAACTTAGTTAAGTTGTTCTGAATGGTCCATAAGAGCAATATTTAACCATTAAGACATCCTGGTACAAGTTCAAAGGTGCAGTTACTCAGGAATTACGTGCCTTCAAATAATATTTCAATATTTTTATACAGGGGGAGTGTTCTCCAACAGTGTTATGGAAGTTAAAATACAACAGGACATGGTTTTGATTGATCTTCCATCAATTCACTGTGGGTGTCTAAGTCTGCTTTGAAAGAGTCACTGGCACTACCTCAAAAAGCACCAGATGTACCATTTGCATAAGTAGGGTTTTACATGTGAGCTTCTTCCTCTTCTTTTTCTATGACTACAGATTTATGGTAGTAATGGGGTTTGTTCACAGATGGACAAAAAAACTGCTGACAATCTTCTGGATGTCAGAGAGGAGCTCACCAAGTGTCAGAGATCATATCCAGCTCTGTTGGACACGGCACAGGATGGCTGAGGTTGGAAGGCACTTCCAGAGGTCGTATGGCCTGTCACACCCTTCTGATGTCAGCACCACAGGTAACATGGTCTGACAGCACAAATTATCCTACAGCTGCCCCAGACACACCTCTGGTTTAACAGACTCTGAGAAAATCAACTGCTGATTATCTAAGAGAAAACAAGTAAAAAAAACCCTGCACGTCTCCCAGAAAATTTCCCTGGCAATGCTTTAGTGAAGATGCTGTAATTATCCTAACCCTAGTTTATCCCACAGGAGTGGATACAGGTGTTCACACTGCAGAGAGGAACAAAATGTGTTTTGGAAATGCAAGCACTAGAACCAACCTCTTCACACAGCGGATAACAAGCCATGGCTTTCATCCACACACAAGAGAAGTCACAAGTTGCGAGTGCAATTAGCAGAGAATATTCTCCCCAGCAACCGTTAAAAAAAGTTCACAGAGAATTACTGCCAAACATGCATCATATTTCAAGTACTAAGTCACTAATCTGATGGTGTTGATTCGGTAATTTTTAATTATAATAAACTGTGTTCAAGAACATCCTCGGTTAAATTTTCAACATTTCCTTCAATCCCCAAAAGAATAAAATAATCAAAGACAGCTTCCCAAAGAGAAACAGATTTTCCTTTTCAATTTAATTTCACAAAGATGCCTAACTTTGGAGTTTCTTTAACAGACAAAAATGTTTTTATAGTTTCAAAACAAGTTCAGGAATAAAAGCATGAAGCTGTCATTAATGCAGTAATAGAGGACTCCACAAAAAAGTAACCAGGAATAGATAAATCCAAACTAATATTTCAATTGTGTATCTCAGAAAACTAATCAGTAATTGTTAATAAAACCAAGAAGTAGCTTGTAGGGAGTTAATTTACTTATAAAATTGAGTCTCTAAAAAAAAAAAGAAACAAGTTCTGTACTCTGAATGCCTTTTTTTTTTTCTTCTTTTTTTCCAAGGAATTCATAGTGATGGAAAGCCCATCCCATAACTTTATGGTGAATAGCTGAGAAATGCTGCAATTACAGGAGAATTTGCTTTGTATCAGGCTCATTAAAAACATAAGGATGAAAATTACTTTTCAGTTGGTAGTAATTGCATTTTGTTGACATCTGATTAGTCATGCTGGCCTTAAAGACTGGCAAGGCCATTAATAAGGTGGGAATTAATGAATTAGGTAATTTAGAATATTTTTGAGTAAATAAATCTTTAGAGTAATTACCCTCTGCAATGCCATTTTAAGACAACAAACATGGCGTATTTGTACTAAAAAAGCATTTTTAATAATGTAAATATATCAATATTTTTTAAATAAAGGAAACACAAGTAAATCATAAGAAGGTCAACTAGACTATATACTGTTTAAGGAAAAAAACTGACATATGATTACTGTATTAGCTAAATCATATATTTCCAAGAATAGCTCTACAATGTCATGGTCACTGAATCTTACTTATTTCTACAGTATCAGCTTAAAAATTAAAAAAGGTGATAAAGGATTATTTTGAGACTTAATAACTACATGTTGTAGTTACCACTGAATGAGAAGACATCCTTGTTTCAATGGCTACTCAGACCAGTAGGATTTTTATCTTTCAAAGCAATATTTTCATGGATGCAGTAGACTTCCATAAACAATGCCTTACCATTTTTCCAGTTGAACAGCAATGAAATCATAAGTTCATTAAAATGACAATAAGACATCAGTAATTCCTTTATTGGTGATCAGAATAAGTAATTATAGAGTTAATACTACTTCAAAGTCATCTAAATCAATGCAAAATTCAGAGCAAGAAATGAAACACTTTAAATACCTACCTGTGAGGATTAAATTAATCACATAGAACAAAATTATCAGATGATTTCTGCCACTAGCTCATGACTAATGACTTCAAACAAGCTGTCTGTTTTCAAGGAAGGTTTTGTGGGAGCCCAGTTTCTGCAGTTGCACAAAGACTCTGGTTTCTCATGGAGCTCTTCATAAACAGGTTCCTGCTTACATACATCCAGCAGCAGAGTACATAAATATTTTTGCCTTACCTCAACTCATGAAATGCAAAAAAAAAAAAAAAAAAATCCTCCCATCCCCTTTGATTTTGATTTGATAGATCATAATTTCCTTTGCTGTGTCAAATTGCAACAGTCACTGTGAGTCATCACCAAAGTCCGTGTGATGACTCTTGATAAAGTTAAAACAAGAGCATTTTCTTCCTCTGAGTGGTCTCCATGTAGTGAAAAGGACTCCAATGATCAGCTGTTAGAAAATAGTTATGGGGAAGGAGCTTTTGTGTTCTGATCTCATTCACCTCTTTGGCATTTGTCAAAGTTTTGCTTATTAATAAGGTCAGAATTTCATTCCAAAAATAACCAGGGAATTTGTGCCTTGGGCTTTGGCAGGTCAAGATTCCACATGTTGAATTTTAAAGGAAAAGGCTCAAATAATGTTGATCAGAAAAAACATGAATGAGAAAGAGTGCTGAAAACAAGCTTTGCAAAATGTGCAACTTCCCATGGGAGTTTCCTGAGAAAATGATTAATATTTCTCAACTCACATGGAAAAACACTGTTCAAAATCACTTTTCCCTTGCTCAAGCCAAAAAATGTGAACTGAAATCAAAGCATATTAGCAACAATAAAATATTAATGCTCTGGATTTCTTATGCAAACTTTTCCAGTACTGCATTATTAATGACATCTAATTGTAGTGGAGATAGCTGCAGGACATGCTACTTTTACTACAGACTTTATACTTTTAACTATAAAATACTTACTTGGAGAAACCCACCACTGTCCTGATAGGATTTCATCATGTCTTCTAACATTCAGGTGTTCACCTTGACTGAAAATTCATCACCAGAACCAGTAACTCATTAAAATACCAGCAAGCGTTAAACTGTTTGCACAAATTTATTTTGTGATACAAAGAATATTTTAAATTAATCTTGCACAGACTGCACTCAAAGGGTACTACACCCAGTCTCAGTATTTTACAGTAGCAAGAAATACCTCTATTACTACTACCAATATTTAGGCACACATCTTTGATTTAGGGTAAGGTCTAGGTGGGCAGCATTAAACTGCTTTAAGTTGCTGAAGTAGATCCTGAAAGCCAAAGGCCACCAAAATGTAACAGTATTGTTTAAACGTCACATTCCTCCTACAAGAGCTCTGTTTCAAAAGGGACTGGAAGATCACACAGGAGCTCATTTACCTGCTCTGTGACATCTGGGGACTGTCAGCTTCTTTCAGAGGCAGCAACGTGAAGAACACCTAAAAAGCAATATGATATTTATATTGGGGAAAAGCTGTTTTATTCAGGAATGGGGTCAGTTAGATACAACTGAGACAGTTTTCAAATCAGAACAAAAATTTACTCTCAGTATAGTTGTCATGAGAGCCTCAGAACATTTTTGCAGTCCATTCTTATTGCATTTTTTATAGTCTCCCTTGAACTTTTTTTGTGATATGTTAGCATGTGCCATGGTCCCCTCTTTACTTATAGGTCTGGTTTTCTCTTATGATTAATGTTATAAATGTTATTATGTTATAAATATATACAATGCTATAATGTATATAAAAATATACAATGTTATAATGTTATAAATTTATTGACAGTTGACATTAAGCTAGATAGGTTGAAAACTAGGAAATCCGAACAAAAATAAACTAAGAACTTAAGAATACTGCAAAGTGTCATTGTGACTGATCAAAAACTGTTTCCATCACTTAAATACAAAGAAAAAACATTCAAAACTTCTACCTTATTAGTGGTTTTAGACACACACATAGGTACAGCACGTTTTTTCTCACCTGGTTTGAAAAAAAAAATCAAGAGAAAAGGATAATCTTGGAAAAATTCATACCCATGTGTAAGCACTGATGTTGTATTGAGGCCCATTGCTCCCTACAAACTACAGTTATCACCTGAGGTTCATAATATACAACTGAAATGTGTATTATATTTGATAGTGTGTGTACAAGCCACCAGACAGTTACAGACCCCTCAGTAAATGTACCTCCTTTCTGCAACCTTGCCATGAAAGGTTTGGCTGACTCATCACCAAACAAGCTCAATCACTTGAGACATCTGTGACTGGGATGAACAACACCTGGGGGAAAATAATGGCAAAAACACCCCTGCAAAACCAGGGAAATGAAGAAAGTACCATATTGTAATGAGTCTTTTTCATTGCAGATCACTCAGTTTTTACTGGCACTTTACCATCTCAGATGTGAGGAATAACCAGAAACAGTTGCAGATGAATGTTCAATTTCAGCAGGAACACAAACTTGTTCAACAGAATTTGACTTGTTTCATTGCACAGATTAATAATGGCTCTTCTCTGCAATGTATACACAGGATTTTTATTAAGAAAGTACCTCTTTATTTCACATTGTTCTATCAAAAATGATAAATTCACTGAAACTATTCTTAACCTAGTGGCTTCATGACACTTCAGCTTCATCTACTGCAGGTTGCCTATCTCTTTCCTGTGTTACAGCCCTCATTGTGGTGCATTTAGTTATCAAACAAAGACTTACTTCTCCTTAATTCCAAATCTGAGCCAATTACATTCTTTGGCTGCTGTAAATGGGTAGAACCATATAATCTGTTGTTACATCAACCTCTGTTTTCCTTATTCCTCCAGTAGATTTGCTGTCCCCTGTGGTAAATATACAATAAAAAACCTGCTTCTAAGTTAACTACTAAATTATATACTATAGCTCCTGTCATTCAAAGCATATAATACACTGAGCACTGTAATAACTATCTCTACTAAATAACATGGAACTACATGCAAGCAATAACAAGTGAAGCAAAAATTACTGGGTCCAAGCTAGAACTGTTTGTTGTACCTCCATTATTCAATGCATTGTTCATTCTTAATAGGAAATTCCAAAAGAAAAAAACTTCTACATATTACACTTATAATTAGCTGCTACATATTCTCATTAAATAAAAATAAAAAGCAGCCAAATTAATTAGAAGAGAAATCATACATAGTTTGTCTTATTAAACTCTAGCACATCTGAGCCCATTGTACACATATATCCTAGGTTCAATAATGAGTGGCAGTATTAAAAGAGGACAAATAGCACAAAAATAAATAATAAAAAAAAAGTGGCATTTTTTTAATGGGAAAATTAGTGCCAGTCAGATTGAAGCAAACAATGCAAGAACAATACAGTCCTTGAAGTGTATTTCTAATTTGCCTATTATTCCTAAAAGAAACTATACATTTTAGACCCTGAGTTCAAAATAGGACTAAGACCATGCCAAATTTTATCCCAACCTTCTTTTAAAGCATGAAAAATCTTTATTATTTAGGCATTCTAGAATTATTAGCTTTGTGGAAGAAAAATACCCAAGAGCAGTAAGCAATTATGCAGATGCATTTGTACTGTGGAAGCTAAAGGTTTATTATGCTTTCAGATTAATAAAATAATGCCCCTGTATAGAGCCAGCCAATTCCTTTAAAAGTTTGCATTTCACATTTAATCTAGTCCTATAATTTAATTGTGATAGTCTTAGGCATTATACCAGGGTTGAAAAAGTGTGTAATTATCTGAAAGCAAGATTTTTATGCATGAGATAATTACAGTGAGACTGACTAGCCCCACAACATCGACAAGAAGAGATGAACCAATTAATATTTTTTATTGTTTTTATTTTATGCAACTCTTTCATATTCTTGGGTAAATATAAAAGATAGTACAGACTATCATATTTATATGAATTTAGACATTGAATACTTGCCATCTATGAGGAGAGCACACTTTGAGTTTGAGGAAAGTCTGTGAATGTTATTTTAGTTCTTCAAAAAGGAGCAAAGCAAAAGTCTCTGAAGGAAAAAAGGTTTGAGTCATAAAATTTTTTAAGAACTGAAAACTCAGCATAGTTAAGTTTACATATCCCAAGATTATAGGCATGTTATTAGTGAACCATGAATGCAATTTTTCTATTATTTGACCTTAAAAACCTTATTCCTTTTGTTCTTCCACTCATGAAACACTAGAACAAAAACATTCACTGAGAGTAGACAGGACATAACTTCTGTGTGGAGGAGTGGAAGCAACCTCAAGGCAAGGACACAACTCAGTATTACTGCTGCTTATTCCTTGCAGGTGGTCAGTCAAAGCCCATGGTTTTAATACCTACCAAAAATAAACAAAGTGGTCTTGTATCTTCACCTTCTCAAACTGTGAGGGAGAAAGTTTAAGTGATGTACATGATCTAGCTTTTACCTCACAGTTCCTTTCTTTCCTCTCTCATTTTTCCCCAGACATGGTCTCTGTTGGCTTAACTTTACCCATCTCTGGCATCTACACAGACCAGCTTTTACTTGGAATTTGTGGGGACAGTTTACTCAGGCATGAACACTTCTGTGTGCACACAGCTACAGGATCTGTACTCGTTTTCTCTGTCTAACACCCTGACCTAAGCTGGACAGCAAAGACATTCCCCATTGTAGTTGCATGAAGAAAATTTAAGTCTCTTCTTCCTTTTCCTCCCTACCTTGCTCAGCCAAAGCAGCAAAGCTGGTCTGCAGAAAGATGGCTGCAGTGGGGAAAAGGTAATAAAAACAGCACAGCTCAGATAAGGTAATAAAATAACAAGAATAATCTTAATAAATATTTGCTGTGAAAGAAAAGAAATTATATTATTTTTTTTTCTGCTTTTCAGTCGTGGGCAAGAGAATATAGGTCCTGTCAGGCATCCATCAGCTAGGAGAAGAAAAATACAATGAGCTGATTCAGTTTCTGTCATGTAATTTATTATCTTGGCAAACAGATTATTTTCTTTTGTGTTTGCTCAATATAGATCATATCCACCAAAGAAAGTTTCTTTCAAATATCAATGTGAAAAAGCTTATCTGCTGGTTGATAAGTATGAAATAAACACTACCCTAATGTTCAGCTTCTTCTGTCTTCTCTCCTTTAACTTAAGAGAACAAAAGCAAATAGAAATTCACACTTATTTGATGTTGCCAAAACAAACTCCAGGATGCAGCATCAAGTCTGTTGTGTGCACAAACATTACCACTCTTGTGTCTGAAAAATTGCTAAACAGACAAAATATGCATTCTTTTCAATTTGGAACTTTAATGAATATCAATACAGAACAGTATTGTAAACATGAAAGATTATATCCTCCTCCTGGTCTACTTCAGACTTAAAAACCAGTCATCACAAATCAGGATGATGTAATGTAGTTCTGCCGAAACACATTAAACTTAGAAAATGAGTTCATTTCCATTACTGACTTTTCTCTATCAAATCTACTAAAGAGGTTTGCTTAAATGCACCTGAATAATTTTAAAAAGATTTAGAGTGACTCATAAATGGGTAAATAAAATATCCAGTATTCATTAATAAGATATAGATTTAGAAAGACTAACAAGTCTTACAAAGGCATATTTTCTTTCCGAGGTGCACGATCACGAGGCAGATCTTACCAAGCACAACATGTTGGCTGCATTCAATCACACAACCACTACAAGGAAATCTACCCTTCTCCCTGAGGGTTTCATACTCATACTCTGTAATTAAATGCCTCGTTTGGACACCAAAATCTGGCTCATTTATACGGAGAATAAACAATTAAGTAACTGCTGAATGAGCTGCAAACAAGTCTTTAATATGGTGGCCTTGCTGTGATTCCTGCCCTTATCCATGCTTGTGCTCTGACATTTCCAGCAAGCTCCAAGTAGCTCATAAGCAAGCTTATAGGAATTATTTAAGTGTTTACAAGCTGCAAGTACGCAAAAATTAAAATATCTTGATTGTCTACCCATATCTCTAGATTTACACCTATGTATAAGTTACATTTACCTATTGGTCACAGAAATGCTCCTTGACACACAAGTAACATTGTAACAGTAATAGCAGTAACAATACCCAACAACAGCAACATTTTTATTTATTACCTTTTATTATCTATAGAACTGAGCAATTAAAAAAAAAACACAGTACTCTCCTTCTCAGTGGAAATTGGTATGCACTGGAGAAGTTTTACAGTAGCACTGGGAATTTACTGCTGTTATACACACAAAATCACAACATGAATAAAGCAAGGAAACAAACACAGGACGCACTTTTACCAAAGCACAAGGGTCAAACCTCAGCTATTCTGAATTTTATGAGACAAACTTACTATTCTGGGTGCTTTGCTGAAAACTGCAGGCCAGCAAAGGTTGGAAAAGGTGGGTTGAACATGCACACAGCAGGATTCTCCTTAAAAGCCAACTGAGCTGTTTGACAACACTCTGAAATGAAAGGGTATGTATGACTACTTTTCACACAGATTCATACCTCCACTTAAGCCAAATGAATATTTCTAGCAAATAACTGAACATTTTAATTCGCTTCACTTTTATTATCACTAATTAAACCCATTTGTTAAAAAAGCTGCAACAGACAAAGGCATATGGAAAAGCCGAAAGATACTAATCTATCATATGAGCCAGATATCTTGGCAACATTTACTGAGTTTCGTGCTAAAACCTTGTTCTAATCATAACAAAATAGAAATATTGCCAAATATTGGCAGCTCCCCTATGTCCATAAGGAAACATAATCCTATAAAACCAACGTAATGCAAGTATTAGCATTGAGGTTTTTCTAGTTGATACCATAAGACCCATTCACACATGCACATATGGTGTTAGAAGTCATTAATACTATTAATACTACTTTATTAATTATTAGTTTTGTGAACGACCGTCAGTTCACACTTTGTGGCCCACTTCAAAACAAACAGGCAAAAACCCCAAACAAAACAAGCACACCATGCTTTCCTCTGCCTAATTCTAGCCACCAGAAGAAATTTCAATTTTATCATATTCTTACACACATTTCACAGAGCTTTCATTTTGCAGCACTTCAGGAAGACAGTCTTGCATACTTGATTAAAACTGAGGAGAAAAACCTGCAACCCTGGTTCCTAACTGTAATTCAGGATGCAGGTGTGAACATGACTGCATCAAACACACACAGGAGGACGAGTAAGAGAAAGCGAGAGCTGTGTGAATGCCAGGAACTCAGGATGAAGATTTAGGCAGTTTCATTCCAAAACAACTGTTTCAACAGTTAATTAATTAATATATTCGTTCTTTCATTTATTAATTGTGGAAGACACTTTAAAATGCATTAAGCCACGCCTCAGAATTCTCCATCTTTCTATGTTAATGGTTAGCAAAGATGGTCTTTCTGAGAATACAGATGACAAGTGGACAAAGAAACCACAATTACTGTATGCATTTACCTTGCTCCTTCACGTATTTCTGCACAAGTGAATCTTAAAACTAGGCATTAAACACCAGAATTTTCTAATTGCTGCCTAAAAACACTGAACATCACACACCACCAAGGACCTGGTCACTGAATGGCCTTGAAGACAGGGAGAAAACCATGAATGTTCCTCAAGTTTCCAGGTAGCACAGAGTGGAGTTAAACAAACAAACAAACAATAACAACTACAACAAAACAAACAACAAACAAACAAAAAGTTATAAAAATAACATTATACTAGTGTACTACAGAAATAATAAGCATTTACCAATGGAGCAAGCAAATCTTTTGCCTTATAGAGGCTCGTATTTGTTGTTCAAGTATCAAATAATAAAAGGTTAGACGGCTTTCCATTTCATATCTGTAATATTTTAAGTAGCTATCCGCAATAAAGCAGCACACAAAGCTCATATAATGACCTGAAACAGCACTATTTTACTGAAATGCTTTTGTAAAGCAATGAGGCTGCTGCTTTTTTAATCAAATTTCATTTCCAAGCAATAATTTTAATAGCTACTTTAGACCCACCCCACTCCCTTAAGGGGGTGTTGAGTTCCGATAAAACCAAAATCATGAACTTGTTTTCTTCTAGAAGAAAAACATGCTTTAGTAATAGCTATTTCTTTTATTAGCACCCTGCTGGTAAGTTTATTAAGTACTGTGGGGGGATATATAAGATAAGGGACATAATTATGCCTCACACGTGAGTACAATGAATAGGGTTAACCCTCACTTGTCTGTAAGTGCTCAGTGGCACCTTTTCACCAATCTCAGGGGCTGACATAAATTCAGATGTAAATTCAGGTATAAATTCAGATACAAAGCCACAAGCAGAAGAGCAGGAGTGACTTCGCACCTCAGCCAATGCCACAGCCGAAAGCGAAGCAGTCTAGAGAGGAGGCGGCACAGACCGGCCGTGAGGAGCCCCTCAGAGGGCTCTCCTCCTGAAAAACGAACTTCTTCTTCTCTGTGGCAGAGGAGGGAGAAAACCCTTGCCAACCACACAGCGTTATCAGCCGGGATAGATCCGTTAACCTGCTAGGAAACCAGCGGGCAGCCCTAAGAAGTAGAAGTCCCACCCTTCCCTGGCAGCAAGAGGCAGCTCTGAGGGAGCGGGATAATTAAGCCTCCAAAAAGGGCGGGAAACTGTGAGGGGTGGGGGCAAAGACGCCTTTAAAAGGGGAGAGGGAAGCACGGTGAGGGGCAAAGAAGATTTCAAAAGAGAAGTAAATTGTGAGGGAGCAGGGGTTAAAAAAAAAGCTTAAAAGGTGAGAAATGGTGAGGGAGCGGGGGTAAAAAAAAGCTTCTAAAAGGGTGGGTAGCCATTAGGGGCAAAGAAAGCTCCAAAAGGGTGGGAAAGAAGGCTGTAAAAGAGTGAAAGGAGGTGAGGAGGAAAGAAGTCTCTAAAGAGGGGGAGAAAGAAGACTTCAAAAGGGCAAGAAGCTGTGGGGAGGCAGTGGGCAACGTTCCTGCCCTCAGACCCGCCTCAGGGCCAGCACCCAGATGAAGAGATACCGGTGAAACGCTCAGCTGCGTTTGGCAAGTTCATTTTCAGTGCTCATATTCGTTTGTTTGTTTTTCTTTTCTTGTTTGGCTTTTTTGTTGTTGTTGTTTTGTTTTGTTGGGGTTTTCTGTTTGGGTTTGTTTGTTTGTTTGTTTGTTTGCGGTTTCTTTTTAATTTGGTCCTAGAAGCCCCCTCAGAGCTTTGTGGGCAGCCGTGAGGGACCCCAGACGGTCCCCCCGCCACAAGGACTGTCCAAGTGTACCAACCCTTCCTAATGAAGTGCCTCCCTCAGTACCCGAGTGAACAAAACACCCCCAGGAAGTCCTGTTTAAGCCAAACGTCCACTGTTTGCACATTATTTAAGGAGAACCTCTCCCAGTGTTCCTCAACTCTTGGTAGAAGGTGGATCAGCACAGAAAGATGGTTTAAAAGCAGATTGCTGGTGAAGAGCTGAGTTAGGAGGTCTGAGCAGCCCCACTGGCCCTGCTCACCCAAACTCCATTTCCATCTCAAAAGATGTTTAAGCTAAATCACAACTACAGCAAGCTAAACAAACCAGTCGTTCATTATGCCTATATGATTAGATTCTCTCTCCAAGTAAGTGTGGGGCTTATTTGCACAGACTGACAACAAAGCTTAGAGAGGCTCTGCCAAGTCCAGTAGAGAAACTTGTGACTGCGTTTTTTTATAATGGGTAATTGTTGAAACAAAATGGAGAACTATTGCAGCAACGTTGGTATGACATTTCTAAAAAGAAATTATTGATTTATATTATGTGTTTGTTTATTCTGAGGATTTTGCAATAAAGCGAGTAATGTTTATGAAATATAAAACGTTATTTTAAAAATCTGGAGAAACAGGAAACATTGGAAACTGTCAACTCACTTCAAATGTGACATGGCCTCTCCAACACTGATTACTAGTTTATACAGTGTTTGCTTTTCTAAGTAATTTAAACAACACGTTTTTAAATATGCCGTCTATTATCCATTTCCTGCATGTTGAATAACTGCTGCATAGTCAAAAGTCTGGAGGATTCTGTAAGTTTTCTTTTACATGACTTACAAACCTTCTTACTTAAACCATAGTTGTTCCCATTTTCAATCTGAACCAACAGCAGTGTGTGGAAGCCTAATGGCAGCATTGCTTTGTTGCAGAATTTCCTCTGTAATAAAAGACAAGGAATTCTTGTCCCCTTTTCCTCTCACAGTGTGGCAAATGCATCCTTTTTATTTCAGTCTCACTGCTTTTCATGTATTGAAATACCTGGTTGTACTTTTGATTACTTCTTAAATCTCTCTATTTCTTCCATTATAATATGTGTTTGTGATTTTTGTGGATTCAGGCACATTCGGTTTTACTTTTTAAAGGAATAGTTTCATTTGTGATTATCACCAGCCTGATGTCATATTCTGACCTAAGCATTCCTCAGCACCTGTTGGATTTCCCAGATATTAATAAAAGTAATATCTCAGTAGATGTAGTTCATACTCCTTTCCAGTAACTAATGTACTTATGATATATTGATTAGATCTTCTACCTTAAGATGCTGCTCTAATTCTAAATAAATTTAAGCTGTTCTTCTTTATACTGTCTCTTCAGTCTTGCACTGAGTTTTTGGTCCAGGTTCAAAAGAGCAAAGTGCAGACCTAAGCTGACAGATCATTGTATCTAACAGCAAATACAGGGAAGTATTTAGTAACTCTAAAACTTTCATGTTATCTAGGGTATCATTTTTCCTTATTTATGTCTCGAACAGGGGAGGCACAGCTGGAAATCTCATTGTACAAGCATGGGAAGCTTTTACCTAGTCATTTAAGCAGTTTAATCTTACTATGTGCTGATGTAACTCTGAAATGTGTTCTCTTTGCATTCCTAATTACTATAGAACAGATGGTAAGGCTGCTACTTTAAAGCAACAAGCCTGTTTTAAAAACTCTGTGGTGATTCTTCACGCTAAAGAAGTTTACTGTGGTCTATTTGTGTAGGGGGTTTTGGTTTTTTGGCTTCCATGTTGCTAACCTAACATTCTAAATAACTTCAGCATGTCTTGAAAGATTCTTGCTAGTTTTGAACAGTTCTCAGAGAAGAAGTTACCTGAACAAGAGTATGATTTTCGTCTAATTATAGGGGAAAATGTCATGATATTTGTAATACAGAATACTGTGAGCATCTTATCGAATGTGAACACAAGTTAAATAAATGTGTATTTCAAGTATCATAAGTTGATTATAGCTATAGCAATAGCTCACTTTTTATCTAATTTTTAAAACAAAAAGAATGAGGGGAATTTATAGAATTCATCATTTGATCATTAGTATAGAGCTGCTATGTTTGAATCCCAAAGACTTTCTCAAGTTCTGAATAACCTTTAGAACAGTCCTATACTTAGAACTAGAAAAACTTGTCAAAATTAATGCCCTGTGAATTCAGTCTACCCCTGCTTAACAGTTATGTCAAAAATCATATTGCTTTGTAACATTCTTTCAAAATCCTGTCCATGAATTCCATGTGGGATGTTCTTAGTTGTAGTCAGGAAAGGCTTTTTGGGAAGTATTAGTGAGATAAGTTTTCTGTGAAGGCTTAACCTGTAACTATTTTATTGTTACACTGTTACCTATGCAGATTACCAATAGTACTGCAGTGGAAGTGTGCTGAACCCTGTTGCTAGACATATAAACCATTACAGACTCAGATTCAGAATTCTCACTGGTCATTGCTGCTCAGTAGAGGTTTCTCTTTTTCTTTTTCCCTCACATTTCTTCTTAGTTGTGACCCACTGACTTGTCCCTTGTCTGCTCAGCACTGTTTTCAGCTTGTTTGGGTTTTATTTTAATTTGGAGTGCATACTTTGGTTCTATATAGATCATTCAAAACACAGAGACAGAGCAAAATGTAAATTAGATCACTGTTGGAATTTACCCTCTCTGCATTCACTTGGTTTTGTCTGTGCACTGCAGTTCTTGGCCCAAACTCTTCTTGTCACTTTGCAACTAAGCTGAGAATATGGAATATCACTGGGCAGAATTAGCATTACAGGATTGTTTTATCTGGAGAGCTACTGAGATATTTGGCACTGCAGACATGGAAATCCTTTGGGTTTTGGCTCTCCTGGTAACTCTTCTTTTCTGGAACTCCATTTGTTACAGTGACTTACAGCTGAAACTGCTATCAGCATTCTCAAAACTTCATGTACATGATTTTGCCCTTCTCAGTATCCAGTTTTCAGTCACACTTTATTTTCCAGAGAAATATCGCAGCTAAAATCAGCTCCCCGTTCACCCTTCAGCCTTCTGTGCGTGGAGATGGTGGAACTCAGCCAGTTCTGTCCATCTGCAGCCAGACACTTGTCTCTTCACTGTAGCTAGATTGGCTTCAGCTCCTTAGCAGCTCTCTGGCTCCAGTTCCATAATTCCAAGGTTCCTAGAAGATCAGGCAGGGATGATGGATGTAATGGCACTTAAAGGGAAGAAAAAAAAAAAAGAGGAAATGACATAGCCATGACAGAAGAAAAACTTAAAAATAGAGTAGTGGCAGCATGATCGTGACTAAAGCTGTGTCATTTGGCTTTCATTCTTATTTTAATCCAAAAGGTCCAGTTCTGTAGGTATTCAACTGGCTTAAAACTGTTCAGAGCAAAATCCAATGTACAAAACCTAAGTGTGATTTTAAGAAAAAATAGAGTGACTACACTGGAACTGATAATGTCAGTCAATATTTTTGTTTTCCTTTTTTTTTTCCATGATGTAAGTCCCTATGTTTATCATTGTACCTTCTTAACATATTTTGGCTTTTTAGAGAGCTCTATGAGCCAATCATTATCATTGTACTTGAGAGGTTTCACAGTTTCAAGTCACCACTAAATTCATCACTTTACTGGTAGCGCTGAATGGTTTGTCTGTATCAACTATAAAAATTATTTCTTTCATAAAATATACCTTATATAAGTGATATTTTATACTGTTCACTTAAAAATAGATTTTTTAAAAATTTATGTACTCTTAAAATACAGATTTTGTTGCATATATATTTAGAGTCATTTTGACTTTCTTAAATCAGTTCCTTGCCAGCACCTGACTTGGCATCAGCAGCTACACACTGAAAAACCAATTTTTAAGATGTGACTCCTGACTGACAGTTCGTAAACACTGAAGTGGAAGTTAAACTTGTGCCATCTCCTCTGGAAACTGCACAGTTGTCCTTTAGCAGAATGTCTTACTGAGAGGAGCGATCTGCTTCTCTAGAGTACATTTGACTTCTGTGATTTTCTTTGTTTTGGAGAATCAAGAAATATTTAGGGATTACGATCCAGCTGCTTTACTTTTTTCATTAAAGCATCCAGTGGGAGAGTATGAACTTTTATATGAGATTGCTTTCACTGGAGGTTACTACCATAGACAGATGGTTTTTTTCATTACCTGCTGTAATGGACTGCACATTTACAGGAGCAGCAATAACTATCTTCGATAAATATCTTCCAAATTAAGGGCCAATCCACCTGCAGGAACTTTTTTTCAGCCAAATATCGCAGGCTGAGTCCAAGAGGAGGTAACTTTTAGATAGCTGAAGAATGTGTGATGTGCAAAATCTAATTGTATTCAGCTATAGTAATTCACAGATGTGAGTTCAATATATCTGTTTTAAGTTATTTTATCAGCCTGATTAATGCAGTTCATTGGTCTGACATAGGCAGTTTTCATCCCACCAGGGACCAGGAGAGGGAGGATGGCTAAGACCACCTCCTCCTCATTCATGTAGGCCAGAATTCCAAACTTGGCAACTCAGTATGTACTCATAAGTTGAGTTAAAGGATCAGGAAACCATGTTTGGACAAGACAGGCTAGGATTTGGGGTGTTGTAGCTTTGTATCAATGCAATGTCATCAATCCTCAGGAGCTGGAATTAGAAATTATTACTGCATGATTGATGGAAACCAGCAGCAAGTGCTTCAAGAATGAGTTTGGCACTGTTAGACCAGTACCCAGGTCATCAACGAAGCCTGAAAGTACAGGAAAATTGATATTTATATTTTATATTTGCCTTCAAAAAGCAGACCTACTAAAAGAAGAAAGGAATTTATATTAAACTGGTCAGCATAATGGGCTCACAGTTGTAAGGGTTAAAAAAGGTAAAATATTCATCACCTAATTCACTCTGGGATTCACTTAATAGTCAGTCATATAATGTTTTTGTACTGAATACATTTGAAATGGTTTGTTCAATGAAAATACTGTGCTCTATCACATGTTCAGTCTGTGTAACCTAACAAGAACTCCAGTAAGATTCATGACATTTCAGTTCTGCTCCTGCCTTTTTTTACTGCCCAGTGGTTATTCTGGTTATTCCTATAGAGAAGGAGTTTTAAAGCTTGGGAGACCCATTGTTTTTCAATTCTTCTCATAAATGTAGTTAAAAGACTGGGGTATAGACATGGAAAGTATAAGAGATGGTGCCAAAAGGAGGTAAAGAAGTAAAACTAGAAATGTAATAATTACCATGTTGGTTTTAGTTGTGCTAAAGCATTACAAACCACTCATGAGCTGGGGGGGCCTTTCACTGCCCCCAGAACACCAAGACCATCCTTCACACAGAAAATTTCTGAAGGACTACTTAGTTTGATTATGTAGATGCAAAACTGCCTGATGGATTAATCGGTTAGGAAGTGAAAGCTCATAGAAATATTTGGTCATAGTGTAAGAGAGAAAAATGAGGGCACAAAACTAGCAGTACAAGGATAATTCTCCATTCATTACAGACTGTGTGATAGAAAAGGTTTGAAAATTGCTTCTGATTGTGAAGCCTGGTTCAGCATCAGCCTCTTACTTTCTCATTAGCACTTTTGAAAAGTAAGTCATGTCAGTGTATTTCTTGCACTGCCACTCCATTTCTGTGCTCTTCTTCCTTTTCTGTATTGCTGTACTGGAAGGGATAATTTCCACTTGGATGATTATCCTCCTGTCATTTAATTACAAGCCTGAAAATATCACGTATTTTAAAATATTGTGTATTTTCTCCACTTTCTTTATATATTCCTTTAAACAAACATAGAAATACTGTGTAATTGCAGGGCCTGGATCTTCATCCAGCCTACCAACAGCTTGCTGAGCGTTACTACAAGGTTTTGTTCCACCTGAACTAAATTATATGGATTCGTGTTATGTTGGATTATTTAAGTAGAAGATAAAATCTAGAAAAACAAAAAGGGTTTTTTGAAGGCCTTTTACTCTCTGGGAATCACTTTGGACTTAATGCTGCTTTGTTTTTCCTTTATCCTAATTTTTATTATGACACCTCTTGCAAATACAACCTGCTTAGCTGAATGTGAAAAAACCAAATGTAAAATGCCTTAAAATGAAATCAGAGATTATTTTTTAGGATAATAGCAAGGTCCACACCAAGCTCTACCATTCCATGCAGAACAAGGGCAATGAGAGAAATCTCCCGCTGTTTCTGAGATGACCATTTAGTCCTTCCATGACTGTTAATGATTCTAAAGATTCTCTTTCTTGATTACACGTGTGTATCGTGGTGTTTCAAGCTCATCTTAGAATTTAATGAGAGAGTAGTGCTAATAGTGGAGTGTTTGTTCAATAATCATTCAGGGTCAAGATAGCAACAGAGATCTGCTTGATTAAGATAGCAAACAAAATGCTTATCACTATGCAGTGTGATGCTTGGGACAACAGCTCTGATTTGTTCCTGCCAACAGCCATAGAGATGCATCTTCTGTTCCGTGGCATTTATTATATACAAATTTTTTTTTTTTTTTTTTAAATCTTCAGTTGAAATAATGTGGTGGGTTGACCCTGGCCAGCAACCAAGCCCCCACCCAGTCACTCTCACCCACTCCTCAGCCAGCTAGAGAGAGAACTGGATGAGCAAAAGTGAGAACTCGTGGGTCGAGGTAGAGACAATTTAGTAAGTGAAGCAAAGCTTCATGCATAAGCAGAGCAAAATAAGGGATTTATTCAATACTCCCCATCAGCTGGTGGATGCTTGGCTCGTGCCCTGAAAGCAGGGCCTCAGTGCTCAAAAGAATTACTTGAGGTGCCAAAACACCCTAACTGTGAACATCCCCACTTCCTCCTCTGTTCCCTAAGCTCTCCTTTCTGAGCCTGTCATAAGGTAAGGAGTCAGTTCAGGCCATCTGCACCCACTGTGTCCCCTCCCAGCTTCCTGTGCCATCCCAGCCTGCTCACTGAGGAGGGACAAAGAGAGAGGAACTGCTGCAGGGTGAGCAGTG
This sequence comes from Myiozetetes cayanensis, assembly GCF_022539395.1. Taxonomy (NCBI): domain Eukaryota; kingdom Metazoa; phylum Chordata; class Aves; order Passeriformes; family Tyrannidae; genus Myiozetetes; species Myiozetetes cayanensis. The sequence goes on along the minus strand of NW_026087456.1, from coordinate 7,621,622 downwards.
TTCAGCATCAGCCAAAGCACCGGTGTGTTAGCACTGTTCAAGTCACGAATCCAAAACACAGCACCGTGCGGGCTGCTGGGAAGAAAATCAGCTTCATCTGAGCCAGACCCACTAGCAAGTTATAAGCAACGAACTGCATTGAAAAGCAGCTTTGCAGAAATCTCTGAGGTTTTTTAGGCTCTTCTGCCAGTGTATTCCTAGTCGTGTACCTGTAGTTCTCCCTTGCAGATGGCGTCGTCAACCCTTTTGGAAGTATTCCCTAGATAACAGTCTACTTACTGTCTCACTGTTTGCTGGTACCCACCACTTCATCCCTAAATACCTTACATTTTCCAGTTCTTCTTACATTTAAAGACAACTTAGGTTTTAAATGTTTTTTTAAATTGTTCCAGTCTTCTATTAAGGATATTTCTTCATTTATTTTGTGGAGAATAGTACTGAATAACATATGGTAAGAATTGAAGCATTAAAAAGAGATAAATTTATGGAGTGCAGGAGTTCTAACTAATGAGAATTTTTTATAAATATCTGTTTTACCTGCTGGAAACAACTCTCAAAAGAGCTTTCCTTAACTGAGACTATCTTTTTCCCTACCTTTTTCCTCTTTCTTCTTTAGTTAATGGAATTTCTCTGTGGCCATCTTCTTATAGATGTTCTCTGGTACTTCTTGGTATAAATGAAATTATTCCCCAATGTAGCATTCAGTTGCCCTGCAAATATTAGTATAGCTTAGGTAATCAGAGCTTTGAGAATCTTCTTCTGAACTAGAACAGATCTGCCCGGTGTTGACATCTTTGAAAAGGTTGACTACTTGAAATTCAGTTTTGCCTGGGTGATCCTGCCATTTTCCAGAGAAAAGCAAAGTGTGACATTAACAATTTAACATTTTGTTACAGAACACTTATTATGAAATGACACCTGAAGTATTCTGTATTTCTACAAATTATTACCGAGGATGCATTTTGCTTTTGAATTCAGGGGATGATGTTGAATTTAATATTCATTCAGAAGTACTCAGTCCAATTTACAATGACAACCAAAAATAATGAATAATATATTTATATCATCCATTAATAACCATCCATCCATTTAAAAGTTTCATCCTAATGCATTCTGGAAATCTGCAAATTAATTATGCAAAACCCTGAATGAATATAAAATTGAAATGCTTAAGAATTTAAATGATGCAATTAAATGCTATTGCATGTAACTTGAAGTTATTTTCTTCTAATACTTACTCATCAATCTTAATTTCAGTACCACCATTTAGAAACAGAATCAGCTCCTGTATCTTGTCAAAATATTGGAAGTTTGAGCGAAGAATGTATTTGTATTCCTTTGATTACTTTATTTCCAGACATGAATTTAAAACCTTCATTTAAACAGAACTGGCCTTTTTAAAGACAGATTACAATGCTTCAAAATCAGGAGGGTGAGATCAGTGGTGTCAATCCTCATTCTTTAAAAAAACCCAACAAATCCCACAATGAGAATTGATCTCAAATCATAGCAACCTAAAAAAAATTCTCTTTAAACTCTGTAGCACTGGCAAATCAATCCATAGCTAGTGATGATTAAGATTTTCTAACCATGCTACCTGCTAAGTTCATATACAATATATACTTTTATTATTGTCATTTTTAGTTCCATAGCAATATCTTGCTTTACCACTTTCTATACCGTGCTAAACCTTGGAGTATGGATTTATGGCCACAGCAACGGCTCTGTAGCACCCTGGCAACATAAAACCAATTTCTGTGGAATTTCTGTGCTTCTGCTGTAACCTCAGAGGCTAAAGAGCCTGGAAAAGGATTTTTCCTGTTGCATTGCAGAGCTCTACTCCCATCCTTCCAGTTGTAGGTAAGGTACAGCTCTTCTCCCATGGGCTGTCTAAAGTACTGCTCTCAAAAAGTAGGAATTTTTGTTTTGACAGCTGGCACCCATCCTTTTCCTATGGCTGGTCTGTCTGTACATGCCTTGTCTTGACAATCAGAGAGTATACAGGAAAAAACAAAGTTTTGTAAATGATAATTGACACTGCATAATAATAATAAGAGGTCATACATGCTCTACCCTAGTTAAACAGTAGCACAAAGGTGCAGAAAATCCAAGCTGTTGAGTGCAAACATGACGTGTGCAGTGAAATCTTCAGATCTGTGTGTTCCTTGTATTAAATTTGTTCCTTTCACAGATTTAATACTTCAGGGTCAAAGGCAGGCATTCACCTTCTCTTCTGCTTATCTTATCCCTTGGGGATTACTCTCTACAAACATCAGCCTGAAAATCCAGGCTGAGAGAGGACTCTTGTCCATTGGAAAGGTTCTCACAGCAGTTGTTTAGCTGTGCTCCAGCTCACTGATATAAACTTTTTGCTTTAATAGTAGTGACATAGTTTTAAAATCCCTCACCCAGCTTCACAGTGTGGACTGGCAGGCAGCTCATGATGCTAAAAGACTGTCACCTTAATAAGTCACCTTTACTGAACAGGTCAACCTTGGAATCAAGTTTTCAAGACAAAACAACAGAATAGAAAGTAAAAGTTCAGGTGAAGACAAATGGTCGGCAGGATAGGCAAGGCTGAGACGTTTTTGGTAAAAAAAGTTTGAAAATATTTTGATTCAAAGAGCCTGGTTTAAACTCTGGGGAGAATGTTTTTTGTCGAGGATGAAAATATTGAAACAAGCACTTTGAAAAACAGCTTGAGAAGGATATCCATCTTATAAAAAAATAGTTAACTTTTTTTCTGTACTGTTTCCATTCTCTTTTCACATACAGCAGTAAAATACATAAATTACAGTAGTAAAATATCAAACCTGACAGTTTCCAAGCCAGATTTAAGCTAATGAAAAATGTGAAGAAAGTTATTTGAAAGTGAAGTAGGTTTGATTTTTTTTTTTAATTAAGTGGGTTTTGTCAAATCCTACTTATTTTTAGGTTACATTATCAAGTCATATGTTTCAAAGGCAAAAAACCTCATTAACTATTTTTCACATGTTCTTAAATAAAAACAGTCTAAATCCCTCAATGCAAACACTTTGACTATTAAGTTCTGACTGTAAAATAAAATTTTACATTAATACAAAGATTTCATGTGTGCATGTGTATCCACACATTATGTTTATTAAACAAAATCTAACAGTTGTTTGTTTGTGGTTTGTTTTTTTTTTTTACTTTAGTGAAAAGAATCTGATTTTATTATAATTGTCCTTCCATTTTGAAAGCAGTGAGTTCAGCAACATATAAAATTCTAAGAGCTATGTTGTTGCTGATCAAAAATGGAATGTCTTATCTTTCTCTTTCAGAGAACACTTACAGGAGCACTGAAACACGAGGGAAGAGGAAGCCCTTTTCTGATATATGGATGTTGACTGAACATGGCAGAGTAGCCTTGGACTCCACTGGAAAGGTAATCGATGTCCCAGTTTCAATCTTCCAGAAGTTCTGCCATCTCATCAGAAATACAGGAATAAATATTTAGCTTCCTTCCTCTTCTCCCCTGACACCACGACTTTCTGGATGCAGGGCGTTAGCCTCTGCATTAGTTTATTGATCCTTTAATGTAGGACCTGACTTGCTTCAGGGGCACCATAAATACAATATTGCAAAAGTCCTGCCATATCAATATTCATTTATTTTTATTGATTAGTTGCCACTTCTAAATTCCGGGTCCGGAATTAATGTATGCTGAATACCTACTTGGATTAATGAAGCAAAAATTGGCTCTAACAACCTGCACAAGCTACAGAAATGTTTTCGGTTACAAAGCTAATTATTTCTTTTTTTTTACAATCTGCAATTACTTTCATAATTTGACTTATCCTTGGAACATCACTGGAAGACACAGAATAATGAACCAAGAGCTATTTTTAAGCTCTCATTATTTACAATATCCTACAAGAACATCCTTACTCTAAGTCCTTATTTAAACACTGGAATTAGTAGGTGAATGTGACCAACTTAATACGTTTCAGAAGGTGAAATTTTAGAAGATTAATTTGAGGTGTTACGTTTTTTGTGACTGTTATGGCACACAATAAAAATACATTTATGTATGTGTCTGTTCCTCATACACACAGATACACTGTTAGATGAGCTCTAACACAAGGTAGGTGAATATATTCATGAGTACTTATTCTGAACCATGGTCAAGGTGTCATAGTTGGGCTTTCCATTTCCTCCTCTGCACAGCAAGTTTCTCTTCACAGCACTTGTTTTTCAGTTACCAGTCAATCTTTGTATATCTGACATTTGATTGTTATTGAACTGCATCTTTTGCAAAAGATGGGTTTTTTCCTTTCCTCCTTGGTAAATGTAATGTGGGCCTTGTTTTTTTTTCCCCTGAGAATTCCTCTCTAAACCTTAAGGTCTCCTAGTAAAATTTTCAAGACTGGGAGGGTATAAAAGCCCAGGGTTTCCTTTGTTGGAGGTCTCTCCCCTGAGACACCCAACTCTAGCTGTTATTTTTTTATTGCCCTATGATGAAATTATTTTAAGGATCAGGATGTGAAGACTCTGGTATGGGAAAACTGAGACCAAGCCGGTAAGGAAACCTGGTCTGACTGAGTGAATGGGGATTTGAGTTCCTAAGACTAATTTATTTTCATTTCAGAAATGGTGTATTTTTCCTTCACAGTATTTGTAAATGTCTTGGACTCTTCTGACTGACCTGAAGCCATTTGTCTTTTGAACACACTGCAAAAAGGCAGAGAATCATTTTGAATGAGAACCCAGAAGTTTGGGAGTGTGTTCATTTATCCCATCCGTTGGGCTGAAGTTCTGTAGGGTTTGTGATAAGGCAAATCTCTTATGATTATCATGAGAGCTTTTATTGTGCAAAGAAATAAAACCATCACACCTAAATTTAGTTTTATTTAGGTAGAAATCTCGTGGGAGACATTGAAGAATATGACTTAGGTTTTGTATACATGCATTTATAATATTACAGCCCATTTTAATGGACGTTTTTCCAGTGGAAGATAAACTTGGTTTTAAAGCTTAAATGGAGGAAAAACTTAGGTAGTTCCTATTTATTTATTTACATCTTTTTACTTATAATATACACTGTTTTATGCTATATTTTTATAGCTTTCAATGACAAATACAGAGACTGCCACAGGAAACTGTCCTTAGGCAGGACTCCCCAAACAAACCACTTCATGTCAGATAAGGATGTGGTCTTTCGACTTCTCAAATATCTTAGTAATTTGTGTGGTTATGACATCTAATCCTAGGTTACATCATTCATGCCTTAATACGTGGTATGATGTATTGTAGTGTAATGTGATTGATACAGCCTGATTTGCAGAGCTCTCAGTGACAAATGGGTTTGGAAAATGGGTGAAGAAAAGGTCATTTCTTCAATATTATTGTCAGAGTCTTTTCTACAAGAACAACTGGTTTAAAGGATTATCAAGAACTGAAGAGGATTTGCTGTCACATTAGATACAGGTCAAGAGTTTGTGAGTTTTTTAAAAAGTATTCAACATAAGTATTTTAGTGGTATTCTGTGTATAAGAGTGGGTTCTGCTTCTGTGTGGTATGAACTCAAATCTGGCCTGCAGGTGTAATTCAGTCACGGGGGAGAAGGATGGAGCTGTTCTTGCAGCAGCTTTGCAAAGCACAGATTCTCAACAGCCTCTGCTTCAAAGAGAGAATACCTGGATCCCATTCCCCCAAATACAAACTCAGTGCTCCTGTTCTGGCAACCTGCCTGTTTAGCTGATGGCCAGAGAGAACAGGGAGCTCTAATTCTTTCCCAGACACACACTCCCCTTTCAGCTGTCTCTTGTTCCTAAATCTTGGCTTGTTTTCAGAGAGAAAACTCCTGATTCCCTTCTAAATCTGTACTTGAATTTGCATCCCAAGAAAAAACAAACAAAAAAACCCCAACCAACCAAAACAAACAAAACCAAACCAACCATAGATAAATTAATTAAATCTCTCAATTTTGTCACAGTAATCTCTTTAAAGGAGGAAGTCCATGAACTCCTCACTGATACAGGTTGTACAGAGTTAAACTTTTGTTTTGAATTTCATCACTGGCCTGCTGAATAACATAAGGATTTGATTATCTCATGCCAGAGTTAACCTGTTTATAAAGCACTGATAAAGATGCTACTTACTTTGTGAAATGCTTTCAGAGAGAGGATTAGTTTGTATTACTGTCAGCAAACCTGCTTATATTAATCAAAACCCCAATCATACCATCAGTCACTTTAAATTTTGGGGTTTAATTCTTTAAATAATGCCAGTTATCTGTTGCTCTGCAGACAACACTATAGGCTGGGCACTGATGTGTCTCAGAAGCCACTCCATCTCTTCCCTGCATGTTGTGCTGTTCCTCCTCCCTCCTGTCCCTGAGTAATCCTCCTTTCAATTTTAGTGAGTCAGACAAATGTTTCCAAAACAATCTTTGAATGATGGCTTTGTAAGCAGCTAAGTGAAAAGGGAAATGTGCTGTGCAAAGCTTCTTTGTTTATTGCTTTTGCTGACTGGCTGAAAGTGAGGTCACAGTAAGCTCTGAGGGCTTGATATAAATGAATTTAACAGGAAAATACATCTTCAGAAAGATGGCACTGCAAAATGACACAATTACCAATCTCCTATACATACCTTTCATAGTTGTCATTAAAATGTGATTATAAATAAATGAAAATATACATGGCTTCCAGATTTATGCAACTCCAGCGTATTACTACTGTAGTTTTACATGAAAATAAATCAATCCAGCATCAAAATGAATGCATGAAAGCAAACAATTTGAGTTCCTGGGGTCATCACAACTTCTGGGAGACTGGGAGGTCTCTCAATGGCATAGAATTAGAAAACAGTGGCAACATTCTCTTAATGCTGGTGGCAGAAAGAGAGATGGATTTTCAGAGTCAAGAGTTCTGCCACGTGCTCTTTACACATGCTCGCTGATTCCTTTGGCTATAAATGCATTTACATCTGAGCAAAAATGATAGTCTCTTTTAGGAAGTTCAAGAGCCATGTTATCAAATGCTGTTTATATTGACCATAAATACAATCATAAAAAGTTTGGATAATATCTGCCACTCCTATGCCAGAATTCAGTAATAGTTTCAGAATAGCAATCATCATACATTTATGCAACTAGATTAGCCTTGGGCTCTGGAATTTCTGGCATTACTACCATTAACTTCTAATGAGCAATGTAAACGTACCTAGGATGACAAGAAAACCAGGGTTTGTTATTTTTTTATTGATGTGAGATTTTTTTGCCTTATTTTTCTTGGATTTTAGCATATGGTGTTATACAACCAATGTAGTGTGTGTAGGAAAGTAGGATGCATGTTGACACACTTTTTTAAGAACAAAAATTACTCAGTTACAGAGTGGAGATCAGAAGTCAAAAGTTGCTTCTGTATGGAGTGTGAAGAGTAACAATATTTTTGTGCTGGTCTATAGAAACCTGTGCAGAAGAAATAAAATTGGGATCTTAAGTATTTAAAGGTGGAAAAGGCAGTTCTGCTTTCCTGCTCCTCTGAATAAGCACTGAGCTGCTCTTTTATCCAAGAGAAATAACTTCCACAGTGATGCTGATTTTTTTTTCTTTGACATTTGCCACTACCAAGTGAGAACATCATTCTCTTTCATTGCTTGAAGTACTTATATACATTCTTCCAGTGATCTGTTTGCATGACTTCTGCTTTTCCTCTGAAGCTTGACCCTTTTCACAAGACCTGTATGGACTAATCTGCAATGAAAAAGTATCCCTGTCATTTTTCTGAGTCCTTACAAGCTTCTAACTTTTACCTGCACTGAGCCTTGTTGGTAAATGTGAAGCTGAAATACTATTTAGCAAATATTCCAATAGTGTAAATTTTTACTTATTATTCGAAATTACTATTAATAAGTTCCTGTTTGTGGGTGACAAAGAAAAAAAAAAATTGAAAGACAATTGGGGGGAAAAAAAATCAGCCAAGAAGGAGCAAAGTCTTGCTGACCTGTGCATTAAAATAGGAAGGTTCTGAGTGGTGGCCTCAGGCAGATAATTATATGTGGAGTGATGGGAGTAGACTACTGGAAATATAATTATAAAAAATTGATGAGTTGCTAACATAATGCTATAAAACATCAGCTGCATCAGTAGCTTTGAGAATACAGGAAACTTTGAAATATTGACACAAATATGCTTAGAGTGACTATAAGGGATCCAAATCAAAAAAGTGGGGAAAAAAGCTTCAAATAACAGGCAGATTAAACTGCTGGTAAAGTTCTTCTTTTAACTGAGCTGACTCTTATTAGACCGAATTCTTGTAAACAGTCTAGTGCATAAAAATAAAGCATAAGTGTAACTGGAACTACTTTTTGTAGCATAACATCTTTTATCTCAATGTAAGTTAAGGACAGTTTGAACGGTTGAAGTGGAATTTTTAAGAGGTGGAGTTTTGCCTGAATATAAGTTTCAATGCTAGAATGTCAGTGGTAAACAGCCTGAGAGAAGCAAACATTCTTGCAGACATTTCTTATGATTTTTGTTGGTTCTTCTTGTAGAGGGGGACCACAGAAAAAAAGTCCCTAAGGTTGCTCTGAACTGCTATAGCAAGATTAAATTGCGTTGTTATGTAAATGGGATGTGTAAAATTTATAGGTCCTTGCTCACACCTTTCACATATCCAGACAACAGTTTCCTCATATCATTTACAAGGCTAAGGCACAAAGTACCCTTACAGTGTTATAATTGTTACAAAAAGTGTTACATTTTTATTATAAGTTTTATCTACTTGGGTTTTTTATGGTGTAGTTAAGCTACAAGAGTAGGAGACCTGCTGCCTTTGCATGTGCAGGAACAGATCAAAGTAATTTAAAAAGCAGTATTTGTATTTAATTTCATTTGCTTTCTCTGACTTACCGGTATTCAGTCTTGGTTTTTACTCATACTTACTGACACACCATCAGCAAGCAGTCCACCACACATCTCCCCAGCCTTGTAGGCTCCAAGGAAACGACTCCACTGCAAGGACTTTCTCCCTGAAATGAGCAGCAGTGTGAAGGCTGTACCACAGCTGCCCAAGGAACAGGGATTTAGCCATTATCCCACCCTTCTTGCTCTCTCCTGGCTTGCCACAGGTTCCTGCCTTTATCCTGGCTGTCAAAGCTGCTGAAAGAAAATTGGTTCTAGAGAGGGATTTGTGCCTTCTGGGTACTTGGCATGAGGCAGAGAATTCTGTCATTCCTGGACAGCCTAGACATCAGCACAGCAGAGGGATTGATCTGCTGGGGCTGGCTGTGAGCTGTTCTATTGATAAGGATATCAGCAGTCAAACTATAACCACAGTTGTAATGTTTTGATAACGTTGGAATCCAAATAATGACCATTTGAAAGGTGCTTTTTCAAAGAAGGATTCCCTCCTCCCAGGGTCTCCGTGCGGAGAGTTTATCAGGTGTGCTGCTTGCTTAGGAAATTGTTCATGTTCCCTTCTCTCTGCCAATTTAAAGTGTACACAGTGACTGAAATAGAGCAATCAACGTTATCTAGAGAACTGGCCTACTTCTGTTTCTCTTGGAGCAAGAGAAAAGAGAGGGGAAATCAGATAAAAAAAGCAGTGTTTTTGTTAGATACAGTGTATATAAAAATTCTTTTTCATTTAAAGACATCAGCCGTGACTGTAACTTGGGATACTGCCTGGATGGATCCTGGTGGATGTAATTGGGGAATTTTTTCATGCCACACTTGTGGCATTAGGAGTAGCTGTACTTCTTGGCACTGTATCACAGCACATTAAGTAAGTTCAGGTTACCTGTAATCTTTGTATCACAAATGATCCAGCATGGGTCATAAATTCTGTAAATTTGAGGTTGCCTAAAATAGAGAGTTAAATAATCAGTCATTCTCATAACCTGATCTAGGCCAGGTAATCACAAAAAAGGAGCTGTGACAGGAACTAAAGGAAAATATGGTTCATTTAATCTTTTATAAATTGATAAACTCTTGCAGCTTTAAAGGAATGACCCTTTCAAAGCAAAACAATCAAATCCATCTCTTGTCAGTTTGGGGGGATTTATAATTGCAAGCGGATGATTTTTTAGTGATACTGTCAGTCTGCTTTTCAGATCAATGCCAATGAAATATTTTGTTTACGATTTAACCTCCATTTCCCCTAGAATTTGTGACTTTTAATACCAAAAGTAGTTATGTCCGACTCTATCGATCCACTGGTAAATTAAATGGCAAACAAAAGCAATTGTATTATTTCATTGAAACGCTCTCAATAGGGAGCAAAATTCTTTATTAAAACAGGATATGTTGCACTGAAATGAAAAGAAAGTTTCATTTCAAGAGTGATCTTTTTAAAAAGCAGAGAAAGATCTTCACATAGGCAGATTTATTTGATGGGAATAGTACAAAGGTAATAAAACTGAAATTGTATATTGAATTTCTTTTCCTTTGTATAAAGACAAAAGACCCAAAAAGAAGGTGTAAAACTTACCTAAAATTCACATGTGATAAATTTATTCCAACAATGTATTTTTGTTTTTCTACAAGTAGTTAATGAATAACTTTTCTATTTGGAATTATTGGGTTTATGTATTTTTATTTCCTGCCAAATCCTCTGAAATACTGTGTATAAATATATATTCTTTATTAGTTACATATTCCCAGTGAGAGTGCTGTCATATAAGGATGTAGTGAACAGTTGGGTAAAGAGTTTCAGAAGAAGGGGAAGGGCAATCTGTTTAAAAGTAAACATCTTTAAGAGGGCATTTCCAGTGTGGAATAAGTTAATATTTCAGCCACGTAGCAGATCAGAGAACCAGAGACTCCTTCAGTTTGGAAAAGACCTTTAAGATTATCAAGTCCAACCATTACCCCAGCACCGCCAGTCCCACCACTAAACCATGACCCCGAGTGCCACATCTACACATCTTTTAGATGACTCAGGGCATGGTGACTCTCAGTAAAATAAGGACACTCACATAAAGATTTATTTTTATGTGGCATGATAATTCTATAAAAAACCTAATAGTTAACAAAGAAATTAGTGTATTTTGTAGTAAATGGTGATTTTTAAGTGTTTTCTTGATCACACCGACTTGAAGCACTTGAATCAGTACCGCCCTCTTAACAAATTTCCAGAGTCAGATTTGTGCAGCTTGCAAAATTTAGAGTTTCCCCATCTCTAAATATTTTCTCCAAGATGGCATTGGCTATTTAAACTTGAGGCAACATGAGAAAATTGCTATTTTTATGATAAAACTCAACCTACTGCAAATAGGGCATCAGGTATCATTTTAAAAGTAATCATCTGCCTGTGTCTCTGCGAGCAAAATTATTGATGCAATGAATAAAAGCACCGTTGCATAAATAACACATTTGTATATCCTACATTTTAGATTCTTTTCCCTTTCAGGGGTATGTTTTTCAACAGAAGCATTTATGCAGAGAGCTCACATTTCAGGAGTAGGTATAGTCTATTGGTTTATTTTCTTTTGCTTCTCATTGTCACTTGTTCATGCTGATAAATCCCTGTTTTGTATAGCACGAGGATGAGAACATGACTTGGAAACTTGTGACTCTGCCCAGCACTATGACAGGAGGAAATGAAAATTTGTTCTAGCTGTGGTTTTGATGTGAATGATAAAGCCAAAAGAAGGAACAGGATTGCTGTTTTACGGAAAATTTCTGATTTTTTTTTTTTTTTGGTCTAGATCTGCGTAAAGTTGCAATTTCAAATATTCTTATTAATTGAGAACATGTAGAATTCTGATTCAAATCCACCAAAACATGTAATGAAGCAGCCCCTGCTGCTTCATTGGCATTCTTTTCAGCTTTCCTGCTGCTGTTGGCACAGGAGCTGACAGGAATACCAATGTCACTGAGCAGGCAGGTTGTTCCCAAAATCTATAATTCTGGGCAGTTTATCCCAAAATGACCACATTCTAATCCACACTCTTTCATTTGAAGCTGCAATCTTGAAAGTCTACCCACTTTTTTCTCTCTTCCTTTTTTTTGGCAGAAGGGGACTGTACTTTGAGAAACACCAGCGTTCAGATGGATTGACTGGATAGAATATATTGTGCTGTTCCATGATCACAGAGCTCAAACTTCTGCCATTAACAAGGGTTAATGCCCTTCAGGGTTTCAACAAGGTTGTTTAGAACCCTTCCTGACATCAACAGATTTTATCGGTGTCACTGATGGAGTGAATTGCCTTTGCTTAAGGCTCCCCTGGTTTCTGAACTCCAAGTCATTATAATGCAAAATATACAAGCACTGCTCAGGATTTGGAGATTCTTGTATCAGAACATGCAAATTTTCATTTATTTTTATCCTCTGCAGTGAACCCTTTGTCTCCAGTGAGAGAAAGAGCAAAGGTGGTGGCTGAGTGCCACCTGAAAACAGCCACCAGCCTGTTAATGTCATTTGCTCATATCCATGCCCCAACTCTGCCTCAGTCCACAGAGGCCACCTCATCTAACCATATTTTAAATATTCATCTTCTCTAGCGTTCTGTGGGTTGTGGTTGCTCTGTGTTCCTTACTGGCAGGTACCTGTTTGCTGAATTAGATTTCAGAGAAAAACTGTAAGACCTGTAGCAAAAAATAGCCTAGTCATTTTTGCAATCAGTCTCCCCACCTCTTAACAGAAACAAATTTAGTGCTGCTTCAGTGTAGGGAGAATCTTTTTTAAGAAGAAGCCTGTTACCAAAATAAGATTAAAATTCACATTTTGACTGTAGGTCCTTCTGGTTGAGAAATAGATTATTAAAGTACTTTTAATTATAAAAATCACTTAGGTTTCTTGCACTACAAAAAAATAATATTTTAGAGGGTTGGGCAGTATACACTCAGCAGGAGAATTCACATGGATTAATCTGCCCACTGGAATGCCAGTCAGCCAATTTGATTCTTTCAGTGCCTTATCAAGTTCTGATGTGCTTAGTACTGAGTTTGACTTATCATCAAAGTTCTGTAAGTTAAGTGGGATTGATACTCTTCTAACAGCTCCACTTGTTTTTCTTTTTCCTTTCTTTAATTAAATAAGAGAGTTAGTGAAATTGCATTTTCTATCTTTGCTGTGCAGGCCCACAGAGTAGGTATAAAGCTGTCTTTGATGTGCTATGAGCTCATGATTTTAATCTAGCCAGATGAATTGCACACCTATATATTTTATGACAGTCACAGTAACCAGCCTACAGGAGCTGCTTGGGGAGCATAAATTAGCCATATGCCAGGGTGTTTCATTAACAAACATCTTAATATGAGCATTGATCTCGCTGAATGCGGCACCTCAGCTGTAATAACAATGTTCAAGTTGCTCTGTTATGCTTAGATGTGCATTTTCCTTTTCAGCAGATAGTAGAGTTATTGAGCCTTCAGCAAATAAACCATGTAAGAAGCAGCTGAGTATGTTAAGAGCCAGTTCCTGGTCTGCTGTAAATTAGTATGGATTTGCTGACTTCAGATGGGAGGTTCCTGCCATCCCCGTCCATATGAAAATCCAGGCGCAGTGGCAAGCAAAGAGCCCCATCAGCTCAGATCACACTGTGAGGCTCCATGCTCTGCTCAGCGTGGCAGCTGCAGTTGAAAAGAAAATATCTGTATGTAGGCAGGACTTGAAAGAGCTGCAGAGCAGTCTGATAGCGCTCAGGTAATGCTCTGTGAGTTGGGAGCACTATCAGAGGCCATTCAGAGCAGCAGCATATTTGTAATTTGTGTGCATCACGCTTGGCTACGGTGGGATCCGAGACAAAATGCCTCTGTTAGCTGAATGCTAACCTGCTCTGATCCTGTGCCATTGACACTGGTGTAGACATAGATACACACATCTTATCCTTAAATATAAGACTGATATTTTAATAATTAAAGCTATAACATTTAAAAATAAGCAGGATGCTCAATAGCTCAGAATCCATCTGTTAAAATCAAAGATGCAGTAGTTTATAGTATGAAATTCTTATGTGCAATTTTCAAAAGGGTGATTTCATGACTAATAATTAACACTTGAAGTTAGATAAACTGAAATAAGGAACATGCTCTAATTTTTAAAAGTAAGAGGTAATTGCCTATTAAGGGTCAGGGAGCAAGAAGAAATTCCTTCACTACTAACATTTCACAGGTTGCTTGGAGGTAGATGATGAGCTTCCATCAAGGAAATCATCATCCTTCTTTCTTTATGCCCTCTGTAGACCTTGATAGTGGATCACAGGACTTAGCAGGGACATTTATAGCTCTTCAAGACAGATGGAAGCAAAGCTGTGGATTTGGTAGCAAGTATTGTAGCCAACACAGGAGAATCCATCACTTGAATAAGTGAGCAGCCTATTCTTACTTCCCATTCTCCTCAATAAGGGCTTGACAGACAAGAATTCATGCTATGTGGTACCTAAACTATAAAAAGTTTACTGGAGCTATTGGTGAGTAATGGAGCTTTGGTTTGCACTATTTCCTGTGGTGTCCAATGCTCTGCACGTTACAGTTCTGTTCCCCTGAGAGCAGACTTTGCCAAGATGGACCAGTTGGCTGACATATATTAGCAAATCCACCCTTTCCTCTATAACTAAGAAGACAATCAGGCATAGATTTTATGTCTTAAAAATAATACAGTGTGTTAAATGCTGAAATATTACAGCTTGGCTTTAAGAAAAGAACATTAAAATATTTCCTTATGTGAGCATGCACACGCTCACCTGAATTTATTTTCAATGTTCCTCACGAAGATAAATCTCTTGCCACATTCAGAGCTCTTCAACAGTTACAGTTTTCTAAAAAATCGATACTTATTCCAGAGAAAGCAGCTGGATTGGGAATGGGATCATTTCATTTCTTGAAATCAGAATATGAAATCAGTTAGTTGCAAAATAATATTTACCACTTAATGTAACCTCTATTTCTTCTTTCTGCTGGGCTAACTTTTTAGCTCTGAATTTTCATGCAGATAACTTTTGTTTGATTCCTTACTGGAGTCTATTCTCCAGTTAATGTGCTGTGTCATGAACTTAAGGACATACACAATCAATTGATTTTCATTATTTTTCAAATAGTGGGAAAAAAGCCTAAGTAATATTCAGCCTGAAAATTTCTTTTTAATTTTACCTTGCTTATTCTGATATGCTTCCAAACATCACAACTCAGTTGCATATCAAGGTATTCTCAACATTACATAAGAGGCTACTAACAGTTTGGAGGCATTTTTAAATTATCATTCAATAACTTAGAATAATTTTACAGGGATATCAGTGTTTCCATGATTTCTGAACCTGATACAATGGAATACATTCTAGAGTTGTTAATCCAGTTTTGCAGATGAATAGAAATTAAAAATAATATTTTTAACTGTCTTTTACACCCCATAATAATTCATGTTCATCATATTATCTGGGAAGTTGGCTGGAAGCAAATAGTCAATTTTGTATTAATTTGTGAACAGGCAGCGTTAGCAATTGCAAATGATGCTAATGATGCAAATGTAAAAAATGCTTGTTATAAAATTAAAATCTCTGACAGTGTACCAATATTGGATTTTGAAATATTCCCAATGCAGCTTCACTGGTGTCTTAAAAATGATCTAGCACAGATTATTGCCCTTTCAACTGTAATAACAGACTAATCATTTGAAATATTTGCTGTTCCCCTCTATAATTTCTTCTATGCTACAGGAGACCTGTTGGTGAATTTAGAAGGGAAAAAACCAATCTTGTTGGGTTTTCTGTCACTCCAATCTGATTAACATGAGCAACTGGTTTTATTTTTCTCTAGATGTTATTATGCCACTTTACACAAAAACATTTTATAGATACAAAAATGTTTGAAGAATTCTGTTCTTTAATGTTATGCTGGAATTGGTTTTATGTTCTTTCATGTTTTATATCTGAAAGGCAGGATGAGCAGTTGAGAAGATTCAAATAATGGATTTGTGTTTCATTAGTAGTTTATCCTTATAGACTAAGTTTCTTCAGACTGAATTTTATACTGAAAACAAGGTGCAAGTCAACAAAACATTGGTTAACATTGCTTTGAAAAAAGTTTAGTTGATTCATTCATCCCTTTACTCATTCAATGACTGAAAAAACTATTTCCCTTAAAATGATGGGTATGTGATAATCTAATGAGGAGAGTAATGTACTTCCATTTTAGTTTCTCATTGCAAAAGTAGAAATAGAAGGAATGGAGGAAAAAAATAAATTTAAGTTTATGCTTCATTTTGGTTTCTGAGCACTGGGGGAAAATCCATTTAAAATTTTAATTTTGCCTTTTTTCCCCCTTCCTTTCAGCCCTTGAAGGAAATACTTACTTCTCCAGCCAGCAGGTAAGCAATAAATATTCTTTTAGAATTGAGGAGGCAATATAATGGGTCTGTAACTGCAGCTGTCTCCATCTGTTGTATTTTCCTCATTTTACATTATAATTTTCCTTTAGTATGGAGTTGCTGTACTTTTGCTTTCTGATCACACCCCTTCATTCTGGATAGCATCTTGGATAGGAAGACAGATACAGCTTGTGCTGGAGATAAAAATCCTGTCTATGCTTCCTTTTTGAACCCTGAGAGCAATTTCTGGAAATTTATTAGTTTCTTTAATACCAGTTTTTAGTCAGTCAAACTTGCAAACAGACTAAGGAGGCAAAAAAAAAAAAAAAGGATACAGTGTAGTAATATTAAATAAAATCAAGAGAATATTGAGACTTACCAAACTAATAAAGTGATTTTAACTGAACTTTGTAGTTCATTTTCTATAGAAGTTCCTATGGCCTATCAGCAATACCCTGTGTTGTTTTGAGAGTTCTCTAAGGTTCAAGAAAAACAGCAAAGCCAGAAAAGATCAGGGGGGGTTAAACTGCAGGTTTTCCTTTTATTCTAAAAGTTAACAAGTGAATGCTTCTCATAAATTTCTGTGTTACTTTGTTAAGCAATATCAAATGAATAACCATTTTTTCCTGCAAATCTTTAAAGAGAAATATAGAGAATTTTAAAACTATTTTCTTATACCATTGAATGGTATGAGGTCTGTCATGTGAGGAGTGCTGGCAGACTCGGTGTATCAAATCTGACCTATCAGTGAGTGGTTTGCTGGGAATTTGTTGTAAGGAAAAGTGAATACAAGGGAAACCAACCAGTAGTATTTTCTAGGAGAATAATGAGTTCTAGGATTCACAGGAGAATTGTGATCTTAAATTCTTACCTGTGGGAAGTTGCCACTTCTTTGTGTGTTGTGATTTACCTTGACATTTTCTCAGATCTGTACTTGTTACCGGTCCTAAAATCCCCAAATGGCAAATAATATTTTTAAGCCATTTTTCTGTTAGAAAGATGAAAGAGGAAACCTTTCTGCATCACACAGATTAGGGATAGGAGTGCTAAATAACTCTACAGCCCTTCAAAGTTCACTCTTTGAGCTTTCCTTACCAATAAAAGGAACTTTGCTGGTATTCTCAGTAAAGCTGCCCAAAAATTATATCGATGCAGATATAAGTAAGTACTATTAATGCTTTAATCCTCTCTCAGAACTCAACTTTCATAATCTGCAGGTGAAGTAGCACCATAGGAAAAAAAAATGCAGATTAGAGTTATGGCTGGAAATTTAAGCTTTGAAATAAGGAGGTTGTTGGCAGATACACTGAGCTTCAAAGGTAATGTACTCAGTGCTGGGAAGCTGGCAGCTGAGATTTCAATGAAAGATGAGGAGAAAATGATATCAAATAATATGATCTCTATATACTTTTACAACACAAGCACAAATAAAAGATTATTCTCTGATATTACAGTGTGAAGTATAAAAGGTAAAGCTGAATACAATATTCTGTCAAGTAAACAGGCAGAGGAGACAATCTTACCTGAAACCAATGTATCAGAAGGCTCAGGTGGTGTTTCAACTCTGTAGTGTTTGGAGAGATCAAGGTTCTCCAGCCACATTCCTGTCCTTTCCAACATTACCAGAACCAAACAGAAAAAGAACTACAGCACGTAACATCTAAAAGTATTTAAATATATTATTGCCTTAGAGGTACTTCTGTGTTAATAATTGAGAATGACAAAAACACTTGAAGGAGAAATATTCAGAAAGATACCCTCTGTTCAACTCTTAAAATTAGTAATATTGCTTCACACCAGGGTTTGGGAACTACAGGTTTCACTCTAAATGATGCTGTGAGTGTGCTCTGTAGTTCTCTGGGAACTCAAGGAGTAGTAAACAAAACTCTTCTTCACCAATCTGCAGATAGGGTTGGCAAGTGACTGGTGAGGTCTGCTTGCTGACGCCTCATCAGCCTGATTACAAGAGGTCAGAGGAGGGACAGCATAAACTGATAATTATTTACATACAATGTGGCAGGATAATTGCTTGGGTTACACTGTCTGTCAAGGGAAGTGTTGAAAGGGCTTGAATGGCAGTGAATATTCTCATGGATACGTTTTTTCCCTTAAGGATCTGAATCAAAGCACATTAAAGTCAGGGACTGATGCATTTCGGTAGGTTTGGTATCAAGATCTGAAAAGTGCAGGGTGCCTGAATTTATCTTTCTTTTTTTGGAGGGAGTGCAGAGCACACTCTAAACAGTTTATCTCTGATATGGTCCTCATGAAAGGGGTCGTGTGTTTGCTCTGCAATTCCCTTGTTCCTTCAAACTGCTCTGCACATTTCCCCATGCATTATATCCATTGATTTGTTTATTACTTCACAAATGGAGCGTTGTCTTCTCTACAAGGGTTGCCATTTGCAGAGAATCTTTCTTCTCACTGTATTTCTCTCCTATTTCCTTAAGCACCACACCTACCTGCTGTGTTGGAGCCAGACCACTGCCTCCCATCACAAAGGTAAATTAATGCCTTGAAAGTGCGTTATGTCTCTTCCTTACAGTCTTAAAAGAATGTGCATTGATCTGTGTTTTTTTTTTTTTTCTCACTAAACCACTTATAAAGATGGAGTTTAATGTTTGCTTGGCAGTGCTTCTGGAGACAGATAGGATGTGGGCTTGTACAGATTCAGAATATTTTGAGCAATTGAATCCACTTTGGCTTTAGATAAAGGCACATAATGTGATGAATTTGGAAATGTTCATTCCTATTTTTAATTTAAATTAATATTTCTAAGTTAAATATAAGGTAATGTAAAAAGCTGTAACATCTATCATTTAGAAGACAGGAATGAAAAACATGACCTATAACAGAGGTTCCTTCTGCAAGCAAACTGCAAGGAAAAATCATGTCAGTTTGATGTAGCCTTCACAATTGACATGTGAGCATTCCTAAGTAATCACGCTTTTAACTGTTCCTGAGTTGTAGCACTGAGATCCAAAAGACTGGGATGCAAGTAGGTGTAGCTATTTTGCAGGATATTTGAAAATACCTTATTCTCATGCTCTTAAATGAATAAAGTATTTAATGAAAGAATGAGTTTTACTCGGGAAAAAAAAATTAAAGTATTTACTGAAATAGAGTTTATTACTGAAAAAGCATTCTCCTCTTGATAAATGCACAGTTGTCTTCTTACCAGCATACAAGAAAGCACTCAGAGCATTCCTATAAGCTATCAGTGACTTCATTGAAATGGACAATGAAAACACTCCTGGTTCAACTCCTGTAAATAATGTTTTTAGTAAGAGTAGGGAGACAGGTGAAACTGGAAGAGTTACAAGAAAAGCTATTTATTAGCATTCATGTCACAGATGGTTGTCTGTGTGGATGACATATTAGAGAACAATGTTTTCTTTCCTTGGAACATCAAAATCCACATGCAAGTGTAAAAGAGGAAAGCATTCTAATTCTCTTTATTTACCTCTACTGACAAAACTTAGCTTTTGATGATCTGAGCAGTTTTAGAGTTAAGGATTGATCTCCGAAATTAGTAAATTCAAGGAGATTCAGATTTTTCAGCTGGCACATTCTGAAAGATCGGGTCATACAATAGCATGGTGCAAATCCTCAAACCATCTCAGTAGAAAGTTGTGACAGATACTACCTCTTCCCTCCCTCTAACACCAAACATCTCATGGCAAGCACTGTGTGAAACAGAGAACTTTCCTGGGTTAGTCTGATTTGTGTTTATCCCTAATGGCAGCTGCTAAAGTGCCTTGGCTAAATAAACCATCAGTGTTTATTTAGGTAAGAATGGATCCAGATCTGATCTTCTGTTCTTTTGGATGTACTTGTCATGTATTTGCTGTTTTAATTATTCAGTCCTTGCAGAGAATTTTTAATGAACAGAATTTTTACAGATTAGTTCTTTTTTTTTTCTTTCTTCTTCTTCCTGGTGTGAAATATTCTTAAATTAGACCCATTAAAAATCTAATGTATTGCTGAGAGTGCACATGCTAGAATTCTTTTTCCCCACTAATGTGAAGTGGGAAATATCCTCAACTACTCCCCAGCTTACAAAGCAAAATATAAGTGTACAAAACTATAATAAAAGGAATCTGGCTGCAGAAGGCTGTAATAAAAGGATGATAATTGAAATCAAGCTGCATATCACCATGACAAGTAATTCCTAACTGAATTCCCTGATTCAAACTCTGCTGTCCTTTGGAAGACAAACAAGGCATTGAAGCTGCCCTGAAGGCTCTGTGTTGACAATGCACTGGTGGTAGAATTTCACTCAGGAGTAGGGACCTTCTGAAGTGTGAGACTTACATGAATCAAAGCCATGCTTGTGGTGCAAATTCTGACATCTGTTTCCCTCCTAACTCCACATATTAAATCCTGCTGTTAAAAAGAAAAACTGTTTATTGGCAACCAGTACTGTCTTCCCTTCAATTGTTCTTTAAAACACTTTTATTATATCTCAAAGGTAAGAGAACTTTGACATACTTGCCAGTTCCACAGTGTACAGTGAGTTGTGTGCATTGAAAGATGCAAGATTATCATCAGTGCTATGACTCACGGAGTGAAAATACATTCTAAGTGAAAAACATCGGTAAAACCATGCTGGATCGGGGTCCTGATAGTTTTATCTTTTTACTTTTTTTCTATGAGGCAGCAGGTAAGAGGAAGTTTTGTGAAATGTATGTGAATCATCAACCAGCACAGGAACAATTGGGTCTTAGAGGATTAATTCTGTCCTAATGTCCGTTTTCTCTCTGTTGTTTATCTGTCTGCATGTCTGAATGGAAGTAAGAGTAAGAAGGGTTACAGAAACCAATTAACTAGAAATATTTAAAATGTTAACTTAAACCAAGGGAGATCATTAGCTGGATGGAGGGAATAAGTTCCAGGATGACTCTCCCTGTGCAAGACATCTTAATGAAATATTGTTTCATTTTGGAATGATGAGAGAAAGGATTGCTTTCACCAAATGTATTTTAAAGCATACAGTTATTTTACAAAAATTTTGGTATTACCTGCTTCGTTTTCTCTTTGCAAAGACAAAGGGAAAATTGTCCTGTTGCATCACAGTAATTCTTGTCACTGAACTAATTATTACAGTGGTAGTGTAGCAGTACTCACTGTTTGAGCAATTTCTGACTGATTTATCAATATCAGAGTCTTAATAGTTTGATTAAAACTAGAGGCATATGTCAAGTGGGACCCTAATTTTCTTCCTTGATGATAATAGACATTTGCCAAAATGGCTCAATATCAGATTTTTTTTTATTAGCAAGTTGAAAACTTGTCACAACGAGGCACGAAGCCAGAGACTCTGAGTCAGCTGGCACAGTGACAAAACCCAGAATTATATTTAAAGCAAAGAAGTAAAGCTTCTTTTGGCTGAAAGATCAAAATTGTTTCTGCCATAAAAACACCTATTGCCAAGGAGATATAAATCCTGATCTCTGCTCTTACTGCCTCCAAGGGCAGTCATATCTAAAACTGAAGAAAATTGGTTTATGGATGTAGATGATACAATAATGCAGATACACAACAGGCCCCACCAAAGCATCTTTGGGCTCTCCATTCTCATATTCCTGACTTCCAAGGCGTAATGGTTTTATCTGGCACTTGACTTTACATTTTGGAGGCTAATGAAGATGCAATGTTCTGGCTTGCCAGTCATTCCTTGGTCTTGGTTCAAACCTGAGAGGACAGGGAGGGTGGCAGGAAGGCAGTGATCATCCACTTTCTTGTAACTGCTGCCTTGTAACAGGAAAGCAGACACGACCTTTGCCTCTCAAAGGCACAGCACAGACAGGCTGAGCACATATATCCCTCTAAAAACAGGTATGTGCCTTTATATTATTTTATGCAGGCAACAATAATGTCAACATAACATAAAGCAAAACAATATTGCTGAAAACAACACACTCTTTTCTAAAGACAAGACATCTTCAGGGTCCAAATATCGAAATTCAAGGAGGAAAAGGTGAGAGTTTGAATACTGGAGAAGATTTTGATTTTGGTTTCAACAGCAAGTGCAATAAACACGTCCGAGAAAAAAATTTTGTCTTGAAATATGCAGTTAATCCAGTTCCTCACCTCTGTTTCCCAGTCCCAGCATTTCCCAATTAGATTTCTATTTCAGTACTGTTTCTATAGCAAGGAACTTGCATAAAAGAGAAGGAGTGGGAGATTTTCAAAGTAGCCATGCTAATTAGGTGTCCAGCTCTCATTGATTTTGAATAGGAGCTGGGTCCTTCAGAACTCTTTCTGCCTTTGAAAATCTCTCCTGTAATCTCTCCCCGCTCTCTTTGTGCAGCCTCTGGCGTTCAAAGGCTTCCAGCCCAAAGAAGAGACAGCACATGATGCCCGGTCTCCATTACCCTTCCTGTCAGAACTAATATTTGCAACTGGAAGCTTTCAAAGGGATAGCCTATATGTTGTTGACAGAAAGGAACTTTAGGGCTATTAATATTTTACTCATTAACTCATTACCTGCTACAATGCCTGCTTTTGTGTGACTTTAAAGGTTTCAACAGGTCTGCGTGGGTTCAATAGATTTGTCCTTGAAGGACTGTAGCACCACTTAATTCTCAGTGATAAATCATCTTCAGAAACATAACACCAACTCAGAATCACAAATCTAAATGATTTCACTCTTTTCTAAAACTGTGACTCAATTATAAGGCCAGACAAGCTGGATAATAGTTATTCCGTGCACCATGCTCAAATGTTCAAGATTAAATGTCATATATTTAAATGCATAGGTATGTATTACGTCCCTTTTAAGAATCTATTTTACTGGCCAGTAGTTAACAATTATTTCCCCAAGATTCTAAGTATTCTTCTAGTGTTCTGAAAATCTGCTCAAATAACCCAAAAAAAAGTACTGAGTCCTTTGAGAAAGCTTTTTCCAGGAAATGGTTTTGTTTATTTTAATAGCTAAAGTGAAGTACAGCACAGTGAGTGTTCACTGGATGCAGCAAAACAAAGCTTGTTCACCTCTGACTCTTAACTGAGTGGGATATCTTGACTTATGGGATAAGGAGAAGGAGAGAGACAGAGGGGGAGTAGAGAGAAGAGAAAGGATTCTGTTCTGGAGATACCTGTAATAAGAGGTTCACCCTTAATCCTGGATATCCTAATAAGGGCACAGCTGGCAATAAAATACAAATTCTGAGTCTAAATGTAATTCCACACCACTGGAAATGACA
Source organism: Myiozetetes cayanensis (assembly GCF_022539395.1). Lineage (NCBI taxonomy): Eukaryota > Metazoa > Chordata > Aves > Passeriformes > Tyrannidae > Myiozetetes > Myiozetetes cayanensis. The sequence goes on along the minus strand of NW_026087456.1, from coordinate 7,598,141 downwards.
CGGGGTGCTTCTCATTTTGTGCAGTCTAAAATTTAGAAGGCAAGAAAGACTCCTAGTTAGGCTCTAAAAACAAGTAGGAATTCTTATGAATGCCTGGTTGAATGCCTTGCTGAACAAAATGTAATCACAGAGTACATCATGTGCAATCAAATTAGAAAGGACCTTGTTCTCCTATCTGTTCCCCCATCTCTGGTGAAGTAATTGCTTCTTCAGAATGAAATGTTAATAATGGCCCTTTAGACCTGGAATGCAACTAAAATGTTACACACAAAATAAACCCCTTCAGTCGCAGCATTCTATTAATTCAGCTGCTTGGAACAACTCAAATTGAAGTCTCTGGTTTTATGGCACGAGGAGGGTCTAAACCATATGTGACGATGGGATAATCTCAGAAAGTTGGCTGCAGTTGAAATGCTTCTGATTTTAATCACACCAAGTTAAAATAAAGCTGATAAAATTAATTAAATCTAATAAAAATATTAAGAGGTAGGTAAAACTCAAAAAAAGGCCTGTGAACAGCACAGTGACAAACATTAATCAAGATTCTGATTACAAGTGTTCAGTGCACGCATTTAACCTGTGGTGAAACTGCAGATAGGTATTACAGCACTACTCCTAGTCAAACTCTTGAGAAACAGCCTGAAAGCGGTGGTTTAACATTCAGAAAAATTGACAGAAAAAACTAATCTTATTCTTGCAAATCACAAAAACAAAGCTAAATTAAGGATATTGAAGAATACTTTTGCTGTGGTGCAGTTCTCTCAGTATTTAAACAAGTTTCCAACATTACTCAGAGATGAATTTATATATTTAAAAAAAACCTGTTTTATGGAAAACTACGTTTCATTAGATGGATTATGGAAAAAGGTAGCCTTTTATTAGAACATAATCATTAGTGCTGCTGAGGTTTTTTGAAAATAAGCTGTTACTAGGATTGCTAGGTGTTAACTTACCTTTTTATGAAATCAGTGGTCAGAATGGAAATCTATCTTAAATCATTCATCTCGTGGCTCATTGGCAGTCACAATGTCTTTTATTTGATCTTTAAGCAAGCAGTGAGGATTTAAAGAAATTTCTGTTAATATGAATGAAAAACTACTCTCTGATTTTTAATGGACCGTAGTTCTTGAAATTTTAAGGGCATGTTTCTCTTTTTCACCATGGTGATTTCCTAGCTACAGCTGTATTCTCTGAGTTATCAAAGACATAAAAAAATGAAAGCCTTACCTACGTCCCCAGACTTTTTTAGATAAATAATTTTAATTTTTTCTTTAATATTTGTAATTCACCGAAGCTCCATCAGAAAACATGAAAAGATGTTGCACTGCCACCTTTGTGACTATGAGACAATCGTTGTTCCTGTAACTTTTCAGCCAACCTGCAGTGCCTGCCCTGAAATAAAGTGCACAAATTGCCTGAGGCCTATGCAAGAGGCCTGATTTTGCCTTTTGCCCTAAATTTTCCAAAATAAATCGAATGCAAGCTCAGTGTTCACTGACATTACAGCCATCAACAGTACATGATGTCCCAGGCCAGAGTTCAGGGAAGGGTAGAAGAACAAGGAGCCTTTTTTAAGCACTCTATTAGCACATTTTTGGTTTTCAAGCTTACAGGAAAGTATTTCGTTACTGCCTTGTAACATTTTATGGTTTATTGCCCCTATGTTGAACTCAACATTAGGAAAAGTATCATTTCCATTTTTGGTTCTGCACCATTTGATCTTCCTGAGGGAAGGAAATTGGGAGCTTCCTTGCAGCCACTGTAGGTATATTATGCAGATTTCTGCCAGGAAAGCAACTGCTGAATTAATTTGCTTTAAAGCAAGCTGAGATTTAATCTCACCCAACTATAACTAATACAAAGAGCACAATGCAGGTAATTTGCTAGATCTGCACTTAGACTTTTTTTCCATTTTGACAACAGAGGGGACCTTGGACGACTCTGCCTGTAATTTCTGCTCTTCAGCCGGGTCAAAGCAAGGAACCCAAATCTAAGAGGAGAGTTCATAATGGCCTTTTTTAACTTGGACTTTCAGGAGATGAAATATTTCAGTCATGGGATACCTAGAACAATCTTATTAGCTGTAAGATTTAAAATTAAAATGGGTACTTTCAGGCATATTGTTTTTAAAGCTGTAAGCAATAGCATGTTATTGGTCATAGGATTTTATTCATCCAAATGCGTTCTAGCAGTAGACTTTAAAAGGATGTGCTGATCAAAATCATAAGGGTTTAGTCTTGAAATCTAATTAAAATTCATTAAAAAATACACAAAATCTCAACATTTAACTAATAAGACTTTCATCTAAAAGTGCTAATCCATATGAATCCTCACACTGTATCTCATGGTAGAAGTACTGAGCAAAGTAAATCTTCATTAGTCCTGTGCCTTCTTAGTGACTTCTGATAATAAATAAATAAATACCTTTTTTTTTTAAAATGGTTTTGTCCACGAAAAAAAAAAAAAAAGAGTGAAAAATCACCTCTAGGTTTGTGGGTAGAATTTTAAGTTATTTGTTTGTAGATTTTTATGTTTTAACTGAAAGGATTCTTGATTAATCTGAAAATTATAAATTACTAATTTCACTGCAAGAAAATAATTTGCATATTTTATACCCACTTAAGCCACTGGCATAGGACAACAAAGGTTCCACATTTCACTGACATGTGTCATTCTTTAAGGGGAAAAATTCATATAGGAACAATTTTCGAATGCAGGGAACTTTAGCTTCTTTTAAACTGTTAAATCAAAAATAAGCTTAACATTAAGGAAAGAAAGAACTACTAAAAAAACCCCAAACTTTTATTATTCAGGTGTTTTGAGGATGCTGATTTGTCTCATTTATTTAGAACAAGAAACAGTTTAGGATGTGATAGTTTGGAGTTTGCTCCAGTTAAGAATTCTTCAGAACCCAGAGTGGGCAGTGGGGATAAGAAAGGTAGGATGGCAGGGCAGTATCACCAATTCAATTTAATCTTAAATTCCAAAAAGCTCTTCAAAATCAAATCAAACATAAAGGGGGAAAATTAGCATAAGAATCACCAACAATAAAAATAAAGAGAAAGTATAAAGTAATTGCTTTTCACCAAAGTTTAAAGCAAAGCAATAACAGAGAAAATACTGCAGCTTAGAAAATGATTTGCCATTGGGATGATTCATTTCTAGCCTCTAATAGGTTTTATTTCCCTGCTTTGCAGTAATGCATTCATTACATGCCCAATTTTGAGCAAAGTTAACCACAGAATCCTTTATAAATATCCAACAGTCACTCTTCAGCTCCTCTTCAACGCTCCAATGCATGACAGCCCAGATGGCAGCAGTGTAGCACGACAATAAAAGGTGCACAATAGTTGTCTAGTGCTTTATTATTAGCTGAAAGAACAGGCTAAAATGACAGGGGTTCATTGGATAATTCATCAGTCCCCATTCTGGGCCTTTTGGAGTCAGCATTAAAATGCTGTCGAGTGTCAAAAGCAGGTGTTTTTCAGAGGTATGCCCTGTGTAAGGATTCATGCTGTACTAGAACCACTCATCTGGGGGAGGCCTTGGTGTTTTGGTGCATGTCCTGTGCAGATGTGTCCCATTGACTTACCCACAGGGATAATTGGAAAGACCATTCCGATCTAGCAATGCTTGTACAACATCCTTTGCGCCACATACACTGTGGGGGAAAGCTGTATCCACTTCAGTCAATGAAACAACATTGCAGAAAGCTGGGCTTGGCTCTAGTTAGACCCATCAGCAATTTACCATCTTGAATTCTTACCCATGTGGTGGTTACTGTCAATTTTCAGCAGAGCAAAGATGGGCCATTTTTCCAAAGGTACAATCCTGAAGAAAGATCCTATTTAACTAATGGAGATACTGTTTCATTCTTAAACTCAGGGATTTTTGTGAGTTTTCGATAGTAAACACATCTAGTATCCTTATAGTCCATGGATATGGTTTTGATATCCTATAGAAAGGAAGGCTGCACCTTTAAATTCAGGTTCCCAAGGCAGGCACTCAGCAATCACTCCAAGAAGTTTTCAGAGGCATCTCTGTCTCACTCTGCTGACTGTGAAACTTGCACATTTATTTTCATTGCACCATTCTTTAGGGACCTTAAAGTTTGGGTGAAATCTGTGTACATTTGTAACCTCATCCAAAACACCACATTTTGCCAGGTGAGCGGGTCATGATAACTCAGTTTCGAGAAGTTGTTAGGGAAACATCCTAGCAGGTTATCAGTTGTATGTTGTATGGGTACCAACCTGCAAATACGGGGAAAGCAATAATGTGAGGAAACATATAACAACCTACTTGCCTTGAAAGGCCATTGTCAAAATAAAACAGGCATAGTTTTAGCTCTGGGATACAGCAGTGGCAAAAGCATAACGCTGCTGAAGTCAGTGGCAGAAATGTCCCTGATTTCAGCAGGACTGAGGTTCCATCTCAGAGCTTCTAATTTTAATGATTTTACATATTCATTTGCTACCCTAAAATGCTACATTAAGAAAGACAAGCATTTAGTTATTCTGACGTGCAGACCAGGAGAGCAGGCCATCTGGCATCCAAAAAAATATTATGATTACTGGAGACTTGTTTCCAAAATATGACTTGCTGAATTGGTATTTTCATTTCAACAAAAACAAACAGGATAAGAGCTTTCTCTTTGAAGTTTATTTCATTTCTGTACAATACAGCAGATGGAAGTGGCATTCACCCCACTAAGCAGGGGGATTGCTTGCAGCCTTACTGTGAGAAGTCTACCAGTTGAAGTTTACAGCTTCATCAAGAACATATTCTAATTTCTGGTATCATTTCTTGAACAACTTAGAGCTTTGTGCATTGTGTTTTGTCTGGGAAACACTCCAAATTTCGGTGACCTGCTCTCCACTAATTTAGAGTGGATGGCATTTGAAAAGTAAAATGTCTTTCTAATAAGAGGCTGCAAAGTCATAGCAAATAAACGCAGTCACCAGTGCACAAAATGACACATCTGTGGCCAAGAACACCTTCGTGGAAAGGCACTGCCTCTTAATTAGTTGCCTTGAAATCTCTGCTGCTATTTGACAAAGTCTTCTTGGCTAGAAAATGGAATTGCTCTTAACCTCATTTATTGAAATAAAGAAAAAAGAGATGCTCAGTAACCCAATCAGTTTACAAAAAGCCACTGAATCACCTGCAGCCGTGTTCGGTTCCTGACTCCAGGCATCCAGTCTAAAATTAAACCAAGTAACAACACAAAGGGCAGTGGCATTAGGTCCAGCTTTGATTCCTTCCTTTAATTCCATTCCAGCTGCAGGTCTTATGTATTAAAGGCAATAATTCCTTTTTTCTCAGCAGTCCACAAATTCACATAAATAACATCTGTATCTCCCATAGTTCTAACCTGCTAAAAATGACTGGACAAGTTATTAACTGCTAATGTTCTTCCACGCAGTGGGCAGCACTTTACATTGGAATGAGCATGGCACGAAAAGAGCAAACATGATACAATTTTGGACTGTGTGCCTGGATTCAAGACGTCATGAGAGACGACAGCAATAATATTTTGCTCTGTATTTGTAGAATAAGTAAATGTACAGAGAAAGAACAACAAAAAAGGGAACAATACTGAATAATTATGCTGTGTTCTGATAGATGACAGTATTGGGTATACAGTCACAAGTGCCATTTTTCTGAGGCATGAAATGCTGAAGATACTAACTGAAGAGTTTAAGCTATAAAAGTTTAATAGCAGAGTGATATTAAGAAATAGGAAAAAATAGGCTAACTACTGAAAATACCATTATAGCTGTACATCTGACTGTAGAATACTGTTGCCAGGAAAGGTACAACCTCTGCACTCAAGTCAAAGAAAACACTTTAAATATAAAGTGCCACAGCAACAAAACCAGAAAAAGTCATGGAGCTCTAGGTGAGCTGATAAATACCACTGATTTTTATGCCTATGAGAACTGTAGAAGGGGAGTATATACAGGGCACATAATTTCAATTTATTGTAATTTCATTTCTCCATCCCTAAACTGGAGATAAAAGTAATGTTTAAACACATCACAAAGGGTTGTAAATGCAGTTTAGGCAACTAAAGGCAGCTCTGCAGCATAGGTGGAAAAGCCCACACCTCAGGTCAAAGATGCCAAATACACTTTCAGTCTTGTCTAACCCATTGGGACTCTCAGATCTGTGCTACCTGAAGACAATCTGAGAAACTGAAGAAGTATTTTTCAGTACCTGAAGTTTAAAGAAGAAGGTGGGCTTTGCATTCAGCTTTTCCAGCAGTCTAGGTATTGTGGTTTTATCAAATCCAACTAAATCAACTGATGTTAATTTAGATGGGGAGGACTAATGCAGATAAAATTTTGTCAGTCAGATCGATAAAGATAACACAACTACACTTCACATGAAATTATTTCTCCAATAAGTATTTAATTTGCATGTAAACAATGATTGTTGTTTGTTAATTAAATGCCACATGATTGTTCAAAGTGCACTTACTTATATTTGTGGTGGAGTTAAGTCCTAAACAACACAGTCATGGAAGCATAATTTGAGACACGTTTGTTTGGACTTGCTGGTGCTGGAATATTCCTGGAAACAGAACGGATGTGGGTAGTTATTTTGTGGCTGTAGTACCAATGTAGTAGCAAGAGTGTTTTCCTTTACAGCCAAGAAAGAAATCTGCAGTGTGTGGTTTAAGGTATTATTGTATTTCCTGATTTAGAATCTAGATCTGTGACCCAGAGTGGGCATCTTATTACTTCATTATTTTGGTAAAACAGAAGCAACTGCTGACAAAAGGCATTTCTCTGTATGCTCTTGATAGTACAGTTGATTTCTTCTTTTCCTTAGGCTCAATTTGTGGCTAGAGAATTTTACATTGACGGCTGATCTTATTTTGGTTTGGTTTGGTTTCTGATGTTGATCTTCACTGATTCTTCCCTACAGTGTATCCCTGAGTTTGAATGAACAGTTTATTGTGGAGGAAGAGGAAGAGTGTATGTAGAGGACAGAGAGGAGGGGCATTGGAAGGCTTTATGGCCTTTAAGTTCTGTCATAGCAGTTTAATTTCTTACCATAGACTTTATTTATTATCCTGGCATCACCTGTCATCCTGATGAGGGGTAATGATTAAAGTGTGGTGTAGAGCATGATACATATGTACTTCCTTTAAACTAAAAATAGGCTCCTTTTAGCTCTTTGGCTTTTCAGTAGGGTTTTCATTTTTATTTGACAACTTAACACTGGTTTCCATTTTAACTTAAGAAATAGTTCAGCAACTGGAGGTATACAAATTCTACCAGGGGTTTGTAAAGGCGTTTGGTGATGCAATTTTTGGAGAAAGAATGCACATCTTCTTAACGTTCTGTGTGTAAAATGGCTATTAATCAAAAACTTCAATAAGTAACTAGAGAAACAAAATTGGAGTCACCTGTTTTATTCAGAAGGAATGGTGGAAAGCAGAAATATTTTAGCAGAATTGAAACTCTCACTCACAGAGCTGAAACACTGACTGTTGCACTAAATGCTGCGAAACTCAGCTGGAAATTCTTATTTTCATGGTCTGTTACAAACCTGACCGATAAGGAAATCTTGGTTGACTTTTTAGGAAAAGAAAATCACTGTGGGTCTGGGTTTTTTTCAGGGGTTTATAGCATGTCCCCACTGAAATCCTTATTTCTGTGGTATGAAGAGAACACATAGGTGACTTCTGTTGAAGAAAATACATTCCTTAAAAATCAGAATAGGTCAGGGCACTTGGTGCTTTAGAAAAATATTAAATAATAGATATAACTGCTAAGAATCAACTTTATTGAAATTTGTAACTTTGCATTTACATTTTTGTGGAAAACATCTGCAAAATATTGCTTATAATAAATTGCAAGGTTGTTAACACCATATCTGACAAACACCCCAGACTCAGCTTTTAGTACGCATGGCTGCAACTTACATTAAAAATAATAGAATATAATATATTCATACTATATATATTATGTATATATTCATACTGTTTGAATTTAGATGGTCCTGTGAGGAGCACAAAGTTGAACTTGATCCTTATGGGTCCCTTAGAATTTGAGATATTCTATGATAATACAACATAAAATAACAAACCAGCAACTTGAGAAAGAATGATGTGTGTCTGAATGTAATATTTTTACTTGTCAAATCATATTGCTTTTTACTCCTGCTACTTGAGAGAGGCGAAATTAAAGGACAGTGTTTCAGTTTTATTTAAAACACCGTGAAAATCAGTCTCAGAACTAGTGGCAGTTTTGTGGTAGGTGTTACTGCAAAATGAGAATTGGCAGTGTTTGAAAATAGGATCATTTGGAATTTCACTTTAGACCTTTTGGAAGGTGTATGCTGCAGGATCATGCCTTTTTTAGACTATCTCTCATATGCACATGGGAAATAAAAATTATCTCTGATGCAGAATTCTAAAAATATTCAGGTGGAGCTTTACAGATCAATCAGTAGTTTCTGATACAGCAATTTTGTAGCAGCATCGTGGCAGCAGTGAAAAGCTTTGCTGCTGCCATCTGCTCTTCGAGCAGCTGTACTAACCTTTTACCTGCCCGACAGAACAAAGGTGCTCTTTGGAAAAAGACATCAGAACTGGATTTCAAAATACTCCTTGGAGCTGCTGGAAAAATGCAGTTGTCAAAAGTTGCAGCAATAATGGCTACAGGACAACTTAGAATGACTTTGTTATGTTACATTTAAGAGAAATCCATTACATGAGGCCAAGAAAAAGCTGTGAAGTAAAAACTAATAACTTACCTACAATGTACCCTAGGAATGATATTTTGCTGACTCAGTAGTAAAACAAAATGCTGGAAATTATCTGCACTCTCTGTAGGAACACTTTTTTATTACCCATTCTAAATTTCTTATAAAATTCTATTATGCTTTATGGGACCCAAAAAATGGAATTTCGTATGAGAAATAGCTTGTGGTAGAAACAGGAAAACATATGTTTTCAGATTTGTGCATTGGTCTTGACACCCATTCCAACACCTTGCAGACAGATTTCTAGTAAATGTTTTTACACATCACAAATTTGGCTAAGTCTAATTTAAAAATGTAAGGCATAAAGTATCACAACTAGGTGTATAACTTTTCTCACAGATTTTGGAAGTTTAATTCTTTAGAAAGGAAAAATTCTTTTAAAACATCAAAACTCTAATGTATTCTGACTTTAAATGACAACCACGAAGTTTGTTCTATCCCCAGTTAGGTGAGAAACATCTCAACCAAAATCAATAAATACATTTCAGCTGTAAGAAACCTGGGCAAGAAGAGACTGGGATTAGGATTTCCAAGTTTATCTGTTAAAAAGGGATTACTACAAAGAGCAGAAAACTTATTGAGCTCCAGAAACTTTTTGCTACTTATAAATATCTGAAGGTTTAAGTACCACTTCTTATAGAACTCATTGCTTCTACTGGTGAAATGTATTTTTAGCTCAGAAACACATCTTCTCATACAATGAGGTAACTCTAAACTGAACCAAGTCTTAAAATAATGATCCTATCATGTTTAATTGTTCAGTTATTACATTAATCATGATTAACTCATTTAATATTAATTTGGTTGTCATAAAATGCTCCAAATTAATTACCTTGACCTTACTTTTGAAGGGTATCCCAGAAGTGGCTGGTGTAAAAGCTTGGCTTGGAGCAGAAGGCAGGCTGGGAACATGATTCCTGAGTACCAAGTTCAGCCTTGCAAGATTTCCTTCCTACCCTTAGACAGTAACTCTGTGGGGTAAATGAAACACTGACCTGATTTTCTGGTTATGTGGGAATGATGGAGAGTGTTATGTTTAAAAGAAACAGGTTTTGGGTGTCTTCCTAATTTCTGCAATGTTTGATCTAGTTGAAACTTCTCTACTCTTCTGGCAATAATAGTGCTTGTGCATCAGCACAGAAATGTTTAATTAAAGAATTTTTGATGTGCAACCGTATGCCTTAACAACAAGTCCAAACATTAAAAAAGTAAAGTGTATTTTTAAGCTACATTTCTTCAAAAGGGGCCACACCACACACAGAAGGAGAGAATTTCCTGAAAAGACAGTGATTTCATTTGTCCTACAACCAGGACCTCACACCTTCAAAATGATCATAAAATTGCTGTCTAAGCTCTAAGTATATGAGAAAAAGGATTGTGCACATCACTTCCTTTACTGTGCCTTCCTTCTATTATTCTCCTATATCTGACTCTTACTAAGAGAGTGAGTTTGAAAATGCTGTTCCTGAACTCTGAAAATGGTCTGCAAGTCCTGAAGCCCCTCACACACCCCTGTGTTGAGGAACCCTGTGACCAGGGCATGCACAGCCGCTCTGGGCACACAAACCACCTTCACTTAACGTAGGTGTTGACTGCCAGGGGCTCTTTAGGGAAGCCTTGAGCTCCACCACACGTGAGATTTTATTAAAACCAGCAGGAAAAAGCAGGGAGAAGCAAGGCAGGGGTGCTGCTGTGCAGTGAGGACACCAATTTGAGGTGCCACCATCCTACAGTCACCTGCTAAGACTGCTGGCATTTTCATTTAAAGTAAATATTTCTGGAGGGACAGAGATATGACGGGTTTATCATTTTCTGCTGTTAAACACAGTTTCGAAACACCTTTTATACCTGCAGATTATTTTGCAGTACAGGATAAAAACACTATTTACATTCTGTAATTGCAAGATACACAATTTGTTTTCTTCCTGGGAATGTATCTCTGTACCATCTGTGTACTCTCCTGGTGGATCTCATGCATTTTGTAAAGCTCATTTTCCAGGGCCAATTTATGGCACAGAATTTAGTAATAATATACATTTACATTTAAACCTCTGGGTTCCTGAGCTACCTCTTAATTTCTTTAAGTGCTTTCTTTCACTTTTTAATTGAGAATCAACAACTTATTGATTGACACCTTTGTACTCAAAAGAGTTTGGAGTATTGAAGTGTTTCTTCTTGTGTTTAATCTCAGACAGTAACATCTGTATTCATGGTGAGAGTTCAAGACAAAGTAAAAGATTCCATCTCAGCTGGGAGAGATCTGCCCAGAGGCTTCTCACAACTCATAGTCATCTCTGAATTCCCTAAAGCAGATAATCTGATCATTTTAACATCCAAATTTCAATAATTTTACCATTTCAGGTATGAAAAATCTGAGGGGTGGAAATATATGATAGATAAACCCTTTATGGTTAATATTTTAGAGCATTTTTACTCCCCCTCTCAGTCCCACATCAACAACTAAATTAAACAAGTAAAGCTGTTTAACAGCACTCAGAATTCTAACAGGATTATCATTATAGCAGGCTTATAATTTTTTTCTGTATTTTTTTAGTTGAACTTTTCAGTAAATATTGATGATCTTGCTAAACAAGGCTTTTAATGCAGAGGTCACTGACTCCTTCTAAATTGACAGATACAGATGGTTACTGTAGATACAATAGTTTTAATGCCAGTACTTGAAACAAAGTAGCTAATGTATTTTATCCTTTTCATACACTAGATTATGCATTCTCCTTACACTGGCGTTTCTGATATATTTTCTGAGAATCAATTTTTGTCTTATGTAAATGGTTCTCTGGAGTATTTCGCAACTAGAGGCAGAAGAAATAAAACATAAAAACCTACCCTTAGGACAAAAATATTGTCCATTGTTTGCACAAAAAAAATAAGCAAAATAAACTGCTGTTTGAGTCTGTCCAGAAAAATGTCCTGCTGTTTTGTTAAGAGTAGGACTTCCATCTCATGGAATTAGAAAAGACAAGCAGCTCAGGCGGTAGAGATTCGATAAATCACTCAGGTTCTTTACCAAAGGAATCTGTATGTACACTGAGAGCTACGTGCATTTTAAAACTAAGAAGCAGTAGAAGTGGGGGGAAAAAAGCCCTTATGCTGTGAGGATCGTTTGGTAACAAGTATAGATGCATCTCAAAAACCACTTGAAAACAAGACATTTCCCTTCTGCCAAGAGACAGAATTGTGAGCACAGTTGAAACTGTTAAAGCACAACAGCAATTCATCTTGTTCATTCCTTACCAAGTTATGGCTGGAGATAACAATTGCCCTGAACCCAATGACCACGTGAGACGGACAGAGAATGTTCAGGAGCTAATGACTCTGTTTAGGTATGTTCCTGATTGCTTTTGGTCTGCAGAGGATACAGCTGAATTAGGTCATTTCTAGCTTCTTTCCTCTTACCCAGGTAGGGTCAATTTGTACAAATTCAGCCCAGAGGTTCCCATAGCATATCACTGTAGTATAAACTCAAGTTACACTGATGTAACTAATCAGATTTACTCACCACCTTCCAAGAAACAGGGATTTGAGAGATCCATGGTAGAAGGTACCTTCATTCTACATAAGGCTTCAAAGAATGCAGCAAAGAAAATAAAATTAATTGACATTATATAGGGCTCATTGCCTTATAAGGCTCATTATATTTTGTCAAAATCCAGGTTTTATTCCTTGGCATCTCTTCAACCTTTATCAGTACAGAGATTCTGCTTCAGCTCTGCTCATCTTCACTGCAACCCAGATTTTTTACTGTCACCACATGTACCATCATGTTCCTGCTTTACACCTTCCCTTCTGGGGAACCTTCTCATTTCCATTCAGCACTTCAGCTCACTGCCTTCAGAAAACCTTCCCTTTTCACCTTACCGATGCAAACTGCTGCAATTCTTAACTTTAGCTACTTGCAGGTGGTTTTGACCACCACCGAGCCTCAACCCATCTCCAGGCCCAAGACCAGATCTCTTCTTGTGCCCCTGACCTGAAAGCAGCTCCTGTGAGCTTTGGCTTCAGCACTGGCACTGCGACTGTAATTTAAAATCTGTGCTATCAGACCCTTCCAGCATTTCCTCAGATTTAGGTGTTCTCAATATTTCTTTCTTTTTTTTTTTCAAGGTGATGAATTTTCCAAGTTAAAAACCAGCTGAGATTTCCCTGATTTTCCCTGCAATCATTTTTAAAATACCACAAAAAGGGGGCAAGACTATTATGTGCTTCCCAGAAACTTTAAATTTATTTGCAAGAAAGAAAGAGACAAGAAACTTGTTTCATTTTTTCTATGATGACTTAATACTTACAATGTCTTTTCTGTTTCTGCTGCTGTGCTTACCTCTCTAATATGCAAAAATGTGCACAATTCATGAGTTGATGCTGTTATAGAAAGAAGATGCAGCAGGAGTTTATTTTATTCTTCCAAATTAAATATTCTGACCATTTTTTCTTTGTGATCTTTTCCCCTTTTCTCTACACCTTTTTCCTATTATTAACCTGCATCAAATTGTTAATTTTTTTTAACATTTTGATTACTAATGGACATCATTTCATTCTTTACCATGGTACTATCCCTTTGGAACAGTTTCATTATTTCTTTTTTCTCTTTCTTAATTAAAGGCCCTTTTTATGAGAAATCTCTTTTTGGAATAAACATTTAATATTCCACATCTCAAGATCTGGCTGAAAAGCCTGAAAATGTGTATTCTTTGCTAACAATAAAGGTTGGAATTATTCCTTGCCATGGCACTGATATGAAGTTTGCTTTAAAACATGAAAGATCCTCTTAGACTCATGAGAAATGGTATTAAAATTTATTGTTAGATATTGCTGATTGTGATTGAAAATCACTTCATTAAATTACAGTACAGAGAGATGAAGGACATCTTGCAGCAATGAAAATGGTTGCAAATTTAATTAAAACATTAAATTATTGTTGGAATAAAGGTCATAATCATAAAATGTAATTGAAGGAAGTACATTAGCATGTACCCTAAGGTATCCTTTCTATTTCAAAATACATATTACATATTTGACATTTAAGGAGGAAAGAGGTACCATTTTGTCTGGAGGGATGAATGACGACGGTGAGAATTGTTATCCATAATACAGTTTAAGAGCCCAATTTTTCAAAAAATCATTTGCTCCTTGCATGGGTGTAACATACTGTTTGTGTGCCTGGGACTGAGGAAATTCCCATTATTTATTGAGCAGCCTGGACCTGCACAGAGCAGAGGACAGTGGATCATGTACTGAGGCTTTATGGAAAAGGTGTAACTTATGCCACCGCCTTCCAAGGGTATCCTTGTCAGATTCTGGTCATGTTTATGCCATTTATCACTGCATGTTGCTCCCTTGCAACAGATTAGGGAGGAAAAAAATGCATGAGGTTAGAAAGTAGAAGCTGCAAGAACATCTATCCACAGAAGTGTTGCTGAAAGTACATTGGTAATGCTGCTAAGGCAGGTCTGTCCCCTCGTGTCCTGAGAATTTCTTATTCCAAACAGTAAATACCCTAGAAATTATTAAACCTTAATGACTTCTCCTAAATAATCAACAATAGCCTTTGAATTCAGATCAAGTCTTGTGAAATATTCTGCATCCCTTTCACTTTCTGCATTTATCTTTTTTGAAAAGGGAGAGGGTATTTTTTGAAGTGGCTCAGGTGGGAAAATCAGAGTGTGCACATGTAGGAAGTTTATATATTTCTATATAAATAATTTTGTAATATGTATTTGGAAAGTGGATTTCAGCAGTGGTTATGCTGATAAATCCATGCTGCGGATTGAAGTGTTCTATTGCAGTAAGTCATTTTACACTGTGGAAACAAAATGAGGACCATGCATAGGTTTCCAATGAGAAATTAATTCTTAGGATTCTTAAATAGCAGTAGAAATCTCCTAAGTCTGCCTCAGTGATCATCATCTTTCATTGCTGTTTCTCTAGACATTATTTCAGTTGCCGTATTCATTCTCATACTGATCTGTTGCATCAAAGCCAAAAACCTGCGGATTTTCAAAGTTTAAATCTACTTCTGTTATGTTTTCCCTTTTTTTTTGTCTTTTTTTGCCCTCTCTGGCTTTGCCATTTCCTTGTGTTCCAATGTTGTCTTCTCTTCAAATGTATTCTTTTATTAGCAAAAATATTTAATAGAAGAAAATCAAGGTATCAGATATTGCTTCTTAGAATGATGACATAGTTTTTATTTCCCAAACACAGGATCTCAAGATCCATACTGCTGTTTTCCTGTTCCGTTGCAGGGAGGCTTTTCTGAATCTCTGATTATTTCCTTTACAGAGAACTGTGAGAATTACGTGTGGCACAATAAGATACAGATTTCAACACCATTTGGCTCTGCATTGGCATCTGCAGGAAACCTGATGTGTAAGTGAATTCTAGAATTTGGATTCTCTGGCAAATATCAGTCTTAAGCAAACACTTCAAAGAGTCAATAGTAACCCTCCATAATAATGTCCCAGTCATTATCTAAGCAGAGAGTTATGATCTGTTGTCTTAATTACTGGTCTACATTAATCCACATATTTTTTTAAAAAAAGTGCTCAGGATGGAGACCATCATATGATATTTGTACAGTTTATATCCTACAGTGCTGTGTTTTCTACAGCTCATGTTATTACTTTATCTCTGCTCCCTTAAATGAACCATTAAAAAAAGAAGGAAAAGAAATTTCAAAGGAAGTCATCATGAATTATTTATTACCGGTTTTTCTGCCTTAAAAGCTGGAAGGACTAGATTAATTGCATTATATTTTTTACTATTTGAAACATCAGAAAGGAATATAATAGGAAAATTAATGTTTGACACTTGTGCCCATTAATGAAATCGGGAGGGATACACAGCTTACTGATGAGGCATTTCTGGAGACTTCTTCAGTCCCAGCCCGAGCCAGAGCACTGCAGCAGTGAAAGGAGTAATGGCAAAATTATACCCAGATCAGATGGAAAAGGGGCACAAAGCAGAAACATGCAGACCACAGGAGACTGTGGGTGCTCCAGTAATTTCAGGGAACAAGGGAAAAACGAGAAGTGCGTGAGAGGAAGTTATAGGTACTGAAAAAGAAAAACTTCAGCTTGAAATCAGGATTGAAGCACTGTCTACATTTCTCTTGCTCAAAGAAGCAGAAGAATTTCTATATGATATGTGGTTTGGGTTTATTTTCCTTCTGCTTCCCAGCACTCTGAATCTGTTCATTATCACTCCATCAGATAAGACAGACAGAGGTTTTCTGGAGCAGATGAGACCTGAAACTTGAAGCGAAAAATGTGTAGATTTTGTTTGCTCGTTCGTTTGCCAATTACTGACAAAATCTAAATGTAGTTTATTGCTAAGTGAGAGAAGGTTGTATTTAATTACAGCAGCCAAAGTTACTTTTCTATTATAAGCTGTTTGCTTTTATACCTTTTCAGTCTATTGTCTCTGAATCAATCAGTATAAAAGCAGGCTTGTGGAAGTTGGAATTGTCTCAGGGGAAGTGCTGAAACAAATTAACGAAACTGAGGGACATTTAACATCTAGAGACTAGCAAAACAAGAATTCAAAATTCCTATCACTTGCTTCAGCATGGAAACAAAAGTCTTATCCTAGAAATGGTTTGTAAAAAAAAAAAGAAGCATGATGAATCTCCTAATAAGTTTATTTTTGATCCCTCTTGTGGGGTTCTTATTCATGGCACTTTGTTATTCTACTAGAAAAAAAATTATGCAGTTTAAGAGTTTTCTATTTTGAATTGTTGGCATTATTCTGTTCTATTTGAGTCAGAGAAATGGATCACGGCGCACAACCAGGTCTCCAACCCAGCTGGTTCTTATGACCTTAGGCCAACTTCCCAAATTCCAAATGCACATCACCCTTAATTACGGAACACGTAACTTTCATCTCATTTGTGGGAGTTGGAGGCATGAAACTGGTGCCAGCTCCTTTTTTGAATTGGGAAAGCTGAAAGGCAGGAAGAAAAATGACAAGAAGTAAGAGATGCAAAACAGAAAGGCAGCTGAACTTCTATCTGTTGTCTCTAAGCACTTCTAAAGCTGCTCAGAACTGACATCAAATGGGTTAGTAGAGAAGGAAAACATATAAGGAAAAGGAGAAATCTGGGAGCAGTCAGGGAAAGTGAACCAGTGCTGCTGTTTCAGTGAGGGTTGAGTGAATTGCCAGGTTACATTTTAGAACCCTTGCAAGGCTGCAGTGAAGCATTTAGTGGAATACAGAGAGTTCTGAGAGCTGGTAAAGAAAAAATCAGGATACCTTGAAGAGCAATGTCATTATCTCAAAATTTACAGTGATTAAAATTTTGCCAAGCTTTTTATTTTCCCTTTTTCATCAGTGTTTTTTCCCCTTCTAACTGATCATTCATTTTCATTCTGCTGTTAAACAGCTTTATCAAATGAAGGCCGTGTGCTGTGTAATGAGAATGTATCCAATAAAAATGCTTTCAATTACATTTTAAAACTGCAAAATATCAAATTACTGCTGTATGAGGATACTCCATTGAAAACTCTAAGATTACCAGAGAGGTCATTACGTTTCTCTACTACATGACTTTGTAATATAATAGCACAGTGTCACCTTAAATATGATTCATTGAAAATGTTACAGTGAACAAACCAATTTTTCATTCCCAGAGCCTTGCAATCCAATGAAACAGTTCATACAAAGCGAGAAACAGTGTAAACTTTTATTTCTTTATTTCGATCACTACCAGAACTTTTAGGCTATAAAACAGCAAATAATTCAAAAAAATGTGACCTAGCTTTCGCTATATCTGGGATTTATTTAATTCTTATATTCTCCTCGTCGCAGTTACATCCAGAAGTGCTGGTTTCTTTCATCTTTTGATTCTTATTCACTAGCGAACATTGAGTTGATAGACAACCGGTGCAGTTGCAGGAGATGCAAGTTTAGCTTCTTATTTTACCATCCCTGTGCTGCCTTTGAGAAATCAGCGTTGTAATGTAGTTAAGTTCCATTTGCAAAAGGCATTCAGCCACTCAGAAAGCAGTGGAGTGCTAGTGCTTGGTTTTAGTGCAATCACTTGGGTGTAGAAATCCTGCCCAAATCCCTCTGTAGTTGTTCAGGCCAGCACAACTGAACAGTTGCATTTCCCACGTGCTGCCAAAAGGACCTCTGGGTAGATGAGTGTGACAGGGTGCAATAGGTACATCTAAATAAACAATTCAGTACTTTGCAGTGGTCCTTTTAAGGTGGTAAATCACTTGCTTTTATAGTTTGGAGTCACATTGTATGCACACACAGATGGAGGGAATCTCACCTTTCAAGCATCAGCTTAATGCAATTTTCGAGAGCGTATTTTAATTTTTACACGTTTTTTGTGGTATCACAGAACACCATATTCCTGCTGACAGATGGAATGGGTGGTTTACCAGAATTAAATTAACTTTTAAGAGTAAATCTGTTTCCCTCTATCCTTTACAGATTCTGCATAGGAACAATATGCCTCTTTCAGGATGTGTATGGGCAAAACATCAGATAGCAGGGCCTGTGATACCTGGATTGCTTACACACCTTGAAAATGCTGTTTCTGTAGCATTTATTATTCTAGGCTGCAGTAAAAACATATCACGATTATAAATTCCAAGCAATTTTTACATTTTTACATCTCTAGTGCTTGATTTGTACTATAAATTAAGGATTGTAACATAATGATTTGCTTTTCGTTGCTCATTGAGCAGCTCAGCTTTCAGCTGTGATAACATAAACATCTGTTCTTTTTCTGGCAGCAGGGGTACCCAGGAGTTTACAATATGGGAACTGCATATTAATTGTTACCAACATTCCTTCCACCACAAGGGATTTCTTGATGATATGAGGTGTGATAGAACCACAAAGTAACAGGAGAAATGGGGTTGGCTCTCTGGAGGTCCCGTTGTCAAAGCAGATCAGATTGTTCGCAGCCTTGTACAGTCCAAGCGGTTCTCAGACATGCAGGAACTGTGGTAAAACTGAAGAGGAATAACTGTCAGTCCCCCTCAGAGCATGAATCCCTATCCAATCAACCCATTAATATACTTATAGCAGAATTAGGCAGGACTTCAAATGTTCCATGCTCCTTAACAGACAAACAGACAAACAAACAAACGAACAAGCATTTCTGTAGTTCCAACTATTGACTGCAAAAACTGAGGGAATCTTATCAATATTCATCAATACGTGAAGGGAGGGTATACATTGAAAACAGGGAATAATGAGAACTTTGTAAGCCAGCAGGCCAAAGCAGCAGGAAACACTCCATGTGCAAAGACATTTACAATTAGAACTATGAACTAAGTAAAAATGTGTGATTGCTCTGACCTTCCACTCATTACACTCCTAATTACCTTTCCATTCCTCAATACAAAATAAATATGTTTTAATTGTATGTATGCACAAGTGCATCTGAAGTTTGGATAAACACTCATGAATAAATTAGAAACCCAGTGAAAACCTGACTTCAGAAGAAAAACACTGACAAAAAAGTTTATTGTAGCTCAGAGAGCGGTTCTGATTGTAACATCATCCCACCTTGCATAAGTTTTAAATTGTATTTGATTATAATAATGATAACGTTTTACAGAAAGCAACCATTTGACTGGCAATTACGTGGAAGAGTGAATGGAAACCTAGCAACATGGCAATTCCTGTTATTATAGAGGAACCCTTGCAAAAAGTATATTCTGCTTGAAAACTTTGCATTTGGCATTTGATATGAACCAGAATTCAATTCAGTGCCAGAGTCCTTAAGTCCTCTTCATCCACAGTCAAGAGAGGAGTTGGGGGGTGTAATGCACCTCCGGGATGCAAAACATCACTTCTGAAGGACTTAAAGAGCGGTTTGGGGGAGTTATTTCTTGAATGATCCTGAATCTGACACCTTTATGCTGTCCCCTCACGTTGTAAGGTCTGTTGTGTACTGGGGCGATCCCAGCAAGGAAACATGGCCAGGTAAAGATAAACAGCAGAGCTGGTTTGCTGCCAGCAGGGAACTTTACAGCTGTGTGAAAGGGTGGATCTGTGATACATCATTTTGGACATGATTAATCCAGTTTTATAAGGGTTCCTAATTTAGATTTCAGCTGCTTACCTTGTCTCTGATATCCCAGAGAGGTAAATACTAGTGCTGCCACTACAGATACTACAACAGCACCTGCTGCTACTCCTTATATAATAGTTTAAATCCAGAATTTCTGTTTACTTTTCAGACTGTTTGGACTATTAAGCACAAAGGTAACAGGCTGCTTACAAGTCCTAGCAGATACCCTGTGACTGCACTGGGTTTTCAACACTTTTATCCTAGAAGACTGAATAGTAAGTACAGTGTAGGGCATCTGGGACAGCACTACAGCTAAATCCCAGCAGAGCTGGTTTTTCAAGGCTGACATTCCCCATCTACCCTTTTTTCTTTAATGGTTAGAAAGATGAAAATTTAAAAATGTCCTATTTACAACCACGTACTGAGAACCCCACATTATATCACTCTTCTGCTGTGATCTGATTAGAATATAAATTAAGAGTATTTATTTGACTTTAAAGTCCTGTGGATTTTTTATGAGGCACCATGAGATCTGCAGGTCAAGGCAGTAAATGAAGATGTATCTAAAATTTTTCAGGATTCACTTAAAGTGAGCCTAGAGATATCAAACACCACCACCTGAGCCTGTAAAATAAAGGTCAAATTGTCTTATATAAAAAAAAAAATCCCCAGAATATAGAATTTCAGCACAGAAATATCAGTAAATAAATGTCATATTTATAGTTACATTTATATTTATTCATTGATAAGATTTTCAGTGGAGTCCAGAAAAACTAGACACTTGTTGTGATTAGAAGCAATTATAACATCACTTTTAGGTTAAATGTTTCTGTTCAAATGTCAGTAAGAAATTTACTCAGTTATTTTTATGCCAAGTTATTTTTATATACATGGCCATGGATTATTCAACACACACAGAGAAAGTGAGAAGTTGAGCACTTACTTATCAGATTGTACAGCAGAAAATCAGGTGGACCAGCAGTAGCTTAATTCAAATTCTTTAAAAGTACATCAATTCTAAACAAAATAATTCACTTCTTCCCCTTAATTTAATATTCCTTTTTCTCCTCCTGAGCTTGACAGAGTCCACCGTGATAAAAGAGGTTTTTCTAGTATAGGGACATAATAAAGAAAATGTTTTGTCCCACTAACATTTTCCTTTCAAATGCAGGTCACGTTTAAGAACTTTTTTACAACTGGTGTGTGCCATTAAACAGTTATTCAGGCTGGCAAAACCAAGAAGCTCCCTCACAGTCATGGGGTTAAAAGTTGTGCAGCCAGGGTGTCCTATAAGAAAATAAAACTAGGTCTGTGTAACATTTTATATGGTTATAAAATAGAACTTGTAAAATATGTTTTCTAATATTCAGTGTCTGCTATTCTTGTCCTGAGGACGATGTTAACAACAAAAAAAATATATACTTTTTATTTAGCAAAATTAAAATTAAAAACATAAAAAGAGGCCAGTACTGCCCAGCTGGGATAAACCAGAACAGGAGGCAGAGAAAGATTAACTCAGTGTGGCCTTTTGGGAGTGAATGCCCATGTTTTATGGGAGCTGAGGGCTGTGCAAACCACCCACCGGTGCTGAGGGTTGTAGGGACACACACACTGCCTTCCGTGACGCTTTCCAGCAGCTTTGCTTCCTGACTCCTCCTCTGGACACCGTCCTGCTGGTTTATTTGGGGGCCTTAAGTGAAATTTTCCCAGAATCAAACAGAGGTTTTGCTTTTGAGGAAATGGTGTCTACTGCAGAGAAAATATGTACAAAAAGGGGAGCCAGGATACAGATGTTGTGTGACAGCAAAGACACTCTCTGATATGAGGTGCTTGCAATTCATCTGTTATATTCAAGTCTAAATCCATATTTCATCATGAACTGCTTCTTAAACAGTGGCCTACAGGCAGACATGACTGTGCTTGTCTAGTGAAAGTAAGTTTTGATGGTCATCTGTTTGACTGTACTTTCTTTTTCTAAGACTATTTCAAAGGAATTGGGATAAGGGTTTAGGGCAAACACTTACACATATCCATTAATTGTAAACAAATATCTGTGTTAGGCATTTGGGTTTGCTGTGTCAGCAGGGTGGATTATCTTTATGAATTTGGCCTTCATTTTTGGCATATGCAGTAGGCCTTGACAGCCTCCTCTCTATCCTTGGCCACCTGAGCCCTTGGAATAAATTATCTCTGTCTCTCTCTTCAGATTTTTCCATTCTCAAATGCCTTTTTTGTACCATTATAATGTTTTCAAGCCTTTTTATGAATCATTGTCATTTAAGCACTATTCTCCCTTCCCTCCAGGGGAAGCTGGAGCTTCCTATTGATTAACTGTATCGGCTGGAAAATGGCTCTTCTGTCCTCTCTGTGCTAATAACCTAAACTGCTTTCTGCAGGATATCATGCTGGAAGTACAGCTTCAGCAGCCACTGTCTATCTTTTGGATGAGAGCAGTGAAGAATTTTAAATCAGACTGCTTTTATCCCTCTGAACTGGCCCTGGCATAGTGCTGCCAAAAGGTCTGTCTGGCAGCCTTAAACCTCTTCTGGATTTCTATTCATTTTGCAAATCATGTCTGTAATTGGGAAACAAAACCAAAGCAATGAAAACAACAAAAGCCCCTCTCTGCTCCAAGGGGGGTTTGTGAGGCACCACTTGGCACCGGCAGCAGGTGGAACCCTCGTAAGGACAGGCCTTCGACTTTGTGCATCGAGCCAAGGCCTGATCCTCACTCTGAGGGTATTAATATTCACTGGACGTGATAGGCATGGTATTTAAGCTGATGTTCTCCACTTCTGATTGTGTCATTGTGAGCTGATCGGCTCCTGAAGGTACCTTGTGCTTACTATCCTGGTATTTAAAATTTTTATATGACTATTCTACCAGTCTTTAAAATTCACGCCTTCAAAGGACATTTTTGCCAAGGTTTGACAAAAGAAAAAAGGAGGCACCTACATCCCAAAAATTTGCCATCCACAAAAATCTTTCCACCCTTTATCCAGAAAAGTGGGCATTCTAGTCATGGCCTTAAACATTAGTAAAATCACTCTTAAAATTACAGCTTTGAGTCTTTTAAAGCTCCTGAGAAATTGATTCACAGCAGTCCTCAGTTAAAGGGCAGTTCAAACATTTTCTTGTAGCTTTTTGGCTCTGAGGAGTTTGTATGCAAGCAGTGGTTGAAAACTATTATGGTGGATTTTTATTTTAACTAATATAAGGAAAATGAACAGGCAGGGAGTTCCTGCTACAAAGCAGTGAAACGGTTTTACTGAAGTTATTTTAGACTCAAAGAAGGACTGGGTCCATTTTTTCAATATGGTCTAATTGGTGTTAACTTCACCCAGAAGCTTTGTCTTTCCCACGTCCTTTAGACCAGCACAGCTACAGTCAAGGAACTTTGGAGGAATTACTAAACATGTCATTTGAACAATTTAGGATGCGAGCTCTCTTTTCTTGTTCTATGCCCATTATAATAGGGGCTTCTGTAATTTTAGTTGTGAGATACTAAAATGAATTACACACTTGCATAACTCTTCAAAGGTGGATTCTGACTTGCTCAACAGTGCTTGGTATATCTAAGTATGTTATAAGCTGATTTTAACAAGTAACAAGTAATTCTTTACAGGAGTATTTAAGTGGAAAGATAGGAGTTCAGAATTCTAACATTCTGTATCTTTATTCACATGTGAATTCAGTGACAGTATTCAAATGCATAAGGATTTGCCACTTGAATAAGAGTTGCAAAATTAAGTTTAACCTTTTTCTTCCTTGTGCATTGTATTAACTGACAATTTATCTTTCACAAACTTCCCTTCCAAAAACCATTATGCAAAAGCTACTGGACTCCCCTTTTAATACATTTATGTCCACAGCAAAGTCCAGTACTTTAGGGCAGTGTAAATAATGTTATCTGGAAACCTAATAATTATTGAATTGTTTATAATCATGTCTGTGTTTTTATGACTATGGAGATGTGTCTATCTCTGTCATACAAGATTTATTACCAAGAATATTCCACAGTTCCAGCTGGTGAATGATTTACTCTCCCGAGCAAACTAAAACTAAAAGAAATAACAAAAGAGTGTGCCAGCTCACTTAATACATTTTTTTCTGGTTGTGTCTCACTGATGGAAAATTTTAAAGGAAGATTCTACCTTCTGAATTAATCCAGTAAGGACTGGTCATAGATGTGGTTTAGGTCATGTTAAGGCAATGTAAGTGAGGTTTATGTATACAGCGAAAAATGTATAAATATAAATATAAATACTAGAAGTAACTACTATGACAACATGAGGCTGAACCAACAACAAAGATAAGAGCAATATCTTGAAAGAACCAGCTCAGAAAAGGGTTATTTTGCATGACACCAAGATGAATTTCTCCCTCAGGTGGGGCAGAGAGTCAGCTGCCTTTGGATGAGTCAGCTACAGAGATTGTGCTACTGATGGTACTGGGCATCTACTCCAGCTTCTTCCTCTCCTCAGACATCAAACAAGTCAAAACACTGGGGTAAGTCTTGCTTAGACATCAAATACTCTTGTACACGACAGAGCAGGCAGATCCCCTGGTATGATTCTGCTCTCTTCTTCCCTTCATGCCCACACAGAAAGGAACAGTATCAGTTTTTAATAATTTATTTTATTTGATGTCTTCAAGAGATTCTTGATTTTCTCTGCAATTCTGTGCAATTTAAATCCATGTGTCCTACTTTAGCCTGCAAATACCTGCTGTTCGGATATGCTCAGGAGTGCTAGGAGACCACAAGTTCCAGAGCCTTCTGCTGTACCCTGGGAGCTGATTCTCTGTGAAATCTCTCACAGCACTGCCCAGGACATACATTTGCTCACTTTGTGAGCCAAAGATTTTGAGTAATGAATCAACAGTAAGGTAGTTCTTTCCCTGTGGTAACACCATGACAACCACGAGCCCTCACATCCCATTTCTTTCCATGTGAAAACTATCCCAAGTTAACCTGATACAGTATGACCAGTCTACTGATTGTTCACCATATGCTGAGTTTAAAAGCAGTGAGGCCTTCAGAAGGGATTCAGTAAGTATAATGTGGTTGGAGAATGCAAGATGAACATAAAACCTGAACCCTCTGGTCTAAGATCAGATGTTGGCAAACGCAGCTCCTAAAGATGCTGCCTCTCTCCTGAGATGGCACTTCAAATGGGAATGCATTGAAAATGAAATGCACAAAGGCTTCCTGAAAAATAAATCAAACTTAAATTTCAGAGCCTCGTGCACTATGTGCTTTTCTTTGAGAAATGAAACCTTCAGTGACGTATTTCTACCTGCAGATCAAAATACATCGGATTTGTCATAAAATCATTAATGCATACCAAGCACCGTGTGCTCTGCCTGGATAAAACCGAGCTGCTGTCATGTGAATCCATAAGATGGATTTTCACTGGCCTGGCTTCAAAAACATTTGGGAATGCCTTTTCCTTTTCTCCTTTCAAGCTCCCTTCTCTTGCAGCTTTATGTTTGTTGCTGGTGAGCTGCACAGACCCCAAAGCCGATTAAACACCATGAGTCATAGCGTTCCTTTCAGGATCTCTTAGCCAAGAATCAACAATGGAGAAATTCATTTGCATGGGTTTCTAGTCTATGAAACATCAGTCTGTCCCTTTGAATTCTGAAACACGAAGCGAGGATTTTAATCCACCTGCAAGGTCATGTCCTTTGAGCTTGTTTAGGTAAATTGACTTTGTCTGAGGAAATTTTCATTGCTTCTGAAAATAAACACAATAACACATTCCAAAAAGCGTTTCCTACATAAGAAGTGTTCCATTTCTAGTTACAGATTCTATTTAGGAAATAGTAATATGAGTTAAGTAAACATCTGATAAATGTTATATTTAAAGCGTATATCTTAAAAACTTGTTGATAAATAATTCACAGATATTTTCATTTTAGAGATATCATTTCACCCAAGATCCCTAGGATCTAGAGTGGAAAAAAATAAAGGATTATTTGGTTTTTTATTTTCACATTTCATTTTTTAATTATATTGTTTCCTATATATTTCACATTTACAGGTATGGGTACCAAATATAAATAGATCTCACATCTCTGAATGGTCTTTTGAAGTCAGTGTTAATTTTCACCCACTGAAGTTTATATAAAAGTGTTTGACATGGTATAGAAGTAGGCCCAAAAAAGAAAGACACAAGTGTTTCTCACTGGAATAAATCTGCCCCATATAAGCTTATTTGTCCTCTTTCTTTCCATAAAATCTGAGAAAGTGCTGCACAAAGCTCGGCCTCCATTTGCACTTTTACATATTAAAAAGACATGGAAAAAAAATGAAAAAAACCTCCATGAGTGCCAGGCTCCAGCATCAATTCTGAATCTTTAATGAGAAGCAGCAGAATCAGTTTCTCTTTAAGTGCAGAGTTTGTTGCAGCCTGAGCTGTTGGACCTTAGGCTAATGCATGCACAGTGTTCTCTTTATTTCTGTTGAGGGCACAGAACAGATTTTCTGTGGAAAACCGAGGGACATTGGATAGGTGAATTTGTGAGTTCTGAGCTATGATTTGGCTGCAAGAAGCAGAGCACAATTGCCATTATTTCTCAGTCCCTTCTCTCTGATGGCACAGTGTGCAGTTCTGTGCTCGGATTCAGGGGGAACCCCTTCACTCCAGAGCCTTGCCCATGGGAGAGAACAAAGAGGAGAACATCATCCCATCTGCAGCCTTTACCATCCTTTACCTAAGGAGTATAAGAGCTGCATATGGTCTTGTGAGACTTCCTCCTCAGTCCATATGGACAAACTTGACACCAGGCTTCTGAGCGTGTGTTTACCAACAAAACCACGCTTCCCTCAGGGCTGCGAGGGACACTTCCCGAGATAACTGCTGTCCAATCACACTTGTTTGCCAAACCAGATGTTCTAGTGTGTATTCCCTGCAGCAGCTTCTTCTCTCAACAGCATTTCTCTCCTCTCCCATTGAATGTCTCTACATTCCTTAAATGGTAAATTATTTGAAAGATAGCAAACAAAAAAACTTCACTTATTTCCTCGTGGTGGCCTTTGGTTCAGAGTGGCCCACAGAGTCTGAGAACACTTCCACAGTTCATTGTGCATCTCACTGATGGAAGGATGCACCTCTCATTCTGCCAGTACTACCGGTGGGGTCATTTGGATTAGGTGGGCTCATTTGGATTACAATGGGTTTGCTTCCAGAAAAGATGAAAACCAAATTAAATATCTCACATGGACAGGCAAAACTCACCCACTTGGCAAGACCTCATCCCGCTTCTTTGCACTGCATAATATTCAGCTTGCTTTTTACAGGTGAATGCTATTTAATACACACTGTTTTAATGAAAATACTGCCAATTATTCAATATAATAATTATTATAGTAGTCCTTATTAACAATTTACTCTTGTTTTCTACAAGCATGATGTTTGACACTATGACTGCTTCTTCTGCAGGAAAACCTCAAGCTCATCTATATTTGTATTGTGATGACTGGAAAACTGAAAATAAAGTAAAGTAAGTAAATGCTTGTTTCTTACAACTCACTGTGCAGACAAGCTGCACATTGCAGTGCTTTATCTCCCTTACAGAATCTTGTCTTTAATTGTGTCTCATTAAATAGCAATAGAGCACTGAATTGAGACTATGCCCGAGTGCCTCACTAGCACCTATTTGGGCTGATCTGTTGAGAGCTGAACTGTCTAAACTCTGTCAGTGTTCTCCAAGACACAGTAAACAGGAATGCTCCAAACCTGAGCAAGTGACATTTTCACAAGTGCAGGTCTTGTGTAGCTTATGCCTTTGCTGCAGACTGGCACTAAATCATACTTTGTTTTCTTCAGAGATCACATTAAAGTTGGTAAAATAAACTGAATATTCAAACATAGGGTCTTGTAAAAATTAACAGCAATTGTAATCCTGTTGCTTTTCTTTCATACACTAAATAGTGAACTGCTTCTGAACAAAAAAATTGCTTTTGACTTTTATTGCCTAATGAATTACTCACTTCAAGGAAAGGCAGTTTTATAGTATCTCATAAAAAGTATTTTAAACGCGATGGTTATTACACATTTCCAGTCTCTTCCACAGACTGTTTTGAATGTTTTATCTGTGATATGAGATCTCAAATATTGAACATATTGGGTGCCAGTGAATATTTCAGAAAACACAGACAAGCTCTTCTGGATTCACAGTTTGTATTATTAAGCTGTCAAAAAGTGGGAAAAGCCTCTCCTGTCATATGATTCTGTCAAAGAGGGAACACAGAAATGACTTTGATGAGAACCTGCAATAGTGAGGTATGAAAGAAGGCACTGGAGAAAGGGAACAAGAAGCATGGATGTAATAAAACTAAAAAGCACGAAGTTGGCTGGCATAGTGAAAAAGGGGTTTGTGTCTCATCTAGTCACAGTTCTAAGCAGTAAGGCTGCCTTGGCAGCTGAGTGACACAGGTTAGAGAGCTCTCTGTGCAGCTGTCAAGCTGTAGGATTAAAGCAAGTGTTTCCAGCAGATAGGGAAATTCTGCTCTCAAGGAGGAATACTGACTGCAAGGCCTCACTCTGAGTCAGGTAGATGCAGATTGTATGGCAGAGCACAGTTACCCAGCGCCTTCCAGACCTAGAGCTGGTTTTATTTTGGTTTTAATAATAACAACAACAACAACAACTAAAATTTTCTTTTCAGATGACCGTGAGTTAGTCATGGCTGCTTGGAAGTCCTCAACTCATATGTTATGGAGCCTCACAAAGTCCTCCTGCCTTGGCAGCAAGAACTGTCCCAGGAAGATGTTTATCACTGACTGGCACAAAGGTAGGCATTTTAGGGGGAAAGGTTTTATCAGCAAGCTGACATTATGGAGCTGGAAGTATTCACAGATCAGAGAAACTGATTTTAAAAAGGGGACAACCCTGGATCTAGGAATGTAGAAAAAGAAACCACTTTCAGTGCCGATATTTCCTGATCAGCCAAAATTTAGTCTGCCTGCATGGATAGAAAGAAATCAGGTGTGTAAAGAGAAATGAGTCTTAGGAATTTGCAGGCACACACAAATATTTAGAGCTTGTCTACACCGTAGAACTGCATTGCAATAACCTTTCTGGAGTTCAGCTCTGCCTCACACAGCCACTGCTTCATAATGGACGAGGTAAAGTCTTCTCTTCATGCTAATCTGGTAAACCCCCCTTGATCTTCAATAGATAAAAGACATTGCAGGGCCTATCTTTTGCTTTCATCTTCTCTATTATCCAAGTCTTTATCCTAGAAGTCACCTTTGTCTTACCTGCTCCTTACCTCACAGCTTCTCTCTTGAATGAGCACATTAACACATTAAGAAGATACACAAAGAGCCTTTTCTTACCAAAAAAATTACAACAGTCTATTGAGATCAAAAAGAATGATTGCCATTTAACTGCTGTTTAGGCATTCTTAAGTGAGCATACTTCTTACTGTCCTGGAGATTCATTTTAAGGTTAATATTGTGTGTGCCTGATAATACTCAGCTGAAGTTTAACTGACAAAAAAAAGATGGAGCCTTCCCCATCAAGGTTCAAGATGAAATAATAATTTCCTACATGCACTAATCATCCAATGTGTCTCTGTTCCCTTGAGATCTAATAATTTTTTTAAACTCCATGAGACAGGGTTGCCTTTGCTTTTATGATCAGAGCTGTTCCATCCAGAAAATAAAATCCCACATATATATTACCTAAACAAAGGAAGGAGGAATAACAAAATATTTTACCCTGTAACAAATTTCCACACTTATTCTTCTATTGCTATTAGAAGTTTATGGTAAAGTTTAGTCTTAAGTGACTATCTTAGACCTCACTGAAGTATTTCCAGTAGTATGTCTACATGTTTGTATATGTATAGATTTATGTGTAAGGAACAGTTTTCCGAATAAAGACTAATTTTTTAGTTGTGGTTTGATCAAAAACTGGCCTGCAATGTGCAGGTTTATTTTATGACAACATTTTCTCTCCATCTCACATTTTCCACACCTACACAGCAGCTCTTTTTCTAATGAAGTTGTGTTATTTTCTTCATGAAGTCCCCAAAGTAAGTGGTCTGTTTAAGAAAAGGTAAGGAAATTTATACTACAAATCCATTTCTGTTTTATTTTGCTTCTTTGTGGGTAAAGGATGGGATTGATACCACCTAAACCCTCTGAGGTCAAACTAAATCCATCAAATCATTTCCATGAGACATAAATTCTGTGTTAAAAAAATTGTGATTAAGTAAAAACACGAATCATGAAGAGCTGGGAGTTTCACTTGTGCACTAATCTTTGTTTATTAATTCTATTTAATCACACTATGACTTCATAATAGTTTTGTTTTCTCTTGAAAAAGAAGCATAAGAAAGGGATGAAAAAGGGATAGTTGTATTCTTCCAGGGGGGCAGTTTCTTTTTTCATGGAGCCTTTGGAACAATTAGGGGAAGATGTGGAAACAAACAAAAGCAAATGCTAAATATCTGTGTTTACATACTCAAAAGCAACCTCTTAATAGTAATGATGTTAAATAAGTGATACTGGTTAAACAAAGCAGGACCTGGGGATTTTTAGACAAAGGTTTTCATTAAGTCAGAAGTCAAGCAATGCCCTCAGAAGAGGATTTTTCACTGTCATGTATCAGGAATAGGAAAGAATTTCCTAATAATAACAGCTGATGGAAAATGGATTTTCCTGTCATGCTGCTGAATTCTACCTTTTGCTGTCAATAGGATTAAGAGGACGTTAAAAGCCTGAGATGTTTACAATGTTTATGTTGGTTTTGTTTGTTTGTTTGTTTGTTTTAATAAAAATGGCCAGTTCATGGATGCAAAGGAGAAGATAAAATGGAATCAATAGAGTTTTAAACTAGAAACTAGAAAAATAGCACAGCCTGGACAATGAAATGGGGCAGACATGCATTTTGCTGAGGAAGCTTTATGGTTTCCACCTGAATTAAAAATTTTGCTTGAAAGAAATAAAAATGGCAGTGTATACAAAGCTCAGCCTTTCCTGCTGTGTAAAGTATCAAGCTGGATGATGTCTGAGGGACCTGAGGCAGCTGCTAAAACAGCAGTTTCTGCCTTCCCTCTCTAAATACAATGCCAAGTAGCTGCATGGCCCCAGACATGGACAGACAAGAGAAAAAGACAAAAATAACTCCCAGTAGTAAACAGGAAAATATTTGTGTGATGTGTCAGCAGACGTGGATTTAGATCCTAAAATGCACGCACAGGAGAAGATCTGAGGTGCACTTTGAAACTCCTACATGCATTGTTGAGCCACAGCCTGCTGGACTGCTTCACACTCAGCTGGGGGAATTTTCAAAGGTAGTAAAATGTGCAAATCTAGAGATGTGAGTAAGGCTTACTTGGCACCTTCTGGCTTTTGCATGAAATTTAATTCTTTCCGTGCTTCAGAGTTCTCAGCTAAATAGAACAATTGCAGAAATTAGAAGAGGCAGGAAGAATAAATAGAATTTAATGCAATCACCACAAATTAAGGCTGATGTTACAGTAACACTGTATGGGCTGATAATCTGCAGTTCTTATGCTGTCACAAAAAAACCTTAGCTTAGCACATAAACATTGCCATAGCAAAACTTCTTTAAGCACAAACAATCACCAGTCAGGTTTTGACACTAATAGAAGGGGATCACTTGGTCCAGGTGCTCTTATTGGCTAAAGACAGGCTTATTAATCTTTCATTTCAAGTGTACTGTCTGACAAGCCTGTCCTAATTTTCACACCACATGCTCACCTGCCAAGCCTTTTCAAGCCTGTGACACCAATTCCTAAACAGCAGAGCCAAATTAGCATTTGACCTTTGGAAAGGTAGCTCAGAATGTGAGTGCATGTCCTAAAACTCACCCAGCTCGTCTCCTCTGGGCTGAAAAACAGCAAGGAGCTTCATCTTCCATCTAGGAAGCCACTCCAGGTTATAAGCACAAGGAAAGAGCACGCAAGCAGGGAGTTTAGAGAGTGATTTACTTGCAGTAAAAATAGCACAGAACACCGTTTCAAGGAAAAAAAATGTTATTAAGTATTTAATAACATCAGAATGGCACCTGAAATAAGTAAGCTACTTTTTTTTCATAACCTCGAGGAAAAGTGGAATTGAGAGGAAAACCTTTCTTTCTAATTTTTAAGAAGAATTACACGGCCTACTGTTTCCTCTCAGTTGTTCTGCTGGAACAATGCTTTACATTTTGATGCCAATATCTTTGACTTTGCAGTGTTATCACATGAGGAAAAAATAAGCTTAGGTACAGAGTCCTTGAAAATGTAACCATGTATATAAGTGCTGTACCACAAGTTTATTTTCCTTTGGTTTTGTCCCCTTTTCCCCTGTAATTGGAGGCCCCAAGATGAGATGTTTAAATCAGCACAGTTAAAATCTGGAGTCCTTCTATAGCCAGTGGAGAGAAGGAAAGGACCTCTAGAGAGCACTGCAACACATAAATTCTGAATCGGCTCTACCAGGTCTCTCTCCCTTCTCTTTCAACGCTCAGAGGAGCCTTTGAATGCTTTAATTTACCTGGGAGAAAAGGTAGTTCAACATTTTTGTTGTGAGGCAGCAAATTTCCTTCCATTTCTTTAAAAACATTAGGTGCACTTCAACGATTTCATTATATTTTTTATTTTCCCTAATTAAACTATAAACTAGATATACTCAACCTATTTAATAGAGAATCAGATGTTTTGGCATGTTGAGCTGATCAGGTTCTTTCTAACTCTAAAGAAGAAGTAGAATAAATTTTCTCATTCGAGTTCATTTATAAAATCAGAAACTTATACCAAACTGTTAATCTGAAAGCTATGGTAGCTAAAAATGCTGTTGCAAAATACACTGTTGCATGGTTGAAAGGCATCATTTTGAAAGCTGTCTTTGTGCTTCTACTGGTAAGAATTAAAATGCCAGGTTTTATATTTTATGCCAATCCTTTGCAACAAGCTGTGCTTTAGGAAGTGGATTTTTGTCTTAATAGCTGCTTTTTCAATGGCATCAAGAGCTGTGATGCAC
The DNA here is from genome assembly GCF_022539395.1 of Myiozetetes cayanensis. Taxonomy (NCBI): domain Eukaryota; kingdom Metazoa; phylum Chordata; class Aves; order Passeriformes; family Tyrannidae; genus Myiozetetes; species Myiozetetes cayanensis. Next base: position 7,565,313 of record NW_026087456.1, on the reverse strand, counting down.
AGGTCTCTCCATATAATGGTGTTCTGGTTTAACTTATTTTTCTAAAGGTTGCTCCAAAGCATTTTAGGGACTTCCTAAACTCAAGGCCAAAAAATTCAATGCTTACGAATTGGTAGCATGATCTCCTTTAGAGGAGAATGAAATTTTCTTCACTCTAAAATGGTTACAGTTAAGATGAACCTTTAATTTTCATTGCCTCCCCAAGCACATTAGCCTTTAAAACAAAATTGTTTTTTCATCTATCTGTGCATATTTACAGTTTCCTTTCCAAAAATCAAATTTCCCTTTCACTTTCCCTCGAAAAGCATTGAACTCTGTTATGAGTTTGCCAGATTTCTCTCCAAAACACTCTTAAATGTTTAATCAGAGGTATCGACAGATACCACTTGGGTTTCATTTTAAAAGAACCAGTCAGCTCACAAATAACTGCCATTCGAAATACTTTGGGCTGCAACATTCAGCATTGTCCTACTTTAGCAAACAAAATGAGACATGACACAAGCAAAGTAACTCTATTAAGTGACAAAATATTTTCCCTGCTCCTGCACGCTGAAATTATTTTAAAAGACAGAAAGAATTCTGGTTGCAATTTGTCTCCATGATACAGGTCTGTGCAGTGCAGCTGTCGAGATAACAAATGGACATTCTGGAAAAAAAAAAGAAAAGAAAAGAAAAATAATTCAGCACACAATAGTTTATCCTGAATAAGCAGGAGTCAAATGTGATGGTAGAAAGCATTTAGAAAATCACGGAAGGAGTAAAATAACATCTTTTAGAAACAAGAAAATGTAGCCCTCGTGAAATTATGTTATCTGGGATGGTGAGGTAATTGTTAAAAGACAAACTTTCAAGCTTTTGTGTGATTAATAGAATTCCAACATTATGTAAATATGATCAGATTAGATTCAACATTTTAAACAACAAGCTGTGCTTTAGGAATTGCCAGTTTGTTTTGATAGGCAGAGAAAATATTATTAATATTGACATAATAACATTCTTGTTTTACTAACTTTATTAAAAGTAGCTCCAAAATAGAAGAGTTCATAAATACATAATTCAAATTACATCAACCAAACATGCCCAGCTTTATAAATAGAACTTATTTTTCCACTGGCAATATGAATTAATGACTCCTTTGTTCTGCTCAGAATAAGATTGTATTCTCACTTGCTAAATAGATGTTAAATTGGTGAAACATACTCTATATATTGAAGGGCATGATGTTGTTCTGTTGGTCTTTTATGACTCAGGATAAGTAAAGAGCAGTGATAACTAAATACAACTCAATAACTCTGCAGAAATACCAACTTATTCCATTATATCTCTCCACACTTCATTTACAAAGACACAGTAGCACTAATTTTCGTTTCTCAGGCCTTCTTTCACAAGTTCTGCTGTTTGGATTGGGTCGCTCCTTTTAAAATGTCTCCATTTCCTTTCCATTTTTTACTGCCTCAGAAACAGGGATCTTTTCCTGACCTTCCAGTTCCTTCCCATTCCAGCCTACTATGACTCCTCTCCTTATTTTACTGTAAAATTACTTCCAGCCTCTTTTTCCCAGACAATACTGTTCCCATCACCTGTCTCTTGTTTACAGTAGGAAGGATATTTTACTTGTTCCATAAAACCACATTTTTTTCCCCTACAAACTGAGCTCTTTCTAAGGTAGATCCAAGGCTTCAATGAGCCAAAAATCCTTCCTGAAGAACCTACCTAAATATTTCCAAAGTTTTGCTTGGAAAATGTGACACATCTTTCAAGACTTCCTGAGAAAACGTTTAAATAACAGTGGAATAAGGTGAAGGGTCTGGAGCACAACTTTTATGTGGCCACACTGTTTGCAAGTGTGAGACCTCAACCCCCAAATTTAGGAGGAGTGAACATGCCCATCCTTTCCTTCTCTATGGTAACATCTGCTTAGCTTGATGAAAAAGGAGCCACATTTAATTGAGCTACTTTGGATCTCTCAGACAGACCCTCATTTAACATCCTGACTTTAATTAACATGTAAATCAAAAGGAGAAAAATAAAAACCAATCTGGAAGAAGCAGCTTCTTCTTACCAACTGCTGAGACCCTTGGGTAAATCTCTCAGGCTTTTCCATCACCTGGGAAATTCCCATTAGGAAAGGCATTCAGGAAAGAGTTATAGAAACAGCAAAAAAAACAACTATGTTAAGAAATAAAGCTAAATTTCATATTATAAGGGCAATTTAATTTTAATTCTTTGCAATAAAAAAAAAAAAAAGGAAGAAAGAATCCTGTAAGAATTTAACAGAACGGAACTTTCCAAGTTAATCTTGAGGGGGAGAAAACTAAGAAAAAAAAAAAAAACCTCACAAACAAAACTTTTCACAAAGAAAAAACTGTGAACCCTTCATACCAAACATTTTGTAGAATATCACATAGATAGGACTTTAAAAATACACCAGTTCTTTTCAGCACTCTTCCCTGGAAAACCATTTGTCCATGCCAGGTAGTACAAGTGAAAATTCTTCAGGAAAAAAAAATAAATAAGTTTTGAAAGAATCTGCAAAATGCCCACATTTTGACTATTTTTTCTTGAGTTCCATTCACCTCCAACATCACACTCAAAATAACATCAATCAAGGAAGTTACTGTGGCAACACTGGCATCAACTGTGGAATATTGATCTCTTAATTGTATATGAGCTTTTAAAAACATTCTTCCTGCCTGAGACAACTTAGGGGCCTGTTAAATAGAGATTAGAAAAGGAAGGATAATCTTGTACTTGAGAATTCATCTGTTCCTGTAACATTTCATAGTTCTTTTCCTGGAACTGCCACAGGTTTCATTTGTGGTCCTGGAAAATTCAATCTTCATCACCCATGAAAATCCTATTTTGTTCCTTCTGTCTCGTTCAGAAGTGACATCCCTCTCAATTTTAAACTTTTGGGGGAATAAATTGTCAATCATTATACATTTGGAATCATGGGAGCATCCTGTTACCTGGGATGGCTGGGTGCTATTATTGAGCAAATAATAGTAACAACCATACAAATAATTGACACAAAGAAACACATTAGTGAATGTACAGCTTTCCTACCCTGTGAGCCACTTAGCTGATCCATAATTGGGGAATTGCAGTCATTTGGATAAAGTACCGTCATACATGCATGATGGGAACTCACCTCAGTAATTCCTGCTCACAAAACCAGATTAATTGTCAGACTAAAACCTTCTTTTTTTAAAAAAAAAAACCCTTTTCACATCTATTGACAACCTTCTCCTTATTAGTTGCTAACTTGCTTGAGTTTGTTGATCTGGGAATCTCATTTGAATACATTCATTATTATACTGCCAGAAGAAACAAAATTAAACTTAATTAGAGGTCACATCACCTCCAGCTCAAGTTAATTAAAAGCCTAATCAAACCTTTTGGGAAACAGTAGCCTGTCAGTGAAAAAATGATAAGGGGAATAAAATGCATTATACCCACACTAAGGACAGTAATCTGTCTGATTGCCTTTTATTTCTCCCCACACACACTAAAACAGAAATACATATATGCATATAAGCTTTCATAGAACACTCCCACTAACCAAAGCAGTTTTCCAGCTTTCCTTGAGTCTGGCAGTCAATGCAGGGAGAAATGCAGGAATGAAGCCACACGCCTTCCTGCTGCCTAGCACGTAAAAATAATTAACTATTACAAGGTCAGCTTCCCAACTTAACTGCATTTGGGAGGAGCATGAAAAACAGCTGGATGCCTAACAGAGCTAAATCTGCAATTAATAAAAGGGGAGCTGGGCAGGATTGGACTGTTTGTGTCAGGACTCCCGTGTCCTCCCGCTCCCACTCACCTGCTGTGCACCCTGGCACAGCCACTGCCACTCACAGATTCCGTCTGACCGTTTAAATCACCCCCTCCTGGGCCCAAGGCACAGCCTGGAGTGAGTGCACAATTCACACAATCAATTAGAATCAATTGGAATAGACCTCTGAGATCGAGTCCCTGGTGCGAAGTTTGGCCCTTTCAGTACTTTCATCACCGATTTTCAGATTAATATCAGCCATAAGTACCAGAAGACAAAGTGCAAGTGAATGACCATTCCTGTAGTGATAAAATGCTCACCTGCAATAATATTTACACTGCAGATATAAGCTAATTACCTATAAAATGTAATGTTTCAGACAATTTTTAGTTTTCAGTAATACATTCTCTTCACTTACTGCTATATTATCAATTAGCACCAACCATTGCTGCTGTAATGATGCTCCAAAAAAAGACATTTCTCAATTTATAAAATATACTTACTGATAGTTCAATAAAAACTGTTTATTGGACTCGAAAAAAATCCTGAACAAAAAGCATCCAACCAGAAATTTGGGTTATTCAACAAATATTAAAATCTGTATTTCTTTGACACGAATTTCCTGAGCCTGCCAGGAACATGTTAATTTTGAGCCTGACTGCTTCTGTGGCATATAAATAATATTTAATCTTGAACATGGAAGTCTCAAGTAGTGTCCAACCAGCAGTTGGGTGTCATCCCTGCTCTGTGCTGGATGGACTGAAATTCATAAAAATGAGATCCAGGCCTCTGTGCTTCTGAATTTTTGCTGTTTGTCCTTCTTTGTTCCTCCTGAGCTGTTTAACCAGCTTAGCTGCTGGTTTTCATCAAAGCAACGTTTTATGCCAGGCTTTTAGAAATCTTCTGTTGATTTCTGTGTTGATTTAAAAGGAGAATCCAAAGAAAAACTTTGTAACTTTCAATTTTGAATTAAAAATTCAGGGACTTGAAGCTTCAGTTAAGACTTTACTCTTAGTTACACTGTTCCCATCTGGCTTGGATTGTTTTTAGAATAATTTCATGATACGTAGAATATTATTGCTACTCCTTAGGGCTCCACTTAATGTGAACTGAAAAGCATTATCCACTTAGAAGAAAATATGTTTCCTATTTGTGGAAAGAATGAAACCACAAGTATAGATGCCTTTCCTTGGATTGTCCCAGAGTAGTCATTTTTCTTACACGTTTTGAAGCATCAAGGTTTACCTAAACGGAGCAAAAATAGCATTACATGGAAAACCAGAAAGCAGCTCAGGAATAAATTGCTAATATTGGATTTGTCAACATTTCATTTCAGTGTTTCCAGGGAGGGGATATTAGAGACACACACAATTTTTTTCTTTTGCCTGCTGACATTTTCTCATAAATTTCACTCTCAATTTCAGTGCCAAGTGGAAATATCCACCACGGCATACAGATGTTTGCAGCTGAACAAAGGCTCAATACAGATGAGCATTTCAGTTACAAATCAGGGCTAAAATATAGATTTATTATATCTGGAACTCAGTTGGTAACATTTTCATGACATTTTCCTCTTTTCATGATTGTTCCCATCCACGTATTGTTTGCTGTTCAACAAAAGTACCTGCGTACTTAGAGGGAAGGCAGCCACAAATTCCTTAATCGTGGAAATTCAGGTCAGTTTTCATCAGGGAAAAATGAAAGGAAATTCAGGAGAATGTTCATTTCTTTTAAAAAAATGTCACCAAGGTCTACTATAATCTATGTCACACTTTTAATGGCTGCAGAATAAGGCTTTTAACAGGAATAATCGAGGAAATCGGTATTTCCCAAAGATAAATGTCCATTTTAAGAGTGAATTTGGGACACTTAACAACAGTGAATTTCTTATCCAGAAAATATAACCTGAAAGCAGTTCTTTTAAAGTTCATGCAAGTTTATGAGCATTTATGAATTCTTCTTTGATTAGGTAAATAATCCACTAAATGCCTGCTGTGGCCGCTTCCACAGGATCTAAAAAGATTCCTAGAATAACAAAACCTTCCACATCATCAAAATATTTTTAAGGTTCTAGCACTTATGTCTTCCTTTCCATTTTTAATACATAGTAATAAATTCCATTATAATACCTAATACATACAGTAAGAAAAGAAACAAACAGGTGAAGGCTGACACAGCCCAAGGCACTGGAGCAGAAGTTACAGGAAAATGCTGATTGAAGTTGGTTTAAATATCCCTGTGTAGTGGATGAGTGTTGGAGCTCTTGGTCTAGTGAAAGAGAAAACCTGACTTCCAAAGGCAAGTCTCTCCTAGCAAATAGTTTGGAATGTGGAAAATGTGTTTGTGGTTAATTGTTTGGTGCTAAAAGAGAGAAACTGAATGAGTGAATTTGTGCCCAAGTGTCATAAAGGTAGGCAGGCAATATCTAGGAATGCTAAAGACAGAAGGAAAGAGCAATCAGCACTAAAACAAAGTACCACAAGTGATGGATATCAGGAAAGAAAGAGAAATGTGCCATGAAAGGAGAACAAATAAGTGGAGATTAAAAGGAAGGTACATTGAAAAGAGAAAGATGAAGGAGGAAGTAAAATCAATGGGAATAAAATATACATAAAGTGAGTCATAACAGGATGCTTGTATTTTGTCAGATGGAGTCAGCAGCCTATGAAAAGAAATAAAAATGTAAAGCAGTGGAATAAAGACCCAACAAAGCTGGGTTGGAAATACACTGGAGCTTCCCTGGGGCAGCACAATGCCTGGGGCTCCCCTTCACTGCACTGTCACCTGCTCTGTAGTTCTGCCACCTTCCATTCACAACACAGGAGTGCACTTTCCACTTAGTTTGCTGGTTTACAGCATGACTAGTACGGGCAAAAATTTGAAAAACAAGGAGAAATACTTGCAAGAAAATATTTAGCTAAGCAGTAATTTTATAGCTTGTATTGGATTTGTTAATAGCAATTGAGGTGGTAGGTAATCACTTTATTTATTTAAAAGCTAAAATAAGGATACATGAAATAATCTCAGAGAAAACTGCTAAGTCAGATCCAACTACTAATATTTGTTCATTACTGAGGAAATTATCTGAGATCTGACATTCTACCAGAGAACAGAATAATAAGAAATGTGATACTATTAACTTCTTGAAAAAACAAAAGACAACAGCAATTCACACACATCTCATACTCAAGCCATTCTAATTAATTTCTGTGCTTTGGACGTGGACTTGAGTTGTACTTGTTTAATTTAAAGATGGAATTCATTAAAAAATACATGATTTGGCAGTCTCTGCCATAGTGGCAAATGATTTTGTGAAAAAAACCTTGGAGTTTTTACATCTTGAAACTCCCCTACTCTAAGGCAAGCTTTAGAATTTTAGAAGTTTTAGAATTTTAGAGGGAATGTTCAGGTTCAGTTTCTTGACTCTTGAGTCTACAGACTAAAAATCAGACAGGTTATAAAAAAACTTGAAATCATAAAAGATTGCTTGGGAGAAGAGAGGTTTAAAACATCATCATCACCAAAAAGAAGAATAATAATCCATGGGCTTTAAAAAATCAGCTAAGGGTATTTAGATTAAGAATGGTAAGGCCCTGGAACAGACTGGTGTGAACATTTTCATTGCTCAGCAGAGTTTCACGAGGTCATTTCCAGACCCATCCCCAGCTGCTCAGCCCCCAGACACCCATTCACTTCAGCCTTGGTTCCACATAGGCTTTAGTTAAACTTTCCGGCTGCAAGTTTCAAAAGTACTCTTCAGGGTGACATTGCAAATAAACTTTCAGAACTACCTAATTCATAGCAGGGACTGGTTGGCAATCTGAAGAAATGCATTTGATGCACTATTTAGGGAAGTTTAAAAGGCTCTTTAAATCACTGCTTAAAAAAAATGCCATAAGCTTAAGAGAACAATAAAACAAATGGGCTGTGAAAGGTTCCTGAAGTTTAACAGCGAAAGATTCCCTCAGTTTAGCACAACTGCTCAGTAGAAAAATGAAGGAATCTTAAACATAAAAATTGGTTTCTTCCGTCACAGTGATAATTCTGATTTTAATTTGTACCAAAAATTGTTAGCCTTTTTTAAAAATATTAGTATCTGCCTTGGTACATTAACACTCATTAGGAGTCTATCAAGTTTTCTTCCTCTCACACCCTCCTTCCACTACCCTGGGCTCAAAACTACTCCTGATATACTCGATTGCTTTAACTATGAGGGGAGGGGAAGAGGGAGCAAATCTCAATGCCAAAATTATACAAAAACTTAAAAATTATTTAAAAGTAAATTATGCTGTCATTCAAAATTTTTCTGTTCTGTCTCTGACTTCAGAATAGTGCTTTATTGATACTCTGCAGTGGAAAGGGTGAGAGTGTTCTTGGATTGTACTTTTCAGATTGTATCTCTAACAAAGTAATTGTTGAGGCAGTACTTTGACTGAGCAGCTCAGAAACTCTTTATTCTTTGACATGTCTTTGTGCTCTGTGCCTTGATGCAGAGGTTCCCTAAATAAGTGAATTGCTCAAATATAAGCAGCAGCAAAGAGAAACCATAGGTGAAGTTTTCAGCCGTGTCCTGTTACTTTAATGCAATTTTTGAGTTACATTTGGCGAGGTATTAGAAGAGCAATGACCTGTGTATAGAAATGGAAAACATCCCATTCCAGGAGAGTGGAGATTCCCGGATACACCTCCTAATATGTCTGCTTATTACTGATCATTTTCTGTCTGTCTCCTGGAATAGGTTGTGTGATTCCATACTAATAGAAATCCTAGTTATTCATAGGGCATTTGTCCACTGCAATTGGAGTGCTTTGGCCATGTGCATACCTGAATGTTAATCTCAGTGCCTGAATCTTCTGTAGGGTATTAAATCAGATCCTACGGAAAATAGAAGCTATCTTTTAGCAAATTACTGTATGATATAAAGCTTCCCATGCCCTGAATTATCACGCTTAAAGCAGCATTTCTGAAACTGAGGGCTGAGATTGCTCAGAGGCTGGACAGCGTTAAACATCTGCAACGGGCAATAGTTCACTTGCCCTCAGGTTGAGAATGGAAAATTACTGGCTGGATGTGTTTATTCTAGTCAGGAAACTGCCAATTCCCTCTTAATTGCCAGCAGGAGATCATTTCCTCCAGGATAAGTGAACAAGCACTTGTGACCAGTAATAATCAAGCTTCACTTTCTCCTCTAAATGAATTCCCATTTCCAGGTCCTACTTGAAATTTAAAAGAGACTGACCTGGATACTTTGGACCAACTTCACACTTGGGGAATTTTAATGTTTGCTGAGTGATGTGGCATCACTTCATCATAGGGATTATAGCAGTGCAGACCTACATCTAAACACGAAACTCAGCTTTTAGTTCTTTGGGAGAGTAAATGTTCACATTGAAGAAGAACACTTGCTGTTTACTTGTGACTTATTTACAATTCATACTGGTATTTTGGAACAAGAAAGAACTGAGAGAGGGTTGAAATATTGAGTTTGGCTTTCTAGGTTGCTTTTTACTGATGCAGGAATGAATCTGCTCTAATAAATGTGGGAACCTTTTCCTTGGTTTGTTTGGATCGTGAGAAACTTGGAGGTCAAAACATTGCCTTAATTATAATCTCTTTCTAATTCTTCCAATTTTAAAAGGAAAATGGTAGTATTATTTTACATAATGGGATGCAGCAGAATCTGTGTTTGAACAATAACCACAGCTAAATGCTTTAATGTTTCCCCAGGTAACTCGTTTCAGCTTTGGCATTTCATTCTCTCTTCCCCATGTGCATTTCTATGCACAGTCTCAATGGCAACATAGTGTTCATATCGTAAAAAGGGTTGAAACCCTTCCTTTTTTTTTTAAAGAATATTAGAGTTGAATGAAGATAAAAAGGGATATGTCTGAAATGCAGTTTGGTTTTGAATATTATCAATAATCTCTCTGTGCACCAACCAAAGAAACATATATCTCTTCTATTGAAGAGCTGCTTGAAAAAATGTTAAAAGCACATCATAGCTTGATGTCCCCTGTGTGTGTGCAAGGGAGGATGCTGAATATGCACTGTTGAAGCAGCCATAATTCCTTCTGCTATTTTAAATCCTCTGGGAAGAGGGACTCAGTTCATTTTGCACCGTAAATTTTGTTGCCCCTTCACCAAGAAGTTGGAAGAAAAAATCCCCATCAGTACAGAAAGAGCTTAGTTGTTTATGTGAAGACAAGGTTTAGTGAGTTGATATGAGTTGATCTGAGTTGATACAGTTGAGAAGAGTCAGTTGTATTTTTTGCCTTTTTGATAAATATTACCCTTATTATAAGGATAATGGAATTATGTTCATATTGTCATCTGCCCCTTGCTCATCTTGTAACTACACTCAAAATCCCTATGGATTTTCTGCAGACAAAATTCATCCATTGGTCAAAACCTTCACCAAATACTTTATTCACAGATAAAACCAGGTAGCAGCAGAACAGAAAAAGGGAGAAGGCTTCAAATGTTTTTTGTAGTCAGCTTGGACCTTATTTCTAGTAGACATCTGCTAAGAGCTGAAAGGCTGCTTTAGTTCATTTTTACACAGGACATCTTTTTTGAACACTAAAATATGAGATTAAGATAATATAAAAGCTGCTGGGAAAAAATGAGTTGCCAGGTATGATACATTTTACTTAACTATCATAACTTATATTCTAAAACAATAACAGCTCTGCATGTTATAATACAAATACATAATATATGCACACCAGATGGCAATTTGGAAACATATGCAGGAGCTGAGGATATATGCAGCACTTTGCTCACAGCACACCTTGAATTCAAGGAGCATTTCAAAGGACATACTCATTTTTTTCTTTCCTTATAATGAAACACATTTTTTCGATAAAGGTGTTTTCTGTTAAGATTAATGAACTAGGATTGGAGCAACACATCTCTCAAACAGTGCAATGCTCTGGTTTGTTCTTTTTTCACTACTACGTGAAGCATTAATATTACAAGCTAAAATGCCTTGTGGTTTAGAGTGGTTCTGAAAAAAATCACAGATAAAAGGTCTGAAATAACTCTAAGAAGATGAACACTTTATGTTTTTATCAGTAATAATGTCACTCCATTATATAAGACAAGCAAAAGATCCTTCCTTTGCACTTAAACTTGAAATTACTCTGTAAAAATTTCTCAAGATGTCTATTTTTTGATTAACAAAAGGGGATCACATATTTTTAAAGCATTGCTTGGTTTCATGTCTTGAAAAGATGCTCCCCAAAGATTTAAGGTAATACAATTGGGATGTCAGACTCATCACAGGAGTTTGCTGTTCTGCAGTAGAACTATCTGGAAACCCCCTCACAGTCAGAAACACCCTGCTTTGAAACACTTAAGGCAAGGGACACTGTGGATTTATTTTGGAAAGGAGTAGAGAAGAAGGAGCATCCTTCTGCTGAGGACTGATCTTTTAGACAAGTGGTCCCTGTCCTGGCAATGACTTTGGGCACGCCTTGCCAAGTGAGTGATAGGCACCTTCACACTGCTTTCAGTTCCGTAATCACCTGCCTCACAAAACTCATCTCTCCATTGCTTATCCCAGGCATTTTTAATCAAAAGAAGCAATTAAGATTTACTATTATTTGTGGGCATCAAAACCCTCCTGAGGGCAATCGAGATGTAAATCATGGAGATTACTTGGAGGCTGTACTCCAGTGTATGATCCTACAGCAGTAGTGCCCTCGTCTGCAGTTTATCATCCATGTGGAAGCTGGGACTGCAAAGCCTTTCCCATTCACTGAGGCAATTTCTTGTGCAGCACATGGCATGAAGAGTAGTTCTGTGCCTATAAATAGCAACTGGATTATGATATATCTGTGTCTTGCATGAAACAAGACATTTGTAATTAACTGCAACTCTCTCCACAAACAAAGCAAACCCATCCACTCTTAGTCTTTTCCCTCACATTCCAGCCCCTCCATTCAAACTCTGCCTCAATAAATGGCAAGACAACCCTGTAAAATAAATAGAATTACTGGTGGGTTTTTTTTGTTCTCTAAAGTATATCTGCTGCCATCTGTTGACTTCTGAAGTACTCTTGAGCCTTAAATAAAATACAATCAGATTATCAGATGTTATACATACAATTGAACCTCTCAACAGCACTTTTAGATATTGCCAATTAGACACTTGAAACTCAGCCATATGTTTCCATTTTGTAATAAAGAAAGACACAGAAAAGGTTGGAATCTGTGAACACTCACAGCTCCTCAGCATAGCATGGTACAAAATAATTTGTGTAGCTGTTGAGGGAAATATTTGTAGTAAAATCAGCCAGAAGAGACTAAGGCTGCAGAACAGCGTTCACAGGGAGATGTTTGATTTGGGGAAGAGCAGTGGGTTTTTCCTTCCATATGTAAATATATAGGGTTCATTTACAAATTCAAATGAGAAAAAAATACTTTGTGAGAGTGTAGAATGCTCCAACCAAGTACCTCTATGGCTATTCTGAATAAATTCTCTTTGTTGTGCAGTGTGCAGAACTTACAATTTTTATGGCCTCCTTCCAGTTTTTTTCCTTAGCACTGTGTTTAGAAATCCTTGAAGTCTTATTAAAGGGAAGGAGGCATTTTTCTCTCCATTTTTACAGCAGCATCCAAAAGTGGAAGTTATTGGCACGTATGTAGACTTTTCGAGATGTCCAGTGTTGCAATTAATTTGAAATTAGTTAATAAAATGTAGTTTGTTCCAAAATGTCCCCTATACATCTCTAATACAATCATGGCATGCTGTGCAGTATCTATGGGCCTTCAGCTATATTTTGTGTTATTTTTTCAGAAGTTGCCTTATACTCATGTATTAACCCAGGCTTGTTACAAGGCTCCCAAATATCAGCTGTAGTCTCAGTGCAGAACACCTCCTGGGAAGCGATGCCTGCTTTCCCCAGAGGAACTGATCCTACTTTCTGCCAGGAAGTGACAGCTGTGAACCTTCTCCCAGAGGCTCTGCAGATCCCCCACCAGCACACTGAATTTGCAATCACTGCTTCGGTTTGCATCTTTGCCCCTAAAAAGGACTGCAGACCTTTTCTAGGATATTCTGATGAATTTTCTCTGCTCTCAGTGTTGTTTTTCAAATGTTTTCTTTTTTGAGATCCGTGTCTGTATTTTCTTTCTCCACCAGCAGTAGGGTAGAAACTGGGGACCTGCTAGTAAATGCTATCAATAAAAATTGAACTAATTAAGTTTTAGACATAATCCCCTATTATTATAAGAGAGTTCAGTGAGATATAAGATAATGGAGTAATAAACCCCTGGAAATTGAACTTTAGCAAGGAAATACCAACTGAGCTTGGAATGCAGTGTTGTGATCTGAATGAGGTAATAAATGTTTAATCATCTACTATTGACCAATTTTAAGCATCAAAAAAATTCACTTAAATTCTGATGTAGGCAGTTCTTATTTTTCATCTCTTTTTTTCCCTCTTGATGGCTGCCAGTTTGTTTTCATAAAGAAATAACTTTTATAAGAAAGCTCATTTAGTGATACAGATGTGTAGCCATGCTGTTTCAGACAATTTCCATGGGAAATAAAAAGAAACTTAGAGCTAGAATATGGGGGGGGCGGTTTCCAGCTAGATTTCACTTGTAGTGCTCATGGGTAAGGCAGAAATAAGACATTTCTGCTTAATTTTTCCAATCAAATTATATACTTTACCTCAAAGTGTTTGTAAATATATAAATAATAGGTGCTCCAGACCTACAGGATGTGTGGTTTTGAGTTCTCTAAGATTTCCATTGTTAATACTGCAGCTTACTAACCTCAGTGCGTGCTTATATATATGTATTTATTTGTGTCTTTAGATATACCTTTGTGAGGTTTAGGGAGCTTTAAAAGGCAAGTTCCTTTGTGCCTTATGGTTTTTGGTGCAGTGAGCAGTATTGATCTTTCCTTGTGACCCTTCTGTAACTAACATTATCAATAATGGGTTGCTTTCTCTTACTAAATAAGATCTAACACACATGATCAAATTAAAGCAGCCTGACTCCAGGCAGAAATAAAGGCATACAGGGAGAAATAAGAGGGAAACAACTTTGATTTCTGTAGGATATTGGCAGGTTGCTAAAGGCCAATTCTCTGACTCTACTGCATCTGCCCCACAATGTCCCACCTAAATCTGCCATTGTCACAAGGTGTGCTGCTACAGTTAAGTGAGAAATTTTTTTAACATAAAAAAAACCCTTCCCTAAATTCAAACAAACTCCCTCAGCTGGTGCGAGTGGCATCAAGACTTTCCCAAGCTTCAAAAAGGAAGCCAGCAAGCCTGACACTCTCATTGATATGTATCAATGTGCATTTGCCTGACACCATAATTAGTAAGCCATCAAGTATAATATGCAATAATTTAATTAGTATTCACATGGGTAAATATGTGTTGAGAAGAGTTCTTAAAATAGTTTATGGCAAGAGAAATTATGCTCCACAAACCTTTCAGGGCTGTTTCAGGCAGCTGCCAAGCTGATGCCTGTTGACACAGCCTGCTTTGGGTAACCAGGAAACATTTGGACAAAATTCCTTGCCAACTTGCCATGGAGGATCGAGACAGCCAAGGAATAAGAGCTCCTTGTGGAGAAGAGTAAGTGCTTTGGCTTGTCAGGGAAGGCACTGACTTGTCATAATTTTCCTGAGAAGCCTCACTGGGGATTCCCATCCACACACGCTCCTGTGGGCTGGGAGCTCCAGGAAAGCTCAGGTCTGGACCTGTCCCCTCCAGAGCTGGTTTTACACCTGCTTTCCTAGTTCTGCACTATTTCAAAGATCCTTACAGAGAAACAAAGGGGATGGTTTATGAAAATGGCAAGAAACACAAAGAACAGGCAATAGGCACCTGTTAAAGACTCGCTCTTTCTCCCTGTCCATAGCATTCATCACCCATACAACATTTAGCCATAATTATCACATTAATTTGAGCATTTTTTTCTTATGGTGGGAATAATAATTGCTACTATTAATGGCTTCTGGTTGTTTTTTGAAAAAGGAACAACTGCTTTGTGGATAACCAAGAGTCCACAAATCACTTCATCAAAAGTCTTTGCTTTGGGAAGATATTTGTAGGGTTTGCTCATATTCAGGGCAAGCAATTTAACTAAGGAGGGAGTTCTTAGTCTGCTGGATCAAGGTAATCTCATGTTTTTAATAAATGTTTAGAAAAAGTGAATTGTAAAGCATATGAAAAGAACACAATACAACTAGCAGAATCCTCAAATTATTTTTCTTTCTCACACATGATCCGGGAATATTTTAATTGCTGCGTGTCTGCTATTTTTGTTGCAGTCCAGAAAGGGCAAAACGGTGTCCTACTGAAAGAGTTTAACAAAGGGGCTGTGGTGGTTTGCACCATTTAGCAGAGAGGTGGTCATCAGAGTACAGAGGGCTAAAAGGTATTTTAAACAGAGCTAGAGCAAAGGCTGAATAAATTGCATGGATCTCATATTCCACAACTTTGAAACACATTTACTTTATTTATGTACAGCTCTTTCCTTGGCGTATTGGTCAAAGCCTACCTCAACTGAATCCTGCCTGGACAACAGCACTGATGAATAGAACGTTGATGAGGAACTGCAGGGAAAGGGTAGAAATTATGCTTTAACCACAAATTAGTATGCAGTGAAAGGGAGCTGCAATGAGAGTCTGAATGGGGGGACTATTAATCCCCCACATAAGACTTTATTATACTAGTATATAATTTGCACACAGATACAAGCAGGAAAGGGGTGAAAATGTAGCTACTCCTTTAGCTACAGGAGTAGTTCATTGGTGTACCAGTGTGGTGGTCCATGCAGGAGACATGAAATCTTTATTATTTCAGTATTTTTAGGAAGCATTGGATTGGTGCTGTGTTTGATTGCTCCAGTGCAGATTCAAAATAATCCTCATTGACAAGAGCAAATAGCAGTGTCACAAGTGCCCTACACGTGGCAAGTTCATTGTGGTTAGCCCTTTGCTTTTAGTTCTGAGTAATCTCTGAAGAAACAGTGCTTTTTGCTGTTTTTCCAGCTCTCAGGTAGCTCTGAGTTAAGTAGTTCAGCAATATTCCCCAATTTCTGATGTGTGTGCACAGACAGCATTAGCCCTGCTTTGTTAGGAGCACTTGGGTACTTTTACTACCCTTGAACAACATACAGTACATTCAGCATCAATTTTATTCCCCTTTTAATTTAGAAAGGAAAACTTATGTTCCCGAAGGTATGACTCACTTTTCATATGAAGTATTGTATTTCAGTGATTTATTGAGATATTAACATGGAAATGGTGATGTTAAACAATACTTGGAATAGCTCTAAAAGTGTAGTGGGAATCATGATTTCATAAGAAGAAACTTAGTTATGTAGGTAACATTATTGTCTAATTTCCCAGAGGATTTCTACATCAGGCAAGATTTTATTATATTCTAAAACAAAGTTGCTTGCACTCACTTTAAATATAAAGTACTGCTGAATACAACAATATCATAAGGCTGCTCCCAGTACAAGCAAAGACATCTGTTAATGGTACCATGAATCGTTATGAACTGTGGTACTCAAATGTCTTTGCCAGCAAAACATTGCCTCCTAATTTATTTTTATAGCAAATGGATGCCTCATTTTTCATGGTTTGGTAGTTTGCATTCAAATGTACCTATAACTTCCAAGGCAATCACTTCTACACAGCAGGTTTTATTTGAAAACACAAGATGCAAGAGCTAATGGGGTGTTGGTGGGTAGTCTTCTCCATCAGCAGTTTTGTATGAATCCTTATGTTATTTTTTATTACTTCATGAAAAGGAATGTGCTACATAAGTGTATGCTTATGGTATGTAAGGTTTAATTTAATTTAATTTCTTATCACACAAATTAGTAGGGACAAAGGCTTGTAATTGCAGTGAGTTTGCTATCCAATGTGCTACAACTCAACTGGGTATTTTATATTTTCACTAATTCCTGGAGGCGTCACCAAGACTAGAAGGGAGCATAAATGAATTCATCTGTCACAGAGCAGAATTCCAAAGCCTCTAAAGGCTCCTCAGTCGAGGACAGGACGGAGGCAGCAAAAATCAAGCTCTGCCTATTTTTTTGTTGTTGTTTGTTTTCAAATTTTTGGTAATGGAACTGATTCTAGGAGAAGTTTATAATGATGACACTGCTGTGTGGCTGGTAGGTGGGGATGCTGTGAGAGCTGCCTGGCTGGGCTGCTGGCACACTCAGATTTGGCTCTCAGTCAGTTCACTGACTCCAGTGCTGTGGATCTTCTGTGTGTGCCTGGCACTGCTGCCTCTTCTAAATCTAGTTTCCTCTAGTATTATCCACTAACCACTGTGGTGTGTATGGCTCCATAATGTTAAATCTCACTTTTGAGGGTAGATGAAATCTACTGAGTGACCAGCAAAAAAAATCCACCTCATTTATTGTAGCAGGGTGATATGTGGTCTGTGGTGAATTGGTTTTGAAAAGACCAAAAACAAAAAAACAATCAGGGAATTCATGACAGTGTTGATCAAAATCAAATTCACCTTTCAAACCCAAGAATACTAGTGTGATTTTTAGAAGAGCTCATTTAAGTCTTTTACCGGTGTTTTGGTTGGTTTGGAGATTTTATGGTTTTAAATTGGGATTTCTCAAAGTCTCTTCCAAGCACAGGTTCCAATTTCCTTGTCTCATCACTCACAAAGCAGTCTCCCGAGATTCAGTCCCTGAACTGCACATGCACCCGAGTAGCTCCGGGGCTGAACACAGAATGGGATCATGCTGAGCTAAGCTGCTGCTCTCCCAGAGGGACTCGGCTCTCCAGAGGGAGCTCTTAGGCAGAGCAGTTTCATCAACCAGCCAAGTGCCATTTCTCTGGTGGGTAACGCTCACCAGTAAACTCTGAACCTGGCAGGTGCTCTGTGTCCCCCTGGTGGCCCTTGCACAGGCACTGCTCGAAAATTGCTTTTAGTATCGCAATTTCATAGTAATATTTGTTGTAAGTAAGCTATAGATTTATCTTGGATGGGTAAAAGCTTTTAGTTTTTCCCCATCTCTTTTTCCCCTCTTACAACTTCACTATTCTTTGAGTAGTCACTTCCCCAAGAGTCCTGTGAGACCCTCCCAGAGCACTGAAGCCTTAGTGATTGGAAAGAATCAGTTGATCCCATTCTTGGAGGGGGAGGGAAAAGAGTATTCCTGACAAAATCTTTCTCAATCCAGATATGACACTGTGAAACACTCAGCTCTGGGATTTCAATTAATTGAAGATGTTTCAATTAGGTCATCAAAGCCCTTTATCATCAAGCCTTTATCAAACTCCTTCAGCTGCTGCAACAGCTCCATTGTGATTCCAAGTAGCTTGAGGAAAGCTGCTGTCTTGCCTGCCCTCGTATCCTGTAAATCAAAATAACAATCAGTGCAAGCCTTGACTATCAAAACAAAGCCTGTGTCAAGACACTGTTGTTGTTTGAGTCCAGTTCTTGCAGCAGATTGAGTTTGGGATGCCTTGGAAGAATGCCAAGGAGAAGCTTGGCATCTAAATAACTTTACTGTCTCACTGTGGTTTTGCTCCTCCTCTCCCTTTTCAGTGTCATCACATCTTCATGCCTGTTGACTATCATTTGGATCTTTTCTGAAATGTATGATGGTGGTATATTCTAGTAATAAGGCATTTTTCTTATGTGGTTCTGACTATAAGTTTCTGATGTACTATAATTAGCAGGGCTTATAATAATAAACATTTTTAGGCCAGAAGTAGTAACAAAAAGCTGGTCCTGCAAAACTTGAGTGTCCAACTAACATCTTCCTTGCTCTCAGCTGGTGGAGGTCTTTCCCTTGTGCTGGAGCAAAGCTGACAGGGAAGCTCTCAAGTATCCCCTTATGAGGGTGTGCCACTGGAACCACTCCTACTGGAGCAGCTTTGCACGGTGAACCACTTGGGCCATCACTGCTAAATGGTGTTGACACCGACCTGTCAATTCTGGAGTCCAGAGCAGCCCGAACACAGGAGCTGTTCCACTGTAGGGGATAGGGATCAGATCTAGTTAGTGCTGGGTGACTGGATGCCACTGAAACCAATTGGACACATTACTTCGTGCTCCCTGGCAAGCAAAGCTCAGCTCAAGATGTGATCAATCCACCAATCTATAGTGACAGAATAATACATTAGGAGAGATTGATCCTCGAGCTACACTAAATCAGGTTAAATCCTTGTCCTTGGCTGAGTTTGTTTTACAGAAATACAATTTACATGTGATTTCTTTAGTTTCTGTTCAAATCCTTTAAACACTGTATTTTGCTTTAACATCTTCCTTGCCAGAACTGCTTTCTATTTCTCATCCTATGCTATGCTGCATGTTTCCCACAGAAATGTATACGATAGTTATTTAATGAGCAGTGAGTTAATTGGAACTATTTATGAAATTCTCCTTGAATTTCAGTCTGTGAGCTAGATGTGAAGTGATGTTTGCTCTCTGGTGATGCCAGAGGCTGAAGGGTCGTGTCAGTTCAAATGAAATTAGTTTATCTACGTGTCTACCACAGATTTGTTGTCTGGTAGGATATGCATTTTGAGGGTGCTATGCTTCATCTTCTTCCACTTGCATTGGGGAAATGAAACCCTCTCTATAAAAGAGGATAAAATTGTGGATTCCAGATTCAGTGAGTAAAGACTAACCTTTTGAAAGGCGAAAGTATGGTGGTCTCCTGTATACAGCTGGATGGCAATTGTTAATGAGACAAGTGTTGGTGATTTCAGACTTTCTAGAACTACTGTGAGTAATCTGCTGCTGCCATTACCTGTTTTACTTCGGAATAGGCTTAAAAATATGTCAATCTGTTTTCTTATTGGAGTAACAGTAAAAGTAATGGTATGTGTAGCATGCTGCAAACTTGTCATCCTGCTGGGATGTGGAGTCTGCTGCTGGTGAGTTGCCTGTAAACAGACAACAATAAGTTTAAGACAACAAGTCTCCAAGAAAATTAATTACACTCTTTGGTATATATGAAATCTAATAAGATTATTTTATTACTCTGATGTGCTTGGAAATCACATTCCTCTTCTCACCTCCTGCAGGAAAGCAAATTGTTCCTGTTGCTAAGTATTCAGTTGATTGACCACAGCATTTGTCTGTCAGGAGCACTGTGAATCTCCAGTGCAATAGCCCTGGTGGGGGAAGGAGTGAAGGAAAAATAAATACACATAAACAATAAAAAACTTCATGCTCTGCTACTGCTCCACTCCACCCTACCATGAAAACTTGAATTTAGGCTGTAAGAGACTTCTGATCTGAGGCTTAGTTTGTTGGAAAAGTTGTTTTTTGTTGTTTTTTTTAAGACAACAGAAAAATAGAATTAATACTTGTAAAGCAGAACTGAATCTCCCTGTCATTCTCTGACTATATAATATATCTACTTAACAACAAATGCACATTATGCTTTGGATTATGGTCTATTGGGTTGCAGAACTGCCTATAGAATGCTTTTCCATGAGTGATAGGAAAATTCTAAGTATCCAGCTACAATGGCTTTTATCTAGAGCTTTCAGAACTTTTTTTCAAGTGGTTTTCAATGTGACTGACATTTGTCACAGTCTTTTTCTCTAGCAAAACACATCATTTACCCTGCTGAGTTATTTGAGAAACCTGTACTGTATTTCTCTGTACATGAGCAGATAAAATCTACAAGAGTAATTAACTAGATTGAAAAGAAAAAGACAAAAGGTAATTTATGTGCTGTTGCATGAACTGTCACAAAGGTATTTAATGGAAAAGTACTTTAATTTCTCCTCCCTAGCTAAGACTGAAGTGAGCTCATGGAAAAGGGACACTTTTCAATCAAATCATTACACTTTGTTAATCTGAAAGACAATTTTTGAGAGCATCCAGGCAGTGAGGGAGCAGCACTGGGCATTGGGCATCTCCAGAGGGACAAGCTGGGGCCTGGCCTGGGCTGTGGGGCCCGACCCAGGCTTTTTTATTGTAATGAGCAACCCTTTGGGCTTCAGTCACAACTAAATGTGTAAAAGTAATTAATACATTAAGTAATAAAGTAACACACCTAAATAGACCTGTCACTTTCAGCAGAAAAGGTACCTTTTTAGGGTTTGTATTTTCTTGTTCTCCTCCTCTGGTTTTATGCCTTGTTTCTCCTTCTGTCCATTTCTGGACTTGTACTTTAGTATAGCCCTGAAATTCTCAGCACTGCTGGAAATTCATGTAAATAACTCTTACGTGACCCATAACTTCAATGTCAATCATTAGTCTATCCCATGTTTGACATTTTGTAGAGAGGTACTTCATTTTCAGTGTTTTATTGTGCCATGGAAAAGCAATAGCTTAATCCTAATCAACATCTGCAATCATTTTGCACACCCGAGGAAGACTGAGCCAATTAAAAATGCATATATTGAAATGGCTGTGTGCACACATCTCGGGCTACTTGGAAATGTGGCTCTTGCAAATTTAAGCTGGTAAAAATTCACTGAGTTCTGAAATGCAAGTGATCCAGTTCTCCAATGGTGGGCAGTGCCTGCAATCACAATAGTCAATCACAGCTTTGAAAGTAAGGCTGATTCTTATGAGAAGTGATGTGTAATTCTCTTCTGACCAAATGCCGTGCATTTTAAAAGCATCAGCTTCCATGTACGGTTACATTCCATGCCTTCAGTGGGTCAGTATTGGATTCCTAGGGCTTTGTCTGGGACAAGCCTTTCCTGCAAGCCAAAGGGTTTTCATGATTGTTCCAGCTACTCCATGAGCCGGGAGTTCAGCATAAATCCAACAACCTCACGAGTCAAGCAGTATATACCCTGACATGCTTGGAAATTTAAATTCCTGAAGATGGGCCAGCTTAGTTTAATTATTCTTAACAGAGAGTTCAGCAAATGTGTTTAATGATCTCCAAGTTAGAGAGCACTCCATACAAATTGTTTTGGAAGGGCAGGATGGATCTCTGAGCCATCAAATCAAGAGATAGGGGAGGAACAGATGGGAAAAACATAATGCATTAGGAGACTTAAATATACATTCTTTAAAATGTTGGCTTACTAGTTCAGAGTGCTGGGATTCCAGAGAGGTAAAACAAAGGCTGTTTATATCCTCTGTGATCCACAGAGTTACATAAAACAAAATCAACCCACTCTTTCCCCCTCATGCAGAGATGTTTGCTGGCTCTGTGGATCATCAGCCTCATTCTTTGCTCCTACTAGAGAGGACTTATACATGTCTTTGTGGAAGGAAGGAAAGAAAAATACCCATGGAAAAAAAAAAGATGTTTTTTATCCTAACTAGTAATTTATATATGTAGGAAGCCAAAAAGTGTTTTTGTCTGTTCAGTTCCTTATGTTGACATTTATCCATAAACGTTACGCAAGAACCAGAAAGAATCAACATTTGACAAATCACTATCCTGTTTCTTGCAACAGTCAAGAACTAGGAGGCAATTTTCTTTTTTTAAAAAAAGAGATTCAGAAAATAAATGTCATAAATGGTTATAGATAAACACAGGTGAGAAAAGGTAAAGCTTAAACAAAATACCTCCTTTTCCCTCTCTTTGCTTTGTTAATGTTTTCTGTGCCACATACGGTGTAACCTCTCAAGTCTGGGGGTTTTTTACCATCCCAGAAAAGTATTCAAAGGATGGACTGTGTCTCATTTTCTTCCATTTGTTTTGTCAGTAAAACTGATATGATGCTTTCAGAGTATATTGGTTTTTAATTGATTGAGAAAATATCTAAATGTTTGTGTTCTCTTGGTGCTTTGGGGGTTGCTTGTGAAGTTTGCACGAACATTTTCCTTGTCAGAATTCACCAGAGTTTTGTTCCCATCTACAAAGTGTTTGATGCACTATTTGCGTGTCCCCAGTTTCTCACAGTCCACAGCCAAATGGAAATCAGCAGGGAAATGAAATGTTTCTTTTACTAAATATGGGTTAGAGTATTTAAAATCAATGATTTAATGCCGCAGTAATGATTGGAAGAGCTGACATTGCATTAGGTGTAATAAAGACAATAAGTTTAACTAAAAAAAAACTAAGCCAGAAATATACAGTACTGGTTTAAACCAGAAAAAAAAATAGCAGAACGTCTGGACTTTTTGTGCTTGAACTTATACTCAGCACTAGAAACATTGTCTTTTTGTAGAGTAATTATTTTTTGTTATCAACGTCTGTATGTTAATGAAACAAGCCATTAATTACATTCCATATATTCTGGTTTAGTGTTCTTAGCAAGATAATTTCAAAATGCAATTGCAAATGATTTACAGAATTTGCTACCCTTAAATCAGAGTTAAGCTCCAAAAAGTAGCTTTGTGGAAAAACTTGGGATGAGGTGGAAATGTTTTGTTTCCCAAGTCTTTGAGCTATTTTAACAGCTGAGGCTTTGATGAATACGGTACAAGTGTAGTGAAAGCCTTTTTGTTTGCCTCTGTTCGGTAAATAATTAATTGGTAGCTCTCTTAATGTGGTTCTGAAGGCTGGAAGTGCCTTCCTTACCACTACTGTGTCACTGGGAATGGAGCTGAAGTAGGACATGGGAGGAACAGGCTGTGCTGGAATTTCCTGTTGTGCCAAGAGCATCTCAGTGAGCCCATCAACTGCCTGTTCCACCTGCTGACAGTTTTTGGCTACCTGTGGCTGCACAGATGGGCTGTGCAGTGGTCTGGGGATGCTGTGGACTGATTTTTTTTCTCTTATTGGAAACAAAAGAATAGGATGGATCCTTCTTTCACTACTTAAAATTATTTATTGGAATATAATGTTGGCATAAACCAGCATCTCTTCACCTGTGGCATTCTCAGGTGTTATTTGGCAGACTCGCATGTCTCTTGCAGCAGATCTTCAGGGCACGAATTGAGGTTGTGTGGGCAACTTCAGGAGCCCCCAGACTTGGTGTTGTGTCTGCACATGGAAGTGTGACACCAGCAGATCCTCTGCTCTGCCACTGGAGAACACTGAGCTGCTTCAAGCTGCAACACCTGGATCAACTTGAGATTTGGCATTTACGCTTGTACTGAAGTTGTGGAGTAATATTTTTTACCCTCTAATATCCATATGAAATTTTAGGATTCTTTTTCATCAGAACATGAAAGTCACAATATTCTTACAAGCTGAATGCACTTTATGTGTATATTCATGCATGGATACAACTTAAAAAAACAAATTAATGAAATGGAGTTATGGAAAACAGTCCTGCAGAGCTTTTTGAATCCTGAGAGATGAGGAAGCTCAAGTGCTTAAAAGGAGAATTGCAGTAAATGTTAGGTGTGTTACTGTGGAAACAAAGGGGAGAAAAGCTAAAGGTGTGTGATGAATGTTCAAATAAGGTTCCTGAAACTAAGCAAATCACAGGAGGGGACTGGGGAATATCATCAAGGGTTGGAAATAACACAGGAGTTCACTGACAGAGGTACTACCCTAAGGTCCAGTTTGGATCATGCTCCTTTCATTTCCTCTAATTCTACAACTGTTTTGGCAGCTCACCCTAAAGTAAGAAAACCTTTTTATAATGTTGTTTTCTAATACAGTGGTAAATATTTACGTTGGTAATCACTTGGAAAGAATAAAGACTAAATATACTATATATCTAGGCTGTCCTTTCCCTTGGCAGCCACTTTTCAGCCCCACTCCAGCTGCAGCTCTTAGTTCTGTGTCCTTCATAACCACAGCCCTCTACTTTTCCCCCACAGTGGGTGGTACAGTTCTTCATCCAGCCTTAAATCCATTTTTGTTTAAACAAAAGAAAAGGAAATATTAAATATTCTTTTTATGTTGAGCAAGGATGAAAGAGAAATTGCTTCCAGCAAAAACTAATATTCTCTAATTGTTCTCCCTGTGAACAATTTCAGGCATTTTAAGTTTCTGGCAGTTCTTCTCCAAATAATGGTAAGCAAAATATTTAATGCTTTTAGAACACTTTGCCTATGCCATTATTAGGAGCTATGGAGTAATAGAGTAATACTCTCCAGCTCAATACAGGGCATATTATTGAACATTCCCTGCCTGAGTCATGCACTATATATGCCTTATTTAATTTGCATTAATTTTGTACATCTGAAAATTATTTGCCATCACTTGTGTGTTCAGAGACAACGTTCAGACAGAATGAGAAAAGGACACTTGTCTGGTGTGTTAGAAAATGCAAAGGATGAAAACTTTACACCATCTTTTAAAATGAAACCAGCAAATGTTCCCCAGCCTCTGATTTACACACTGCACTGCCCTTTATAGGAATTCTCTATGTAGCACGTGGCAATTGTCATCAGAGCTAAGGACAGCAGCTGTCAACACTGGAAAATGTCAGACTTTCAACTTCATTAAATCTTCCAGAGAAACCTGCTCTTTGTGAAATAGCTGAGCGACTTCAGCTTCCAGTAGGAGCTTCCAAAGCACTGCTGTGCCTTGGATTCCAACTCATGTCTGGAAGATTTCTTTGTCTGCTGAGTCACAGCTCTGATTTAAATCAGGGTAAGAAAGTGTGAGAAACTGGTTTTCACTGATCCATGTTTGAACTCGATGGGAAAACTGGACTTCTTTCCAAATTCTACCAAATATTGGAACTTTAGTCTAGCAGGCTGCGTTTTTCACGGAATACTACCAAACTGCATTTTAAATTCACACAGAATACAACTTGTTATCTGAAAATGGAAATAATCTAAAGGCAGAAAACTAAAATTATGAACAAATCCATCCAGCTAATCTGAATGCAATTTAAAAGGAAAAGATATGCCAAATTTTTTATGAAGAACCTTGCTTAACATCAGAATTAAGTATCACAGAGTCACAGAACAGAATGTTTCATTCATGTGGAAAAATGCATTTCTTTATTGAATAATTCATGCTAGTTTTTCTTGAATAACTGGTATCAAAGAGCTTTGATCTGGTTTTTTGGTGGAGGCTGGGGAATTGTGTTGGTTAGTACTGTGCATATGCCTGACTTGAACTTCCTGGGTCTAAAGTTCAATAGTATTCCAACTTTATATATAGGTGCTCTGTCAAAATGCAGTGCTTTTATCCACGTGTAAAAGACCTTTTTCACGTTCAGTGTGAACTGACAAAAGTGCAGCCAAGGGAGAAGACAGGAAAGGGTACAGCTGGCATCTGCATTCTGGCCTAGAGGGAAAAGGGGTGCACATGGGACAGGGAATATCCCACCACCTTCTCTGACCCCTCTGCGGCAACAGGGGCCAAAACTCGCTAAAGTGAAAAGGAAACTGGGGTTTTTATGTACTTCTCCTCCAGGAGCAGAGCTGCCAGCAGCAGTGCAGTACCATAAAGTGCAGTGTAAAACACTGCAGTGAGGACAGCTTGACTTCTGTGGCTGGAAATGTAGATTGCTGATCATGAACAAGGATACATGAATCATTATAAGTGCCAGAATGAAATCTAAATTAAAGATTTCTCGGGCAATCTAGGACAACAGTCAATACTACATACTTGTTATAGCAGCACATTCAAAAATGCAGTAGTCAGTCTTTATATTTGGCTTAGATAACAGCCTTCATTGTTAGTCTAGTTCTTTATAATTTGTATTCTGTGCAGATTCAGGTATGCAAATGACCTTAAACTTAAGCAGCATTTAGTACATAATCCTGGTTGTTCTACCCATCCCTGGCCTTTTACACTCAACCGCTTCGTGGAGAGAATTAGATAACCTTTCACAGATAAAGTTTCTTCTTTAATTAAACAATATCCCTGAAAGTACAAACAGCTTTCCAAGAGCTGAGAGACTACTGTAGACACACCAGCAGGGCCATCACTTTGCTCAGGACTGTTAGTTAGAGCAGCAGTGGGACTGTGCCCGCTCTCTTACCAACTCAGTGCTGCCAAAGGGGGTTATGGGGAGGTGAGAGCCGTTTGCTTTGCAAAGTTCTCACAGAACACAAGATCTCAAATCGTTTGTTGTCTCGAGTCCTCACAGCCCCGTGGGCTGAGGTCTCTCTGTACAATTTCTTTGTATTTTTAAGCAAATGAAACAAGAAGAAGAGATTAATATCTTGAGAGCAAAAGACGTGGTGGGAAGTAGAACTGGAGAGAAGTGGAACAGGAAAACTACTGATTATACTTAAAATATTTGTCTTGTTGACAAGGCTGTCCTGCACACTAAACCAGAATCAGTGGGATATTTGGAGCTTTTTTTCCTCTGTTGCTGGTGTTCCCCAGCCTGTTTGCAGATAGCTTAGGGAAGCTGTAACTGTATTTCCTCCAACAGTGTTGTCATCTTCCTTCCTCTACAGTGCTGGTGTATCTTCCAAAAAAGAAATTTATAAATAACCCAAGTCTATCCATCTGCATAACTTTTTCAAAGCAATTGCATACTAATTCCTAGTAACTTCTCATGGTCATATTAACTAGCTTACTTCACCAGTTTAACCTTGAGAACAGTGGGAAGGCAAGAACCATGCTGCGTCTTTCCATTTTTAAGGTGATCACTTGCTGCAGATCACACCCTGGGTGTTCTGTTTCCATCAATTCTGTCTCACAAAATGCACCTGTAAAACACTAGGGCTTAAGTGTGATTCTTAGTAAGGGTTTTTCAAAGAAATGTAATTATTCAGTTTTCCCTTGACGCTTTATTTTTTTCTATTTTAAGCTAAGAAATTATATACATTTGTTTTCCACAGAGTCCTGCCAAACACCGTGCACTGAAACTTTGTTCTAGAGAAGTTATAACCTTCATGATTTTTAAGTTTTACTGAGGGAAGTTTCAATTTTTCATCTGATTTTTCCCAATATCCTGCTTTTTTTTTTTTCCAGCAGTTAAATCAAAAGTGGAATATTCTAGCTGAGAGCTACTAATGACCTGATTGCTGAGGTCTTGCTGGTTGTACTCAGGCTGATCTGCAGAAGGAAGAGCCACTGGACAGTTTTCCTCATCTCCACACAGGTATGAACTCACTATTTGTCCTGAGTTCTTTGTTGGCCTCGCGTCCTGGCACTGGAAGACAAACAGTGTGAGATCTGCTACCTTCTGAAACAAAGCTATGATGCTCACAGGGAGAGTGTGATGATGGCTGGCAGTTTGTGCCTGTAAAGAGCCATGCAACACAAGTACTTGTTGTTTTAATTTTGCCCCGAGGCATTCATAAAAAGAGAAATGGGAGTTTGCACTGCAAGAAAAAACTAAATTGTGTGTTGCTACCTGATACACCAAGTGGCCACACTGATTAAAGAGGAAGCTTTTGCCTTTAAAATATTATAACCTATGTATTACAGAAGTGGAAAAAGCCAATTTGTTACTTTTTGCACGGCAGATTTTTCTTAATCTCACTCATGATGGGCAAAAGACTGTAAACAGATGGGAAGACCTCTGCCAGTTCTGTTTGACTATGAGGTTGGATTAGAGCCAACAGCTCCAGAAGTTTTTGCAAAGCGTAGTGCTTTTCATTGTAGTCAGACTTCAGATAAAATACATTTCTGAGATAAATGCAAATCTGCCATTGTCTTCTGTATCTGAGTACTCATGCCTGCAGCTGTTCCACTTTCAAATAATTCTAATTTTTGAAAACTAGTTCATTTGCTGCAAATGCATTCACAGGGATCAGTGGGAGCTTCTCTGCAGTGGAACAGAAGTGCTCTTTAAAAACGAACAGTACTTCTGTGTTACAATTTCCTCTCTCCACTTCTGGGACACGTTTGGGTCATTCTTGTGACTCTTGCATGAGAAATATTTATTTAAACAAAATAATATTTTGTTAAGCTTTGAAGAACTGTGGTTTTATACCAAATGCATCAGGGTTACAAGATGCACTGAGGTTGGTAGATAGTGGAAGAGATTCAGAGCTTTGGAGCTTTCTGTTGCTCATCAGAATGATCATCACCGATCACGGTTTTGGTGACAGGTGTAGTTTGGTGATTACTTGAAAGTGTTAAAAAAGTTTATTGTAATACTAAGTAAATACAACATACTGAAATAAAAGTGGCAAATACAGGGATGAGTAATTTTATTGAAACTAGTAGTACATCTATTAAACTTTCACGTAGCTATAGGGGTGAACTGACAGCTGCTTGTGTCAATCACTGAACACTACGTGTGAGTTTTTAGAAATTACAAAGCACTGTGCTTTTAACTTCTCGCTAAAATTCTAACATCATGGAGAAATCACTTCATTTGAAAGCTGTGTTTTTTACCCAGCTTCTACAAAGTGGTAATTAGCCTGTTTCAGGTCTATTTTAAATCCCTTCTGTGATGTCTTGCTGTATCTTTTTGCTTGCTCTTTTCATTTAGTTTAACTTTCTCCCTCACTTTTAAACTCTTCCTCTTGTCTGAAGTTAAACAGATCTTATTTGTGTCTTCCTTTCCTCATGAGCAGATACTGAATAAGTATTTTATCATTACTATTAAATAGTGGCTTTTTTTGTAGTCGCATCTTGAAATATTTTATAGATGTGACTTACTAAAGAGATCCTTCTCTTGTGAAGTTTTTGGACTTTTATTTACAATCCACTACCACATGTATTGTGGTATAACAGGATCCTGCATTTTGGTACTTCATAACAAATATTCATTTAAAACCAGGCACTCATTTCAGTTCACACTGTTATCCTGTTTGTAAAGACAATTGTGCATATCTACTCTGTCTTCTGTATTTGACTCTTTTCTTTCCTCTCCTTTTATTTTTCAAGATGTATTTCACCTTAATGGCTGCTTAATCCCACAGAGCTTGTTCCTCCATCCCCTGTAGTTTCTAAGTGCCAGTCAGGCACATTCCCTACTGTTTTAAGTGGAGCCCAGTGCTCAGTGGGCTCATTTGTATGCCAGAATATTTCCCTGGTCTCCAAGAAAGATCATCCTTTCTCTGTACACTGTTACTCAACCGTTCATAAAGGCTCTTTCTCTGTGTCTCTGGATTTCAGTGCAGTGGGGACCACTGCCATGTTATTCTCATTCATATTCCAGATTCTTCAAATGCCACTCTGCTGTACATGAAAGCAAGTGTCCTAGATTTTTCCTTCATAGCCTCCTATTAAGTCTGCATGCTGCTCTTTCCCTTTAGCCTTTCATAGGGAATTAACTTACTGGAAATTTCCTCTGGTGCTTCTCTCCAATTAGCAGTGGGGGAACCACTAAACATCATGAGGAGAGAGAAGCAGATGGGAAATGAGGAGAGCCAGAGTGCTGGCATTGTTCAGCTTTATGAAGAGAAGGCTGGGAGCAGACTTTATTGCCAGAACATTCCACATGGCACATCCTGGAAGATACTTGGTAATAGAAAGTGGTTGCATTACCAAAATATCAATACTTGTGTGCATAGAAAGGTGGAGCCTGGCTTTTCTCAGTGGTGCCCAGTGACAGGACAAGAGGCAATGGGCACAGAGTGTGATACAGAAAATGGCATTTAAACATAAGTGAGAAGGGGAGGCTTTCTTGTGTGAGCGTGGTCAAACACTCCGTCAGGTTGCTCGGGGAGACTTTAGAGTCATCACCCGTGCGGATACTCAAAGTGGACATGACCCTGAGCCACCTGCTCTAGGTGGCTCTGAGTAGGGTTTTGGACTGTATGACCCTCAGAGGTGCCTTCTAGTCTCAAAAACTTGGGGACCTTCCACATGACTTGCAAACAAGAACTCAGTTTATCTCCTTCCACCCCTTCCTCTCCTGTAAGGCAAGTTGTGGATAAGTGCTATCAGCCAGCAGCTTTGCTCCTGAGCTCACTGTGCAGGGGAAGGCTCTCCGAATTTTCCCCTCTGGAGCAGCCTCCAGGCCTGGCAGCTGTAGCAGCACTGAGAGGAAAAATCACTCTTCCTGGAATTCCTGCAACAGGGATAAAGTTTAGGAATTCAGATGTACCTCTTCTATCAGTGGCAATGCTGAAAGAAAAATCAAAGGGACAACGAGGTGTGAGCTGTAAGTGTGCAACAGAACAAGGAGAGAGTTTGTCTTAATATACAACAACATCTTTTTCATGCTTTGATCTTTACTGGAGATTTCTAAGGTTAAATTTGAGGAGTGTTGGGGTCTTACTTGTTCTTTGTAAAACTCTCATTAAGTTGGGGATGTCGTATTAAACTGAGCAAATTTTTCCAGTTATTTAAACCAGAAGGTTCCAGCCTTTAATAGTGACAGTATAGTCCTCTTTGTAACTATTACACCTATTTTTGTCTTCCTTCATTTCTGACATTACCTAAGGGTAACTCAGAAAATATAACCAGTGCTCTTATTCAGAAAGTAGCTTTCAACTCTCCAAAGGAGTAATTTGGTTTCTTAGTCCCTATCTCCCTTTTTGCCATAACTTGGTATTTTTTAAAAATAATTAATTCAATAGAAAATAAAATTGGACCAGGTAGGTGAAACATTTGAGAAATTTTTTCCTCCCTAGAAGTTCCTTCCAACCAACTGATTACCAGGTACAGCCTGAACGTGATCACGGTGAGTTAGAACAAAGGTGCATATTGTCCCCAGGCAGACGCACAGCACAGTGAAGGGCAGGTGTGTGTGACACTTCCTCTGATATCCTTGCCTTTCCATCTATTTTCAGATTAGATTTCCTGCACTAGATGTGGTTTCTTTCTACTTAGTAACCCATATTTTTTCCAAGTACTTGATAAGTCTCCCCTATGGCAACGAGCTGCCTGTTGTGTGAGAGCTCTCCCAGCTTCCAAAGGAGCTGCAAACTCCCAAGTGTCAAAAACCAGCTGCGAACCACTCGATGCCTGGAAGGCTGGCATTGGAGTAGCCTTTTTTATTGGAATGAATATGCTGATTCCACAGACCTGCATGTTGTGGGGTAGTGAGAGTATGTTAAAAACCGTGAAGGAAACCAGGCAGCTCCATTTTGTCATGTGTCCAGATGCTCAACCATAAATACATACATATATGAGACCTGCTGTTAAAAACACCCTTGTGCTTTCTTGATAGAAAAATATTTTCAACAGGCTGTAAATTTGAAAGCTGTCATTTTGAAATTAGAAACTACACAGGTAATCTTCAAACTTCAGACAACTGAGGTGGAAATGGTATTGAGTTAAAACTAAAAGAGTTAAATCCTTCTCTGAAAATGCGTGTGTATTTTCAGAGCAGATTGGAATATACATTTCTATGACTGTAATTTATGCAATTCCAAAGCAGAATTCAGATTAAAACTTTGAAGTGTCTACTACAAAAACCACAATGGTAAAAACTCCAGTTATTCCTCTGGGCTCTGCACATCAGACAAGAGTTTTGATTGTAATGGGATTTTCCTTCTTAAAGATAGAAGAAGAAAGTGAGTTGTAAGGATTTATGAACTACATCACAGTTTTCTTGGATATTGCTGTTTTTGTAAGATTGGTTCTCTTATGAAGACATTTTTCTTCCACTTTGCATCAAAGTTACATCTCTGGCTCTGGGAGTAAGGTTTTTCCTGCTAGTGTAGTTGTTGTCCTGTTTTGACTTTGTGGGTTTTTTTGTTGTGCTGTGGGGTTTTTTTATGTCACTCACACTTTGAGTGTGTTATTCTTTTGACTATTACCTGGCTTTATGGTGCTGTCAAAATTATGAAGTATATTACTAAAGACTGAGAAGAATGGAGAGGAAAACGGAATGAACTTATAACAGTGAAAACTGTCCAAAATAGAATATTTTACTACTTTTTGTTTGTGAAAGTAATATTCCTATGTTACAGAGATCCTCTCAGAAAGGAGAAGGTAGAGTCACATTGCTACAAGCCTGGACAATAGAGATTTTTTTCTGAATCATAATCTTGGCACTAAAAGGAAAATACAATATCATCTCCTTTTTACATCCTTAGTTTCGTTATTGGCATGAGAAATGAATGTAGAGGAGTAGTAGTTCAGAGAGTGTCTGGAAAAAACCTGACAGAATTCCTGTTTGGGAGGCTCAAGTGAGGTCTCCAAGAGAACTCTGAGCCTGCAGCTGCCACAGACATTCCTGACACAGGCAGGCAGACAGCATTTTGACTAATCCAAGACAAAGCCTAGTTACAACCTATAAAAATGCTGCCTTAAAATAGCTGGACATCTCATGTTGCATTTCTTTCACACCTGTTGGACAGGGAATCAGCCAGCCCATTTCACTGCATGGCAATGGGGGGAGTTCTACAGCACAGAGTTTGTCAGCTCTTGGTGTCATTTATTGAGAACCCTGTTTGTGGTGCTGTTACTTGAGAGTGAAGACAAAAACTAACAGCTTTTAATTACCTGACACT
This sequence comes from Myiozetetes cayanensis, assembly GCF_022539395.1. NCBI lineage: Eukaryota > Metazoa > Chordata > Aves > Passeriformes > Tyrannidae > Myiozetetes > Myiozetetes cayanensis. Next base: position 7,532,428 of record NW_026087456.1, on the reverse strand, counting down.
GCTTTCGATACGAGAGCCTTGAAAGAGATGCTGTTTAACAGCTTCTATGACATTATTGTTCTTGCACAGAGCCCTTTCTGCAAACCATATTCACTACAGTGCTCAGAACGGCTCACAGCAGAATTAAATGTTATTTATTAGCTAATCACAAAATGCACACGTATGCAATGAAATATTAATGTATCATTCCATATTAAAATATTGCATTTGAACGTGCAATGAATTCCCTCACAAGGAAACTTAGGAAAGTAGAATAGTTTCAGTTATAATTCTGAAATAATTATACTTTTTTTCTTCTTTTTTTGCTAATATAGAGGTTGCTTGTTTTTGTTATGACCTAACGATGCTGAGAAGTTCATTCTGGAAAATGGTACAATGACATAAAAATGATAGAGTCTGTAAATATCAGTATCAAACCTTGTTCACAAGAAAAATGGTCGTCTGATTTTTTAAAAATATGTTTCATAGCCCAGTGGTATATTCTGAGTACCAAGTCAGAATCTTCATCTGAAATACCCAGCACTTCAGGAATGGTATGTTTAACATGGCATGAATTGCCAGAAGCCTTTTTTATTGAAGTAGAGCATATCCAAATATGAAAAGGAGGCAGCTTTAGACCCCTACAGTGGTATTTGCTGTTGGAGAACTGGAATTAAGCAGAAAATAAAAATTGGTTGCGTATTTCCATATTTTCAACCCAAGATTCTGTAGCGACTTGCATCAACTCTGAAGCAGGTTCTAAGCAGTGTAATCTCTTAAATTTTATCTACTAGAAGAACTGAGGGTGAGAAATTACTTTTTCAAGCATTTTAAAGGTTATTTACATTATAAAATGTTCTCTGCCAATGTGTTTGATGTACTCTTATCATAACCTTCCAGAGAGAGGTGAACTCCAATTAACGAGGAATCGAGACACAGCTCAATGACACACAAGATTTCAGGCCTCTATCTTCAGAATTACACCCTGAGTATGCAAATCCATCTCCTAGGGAAGTTCTGATTAAAAGTAAATTAAATAAATGTATGTGTCATTTAAAGTCAATGACATGTATAAAATTATATGGTAATTAGTACACTGTGTCTATCAAGAGTATTTTCTCCTGAAACTCTAAACTGGTGAAGGAGTAGGTTCTTCTCCAGGAATCAACTATCATTAGAATATCCTTTGTGGCACAAGAATAACCAAGAAAATCTCTGGCCACCTTCAAGCAGATTTTTTTGGGGGGGTGGGGGGTTGGTGTTCAGCTTTTACCACTCTGGCAAAGTACATTCATGTCTGTGGTAGAGGTGTTGTTACCTGAGTGTGCTTGCAGAGTTTCCTGCATGAGAAGGTGATTTCCAAACCTTCACTTTCTCCTTCCATCTTTGGCTTTCACTCCTGCCACAAAACTTCCCCTTCATTTTCTTGTTCTTCTCATCCTCCAGACAAGGTGTTCCTCCCCTTGCGTAGCTGGCAAAGGAGGATCTCTTTGTGTTTAATAAAAGAAATGCAATTCAACCATTCATTTTGGCAACTCTGCCACAATCCAAAAGGTCCGATTGGATACTCAGGGTGAGCTTTGAGAAAGAGCTTATCTGAAGAGCCAGCCTGTGCTCTCAGTTCTATCCTCTGCATAATACAGAGGGGGTCCAAGGCTGGAACTGTTTGTTTAGCTCCTGTCTACTTCCTCACTTCAATTTTTCCATATTGTATTTGCTGCTTTTAAAGCTTTTTGTTGGGTGAGAGTGTTGTAGGATGAGTTGTTTCCATTTGTTACTGGGTGAGTTCAGCAGAGTGTGAAAGAAAAAAATTAGTTTTCTGGAATAGGAGTTTTAGAAAAGTGTTTTCTAATCTCTTGGAATTGATGATGACTGTCTTTATGTGGAGGATGGAGAAGGGTTAGAGACAGAACTATTTACTTCAGAACCTGCTCCATCATGCAGTTTGTAGCCTGGCTGAATACTGTTGCATTTTCTAAACATGGAATAAATCAGTGTTTTTAGAATCACTATGTAAGTGTGAATTCAGTCAATATTGACTAGTTTCACTAAAACAGGAGAAAAAAGGAGTGCTTTTAACTGATTTAGTGATCAGTAAAAATGGCTGCAGGTCTTTGCTTTCAGTATCTGTTGGTATTTGGAAGTCCTCTTCCAGCAATTTACACAGTTTAGCCACTGTCTAGTTTCCCCCCTGAAGGTTTTTTTATGACTGTCTCCTGTAAAATTTATATAAACTCTCCTTTGCAAGGGAAGCCAAAACTCTACTCTTACAACCCTGTGTTTTCCATGCCTTACTAATCAAGGAGTACTCACTCTTCATTTATTTTTATTATTTCTTTCTGATTTTTTTTTATTTGTTCTTGAAATATATACAAAACCACTAACAGAAATACCAGAAGCATTTTCTGGTTTAATCACCACTATCCATTCATTCCAAATCTTAGCAATTGTAGGACTCCTCAGTTTCTTATTTGAATTTCAATTTTCCAATTCAGATAGGGCTAAAATATGCTTTTAACACACTGCAAAAACTGCAGGGATTACACAATGTTTTCACTTTTTCCACTGGCATTGATTTAAACACAAACTTTGTGTCTTTTTTAATTTTATTAAACTTGGCTCTTACACAGAAAATGCCAGATTGACAACGTGCATCATCAAACTGTGTTAGTTCTTTAACAACAGGATGTTGAAAACTGAGAATAATCTCTGATCTGAAAATTGTATCTCGTGGCAGTAAATTATAATAATTTCCACATATAGAAATCATTGATAACTAAATGAATTAAAGAGTTTACAGCTTTGAAGAAACCAGTGTTATTTGTTTTCTCTATTTAACCACCCTTCTTGAGAGGACCTACTGAGAACAATATAAGGCAAATAAAAGGAGCAAGGCAGTGAAGTTCTTCAGTATTAAAATGGATAAGGTAATGTAATCTGATATCTGGAATAAAAATTATCTGCCCAATATTCGTCATTTGAACAGTATTTAAGATAGCTGTACAAACTTTTAATATGCTGGATGTCAGGTCAAAGATGGAGAGTCAGGCTTCAGGTGATAAAACTAATTCAGTTATAATTAATGACCCTTTGAATAAAATGGACCAGAAGGGAAGTATTAATCACTCTAAACAGTTGTATTATTTTTCAGAACATTTTTAGAACTATTTTTAAATGAATGAGATCCTGAGAAGCCTTATCAGAAGATCTGTAGTCTAAATTAACATACTTTGCTATACTTAAAATTAGATGTACCAAAACCTGAAAAACTGCTTTTTAATTTCCAGATAATATCTGAAGAACTGCAAGAACTCCTAGTGAAGGGAATGCAATAGTCCACTGGCACATTGCTCCCTGTTAATACCTAAAATCTCTGTTGGGGCAGGGACTGCTTCTAGCCCTATTAACTGCTCTGAAAATGATGCCCTAATATTGGATGAAATATTACTGCCACATCTGTGAAAGAATTAGTGCTCTTCATACTGCCTGCCCTTTCAATTTTGTAATGTCAGACAACAATCTGTGCCCACCCTGTTAGAAATGAGACCCCTGATTGTTTGGAAAAAGCAATGGCAAAAGCTGTGTACAGATCACTCGGCTGCATCACAGCTGTAAATAAAGTCTCAGGAATTCAAACTGAAGTTCAATTACCTACATTCAGCTTTCCAATCTACTGGAATTTAGCTAGAGACTTTGCTTTCCAGATGGCAAGCAAAGAGCAGAAAAATACCCCTTGCTTTTTCTCTCTCCCTCCTTCTCTCTTTTTTTTTTTTTTTTTTTTTTTTTATTTCCTGACTAGAAATGCTCCTTTACGAAAAACGTGATTAGAACCTGGAGAATTTCAGGTTGGTGTTAACAGTCCTGGATCTTTAGCCTTACTCATGGGAGGATTAGCTACAACCCTTCCAGCTTAGAGGAGATATGTTCTTGAAAAGATTTTAGTCACCCTGTTTATGTGTGTCATCCCACAATTTCAGCAGCAGAAGTGAACCTAAGGAGATTAAAAACTGCACGCTCTCCATATTTTCAATATTTTGATAGCAATATTGGGCTGTTCCCTGTAAAGTCTAATGACTAAGATTTGAATAATAATTCTTTGCTCTTTGTGATCTTTTGGAGTTGCCAACTCAGAATAATTGAAGGGTTTAGAGAACTGTGTTGCTGTTTGCTTAATACCTGCTTCTTATCAGTAGCAGAGTAATTTATTGTTGCTGGGATGAGAACAGAGCAGAGCAGACCAATAAACCTCCATTTGTGCCTGTGTGTCTCCATACTTGTTCAGTGGTAATGCATGCAAATCCCTGATGATGGTCCTGGAAATTGGCTGGGTTTTTTTAAAAATTTAATTACTTTATCTTTTGTACTGAAACCTGTTTTTTTGATCCCTTCCTCTTGTATACAGAATATTTAGTTCGCTGGTGTTTCTTATGCACTTTAAAGTGAACTGTGCTCCTATCTCCTTCACAGAAGTGGAATTTTCTGGAATTATTCCAAGGGTAAGAGAGAGCAGTAAGAACAATTTTAATTACAAATCCTATTCCATCAGTTTATTTTTGTTGAGGGCGAGGTAAATCAGTGTTACTTCGCACCAGACTATGCTCTCAAATGCTCTCAGGGCTTCCGAATAGGTAGAACTGTATCAATAAAATTTGTATTTCCACTCCTGTTAATAATCCCAGGTCCCTGAACACAGACACTGTGCAGGTATTTGCATCCCTTTCATCCAGGGTGTTGGAGTGTCACGGCTACTTTTGAGGTCAGAACTTTATTCAGATCTTGGAGCTTCTTTGTTTGACCTCCCTGTTTCTGAGTAGAGGTTCCTGTTTGAGACACAACCTGAAAGGAAGAACAAAAACGATTGGTCTGGATGGAGGGATCTGAGAGGTCAGAATGTGATATTCAACTTACGATAAAATTTTAAAAGCTCCTAAACTAAGTGTTAATTGAGCCACTCCCTTTTGAATAAGCCTACATAGTTTCTTCCTCACCTGCTTGCAACTTATTTAGTGGATTTAATTATCACCTCGACAGAAAGCAGAGACACTATTACACCCAGATAGGGGAGACCAGAGGGGAAAATAGTCACTTTAATGAGATGGAAGAGAAGTAGGTCGATGAAAAATATATGTATAATTTACTAGAGTGCTTCTATGTGTGTATGTATATATATTTGATTAGTGGACTAAAGGTGATATTGATTGTTGAAGCTTAGAACATCAAACTTCAGTTATCTGAGTGATGCTTTGTTTCCTTCTCACATTTTTTCATGGTGTGTTTATTCTCTGTTCTCATGCTGATTCAAACCTTTAGCTTTCCTCAGCTTAGTTATTACTTTTGTTACTCTGTCTTAGTGAGAAAACACTACTGTGCATGGATTTCAACTTATTAGGTCTTTCTGTAATAAATTGCCACCGTAGCTATTTGCTTCTATTATAATAATTGATTTATACTACCACTTTAATTTGGTGGTTTTCAAACTATGGGGTATCTCTATAATATGCATTTGTAGTTTTCTTTCATAAAGAAGTAGCTGTTTAGGTGAAAAGGGAAAAGAATTCTCATTTTCTTGGGATCCTTGGTAGTGCTTTACTCACATGGCACGACTTGCTACTCTTAGGATGCTTGTGGGGAAAAGCAATGGAATGGCAATGGAAAGAAGAGATAATAGATATAGCAAAAAGTTAGGCTGTTGTTAGTCTGGGAATGAACAATCTTCTCAGGAGAAAGTATTCCACTGAACCCAGAAAATCAACTTAAGCTGTCCTTAACACCCCTTTCTTGTGTATTTGTGTTGCTTTCTCTTCTCCTTCCGTTTCATTATCCATGTCATCCACTATTTTCCCAGCTGTAAACTGGGCACTGTATTACAATCTAACATAGTAACACCTAACATTGCAACAAAAATAGCAGAAGAATGTAGTGGAGGGACCTGAAGTTGTTAGTCCATGCAAAAAATTGCTGGTCTGTGAGAACCCTGGAACATCTTCTCATTTCTCTTCCCCAGCCCTGATCACAGCACAGCCTTCAGAAATATGCAAGATATAAAACTTAGGAGAAACCCCCCAGAAGGCATGATGGCAATATCCCACAAGATCACAGGAGAAAAGCTGCATGTATTAGTGCCCTATATCACAAGCCAAAACAAACAAGCCCAAACAAACAAACCAATACAAAATCAGCTTTCTTTTCTCTAAAGCACCTGATATTGTATATTGTACCTTTCCTGCTGTAATCTTAAAGCCTTTAGGTCTGACTTGCCCATCTAATTTGCTTATTTTTTGCATAATTTCTTCTTTAATATTGTCTTTTTCAGCACAAGTCAGTTCTGTTTCTGAGTGACACCACTCTAAATGGGATTACATTGTAATCTGCATTGTTCTGTTCCAGTTTACCAGTTCTTAGGACTAAAAGAAATTCCCGTTCCAAACTGACTGTTAACTCCAATTCCCCAACATTTGCTTTCTTGAGATTGAATACCTTTGTACTGCTGTGCTGTATTGATTCATTCCCAGCAGTACTAAATCCAAGTAGTTCCTGATTTCTGGGCTTCTGATTTCCTGCTTAAATTCTTTATAGTTATTCCCTGTAGGTCAAAAGAATAATTTCTCCTTCCACTTCAAAGGTTAACCAATATAAGCTGAGGGAACTAAAATGTTAGATTACTAGTAATTTCTAAATGTGATTTCCCATAAATCAATATGCTCATCTTTTAACTACCTTAAAAAAAGATTATAAAGCATGGTTGGTTTGGCTTTTTTTTTTTTCTTTCAGTATCTCTTTAGGGAACTACAATAATTACTCACAGTCATTCTCCCTTGTTTGCTACCACTAATGAAATCCACATACAAGTTTGACACATTAAATCCTTAAAGGTTTAAAAGCTGCTTCTTTTTTATTTATCAAAATCAGAAGACTCCACACTGCAGCAAACAGCCACCCAAAATGTTCTTACATTTCTGTAAATTCCTCCAATTTGCAGCAGCAGTGAAAGGACAGCTGTTAATAACCAATTTGCTGGAGGTTTAGGAAGAGCTGCTGTGGCCAGTGGGGCCTTTCATGGGAGCCGTTCTCTGTCCTGAATCCCCCTCACTGCCAGGGAAGCACCAGAACTGCAGCCAGATTCAAGGAAGCAGCAGTGTGGTGGATTTGCACACTGAGCTAATGATATTTTTGTTTGCTTTTCTGTTCCTTTCTTAGTAATTGCTGATGTTCTCATCTCTGGTTTTGCACTCCTGGATGTTGGATTTATGTTTTCACAGCACTATCTACCCCGACCTTAACATCCTGCTCCTACATATTAGTGGTTGGCTTATCACTGAGTAGCTAAAATTATTTTTCCCCTTGTGCATCATTTTACAGCTATCCTTCCTGAATTTCATCTGCCATTATCTCACTCTCTTCCTTGGCTGCAAGGTTTTGCTGCACTTCTTCACAGTCAGTTCCTATCTTTGCCACCATGAATTACAGTAGCATCCTGAAAGTTTGTCATCACACTCTCCACTCCTTTTCCCAGATAACTTAAAAACATGCTGAGCACCAGGGTCTCTCATAAATCCTGTAAGACTCTGCTGAGTATCTCTCTTCTGGGAGAGAAATGGCTTTTACACTAACCTTCAGTATCTTCCTTTTTCATCAGCTATTTTATTCATGTGAGGTCCTTCCTTCTCATGACTGCTCAGCCTATTTGAAAACACTTGAAAAATAATCTTGAAGGAGGCCTTTTGGAAATCCATGGATGTTGTGTTAACCTCACCTCTCACACAGGATGTTATTATTGACCACAAATATAGTCAATGGATTTTTGATACATGCCTTGCCTTTTTATAAGCTGGGTTGATTCCTCTGTAATAGATCCTATTTATTGTGGCTTTGCTAATTCTGGGTGCAATGTTTTAGTTGTTTGTTTGTTTTATTGTTTATTTATAGTTTCCAATAGTTTCCCTGGAGCAGATTTCAGAATAATTTGTTAGTAAATTAGGAGACATTTTCCATACCCTTATTTTTAAAAGTCTTTCTAGTGACCTTCCAGCCTTCTGCTAACAAGGTGGCTTTGTATGACACTTTACCATGCATCAATACCTCTGCTATTTCATTTTTAATCTCTAAGTGCAGACCACCTGCATTTGGTGTCTTGATTGTTGCTCATGCGGCCATGAACTTTAGATCTGACATGTTGATTTGATGCAGGTCCTCTGACACTCCCTGTGGCAGGTATGAAATTATAACTTTTCATTTGGACTCAATTCAAACTGAACAGAGTGAATCAAGAAATGAATTTCTATTTCTTTATAAAAAAAGGCTAGTAAAACAGATGTATTATTTCATATTCAAGCAAGTTTTATCTCCCAGCTCCTCCAGAGAGGTAAACAAACTACTGAAACCAAGATGTGAATAGGACAATTTAAAGGAAATTGTATCAAAAATGACAGAAAACACTTTCTTCTTAAGAGAAATTACAGATTTAAATAAGCTTTTCCTAGTACTTCTATGGAGGAAAAACTCAAGTGCTCCAAAGGATTGATGCATTTTATTTAGAGAGCCTTGTGACTGGTAGCAAATTGTAATTCCCAGACTTTAAAGTTTGCAGTGCTTTCCTTTTTTCTAAAGCATATGCAACATGTAACTAAATCCAGGATGACACCCTTGGATGCAAATGCATCTTGCAAAATCAGAGTGTTGTGCTAGAGGAAATTAGGTAAACAGTCATTCCAGCCATACAGCAAAGTAATGGAAAATGTTCTTCCTGCTAATTTACACATGCAAATTAGATGGGGTTCTTGTATCAATAAATCAATACAGCCTAATGAATTGCACGGGTGGAATTCCAATACGACCGACTGCAAGCAGGGTTTGTTTGGAATGAAACAGTCTGGACCTTACTTGTGGTGGTGGCTTGAAATCCTGTCCTGAAACACAGTGTGGTCATTCAGGGGATAGGGATGGTATCACCCAACTCCCTCAGCTTTAGAGCAAACCCTTTATTCCTAGTAATCCCCACCATTCTTATTTTTCCCTGTTCCTCTGTGCCCTGAGCCATCCCATCGGTTTTCCCAGGCCGTGGCTGTCCCAGTCAGCACCGCTGGCATTTTCTCCACGTGTCTGTACATCATAACTCACTTTGCTGCTTCACCCTTCCCTTCCTTCAGTACTTCCCTGCCACTGGATGGCTGCAGGCAGCATGGAGTTGTCACTCACATCCTTTCCCTTTTTCTGCCATCAGTGAACTCAGGTTTACAAACCTGAATCATTGCTCCCTTCAGATATCATTCTAATGACAAAGACTTAGTGGAGGTATAATTTTCCAGACTTAATCTAATTTATGAGAGAAATATGTACACAACTAATTTTAATTGTCCTAGTTAACACTCACCATCTTGCCATCAGCCTAAGTGATGTGCAAGAAAATATTTAAAATATCTTAATATTAAGCATCCGTGCCTATATTTAAGTTTGTGCTTCAAAAAGTGCTGTACTGATCATTCCCAACATAAAGTGATGTACTCCTTGTTTTGGGAGAAAGTCATATTGACATTTTATGTGGTTTATATAATAGACTGCACTTAGAACAAATTGAACAAGATTTGTTCCTTTAGTGGGTAATAGAGCTTTCTTTGTCTGGCTGCTTTTAGTGACACAGAAAGTAAGCTCAGGTCATGTCAGCTGGTATCCTTCCCCAGTAATGCAGGATATATTGATCTACTTATATGAGAAATATTATCTACGAAGAGATGTTTTAAATTACAGATGCCTGGAGTTAAATTAGCGTTGATTTTTTTTTTGTTATAATTTTTTCCCCTGAGAATTGTAATTTACCCAAACTGTATTACCCAAAGTATTTTACAACTATATGGTCGTGTAGATATGATGCCCAATAAAAATCTGGATCTTGTCTCTGTTGCCATTCCGTACAACATTTTCTTTTACAGTATTTAGGTATTAATTTTCCATTTCACTTCTAAAATACTGGCCAAAACTAAAAATGCTGTAATGTTTATTAGAAGACTGACATCAAGTTCTTAGTTTTCTCTTACCAGTGAGTTAGCCTAGTTCTGTTAAGTGCTATCTAATACATCTTATTCTGTATTCATTGAAACCTGGGATGATTCAGCCCACTTCTACATGCAAAATAGATTAAAAATTTCAATCTAAACTTTCCCTCTTGTTCTCCAGCCAAGCTACATTGTAGCTCCTCTAATTCCATGGGAGTCTCCGTGGGCATTACCTGCCCAGGGTACCAAATGCCACAGTTTCACTCATTTTTATTGATATGTCTGCAATTTAGATTTCTGCATATTCTGGTCACCTCTACCAATACAGACAGGTTTAGATCAATATGTTTGTGATATTCCACTCTCTGTGTGCCGTGCACATCATTCCCATAATGACTTGGATTGACTCATCTGCTTCTTTTTGGTTTTCAGGTCACCTCATTGGACAAGAGTGCAAGTGAATTCAAACCCCATGTGGCCCCAAGGTAGGTACATAAATGTATCATCCCCTGAAATGGTGGTGTATGGATTGTCTCTAAAGAGTAATTTGCTTGGGATTTTGAAATCCTTAAAAAAAAAAAATCAGTATTTTATGCTATTTATCAGTCTTGGTCTGGTTTTTAAACATGAAATTACCACTCACCCTTGAAATCACCTTCACAGCTGTTGAAAAGTGCAAACTTCATCAGCATCACACTAAAATTGATTTTACAGGCTGATACTCGTGAAGACTTTTTTAATTGCTTACAAAGACAGCATTCTCTCCCATGCTGAAAGATGAGGGAAGATGATAGCACTTGGCCCAAAAATAAAAACACCAAAAAGAATCACAATGACTTATGTAAAATCTCAAAAGAAAACTGTACTAGCAACTGACCTCATGAAAAATGTTGCGATGGGCAAATCTGACCCTTAAATCATGGAAGTGAAAGAAGTAAACTGGCTTATTTATGTCCAAAGAAATTTGTGTTGCATGTGAGATTTTTATGGTCCATGTAGTCCTTTCTTGCCCTCTAAATATTTTGGACACTTAAAGAAAGGATGAGTCAGTGCTCATCTTTCCTTAAAATCAGATTTATTGAGTCTTTTAGTCACGCAATAGCCCAGGATCATCATCTGTGTGATTCAAATATCACAGTGCATTTTCTTTATTGGTGATATCCTCGACAATATTTGCCAAGAAGTTGGTGAGCTATTTTCAGCTGCCCATTCTGTGCTTTAAAAATTGGAAGGATAGGTTGGAACAAAGATACTCTTGATCAGTAAAATGTCTGCTCAGGATTATTATTTCCGAGTTTCTGAAAGCTGAGGCAGACAGATGTCCATCCATTGATACACTCTCTGGAAAAATCCAGTGAGATGCCATTTGAAATCTGCAGCTGTAGACAAGTATTATGAGAGACATCCACTAAATTCTACTTAATTAAATTTAAACAAGTGTTTCAAGAGGAAGATGAGAAAGGAGAGGGACAGCTGAGGTGAAAAGGGAAATAGCCTCAACTGTTATAAATCACCTGAATGCCAGTGCCTGCCCCTGCAGTCTGTCAGAATTCGGTTTACAAGCAGAAAAGTGAAAGACAGCAAAAGAGGCATTCTGAAATGCCTATGAAGCATCCTGGGGAAAGTCACGTGTTTTCACCAGCTTTAAGGTTTCTGTGAGGTTTGAGACTATTTTCTGAAGTCATTTCAACTCCAGGGTACTGTTAAGAGGCAGACTGTGGGAGGGAGGATGGCACTGAAGGTTGCACTGTGTGTATCTGTACAGTCTCGAGCGAGGCTTAGGTGGTTTTCCTCCTCTATTCCCAGCTGGCTCCATGTGCATTCTCAGCTGAGTAGCCTGCTTGATTATAGACTTTATGATTAAATGGCTGAGCCTTACTGTGAAGGTTATTTTGTATTTTTGTGGCTGTTTGAAGGCAGCACTAGCAAACTGTGTGTCCCCTGCAGTGGCACTGAAGGCTGGAGCATTATTTTAAATGCCTGAGGATGGATCCTGCAGTGCAGCTCCATCACAGAGCCGAAAAGCCGTGGAAACCCCGATGCACTGCATTAAAGCAGCACAGGGACAGCTCTCACTTACTCTTAACTTTTCCAAGGGGAAGAATATGGAAAACACAGCCAAATATTAGTGTAGTAATGCACGGTGCTTTACCAGGATAAAACTCTACACTCTTGGGAGTTTTTCCACAGGAGGAAGTGCTGAAAACACGTATTTATTAAATGGCTTGTTTCTGGGGATACACACAAGCCCTGCTTCAGCACCCTCCTGTGCCTGAAAAAATGTAATCTTACTTTTTTTTTCACCTTTTATCATCACTAGCCTAAAAGGTACTCTCAGTCTGAAGTGCTGAGAAATGAATTATAACATTTTCATTTTTTTTCTCCCCATGCTTCTCCACTCCAAACACCCCTTAGTGCAGTGGATTGAAAGTCTGACATCCCATTTCCTACTTAAGGACTTGCATGTCCTCCTGGGTAAATAAAGACAAAGATACTGAGTGAGGTTGTTGATACCTCTGTAAACTTAGGTGTTTAACAAAGCAGTGTATCCATTCCAGCTGAAATAACTGGAGGATGGAATCAGAGCTGGGAGGAACATACTGTGGAAAAAGAGAGGTTAGAAATTTAGATATTATTGGTAGTGAGAAGGCAAGTGGCTGAAATCTGGTGAGAATTCCTTATGAATAACTAAGTATTAAGGAAGTGTTCCCGATGAAGAGTGAAAAGCAATAGAAATTGTAGTAGGACAGAAGGGCCATCTGGGATTCTTTTAACAGTGACTGAAAGGAATTGAGACACAATTACTGTTGCAGGGGACTCTCGTCTGTAGGTTTCCTTAATTACTATTCATTGCTACTCATCCGAGCTTTAGGAGAGCACAAAAAAATCATAATTGACTTGATTTACCTAATTTTTCAAAGCATTCATTTAAATCATTTCACCACTCTAGTCCACATCTTAAATTGGGGTTGGTCTTGTTCTTCAGCTCTCTCTTTATGCATGAACACCACTTACAGACCACTTTTAACAAAATGGTGTTAAAATTAACATGCTGCAATGTTCTAGCAAAGCACACAGATTAACTCTGCAGATGCTGCTGATTGAGGTTGGTATTCTTTGGGTGTTATTTCAGTTCCTGCTCCCAATTAGAAGTAAGAGAAAAATACCTTTTTAATGTCTACCTAAGAGGAAGTTGTTAATCTGTGTATGTATCTATTTTCTTCTTTCTTTCTGAAGAAGAAAGATCATCATCATCATCATCTTGTTATTCATCTGGAAGTCAGTGTTCATTATGTTAGGTCACACCAGATTAAGGATACGGGGCATTTGGTTCATCTGGATATTGTGTGTTTTGGTATGTTCAATTTTTTCCCCCAAACCTATTATTTTTAAACAAGTGGGTGAATGGGGAAAAACCCTTCCTGGAAAGAACCATAAGAATATTAAAAAATTTTAAATATAAACACTCCTATATTTTAAATATACCAAAAAACCCTTGAAAGATATTTTCAAGTAGGTGTTATAAAAGGCATACAGGTGACATTTGGAGAAAACACATGGAAAGAACTTAAATCCAACTGTGAGTGAATTTTGGATCCTGATAGTATCTGCCCTTTCACTATATCAATAAATACGGAATATAGTTATTTTTTCTGCATTTCAGTTATTTCTTATTTTCCCCACTACAATCTACTACCTTGTCTCATATTTATTAAAATAAAGATGACATTAAGCATTGTAGCTATTGCTGGTTGGCTGCCTGGCTGGTCAAAACTTTCCATTTTATTTCAAATCCCTGCTCTGGAAAGTATTGAATTTGTCTCTTTTGATCCAACCATATACAAACATAGTTTTCTTTATTAAAACTGTAATTATTTCATATAATGTGAGGGGAAATTAAATCTATCGCCTTCCTTGTACAGATTCTCCTGCAAATAAAACAATTATTATAGATACTGATTCTCATTTTCAGTTTGAAAAGAAAAAAGAAGTAAGCCAGTGATGTTTTGCTATTGCTGCTGACAGAATAAAAACAGCTGGGTTAGGTATAATCTCCGTGATGTAACCAAATATATTGGAGTGAGAGAGACCAGCCAAGAAAAAAATAGTTACCCTGAGGGAGAATAACACTGGATTAAAATCTAGATAAAAGGGGAAAACCTAAAAACCTTAGGTTAGCCATTTTATTTCCATCTATAAAATATAGCCCCAAAATGTTTATTTTTACCACAGCACAACAGATTTTTATCTTTTCTCAACCTGCAGTAAAACGCAGAGGTTAAAAAAAATACAAGTTGTGTTTTTGTCCTTGAGGACACTTTTCTGAGCACAGATAATAGTTGTTTGTTTACATTGGACATAAAGTTTACATTGCATGTTACTTTTCCTTCTTTCTCTGGGCTTTTTAAATCTATACACACTGAATTCTGGTTTTGACCCTCCATTTTAATGTTTTATGCTGAGGACAGGGAGTACAAAGAGAATATAAAAGAAGCAGACATAGAAAATTAATTTAATAGCAGAAAGACATATTCCATTGAGAAAGCTGTGTTAAGATGACATGATTTGCATAATGAAGTGCTGAAAAGTCATGAACTATGAAATTCAACATCTCAGACAATTCTTATTCTTTCTTCATGTATCTGTTACTGTTAAGTTTTTCATTATGCAATTTTACATGTTAAAAAATGCAGTAGTTTTAATGAGAATTTTTGCTGCATGTACACATATAGACCTTGTAGATCAAACTATTGTCACAACAGCAAAGCAAAAGAGAAAAATAGGGTGTGATTACAAAGCACCTTTTCTCTTCGTTATAAATATATATTTAAATGCTTTAACCACAGATTCAGTCAGGTAACTGAATGTATAAAATAGAGCACTTTGGAAGCAGTGCCATTGACAATGTTATGTATTTAATGCCCTGCTCATCTATTTGTTCTGCTCTTACCATCATTGCTTCTTTTCTGAAGTCTCCCTATGACTTTGGGGTGTAGTGGTGGCTGTTTCTGTCTCCATTTGGAGCTGCTCCAGCTTTATTGTCACTGCCTGTGACAGACACCCTCTTTCAAACCTGCCTTCAAACCATCCCGACCTTCTCATTTGCCGATGCCCCAGCGCTGCATTCATGGCTACTGTCACAAAGCCTGAAAACCAGGGAAGAACAGATCTCAAAGTTTTCTTGAAGTTTATAGTTGGAATAAAAATATTTTTTGGCCTTTATCATGCAGGAAGGGTGGGTGCATAACCAGCCATGGCTGTTCACTGTGGGCTTTAATTTCAAACACCGCATTCCCTCAGCACTTTCTGGAGCATCGCAGTGATCTTGGCCTACAAAGTAGCTTTGTTATTCTGATGGAGCATTGAGCCCTTAGCCATTCTCACTTGTTTTGCCTCAGATGTTCTGTAGGAGTTTAAAAGATCTTTTTCTATGTCTAGTTTTGTTCTTATGTGAGCCATGTGTTTCTGAGCCTAAGAGCACTTGCCTGACAGCCCTTCATAAAACAGTCCTGAATTCACAGAGAAGAGATTCACCATGAACAGGGCTGTTCTTTTTTGTTGTGGTCCTGGCAATTTAATTTTTTATTGTCCTGTGGAGCAGCTTATATAAAAAAAAAAAAAAAAAAAGGCTGAACCAAAGCTTTTCTATAGAAGCACAGACCAGTAGTGGAAGCACTTTTCTGGAACAGAGGTACTGTGGCTAAAATGATTTAAAATAATGACTATTGATTCATTATTTCTGGGAAATCATTGAGCCATCTCATAAACCTGGACTTCACTCTACTGTGAGAGTGGCACAGCAACCCCTTTTCCTTGGGGGAAACTGTTGGCAATCCAGCAAAACTCTTCCAGTGTAACTGGCACTGCTCCTAAGTCTGGATGTCAGCTGAGGTGGGGGTTTATGCTGTCATGCTCTTCACTGTTACCTGACTTGTACCATCTCTCAAATAGTCCTAGAACAGGGTCCATCAGCAGGCTTTGTGTTAATGTGATGGTGCACAAATAACTCACCACCACGATATTCCGTGGTCTGACAAAACTCAAGGATTTTCAGTGCCAGGTAACAGAGCAGATCTCCACTCAATCAGTGGCTGGTGAGGGAAGTGTTGCTTCAGCTCTGATTAGTCCAATCTTCACTAAATTGACCACAGACTTTCAGTGATTGATGCTTACTGATGCTGCCATTCACACCTCTGTTGGTTTACAGCAAAGACAGCTCCATCAGAATCAGACTGAGAGAGGGGCTCACGGGCTAAAAGCTTGTCCTTTTCCACAATTACATCAGCTGATCTAGGAAAGTGTATTACTGTTCCCTGCAAATCTTGTTTCATTTGAAAAAAAAAAAACAACCCTGTTAAAAACAGTAATAGAAGCACAGAGGGGATTTTGTAGGACCCTTAATCTTTGCAGCCAGAATTCTTTCTGAGATATCCTGCTGTTTGTTGTTGGGTTTGTTTTTTTTTTTTCCCAGCTACTGAACAATATATTTTGACAATAAAAGTTTTGTGCACAGGAATACATATTTATCTGCAAATTTAACAAGATGTGAATATATATCCTCTCGCCACAGGCCAAAGTAAATTTGTAGGTTATTACAAGAGATTTTGTTTGTGTGTGTGTAAAATGTTTGGTATTAACTACTAGGCAATTTTCTTTCTTTTCTTGACTGTAAAATCTCATAACAGGAAAAAATGCAGCATTAATAATACTACAACAAAGGGAATCATATTTATGACTGGGGGAGAACATTGGCTAACTCCCTGGAAGGTAACATTTTACAGTTTATGTTGACAACTAAGTCTTTATTTATGACTTGGATCACAGAACACCAAGAAAGTCGTCAATAAGGGATCCTATAATGGTGTGAAAGAAAAATTCTTCATAAACAACATTTTGCAAACTTAGTTTAACTGGATGATGCCTTGTTAATTTTTGTAATGGATGGTGACATTGGCATGAATAAGATTTATTACGTTAGTCAAATGGAAGTGCATGTGCTGAATGCACAAGTTTAACCATCAGTACCTGCACAATAAACCTAATTAAATGGTGTGTCATCAAAGATGATTTAAATGAAAAGATAATGAAGCAAATCACAGAAAAAGTGTTCAACAAAATTTATTCTGAAAGAACGGGAAAGGTTATTATAATGAGAGAAGTAGTCCTCCATGTTAATCATCTTTTCCAAACTGTCTTATTAAAATTGCAAGCTTAAGAAAAGTCATGGAAGCTCAGTTTTTCATTTGGGGCAAAAGACAAGGTTTTGCCACCACTTTTTGCAGAAATAACATGTATTTTTAAGGATGAATTTTGAGGGAGAGATTCAGGTATACATAGAAATTTATGGCTTATAGTTCTTCCTGTTTGTGTCTGAATTGGATCCTAGTTCTCTCCCCTGTGAAACTTTCCAGTAGAATTTCTCTCCTCTCTGAAGGTTTCCAATAGAATTTAGTGCAACTATGTTGCAGATAAAAATGTTGAATAGTTTGTATCACTCATTAGGAAAGTCGTATTTTTATTGAGACACTTGCCAATATTTCATTCACAGCAGTCACAAGCTGTGAAAGTAAAGGCCGCTAACAACAGAAAGAGAAAAGAAAGGATTGGAGGTCACTTCTGAGCAAAGAAGTCTTCTGTTTTTCACCTTTCTCCATGCTGTTTTCTCAGTGAAAAAGACATTTGGCAATGAAGGGACTCTCACCAGGCTCTGTATTGCAGGTGCTTAATTGCACAGGGCAATCACTTGCCTGTGAAAGAAGATGCTAAATGGCACTGGAGCTTCAGTGGGTTTCTCCAAATGCAAAATAAAATGTATTATTAGGCTCCAAGGGAGCTAGAAGTGCTTTCTGCAGGAAATTTTCAGTGACCTTCCCCTAAGTGAAGGTTGCCATGTAAGCTATTCCCTTGTGCTGAGGGAGGAGAACAGACTAACTAATGTGTTTGTTACTTGTATTAAGCTCCAAGTGACAGACATGTACTGAGCCACACATTTCAGAACCAGGGTTTGATGACACCCCCCTCTACTCTGTGTTTGAGGTGTTTCCAGTTTCTTCATTCCATGATTGAAATGGATCATCATACCTTTTGTCTTGGAGCTTATTTCCAGGTTCATCTACTTTCTCCCCAGCCAAATCCCTCGTTGCTTCTGCCTTCTCCCAACCACTAACACGTATTTAGGCCATTTGTCCAGTTCAGACTTACTCATTTGAAGGTTTTATTTTGGGCCTATCTCAACTGCATTGATGTTTTCAGGCACTGCAGCAATGCTGGTCTTCATTACTGCAGCTCTGCAGTGACTCACAGCAGATTGCACAGACAGACACTGCCTTTAAAGTGTGATGTGCAAGTCGTGGCGTGAGGTGAAAGCAAAGTAACTGCAGTGAGGAAAACCTGTATGGACACTTTAATCATTAGTTAGATTAAGGTAACAACTTATCAACAGTTGTAGCATGTACAGCAGGGACTTGCAATTAATATTAACAATTGATGGATACTTCCTGAAATATCCATCAATAGTTAAAAACCCCATGATTTTTAAAACAGATTTCTGTCATGTTTATCCCTTCAGTGCTCTCCTGGATGAAGTGAGGCAGTGCAGTGGTGTTTAACGAGATCACAGCCATGTCTGAAGTGTGACCTGCTGGCTGGCAGAAGGCAGATACTTAAGAACAAATCCCAGTAGGTGGTTTGGTTTTAAAAATAAGGTTTCATCTCCACAAAGATTCCAAGATCTATCAGTGAAAAAGCTGCGAGAGAGAAATTGCAATGCACCCATCTGAAATTTGATCAAGAAGTTAAACTTGCTGTAACAAACATAAAAGGTTAAGTTATAGCAAAGTTACAGCTCTATATGTATTTGGTGAAAATCAATTGGGTATGGAAAGCCCTATATTCTTAACAATTTTGTGTTGACCTTTTGTTGATGTATCTAACTCAATACATTAATATTTAGTAAATAATTATTTTATCAGAAGGTCTATAATGTATCATTATAGACAGAATAATTTCCAGACAGAACTTCAAACTGAATAGTTAACAATTTTTTTTCAACTCATTTCATAATCGCAAACAATAAAGCAAAAAGCGAAAAATGTTCTTTGCAGGCAGAGCATTTGAAGTCACTGCAGCTTCTAGTTCTGATCTTAGCAGAAATACTGCCACTTTCAATGAGAGCCTCTTTCTCTCTGATCAGGGATGAACACTGAAAATTGAAAACTTGGCTCTTCTCAGAGTATTTTTTTCCCTTTAAAATGTTGCAGTTATGGCTAACTTGTTTTGTTGCTGTTCTGGGTTTGGGGTTTTTTTTGTTTTGTTTGTTTGTTTTTAAAAGCTGTCTCCTCTGAGAACTGCATCAATTCCAAGTGATATCTTCTGCCCAGGACGTGCTGGAAGGCTCCTAATGAACCCTACCATAGGTTTTAGTGTTTTAAATATCACCTTTAACAGGCTATAGGAATAACAGAATCTGTGACTCATGCTTGTAGAATGATCTAAAGTGTCAAAGATATCATCTTGCTGTTTCTTCTCCATTTCACTTGCTTCACTGGTAGGTGGCTTATCAAGAGGTGCTGGTATAGTGTCCCTCTGTTTATTAAGGTGCTCAAATATTCCTGTGGCTGCAATACTCACAGAAAAATTTGCACACAACAAAAGGAATGTCCGTTGGCTCTGTGACAGCACCTGTAAAAAGTCAGGACACTGTGCTACGAATTTTCTGTGCCTTTGGGGAAATCTTACAGCATCCTTTAGTGAGCAGTGCAGGCTTCTGGGGTTTGTCCTCTGCATGTTGCATTCAGTCTTCTTGTGTTTGTGATCTTTCCCTTAAATGAATCAGACACATGAAATATGTTGCATCTTTTGTTCTGCAGTGTAAACACAGTTTTCAACTCAGCAAATATGCTTTCAAATCAGAAACTATTTGGGATACCAATTTTTGCTGTCTTTTAGAAAATGAAATTGCATGCAGAACTGTTGAATTTGCACACATTACACGTCCTACCTCTTCTGCAGACAAATCTCCCTGGAGTAATGTGATCTTACCAAAACAAAATGACATTGTTATATTCCTTTGATATAGCTTTTAGATTTATGGTTAGAAACCAGTATTTTTACTAAAGAAATATTGACTTATGAAAGAAATATACCCCAGAAGAGCTGGACAAAGTGTTAACAAAAAGTTCATTGAATGGGTCTAACCCTGTGAGACAAATCTGTTGAAGAACACAACTTTGCAGTCTGTGGCTAAAAGAAAGAGGAGCTGAATCCGAGAGGGGATGCGAATAACTTCGCAAGCAAAGTGACATGATTCCATCTGCCCGATTTGGGTGACTCCCAAGCCGAGGCAATCTTTCTCGTGGTTGCCTGTCACAAACAAAACGTGGGCATTTTCAAGGACACAAGTGGCAGAAACAGTTTGTCCTTGTTCAGGCTGTCTGAGAGCTGGCAAGTCCTGCCACCCATACGCCCCTAACCACAGCCTGGGAGCCCCAGTTCAGGCCCGGGCTCGGGAGGGAAGATGCCATCTGCCCAAGTACACAGTCCAGTTTGCCTCCTTTTTCATCTCCCATCCACATGCTGAGCAAAACTAACGGTCCTGGTAGGACTAAAACTGGAAAGGTCAAAACCAGAACGTGGTGTGCTACAGGAAATGGCAGCTCAGCCTGCAGAAAAATCTGCCCAATCCTGGAGAAATGAACTGAGTGTTTCTAGTATGGCTTCATTGGTTTTTTTTTTCTTCTACAGGGCTGTTAATGTTGCAAAGTATTACTTTGTTTTGTTTCATCTATGCCTAGGAGAGTAGGTTGGAACTTTGTTAGAGCACATTCCAGTTTGTCCTTAATATGCAGCAGATAAAGAGAAAATAATGCATCCGTGCATAAAAATCACTTTGTGCTAGGATTCTATTTGAGAGCATCTGGGAAATGTTGAAAGCTTTATTACAGAGTGATGAGGTGTGTTACATGAAACACAAAGAATAGACAGTAAATTACCTTGTCAATCTTACTTCCTTTCCTTCCCTCATCTCTGTTGCCTTTACCTTTCTCTTAAGCTGCCCAGTGCAACCTCACACTTATTTTTCAGAGGAAAAGCAAGTCCATCTGTCCTTTTCCCTCAGCGCTAAGATTGATACTGTACTGTCAACATGTTGTCTACCTCCCCAGGCTGGTCCAGCCATTTCAGCAAGCAAGACTTGCCTTGAGGGTTTTTTAGTGCTTTCAAAAGGTGATTGATGTGCTCTGGTACAGAACAGAACTGTGTTACTGCCATGGTTACAATTCCCCACGGTTCACAGATAGAGTGGTCTCTTCCCACTAAAAGAGTTTATCTTGTAGCCAAAATGGTGTTTAAAAAACCCCAAATGCCTGTTCTTTACTCCCTCTTTGTTACATAGCAGACTCCCAAGGAATTAAAGCATCAGCATCGCTGGTCACTTAGATTAACTTGTGGTCTACATTTAACAGTAGTCTACATTTTTCCCAACTCCTCTCTGCATTGACTTCATAGAAAAAGACTAATCTTATGACTTTTCTTCACTGCTTACTATAACATTTTTTTAACTCATTATATAGAAGCTTTGCTGAGGGATATTTATTATCAGAGGCACGGTTATCACTTATTCAGATGGAAATGGAGAGCAGTCCTGGGCCTTCCAGAGTGAACTGCTCAGCTGTCAGAGCTGGGAGATGAGGGGGAAAAAAACCCACCATGCCTCAATCTCTCAGGCATGGTGTTGGGGAACGTTTTATGGAAGTTGATTTTCCTAAATTTCTGGGTAGGTTGAGAGTGGCAGCAGGCCTGGACCCCTGGTCCCTGTCCCCTCCCAACTCCCTGGTTGCCACCATTTTGGGGTTGCCTCGCCAGCGCCATCTTGTGGCCGCCTCACCGGCGCCATCTTGTGGCCGCCCCACTGGCGCCATTTTGTGGCCGCCTCACTGGCGCCATTTTGTGGCCGCCTCACCGGCGTGAGGCGGCGCAAGGGCGGAGCGGTCACCTGAAAGGAGTGTGGGGCGAGAGGGGCCCTTCCTTCCCTGAGGGAAGGGATTATATGGACGTTTCAGCTGTGGGGATGATTAAAATATTATCCTGACTTTACAAAGGGGATAGAAATAGCTGGTCCTGTTTGGCGAAAGGTGGGCTGAGAGAGATGGTGGGTCGTAAACTCCCACACCTGATCTATGATGAGAGCGTGGAGCAACAAGGTACCTTTGGGCCATTGCCACTTTGAAAAGGCACGGCTGGTGAATGTTTTTCCTGAAAATACCCAGTGGACATGTTGGGAGGTGGCAGAGACAACATTTTATATAAGAAATATATAATAATTTTATATATAATTTATATAATAATTAATGTTCCTGAGGGACAATTGATCGGGAAAGGGGCATGAAGGCTGTGGGGACCTCAGAGGGAGAAGCAGGTGTTGGGGATTACATGATCAAGGGAAGGCAATAAAACACCCTTTGCTTTTCAGGAGAAGATAAGGCTGTTTCTCTCACTTTATGGGCTGTGGAAGGATGGGAGCAACCAGAGCAGGAGGAGCTGGTGAAGGCGGCAGTGCGGTGGGCTGATCCTGAGCACTTTCCTGTGGAAAACTGTGAAGGTTAGTGATAGGCATTTTACTGAGGGGCTTGTTGCTGCACACTACCATGGCTGAGTAATTAAAATGTGTGGTTAACTGTACAATTACGAGTACTTACAGTTGCTTAAGGAAAAACGGGAAACTAGTTGAAGCTTCTGGCTAATTTATAAGAATATAGAAATGTCCAGGGGGAAAATATATTTTTCTGTTTGTTCTTTGAGGGATTATAAAGCATGAATAGCCTTTAATGTTCAATTGAGAATTAAAGTTAGGAATTGCACTTTTCTTCTGAAACAGCAATAAAGAATTTTGTTCTGACTTGTGGTGTGTTTATTCTTTTAGTTTTAATAGAGAATGTAGCTAAGTTCCAAACCTGCCTTACTACTGCTCTATAGATGTGCAAGAATGCTACACTGGGTGGCCCAAGTATTCAATGTAGTGTAGCAGAAATATTTACTGGGAGCTAAGTGCTTTAGTAGTTATTGAGAAAAAATATTGAAAGAACATAAATGTGAAACATTTTTTGAAGAAGAGCAAATAATATGAATTTTTAATAGGATTTTCTTCTTGTGTGTATGACAATCTCTGCCTAGGTATGAACTACTAGTGGTTTTTTGGACAACCCATGAGGCACGCTACGTGCAGTTACAACTATTTTTAATTATTTATAACATTTCTTACTGTTGAAATAAAAATTTGCCATCACTATTCAAGAATACTTGAAAATAATTATGGGAATATGCATAAAGTCTATAAACAAGTGGGAAAAAAGGTGAATTCAGTCATACAAAAAAATATGGAGGTCAGTATGTTCTGGACGATGAGGTAAAAGTTGAATATAATCTTGTCCTGTGCAAAAGTAAATTAATTGGTTTTTTTAAATGTTCAGTTCCTTTTGGTTTGGGCAAAATTTGACAGGTTTGTACAAAGGGGAAAAAAATGAAAATAAAACAAATTTCAAGAAGTTTAATACATCAAAAGTGTAAGTATTCAGTAACTCTTCATTGCAGCATCCTGGAGGCAGCGTCACACAGGATGTGATTCTCTATAGGAATATGGTAAGTGGTAAGTAGTTGTCTGTGCTATTGACTGTAAGTAGGTCAGTAAATATTTTGACCCAAGCAAACCTTGGAATTTGTTTGTTTATTTGTTTTCAAGACAAATCATTTTTATAGATGTGGGAAATTTTTTTAAATTTGTTGCAGCTGAGATAGTAAAATCTTTAATTCAATTACTGGGTATTTGTTTTACATATACATGTGTTGTACACAGTATTATTTTAACTCATAAAACTCATTTCTGTGGTGGTTATTGCTGGACTGGTAGGTATCAGGTGAGGAGAGTAGTAAACACAATGTGAGCACACCAACGTCTTACCAGCAAATGCCTGGCTGTATGAAATTAATGCATTTACACAAAACACAAATTGTGGGGTTCTTGGTACATTTATTTATTTTTTTTTAAGCCAAGGTTTATCATCACTAGGTGGTTATCAAGCACTGCTGATCCTGAATTGCACTATCAGGGAGCAGGAGCAGACGCTTTCCAAAAGTGGATCTTAGATGTGTAGCATAAAGAACTTTATATTGAGAATGTTTTTTCTGCTCAAACAAAAACTTACATGGGTGTGGGCTGTGCTGTTAATTGTACAGTTTGTGTGGGACTTATTTGCTGGTTTAAAACCATTACAGGTTTTGCATTTCATGCTATTGTACTCATCACCTGCTGGGCATTAATCTCTTCCATTTTAGTACCAAAGCTCTTTCTGTGAAGGGTGGGAGGATGAAGAGTACAGTGTGATTGAGAATTACACATCTTTTCAGCAATTCAAGTTTCCTTCCATTTAAACGTCATGAAGGAAAAAAGTGCAACTCTGAATTTTTTTTTTCCCCCCCTAACTTGGGGAAGAAATGTTTTATTCTTTATTGTAATGTTAAGCAGATCAGGATAAAGAGCTGGTTGTTATGCAGCATTCCTGTGTTTTCTGCCAGATTTCTTTGGAAGTACGTTGCCAGCACCTCTGACAACCTGGTATTTGTTAAAATGGGTAACAGGAATCTTTAATGTCTCTCTTCCATATTTATCTAATTATTGGTCAAGCAGCATGACTCAGAGGACAGTTTAAAAATCCATTTTGCCACACAAGTATTCATCTGAAAGCACTTTTCTTTATTTTTTAAGACAAGTGATGTGTCAGTTGTGTCAAAGCAGTTGGCTGTCACAGGGAAGGTGGGCAGAAAGGACTTTTACCTAGACTCAGTGTAAAACCCTGGTGTTATTTTTTTTCTATTTATGAAGTTTAGTGAGTTGTTCCTTGTGATTATGATTTTTACCCTCTCTGACAGCAGACTTGCTGCCTGTTGTGAATTCAGTGAGCAGTCACAGGTTTGCAATGGTTGTCCTTCAACCCACAGTCCCTGAGCAGCACTTAGGCTGCATGGTTTGTCTCACTGCACACTAACACACATGGGGGAGCAAGAAGAACGTCATGTAATGGAGGGAACAAAGGGTTTAAGGATGGTGGTTGATGAAACAGCAAGAAAAGAGATTGCAACCATTAGAGAAATTGTCAATTGTGCACAACCTGCATCCTGTTTAAATCACGTTGGCATGTTGTGCCAAGGACAAGGAAATCTGGCAGCAGTATTGAGAACAAAGTGGTAAATCCATTTCCAAATGGGTACCAGCTGAATTGCACCCAGAAAACCAATCCGTCTCAACTGTTTGAGATCTCCTAAAAGTAACAACAGCAGGGAGAAAGAATCTGTCCTTATTGTGAATTCAGATGTTGCTGCTAGTGGTAGTCACTGCTGATTTTTGTGGTAATACTGTAAAATAAATATTATTCTGTCATCTTCTGAACAATACAGTAGAAATTGTTATTTTTCTGCAGGTTTTTTTTTCCTAGTGAAGGAGATGGGTAACAGTTTGGAGAGGCATAAAAACAGCAGGCGAGAGCACTTGCCTTTTATCAGTCGTGTTTGCAAGTTGTTCTCTTTTTCTTTCCCACTTTATTTTCCCATGTTTCTACACTATTCGAGATGGATTTATTATCTGCATTTTTTTCATAGAAAATTACTATTTTCTAATCGTAATCTAAATTGGAAATTTTAGCTTTTAAACTGTACTGGAGAAATTATGGATAATACTGAGTTTCTTGTTAGACTACTGGTGTTTATTATAGAATAAACTGAATCCTAAAGAACAGGTAATTCTTGAGATAGCCAAAGATTGAGAGCTTTAAAAGAGATTGAATTCATGCTGCAAAATACACAAAGTTCAGTGTTGGCCCTTCTGGTTTATTTTGGTCAAACAAAAGCAGAGCTGCTCCAAATTCCTCTGAGTGGAGCTGGAACAGTGTGTGCAACTGTTGTCTGTTACCATCATGTTTTATTTTTTCAATATAATGGAGCTGTTGCTGAAGTTTAGAAGGCTGGGCCAAATCTGTCAGTCAAAGAGGTTTTTTTCTCTGCTCACTAAGATCAGGAATTCTTATTCTAATATTTTAAACATTATAAGTAGCACTATACTTAAATTATAAATTAACATGTTGTTGCTGTGTCTGGAAGAAATAACTAGCCTCAGTCTGACAGCCAGGTAGTGTTACATTGTGGAATGTTTCCCAAACAGTGAGCTGTGCATGTCTAATTAGTGCCATCCCTGCTGCAGTCTTGGCCACTGAAGTGTCTAACCCAGTTCACCTGCAGTTGTTGCTCATCCTTCGTCTGGCACTGCACTGTGTCACCTGACTGTCACAACTTGAGAATTGTCACCTAGAGTAATTGCTTGGGATGTTGCTCCGTGTCTTGCTTCCTAAAATCCTGGTGGTTTTCCCTCCACTCAGCTATGAGGCTACTAATGATATTTCCATTGACTGCTCATAAAATAAATCCAGCACCGTGTCAGTACTGACAGCAGTGCACAGAGCAGGGCACGGAACAGCAACAGACTCTGCTGATGCTTGTGTTCTGTGATGGATGTTGGAGCCAAAGGGAGTGTTCAAGAGGAGGGCTGGCAGGCTGTCCCACGACAGGATCCATGGGCCAGCTGCTCTCCACAGTGCTGACCTTGCTGCAGGATTAAATGTCACACCTCCCCCTTTCCCCAGCTGAGACCCAAGCAGTATTTTGGTATGTGCTTAATGCTCACTGCCTCAGACACTGTCCTTGATGAAATACATTCTCCCTAAATCATTCTTCCTCCTCTTTGAAATGTCTGGGATTTCTTATAACCAGTACACACAAAATGAGCTGATAACAAATATTGCTGCAGGAGCCTCTGTAGGAAAGCAGGATGCCAGAGACAGCCAATTACACAGGTGAAAGTAGAGGAAAAGTTGGTCATCAGCTCTTCAGGCATGTTCTGAATGGTGCTGCTGCTGTTGATCAGTGCGTCAGAGACAATGCTGCCTTTGGTATCACTTTCATAGTCTCTGGGGTTCTTTGTAGGTTTTTGGGGGATTTTGCTGCCTTTGTTTTAACCTCAATGGAAACTAGTTGGATAGTGTCTGCAATGCTGAAGGGATTCAAGATTCCTTGGGTATTGTTTTTTAGTTATTTTGGTTCTTTTTTTTTCCCCTCTTTTAGGAAAATGGTTGAATGGAGGGGATGGAAATGTGGGCAGGACTGTCTTGTGAAAAATAATTAAATCTCAGGTGCTGTTTGGTTTTTGATATAAAATAGGGAAAATTTGTGTCACCAGACGTGAAGCTGATAGGCAGTAGTGTCTCAGCAGGTAGTAATTTAACTTTTCTTTCTGAGGCTCTCAAGATCTTCAAGTGTTTTGAGTGATTGGAGTTCAGAGGTCAGACTTCCCTCTCACCATCCTCTTTAGGAATATTAGCCTTCAATGTATTGGAATTTTTTCCCCCAGAGGTATTTCTTCTCTTCTGGATATACCCTGAAAAGGAAGTGTTTCTAATAGGATGAAAGGTGTATATGATTATTACAGTAATGAGGAATGGTGAGGCATAGGAAAAATGTAGTAGCCTGGTGCCTTCATAAGTCTTAGAGTAGATGTGATCTGTGGTGGTTTTGAGTCTTGTTCTGCATCCTAATTCTCATGAATAATCTAACCTCTTTTAATAAATTATGAGGTTACCTAAGTCTTTGACTCTTTGACTGTGTGAATTGTTAAGATTCTATTTTCCTTGGAAATATTGTGACTTAATATATTTCTTGAAAGAAATCAAACACTTAAATTTTAGATATCTAAGAGCTGTGTCTAACACGAGTACAGCATAAAAGAGTATGAGATGGAGGCTATTGAATGTATTGATGTTTTTTCAGTGCACCACGATTATAAGAACATCTGTTTTGAGTAGTGATGTGCTGATCAACTGTGAAAATTCTGTGTTCAGTACCTCTTGACACTTCTCGTTTCTCCTATGTGGAGGAGTGATGGAGTGGCTGAAAATAGAGCTGTGGTTTAAAGTACAGATGGACAGGGATTCAAAACCTTGGGGGAGGGGGATTGTGATGCTGCCTACAGTTATGCATATCTGTATGGGTTTAAATGTAGTGACTTATATTTGTGGCTCTATGTTTTACATTAAAACAAGGGTTCATCAGTAAATCAGTGTAATCAAGACACATATTAAACCAAATAATTTCAGTAATGTTCTAATTCTTTAGTAGATTTGATTGTAATGGTCCATCTTCACTATAGCTTGTTTTGTTTAGAGATATGTGACTGCTAGTAGAAAAGCAAATCATATAAATAGTAAAAAAACCCCTGTGATGGGTAGTAACTTAGAATGAAATTTTAGGTAAAGAGTTAACATGAAACACAACTTTGAGATAAAAAAATATTTTTCATATTAAAAAAGCTACTAATTGTCTGTTATAAAAATGTTTCTGGGTAAATACAGGATGTAGAATGAAAAAGGCAAAGTTTTGAATCTTTTGCTTGTTTTCAGAGGAAAATGACCAGATTCTTGTGGTATATGAGAGTTACAGCTTGAGTCTCAATGTTAAATGTTGTAAGTTTTTTACTTGAAACTTACTGAGACAGTAATATTATCCCGAAGAGAATATATTGGTTAAAAGATTAATTGTATAGAGTTTTCAGAGCTCTCTCCAGAGATTTTTACCTTCTCTGTGAACAACACTGTTTTGAGTCTGGGCCAAGTGTGCCAGATCATGTCTTCATAAATTCAAATTAGGTGATTGTACAACAGTTGCAATGGAGAAAATGGATGAAATTGCATCTTTTTCAATTACTACATTATGTCATCATAGGAACAGGCCAGAATGATGTTATCTGAGTGCCTTCTGGCACAGCGAGTTTCTGGTTGTATGGGGCACTATGAGGTTTGAAATGCTGTGCCTTCAGAGCCCTTCAGAACTGAGCAGAGGAAGGTTCTGTATTTGTGTGAAGGCTCTTCTTTCCTTGTGCTGGCTGCTCTTCAACTGGATACATTCCCCAGGAAAGAAAGATGTCACTGATTCATGTCCTGGCTATGCATATGAAGGGAGTGGTAATTGTGTTCATCCCTGCAAGATGGAACTGTTTAGCCCAGAGCATCTTCAGTATCTTCAGTGGTTTTGAAGACTCTTTCAGTGCTTTTTTGGTCAGCATCTCCTCCAGTTTCATATCTTATTTATTTTTCAGCAATATTTTCCCAAAGCATCTTTAGGGTGGGGGTTTTTTTAATCTGTTCAGTGTTTTATCCATGGGACACCATTTATTGTTTACTTCTGTTAGGTATGAGGTGAATACTCTCTTCTGAGCCTATTGTGGTTTAATTTTTGTAAATATTTCTTTTTTCTATCCCCCTTTGCCATCAGACTAAAAGGCTTGATATCATATCTCCTTTGAGTATTTTCAGGGACTGCCAGATGGCCTGCTAACCTTGCTGTGTCCTCTGTCAGTACTTGCTGAGCCAAAACCCCCATCAGGTATCTCTTGGAATTCTGGCAGTCAGTGTTCCAGGCCCTTGGCTTTTTCGTTCAACACAACCCAGAAATGTTTCACAAGATCCTGATGCAGCTGATGTGTATCAAAGTCCCTCTGGGCTTTAAAGCTCATTTTAGAAACTATGGTAATCTGAATCTAAAGGATTTTTGCAAGTTCATAAAAAAAATAGTAATTTGCATTTCTGTTGTCATACTGTTCTGTAAAATATGGCCCAATATCTTTAATTTTCATGTTAACTTTAAGATGGGCCTTACCTTCTTGTCTAATCCCAGATTCATTAGGAAGAAGCATGTTAAATGTAATCAACTGGTTATCATTTCTTTCCTTTTTCCTTCACAGTTTGTAGTGATGTTCACATTAAAATCTGCTATTTGTTGTCAGTTATTTGGGGTTGTTTTTTAGAGTATAGGAGCTACCTGTACAAACACTTTTGAGATTTACTGATGTTTTCTATGATGTCACCATGTATTGATGTATTCTATGCTTGAGCTGCTAAACAATAACTAATCTTGAACTATGAGATGACTGCATTGCCCTTCACAGTGCAGTTTAGTAAGAATATATTGTTAGACTGATTGCATATCAAATATATTAATTTTACCAAATATAACATCTTTTATCTAGAAACAAAGACTGAGAATAATACTTAAAATAGAGTGAGCTCCCATGTAACTATTGTAAAGGATAAATAGTATTATATTGGATAATGATCCGTGCTGGGACAAAAGTAACAGGAAAAAAAAAAAAATCTGTGTCCTGCAGTGATATTCAGGGAGTTTCAAATTTAAGTCCTGAACATGAATAGTGAGACATGGCTGTGGCACCGTGCTCATGTCTGACTTCTGGATGCTTTGCTTTATGGAACAAAATGTGAGGGGAAATGATGTCTTGAAACTGAACCCTGGCTAATCCAAACCAGAAATGGACTGCACCTCATTAGTAATGAGAATGAGGAGCAGTTGGAACCAAGCAGTTGTGAAAAAATCATGGAACTAATGGTTGTGGCTTGGCTTATATTTAGGTACTTGCTGTGTAAAAGCTGGAATGGTCATCCATAGTAAAAGAAGCCTTAGGATATTGTTGCTTGTGTAGTGTGTGAGGGGGCTTAAGGAATTGTATATCTTCCCAGGCTATTTAATGATAAAAGGATGCCAGAGTTCTTAAATTTCTTGTCACTATCCAGCAGCTAAAGAGATAAAAGCAACCCAGGGGCTTGTGGGATACAATTGTACAGCAGTAATAGAACCTTGTTTCCTACATTGATCTCCAGTGTTTGCCTATCTGAAAGCTGTTATAGGGGCTGCCAGGAGGACAGAAACCAAGGTGTTCTATTCCTCCTGCTGTATAATGAAGATATATGCAGCTATGTGTGAATTAAGATGGAAGAAGAAAAATAATAAACTGTGGAGAAATAGAAATCCCTATATTATTGGGAAAATGTGGGGTCATGCTGTGGATCACAGCTAATACGTGGTAATAATGGCCATGGTATGCTTAACACTTTGGAACCTATTGTATTTCCCATTTGGATTAAATTAAATACATACATCATTCTAACAAACCTTTCCCAGCAAATTGTGAACTTTGGAAGTGGGGAAGGGAATTAATGGCAATGTATTTCATAGTGGTGTTCCTCTGTCTAGTGATTCAATTATTTCCCCATAAAGAATTTACGGTTTTTACACAACATATGTTGGTCAGCCTGTGCACAGACGTTGCTAAAGGTGGAGTGAAAAATGACCTTCAAATACAATAAACTCAACAGCTGTTATTTATCTTATTGTCTAAGAGATGGACCTAATAACCCATTTCAAAATAAGAGGGAAAGGGAACTAGGACACAGCTGAATTGTAGTGCTAAAATGCTACGATCCCAAGCAGATCTCAAATACAAGAGGAATCTGAGATATTGAATCCTAGTAGTTTATCTTTTGGACTTGGCACTGAGGGAAACAGTGGTGCAAGACAGCTGTCTTGAAACAGTCTGAATATAGGAAGGCAGTTGAAAAAAATCCATCCCATCTTGATTTTTGAAAGTGAAAAATATTTCTATAAAATTATCTACTTGAACAGCTCAGGAAATGGGCTCAGAGAAGGGTGTTGTTTAAATAACTGCAAGTTAAACCAGTTATGACATAGAAGGAAGATTCCTATGCTAAGGTAGACATTCAGGCCGTAGCCCAAGAAGGTTGAAGAAGCAAAGATGTAGCAAGCACCTGGTCTATATTAATTGAGTCATCTGAGGCAGGGTGGAAAAAATAACTATGTAACAAGGAAAGCACCGGAGGATTGGGTAGGGAAAATTCTCCCATGTCTGCATATTTTCCTTTACTTAAAAATCTAGTGGCTTGGATTTCAGACTTATCCTTTTGCCAGATGTTTTACAGTTTAATTCAACTACGAGCAGGCAGTAAAAATGGTATTCTTACTGAAAAGCAAAGCAGCAAACACTTTGGGATGTTTCGGTATTAACAAGTAGTGGGAACAGTTTACGTAAATTTTCATGAGCATAGTAAATGTTATGGGTTTTTTTCCTCTTGGGAACTATGTCAAAAATAATATATGAAATCTTAGGGCTAGAGTATGTACAGTAATGTCAAAGATGGGGCTTAAAATGTTCCTGTCTGTGGAACTGCATTGTTATAGGACAGTTTGTGTGGCTCAGTTTGGGTCTTATCTTTCACTGCTGGATGGGAAATCTCTGTCCTACACATGTTTAATTAGGTATTGCCACTAAGCTTTTCACTTTAGGTATCTAGTGGCCCTCATCATCCCCCTTTCTCTTACATATCACTTCATGATGCAACAATGTGTAAAAGCTTCCATAGTGCCAGTCTGTTAATAAAATGCAGATATACTTTTCTCCTCTCAAACTACCATTTTGTAGCTTTCAGCTACCAGAAAAAATTTTGTTGATGATAACTTAGCTGGGCTCTGCTGTTTTTCTAAAGCTCCTTACTGTGAAGTTGAGCTAAGACTTTCTTTACATCACTGTAGTAATAATGACTTGAATGGAGTTCTCTAACTCTTTTTTTTTTGTTTGTTTGAACATACCTGATGATCAAGTAATCAGATGTAATCTTCCAGACCTGCTCTGAGGAAATAGCTCTGTGTTTTCCCACATTTAAGTGGCAAACAGAAGATGGGACTATTGTGACGAATGTCAGGGACTTTAATTTGTTACTCCCTTCCACAACCTGTGAGTTCTTGTGCTTACAGCATTGTTATGAGTAATGCTTGAAATGGAGCTGTTACCATTTGGAGCTTGTTGCACATCAGAGCAAAGCAATACTCTAGTTAGTTGTAAATTATTCCTCTGTCAGGAGGAGGGAGAAAAAAGAAGCAGGATTCAGTTGTCTATGTGCTGTGCTGTGTGATTGCTAGGTCTCTTAGTTGCTGGGAGATGCTGTGCTTTCTGAGTGCCAATAGGTAAATCTTGCGGGAAGAGAGGTGTGTTTATTTTGCAAGAGCACGTTGGGGAGTACTGAAAAAATTTAAAACTTTCTAAGGATATTTTGTTAAAGTTGATTATGGGTGGCACATTACTAGGAACTATCTTCATAAACTACTGCTTGCTATCATCTGCTTTTCTTTCCTACTGTAGTTTACAGCTCATTTCTTGGTGACAGGCCTGTGTTGTAAAATATGCCCTGTATTTGATTAAAAAAGATATATGCTGCTCACATTCTTTACTACTGGAGCTGTCTCATTCTGTTATCCTGGTGCACTACGAGAGGGAGTAAGGACTGGAATGCCATTGAACTTTACCCTAGAAGTTTGGAGAGGGGCAGACCCCCACCCTGTTCTGGGATTAAGTTGTTTTCAAAGCATTAGGGAGATAACTCAGTAGTCTGACTTTATTCATTGGAATGAGGACTGTATTTACATCCAGGAATATAGACTTGCATTGTAAGTTATGCATGTGGGAATGTAGAATAACAATTACTTCTCCTCTAAGTGCTGTGTGTTTCATTTTAAAAGGAAATAGTAATTACTCCAAGTTCATTTTTAAAAACATGTTTTCATCGCATCAGAGAAGTTTAACTCTTCTCAACACTTTTTTCACTTGGCTGTGAATTTCTTTGTTGCAGCCAAATGGTCCTAGCAATTGAGCCAATTTCTCCTTTCTGCTTCAGAGGAAAACCTCTAGATCTCATCAAGGCCACCAGCAGGGTTGCTTGGAAAAAGTCACCTCTCTGTGAGAAATGAGTGGTGCTTATATGAGCCCTTGGAGCTGGATAATGCAGAGGCTGAAGCACTGCATTTAGCACTATGTGTGTCAGTCAGTGCCTGCATCTTGATTAAGTGGTGCCCCTGTGGATAATATGGGAGTAATCCCATGATGGCTACAGGATTTGAACATCTCAAAACATTTAAAGTATTCTGCTGGAGAGATGTTATAGTTCTGTTAATTGTGGGACTGAAATGTTTGCCTATGCACATACAAAATGCAGTTTGTTAGCTCGATGAAAACAGTAAGAAAAGATAACTTTACAAACTCTGAAATGCTCTGTTTAAGATCAGTGACAATGGCAATAGCAAATGAAATAGTGTAATAAATAGTAAACTGTGTTACCCTAAAACTGAAGAGGGAAGGAGAGGCTGAACTGGCATGTTTTAATTGTAGTTGAAGTTCATTTCTTCTCATTCTTGACTTTACTTCTTTGATTAAAGAATCTTTTCTTTAGGCAGTAGGTGTTTCCAAAATTACCTATTGTGATTTTTAGCATCGCTTTCTACATAAATTAGGTTTGAATTAATAATAATAGTTTGTTATGCAGTTTTAATATACCCTAAATATACTCTGCAGACACACTGTCTCCTCCTGTGGTGGTTTTGGCCTGCTAGCCATGTGTGAATCTAAGTTTCAGAATGTGGTTTGAGATCACTTCCTGCTTGTTTAGTTTGTGTCACTGAGCTAAGAAATAAGAACAAAGAGTGAGGGAAGCTGACTCGATATTAAAGACACTGGTTTGGAATGTGGTAAATTCAATTTTTATTGCAGACAGTGCCATTATTTTCTGATGGAATTGTGGCTAGCCACTTGGTTTACCTTTCCTCAATTTCACAAAGAGGAAGGTGCTAATGATGTCATATTTTATAACCCAGTGGAAGAAATGGGGTCATACAAAAACTTGTAGAAAAGTGGTTTCAGTAACCAGAGCTGAATTCTTGTATGCCAGATTCTGTAGGAAATAATCACAACAAATAGTTTGAGTCATCTTCAGGCACCTCTTCTGAGTCACCAAATCATTCTTAGAAAAAGAACTTTATTTTTTTAAAAAAATGTAATGAAAATGTCTTTCAGTGGAAAAGAAAAATAAAATTTAAACCCCGCTATATTTGTACGGGGTCACTGGAAGTGGCCTAACCATCCTGAAAGGGAAGTGTTGCAGCAAAGCAAGTGGGTCTCAATCATCACTCCACTGACAACTGATCCAGAGTGTTCCCAGAGTTGAGCTCAGGTGTCAAGGCTGGGTGAAGCTGCACCAGGTGCTTTCTGCAGCAATATAACAACCAAGAGGGTTGACAACTTCTGCCGTGGCAGTGACACACACTGATTAATGTCCTAGCTAGCAAGAAATTTGTGAGGAGGGTGGTGTAGGGACATTAAAGTCATTCTTCTTGTCAGCAGTAAAGGCTGCACAGTCCTCGGTGCTCTTCCCAGTGTTTGCAGTATCTGATCCTTAAACCAGTTCTCTTTCATTTCACTGGTAAAGGCACATAAAAATGAAATTCATTGTGATACGAAATGTGAGAAATAAGAAATTAGTATGGACCAAATTCCTCTGCTGTTGAAATCCAAGGAGCAATATTGTGAGATTCAAATTCAACAGAATAAAATTTTGACAGCAGCTACTGTTGATCTTCTTGATGGAAA
Organism: Myiozetetes cayanensis; assembly: GCF_022539395.1. NCBI lineage: Eukaryota > Metazoa > Chordata > Aves > Passeriformes > Tyrannidae > Myiozetetes > Myiozetetes cayanensis. The sequence goes on along the minus strand of NW_026087456.1, from coordinate 7,497,085 downwards.
CAGGTGTCTGTGGCTTTTGGGTTTTTTGTCTTGTTCAAATTAAGGAGAAAGGAGGAGTTTGGGAACGATTTTTGTTGTGGGATGGTGCCTTTTTTTTTTTTTTTTTTTTTTTAATTTTGGGGTTTAGTGGTCTTTTGGGTGATGTTTTTTTGAGAGAGTAAAAGGGGGTGTTTTCCACCAGAATGAGGTTTTTTGAAAGATAGCACTTGTAAACTGGTTTGATTTTACAGCATTGTGATTGTATGGCTGATTTAGGCAAATACATTACTTTATGTCAGGTTCATGTGTATTTGCACAACTTAACAGAGGCAGATAGCATTTGTATTTCAGTAATGGTATCAATGATCTCAGAACAAACACAATATTTAAATTGCATTTATTTTGCTTTTTCTGTTTGTTTAACAGATGCTAGCTAATTAATTTGCCATTTATTAAAAAAAGAATACTAGGGAGAGGATGCTGTTTCAAAGTCCCAGACTGCAGAGTTTATGAAAAGTAATTTGAATTGATGGCATTTCAGTAAATGCCACCAGGGGACTAAAATGAACAACCCAGCAATTACAGCAGAGTATACTCTGTGTATTACACTAAAAAGACTTCAGAGTTCTTTTCAGCCAGTGAGTACACTGGTGAGTGACATCATTTTATATCATTCTCTTAAAATCATTCTTTGTAACCACAGTGATAGAGGGGGCATGAAATGGGTTTGAGGTGGAGTGAGTTATGGGACAGCAATATATTATGTAATAGAGGCAGCTTAATACATCAGAAGCTTGGCTTTAAGGCAAAGTCTGACTTGAACAGTTCTAAATATATGTAATGTGTATGTATTTATGTATTTTATATAAATATATTTCTTAAGTATGCTTCTGCACTTTCTGACAGTACAAGTCTGCTCAAACTCCACTCTGTCTGTACTGACAGTGGCCCTTAAAGGAGCTGAAGTACATTGCAGAGCATGAGCAGATTGTTTAGGAATTGGTGTGAGTTTAGATTAACAGAACTCCTTTCTCTCCTTCATGATCCCTTTAGTCAAATATTCATCAGTTTACCTGTTGGTAAGGTCCATCATAGCAATAGGCTCCTAGCTGAGCACCTCATTTTCCATGAGTGTGCTGTAAGTAGCTCTCTGTGCATGTGAAACAGAAGTGCTGTTCCTCCTTCCCAGTGATGTTTGATATAACCAAGAGGATTTAAGTGTCCTGATAATTGTGCAGATGAGTTTATAGTGAATTGGATATCATGGTATATATTATATCTCTGCAGATGTGATGGAGAAAATGTCTAAGCAAGTGTCCTTCACAGCTGTGGGATTACGGTAACTGTGACCATAGAAAAGGCAGCACAGAGACAGCAGATGAAAGGTTGTCTTTCTCTTAAACAGTTGCTTCCCCAAGTGGGGGCATTTAGATTACATTAATTGATAAAACTACTGTTTTCCAGTAAGAAGAAGATGGGGCAGAGTCAGTTTGTTTAAGAGTGGTTTACACTGACATATCATATTCCTATCTGAGATGAACCTTGAGAGACAAAGGTATGCTCCCCTCTATCCTTCAGGATGCTGTCTTAGAGACAAATGTTTCTCATTCCGTTCCAACCAGATGGAAAATGTAATGGGGGAGTTAATTTTATCAAAGCAAACTCTTAAACAGCAGAATGTCATATCTAATACACTGGTTAGTCATGTAATGCGATACTAATGAAGGTAACTATATGGAAGCAAAAAATATCCAACAGGGATATTCCCATGGTCTTATTGTTCTTTGAAACATGAAAGTATCTGCACCTTTAGAAGACTGACCAGTGCACTTTCAGGCACTGATAAGCATGTTGAGGACAAGATCTCATCCCTTATAAGGTAACCAGGCAACCCCAAAGGTGGGAGTTCTGAACATTAGAGTGAGCTCCAGCTAATCTCACAACTACTGACAGTTCAGTGAGCTGATGCATGTAAGTTTTTCTTACAGGCAGGCAGGGAAACTGTCCTGGTCCATCTGTTCAACTAAAGATACTTAAAAGAGGAAAATGAACTTTCTGAATGGGTTTTCAGGTGAGCCACATGGCACTTAAGTGTGTGTCTGTGGTAGGCTTAGTCATCCCCATTCTGTGCATCCTTTGTGTGTGATTGCTTGTGCTTTGGGCTATATTTCCAAGTACATAATGTTATAGTCTCGTTTTAGGCTGTCCCTCATCCTTGTCTTAACTCTATCCATTAGACTGCCTCACTGCATCATTCTGAGGTTTAGCTCTTGCATCTGCATAATGACTAATTTATTAATTCAGCCTTTAAGAGTACTTAATCCTGAAGTAATCAGAATAGTCATTCAATGATACTATAAAAGAAGTATCAGAAAAGAACAAATAAAAATAATGTGTATGCTTACAACTAATCTCAAAATGAAGCTCAAGATAAAATTAATGTGTTATCCTAGAGGTACATCGGGATTGCTTGGAGAGTGCTCTAACTACTAAAAAAAAAAATCCTTAGTGGTTTTCTGGGTTTAGTACTATATGTAGAATAAAGTTCAGTTAAATAGCTTTTGTTCTTCATAAAGTGAGAAGCAGAGCTATGACAAAAACACCCACATCAGATTGCTGTCAGTGACCGTTACCTGTGAATTGTCTTAGGAGGTTTGGGCACAAAGTTATGTGCTCTAAACCACTTATTAATTTGGTTTTATTTATGCAAAATAATACATTCCAAGCTCCCAACAGTTTGTCAGTTTTACCTTTTAGTGTATCTATGGAGAAGTGATTATCTATACCAGAGAAAAGTATTTGCTTACTCAAATCCAGCTATTATTAGGAATAAGTTTATTCTCAGGAAATAAAATTTCACCCAGCTTGGCTTTTTTCAGTTAGTTTTTGACAAATGGCTTTTGTGTATGAATTTTTTTCAAGCTGTAGCAAAAACAAAACTGCTGGGACAGGTGTCAAAAATGTCAACCATCTGCTGTGCTAATGACCAGGAGGCTCAGGGCATTGACAGAACTACCAGCCATTAGGAACAGGGCCCTTACCTCTATGTAGTTCTGTACCTTAATAAGCCTCTTATTTCAGATGAGATAGCAGAGAACATTGTGTGCAAAGTTCCTCACAATCAGAGCAAATGTGGTCTTTGGAAACTGTGAATCCAACTTGAAGTGTTTCTGCAGGCATCTGTTTTTGGAGGAGGTGGGAAGCAGGGAGAGGGGCCATGTAGGTGGAAAGCAAACTTCCTTGAGTTGCTCTGGCTCTTTTAGCCTCATGAGTTACTTATGATTCCAAAATGTCTGGGCTTTGGAACTCTCTCAGTACCGAGTGGAATGTGGTTCAGAAATCAATCCAATCAAGATGACTCCTTTGTCCATGTTGCATTTCACTGTGCTGATGACTTGCTGTAGTAGGTGCTGGTGCACTGTAGAAAGGAAGGGGAACTGGGGAGTCCACACTGCATAATCCTGCGTGTTCTTCACCAGAGTGAAGACAGCAAAACGTAAACCTGACCAGTAAGCTGCAAAGCATCTTCCCTTGTTGCTTTTTTGGGGCCACATATAATAACAGGTTCTATCACAGAGAAGATATTTGCTGCAAGTCATTCACTGATCATTGTTATGATAATTTGTTTACTCAGTTTTCTATGTTATTGGGCAGATGAGCAGAGGAAGATTTTGGCAAAGAGGTTTGAGATAGTTATTTGCCAAGTTTTAACCCTGCACTGGTAACACTGCCCTGAAGCACTGAATGTTTTTTGGCATTTTGTCTTTGTACTTCTCCTGAATAGTATTTTAGGTGAACAGAGGCTCCTAATCATACTGTATTATATCAAGTTATTTTAGAACAATAGGATTGTTATGAAACACAAAATATTGTTTCTGATAGAATGAAGTATACAGACCTATATTTCAGAGCTATCATGTTTGCACAGCTAAACAAATAATACTTTCTATATTTCAGTGGTATCAAGTCTTCTTTAAATTGTTGGTTTCTTCAAGAAAGCCCCTAGTAGTTCTAATTCCTGGTTTCCTCTTTGAAAGAAACTATAAATGAGAAATCATTGAAATATTGACATGTGTTATTTGAGAAATCAAAGAAGCATTTTACAGGCAATGGGGTGGTACTTAGGAGCATGTCAGATTGCATCAATCCTTGGTGTCACATAGTCCTGAGCTTGTTATTTACTGGGTAGCTTATGTTGTATGGTTAACACTGGAGTATTTCATCTGTCCTGCTTTTGCATTAAGGGCATAAAAGCCTTATACTCAAGCTTGTGTGAGTTATAGTTGTTTGACTGATGGAAATTTGGCCTTTTTTGGCTAGAACAACTGCATAGTGTGTGTATAACAGTGTTGTGAAACAGTATGGGATTTTCATGGAATGCATGGCCTCATATATATATATATATATGGAATATCTAAAGGCTTTAATTGCTTATATTGTCCATGGTGATTGTGTCCTATTGGGTATAAGAGAGAGAAAACTGTTTTTTGTTTCTCTTGGCCATCGTGTAACTGATACTCCATTGTTTAGTTCTTCATAATAATTATAATCCTATTAGTAGGCAAGGGATGATATAGAGTAATTCTATCCAGCATTATGGTTTGTACTCAACAAATCACAAGATAATGGGAAATATTTAGAAAGAAGCTAATGAGCACAAGAGAACCTTGGAACTAGTTTTATTCCCTGTCAAGGTCTCTTTGCTCAGAGCATTAATGCATTAATTTTTAAAAAGAATGACATCAAAGTCTGATGATGAAAGTAGTGCAGTGGAAATGTGTAGAAAATGATTCAGATTCATGCTGGTGAGTCTGGCTTGACTGTTGGCAAAAGGCAGAGCACGTGTAGCCACTTGCTATTCCAGCACAGCACCGGAGCGAGGTCAGCTGGTGTTCATGAGCGCACCAGGCAGAGCTGCATCTGTTCCAAAAGCAGATGGTGAGGTGACCCAAAGGAAAGAATCAGAACAGCAGAGGGCATTTTTACTGCCAGTCACCTCATCTCATAGCTCTGGTTTAAAAGCAAACTGAAGATGCTGTAAGAAGTGCATCTCTGCATATATATATAGACTGCACAGTGTGTATACATAATATTTATTAGATATTATATCAATGTATAATATGAATGTAGTACTATTAGTCTATAGTCTACTCTGTACACACATGTAAAATACTGCATTTAAAAACAAAGAGCTGGGCACTAATGACCAAGCAAAGCCATTTATACCCTTAGTATTTTAAATAAAGCACATTCAGTGTCAGTCCATAAAACTAAACACAAGGCAAACATCGGCAAGGAAACTTTTTTAAGCGACTTCGAAGAAGCTTTTGCCGATGCCACACATTACTCTGGAAGCGTTACCTTGACAAATGTAGTTTCCCTGCTTGTAAGAAAGAAACTTATAGTAAGTTATTAGGCAAGCATCTGGCACCAAGGAGACTAAAATTCTCATGCAAGCTGCTGGTAGCACATTGCAGGTGCCTGCCCCTGACAGTACATCACAGTGTTCAGTGGGCATTAAAAGCCCGTGTGTGACCTGTGGTTGTGAAATGCATGGCTGGTACTGCAGGGCTTTAGATCCTCTTTCCTGAATGAGAGAAGTCTATGCTGTTTATGTGTTGTCTGGATCACATAACTAATTGCAGTCATAGTAGGGGTCATGCCATTAGCAGACAAGTCCTACATGCTTGTTAATGTTCTGTGGGCAAAGGTATCTGCTTGCTGGTCTCTTTTCTTTTGAGCGCTTTTTAGGACATCAGTAAGTTTTGGATACAGTTGCAAATGTGTTACCTTCTATATCTGTGCCATTGTTGTCTAGTATTCTGTGCCGGTTTCTCATTCATTTTAAACGTAATCTTTGCAATATTTTGCTTTAATTGATAATTAAAGAATGTCACGTTTTATTAGTCATTTACAACTTGGAGTTTTTGGAATGGTCCTGATTAATCTTTCTCCTCAAGACTGGGTGTTATATCCTAAATCCCTGCTTAGGGCTGTTAAAAGCTTAAGCAAAGTGTAAACAGACAGAATGTCTACTTTATCTGTACCTGCAAGCAGAACACTGAAAGGACATGATCTGTTTTTCACAGATCATAGCTTGAACATTATTTAAAAAGTGAATGAAGGCTTGATGATGTCTTCCACCTGCAGATCCCAGCTCTATGTATCCTCTTGTCCAATAAGTCTGACTTAAGCTCAAAAAGTTGAGGAAGTTGAACAGTAACCAGATCAATAACTGAAGCCATTAGCTATGAGACTGAATTGTTTCTGCTTATGACAAGATCATGGAATATAATTATTATGCATATTATTATAATTTTTAAATGGAGAACTGCTCAGTTAGTTACTATTTGTCTGATTTTTTTATATGGGAATACTTAGGTGGGATTGTGCTTAGTTGTGACTGATATGTTTTCATTTACCAGCTTTTAAGAGCTGAACACACATTATATTTAAACCAAGCTATGTTTCATTTTCCTGGCTCCAGCTTTTACTTCTTGTTACATGAGCTTTGTTTAAAAAAAGCTGAGTGCTCCTTAAATACAAAAATCCTGCTGAGTTTTAACTCATTTGAGGGGAAGGAGCAACAAAACTTAGTCTCCGATGACACTAGGTTTCAAATGATGTGTTGTTCCAATAAATACCTTTCTACAGGATACCCTTTTTTTTAGACTCAAGTCCTAAATTTGGGATATGATAGATAGCCTTAACAGAGAAGATCACAGAGCAGTCCTCAATAATAAGGTAGATGACATGCTTGTATTACAGTTGAGTTTTACTAGCCAGAATAAAATAATGTTTTACCAACTTAGGCTGGAAATATGTATCTATTTCTGACCTTTATTTTAGAAACTGTAACATACTGGAAGAAAAAAAAAATCAAGGTCATACTCCTAATTCCTGTTATTTTGTCATTGTGAGTAACCCTGATCACTTTTTTTTTTTTAATGCAAAATCAGCTGTTACTTATCTGGCAACAGTGATGCTTAACATACTGGTAACACCTTATGCTGCAGGTGCAATCTTTAAATTCAGTGTGTAGAATAGAATGGATAGTGCTATATCTATTTCACTAACAAGGAAGCAAAGAGCATTTTCAAACAAGTTTTGACAACCCTCTGTATGAATCCTGGAGAGCCAACATCAGGTACTTCATTTCACAGGAAAAACAGTTTTTCATGTCACTCACCCAGGGAATATACAGGTCACATTGACAGGCAATAAGAAAAGAAACAAAGCAAAATCTTGTCTTCAGAATCTCTGTAAAGAGATTCTAATTGTATCAATAATGCTTTTAAAACAAGAGTTACTTATTGATTTTTGAAAGCCTATGAACATACTGATAGCTTTGATTTCTGTAACACTTTGTTATTGACTTTCCAGTGCAGAAGACTGGAGTAGTTATGAAGGGTGATGTATATTTAGGAATGCTCTGACTCCCAGAAATAAAGCAAGGAAGGTGAAGTGGAACAGTAATGCTTTGTGATTCCTGATGCTTGGAAAAGGAATCACAGTGTTTTCAGAATGCTAAGTACAATGCTGGAGGGGGGGCGGGGGAGGAATTACTATTCTCCTAAAGTGATACAAATGTTGATTTATAGATCTGTGTGCTTTGCAAGTATTATGGGCAAGTCTTCCAGTGTTCCTCTGTACTGTGCAGAGGTTTACCTGTCAGTGAAAAAAGTGGCAAATGGAGGCAGAAAAATTTAATTTGTCCCAAGTCAATCAGTTAATGGCAGAGCAGGAATAGGATTAGTATCTAATTTCAAATGTCTCTTTGCTCCCTTGATAGTGTAGAGACAAAGGAGTTTTGGTGGCATGATGCCTCTGACTTTTGGATTCTTTGTCTCATGAGGAGCTGTGCACCTGTTTTTGAGGGGGACTTAGGAAAACAAGTTCTGGCACAAGTCCCTCCATTTGGACAGAGAAGTGACATCATTTAGGTTGAAAGTGGCAGTTACAGGACAGTCAAACAGGTCTGCTGGAAGCAACTGCAGTGAAGTGCTGCCATCTAATTGCTAAACATTTATGATACCTGTTACTAAATATTCTCTCCTTTGGACTGCAAAGTGAGTCTAGGGTATTATTGGAAATACAGGGTATTCTTTGTGTTGTAAGTCTTTTAAAGATCCAGTAGTCTTCCAAACTGACAACTTGGTAATATGAAGACTTGATGCACAGATGTTCTGTTAGTGCTGTGGGTACAGATGATTTTCCTACATTTATTCCTGGTTGCTATAGTTACAGTCAATGCAGAAAATTATACTATTCAGTAGGCATTGGGTTTTTTGAAAGCATAGAAAACAGTGTTTTCTCCTATTTCCACCATGCACGTTCTTGGATATAAAGCACTCCTGGTAATTTGCCAGTCTGCAACCTGAAATTTTTCTTGCGGTTCCATTTAGTTTCATCATACCACCTGTCACACTTGTCCCAATTTTCCTTTTGTTTTATGTCATCAGACTGCTTTTCTTTATCCTTTTTCCCCTCTTTTGAGGGGGTGGGTGATAATGTTCCATCAGGCAGGAATGCATCCTGGCTACTGAATTAGTTTACTTGTCTGAGTGCAAACAGGTGCCTCTGTATTCTCTAGGGGATGCACATTTCCTTTCCACTGAAATCTTTGTTTTTCCCATGAACACTGACCCACTGTCCAGTTTCTGTTAGCAAATCCTGCTTTCCTTCCTTTCAGACATATGTTAGTTAGTTCCCTCTCTCTCAATGTAATTCTGTTGTCTACATTTCTGCATTTCTTTACATGTCTCTGATTAGATATGGTAATGTTCTTAAATAGCTTTTTGATATTTCCCATTATAATACTGTGAGGAAGTTTCAGCTCCAGATATTTATGAAACTGGGCTATTTTACAAACTGATGAAAAATCAACTCCTGCACAGCAGGTTTCTCTTTCTTTTATTAAGTTTGACTGTCATATATTGCAAGTACAAATACTGTAAGAACTTCACTGATGCTTTCCCTGCATTTCTTATCCTGAACTAACTTAAGTTTGGATTTTCTCATTAAAACAAGTCAAATTATCCCACAGTATATCTTCTAGAACAAATATACTATGATATTTGGATTTCTTTTGTGCTTTAAGTTATCCTGAAGCCTCAGCATATCAGAAGCTAAGATAAACGTTTAAACCAAGCCTCCTAGGGAGACTACTTAAGATCTTTCCTTATTATGGGGTTTTTTTCAAGAGGATTACTCTTGAGTGTCAAGTCAGCTGCTGTGATGGAGTGTTGAGGTTTCCCATTGTTGTGTGTAATCCACATATTCCAGAAGAGACTAATCAGGAGAGAAATACTGAGGGTTTGAGCCAGATCCTGTGCTACTCTAGTTACCCAGACTAACTCTATAAGGACAAACCTAATATGTAGACTGTAAAACAATTTATGAGAGAAGCTAGGTCGGGAATAACCTGTACTTTTGGGAAGGCTGTTTTGGCTTATAGGAAGAAGGTGTATCTGATTGTGCAGTGCAGCACAGTAGGTTCCTACCAGTGAACTACGACTCCTTCAGCAGCTCCCTTCACAGTCTGACCTAAACAAAGTGTGCCACTGTAACAACAAAATACTTAGATAAGAAAAAAAAGGATGGAAGAACATGTATTTGCTACAATGTTAAGAAAACTTTCAGTAGGGTTGAGCCTAATTTGCCTCACAATAATAAAGGGCTGATCAATTCTGGATTAATATTGTTCGTTGTGGTATTGGCTGTGAGGTTACCATTTAATGAACTAATGTGGGCATGTAACAGTTACTCATTTTCCATCACACCTTTTTAGAAACTGTATAGCTTTGGATTATGGGAATGCTACTGTGAGTTTAAATGCAGCTCAACCAAAGACATGCTCAATGTGTGGAAAAATTTGGATTTCCTATGTGCAAAACTTTATAGGTATTTTCAGAAAATACCTTAATGGTATCTTGCTAGTGCAAGAGTCAACTAACAGTTCATGCAAATCAGAACTGGTTCTTAGGAGCTGTCATGTTGCTTTATATTTATATATCTTATTAATATTTTTCTGTGTCTTAAATACTAATCCTTATTCTATTAAGTTTTTAGATGCCAGGATAATATAACACATTTTAATGTATCATATTTTCCATATATATTTTCTGTCTTTGAGAAACCTTTTCTTAATTGTCAAAACAGACTATTAGTATTAACCTGGTTAAATAAAATTTAAATTAATGCAGACAGCTCATCATATGAAGTGATTCATATGCAAAGCAGTGTATCTGTGTGCAATTTAGTAAAATAGAGAAGTTAATATCAAGAGTTTTTGGAAAAAGGAATTACATCAAGTGTAATTTAAGCTAATTGAGATGGATTTAAAATAATTTGATTTTGAAAGGAGACCTGATTTTTCCAAAGCAGCTTTTTCACTGCACAGACTTATCAGTTTCTTTTACTTTTTGATAATTTTCATGGTGTGTAACTAGGTAGGTCAGCTTTCATACTCCCCAAACTTTCAGTCATTTGCCTCAATTGTCCATATTTTTCTTGTGCAAGCTCTCATCCATACAGATCTTAGTAAGCAAGAGAATGCAGTGTCACTGCTACTCAGGTCTTTAATTCATCCATATTAAGATGTATTTTTGACTAAGGGCTATTGGGCCATTCTGTCCTGTATTTTCTGTAGGTATTTAAATCAATAGGATTAATTCGTTGCTTTATTCCATCAATGCCACTAAAATTGTTGTTCTTAACTGAGTGTAAAACTCTTATCTGTATAGCAGTACTTGGGTGTAATAAACCAAGCAAATAATGGTAAAACTGTTGGCTGGTTAGCTCTGTTGTTGTTTGTTTAATTATTTGGGAATTGATACATCAACCATTACAAAAATTATTAATAATCTAATGAACAGTAACAAGACTTCTGTAATTGCAGTACATAACTGAAAAACTTCCTCAGTGTTTCAGGTTGTAAATGGGTAAATATCCTGACCATTTGAATCAAGAAGTTGCCATTATTTTATCAGTTTTAGAGTAACCCCCATTATTTTCAGCATACTCTACTGCAGGAAGAATACACGTTTGTCACAAAACAGTGCTAAAACTGTGCAAGTGAAACATAATTTATATTCGATCCAGGATAAGAATTGAATGGGTAAAACACAGCAAGTATGATGATCTGGAGAATGGTATTACAGGTGATCTGTCAGCTGTTTCTTGCTTCTTTGTTAAATAGCTTAATAATTGTGGAAAATTCTAGAGGTTGGGGTTTTTTTTTCATTTAACGTGGAAAAGACTAGTTGCTGTTATTGCCAGGCAATTTTGGTGATCTTGGCAAAGCTGAGGAAGAGCTCTTTGAAGTTACTGTTTTCAAAGGTGTAGGCAGTATATCTAGCATTTAGTATTAGGGAAGGATATATTTGGAAATACCATGTTTGTGGTGGTACTGTAACGTAAATCCTCTGTATCTGTTGGTTGGTCTGTAGGTGGTTAGTGTGTTGTTTGTGGTTTGTATCTTGTGTGGTGCAGATTTTCCTTTACCTTTTTTACCCTGTTCAACTTCCAGCCTTTGTTTGGTTTTTATCCCACTTCAATTAAAAGAAAGCTTTCAAACACTTCAGGGTTTATTTTTCCTTTAATCTATTCAGAATTTAAGGATTTCTGTTGATCTGTTTAGTCACAGACTACTTAAACATATGGAATGGAACAACTGTTATTAAGCATGTTCCATGCAAAATGGAGAATCTAGAGAATTTTATACCAAAACAAAAAAATGATTTATAGCTTTATCTGAAAGAAACCAGGGATGGGATTCAGTTTCATCTGCACATCTCTAGTAATGTCTGATTGCTTACGTTAAAGGCAGTAATCACGAGCTTTGTATGCAGTGGCAAGAACCAGATGCTTCTGGGATACCATTTGTCTAACTTACTTTATTTCTATGCTTTAGGTTGAAATAAATTTATTTTAGAAGTGTGTGTTTCTCTCTGATGCCAGAGGACATCTTTATAGTTGATATTTCAATTTTGGTGGCAAGAGTCTTACTCTGAGCTGCTGACAGGGAAGCACACTGGGAGTGTGGAGGACCTAAGGAAAAGGACTTCAGGGTAACCTCAGCAGGGCTCTCCTCCAGCCCTTTACAGCTCTATTTACAGGTAGTACTGTTATTTGCAGTATTCCTTTTTAAACATGCTGAACACAAGCATAACACAACTTAAAATTTACATGACTCTGATGTAACATATAAGTGTAGGTAAGACTAAGGAAAGGAAGTGAATAAAGGGAAGAGGGAATAAAACCATGCAAGTTCTGGAGGTTTGGGAGAGGGTTTTGGAGTGTTGTTTCAAGGCTGCTACTTTTGAGAAGGATTTATTAAAAATATAACACAAATTATATTTGTGTTCTGTGGTTGCTGGCATTTAGTTTCCACACCTAAATACCACTGCGTGGTTTGCATGTGTTGTACTTGATGGATCTGATACTTTGTTCACCGTACAAATTACTGACATTTAAAGCTGCTTGTTTCTTGTAATAAAGCTGAGTCTGAGATTATGGACTAAATAATAAGGGCATGGATCACAACAGTGCTGTAGAATCACAAGGCTGTCATGTTAACAAAACCCAAGTACTGTATTTTAATGAATGGTAGTGACAGTCAGTGAAACAGGGAGCTGTATTGTGTGTTAGGAGGAGATCTGGTTTAAAAGAAAAGTGGAGGAGTTACTGAGACTTAGATGAACTAAATATCAAGACATTCTTTGTGCAGTGTGTACTGGTCTTACTGTGGCAGCCGATAACAAGGTGAGCAGTGCTGCAGTGGAGTGATGGTTAGCATGCTGTGCAGTGAGTCAGCAACAAATGAGCTGGAAAAGATAAAAGCAAAGCAGCACTGAGCATTGTAGCTTAAACACAGAATCTAATTAATATCAGTTGCATTTGGCCAGGCTTGAGTTAGTCCTTCTTAGTCTTTGACTTTGGATCCTACTTTGATTTGTACTTCCCTTAGTTTGCTTGTGATGTAATGTTTGTCATTGTAGCTAGCAAAAAGAGGGGAGGTATGACATCTCTACAAAAATGTAGAAAAAGATGTAGACAGGAGAAAGCAACAAAGGTGGATTTATGGTAGAAATGAAGATGTGAAGGATGAATGAGCTGAGAGCTCAGTGAGGTCAGAACTGTTCTGTTCAGATTCTGCCAAGATTGCACTAAGAGCACAAGCACTGGCATGATGTTGTAGAGTTGTATTCTAGTGTTTCATGGTTTGGCAAATACTGGTACAGTATGGTTTTGTGAACAGCAGTGGCTGGGTGGAATAAGAAATTTTCCTTTCAGTCAGAATTCCAAAATATGAGAAATAAGAGTCTGAGACAATAAAATAAATGTACTAAACTCCCCTGCTATATCAGTTCTGAAATAATGCCATTCTTAAGACACTGAGAATTCATTGACATAGGCTTTTAAACGACTCCTTAATTTTGATTCGCTCCTTTTTTAATTTAATGTTGTTTTTACATTTTATTTTCATTGTGAGCCTGGAAAATATTGGCTGAGGAGGTGGGAAGATGAGCAGACGTGAAATTGGGCAGGTTTCCAGTAAATGTCATCTGAATTTTGACATAATCAATGTGTTTCTCTGGAGTGCTTGGGTTCTTTCAAACTGGCATTTTCTTCCCTTAGAGCTGTTCCGTCAGAGTTTTGACCGACTGATATCTGCAGGATAAAGCAAACTTTTCCTGCAAGAGGATTTATTTTGCTTATGGGTGCAGGCTGAAAGCCTTGAAAACTGCTACTGTAGAGAGGACTGAAATTCTGCATTTTCATTTTTCAGGAAAGAGTAAAGCATGCAGTGACTTTCCATTGGGAAAGCTGGAAAACTGTACTGTTTGACTTAGCAGAGTTATTCCTATTTGAAAATAAGCGGGTGGAGAGTGAGGAAGCGCTCATTTTACCTGCTTCTCATTGCCCATTTTCTGCAATCTCCGTACATTTCCCAGAGTTCAATTTTCATTCTGTGTTCTCTTTGCTGTGTTCTTTTCTCTTACAAAGACCTGAATATGAGAACAGAAAAATGGGGGATTCCTTGCATAAGAATATTGTCTTATTTTCAATTTAGATCTACAAGATTATAGTTTGGACCATTAGAATTGAATAAATAGAAATCTATATATTATTAAAGGAAGTGTACAGTAAGTACATTTTTATAGAGACAGCATTACAAAATGGTGTATTTCAAGAGAATAGTAGTCTGGGCAGGGAATGGCAGAAATATTACATGTAAATGTAGTAAAGAGCTGACAAATGGTATCTCTCAACAAATGGGCTTTTGTGGATAAAAAGCTCTGAACAGTAGCCCCCAAGGAAATCAATTCCCAAATGGCTGTATAATCCTCCGAGACCAGCCCCAGCCCTCTTTTGTCTCTAATTGTATTGACAGCTGGTAGTCCCAACTTTCTGGCAATTTATCTCCCCCTGCATATTTATTGAGAGGTCTCTTGTCATAGCATTGACCATCCATTAACAAGGAAGTGGCGGATAATAATGAAATCCCCATGGTCCTGACAGATGTTTTCTTGGTATGGGAGCTTGTGCCCACAGCAACAGGCCTTGTGGCATATGCACAGCAAAGGGAAAGTTAACATTTCTGAATAAAAATAAAGCATTAGTTCTGTGGAAGATTTGAGTCAATGATCTATATTCAGTTCCTGATTTAAAACCGGATTGTCATGGTAATTTTTTTTATGCAGCCACATGCAAAGTTACATGGAGATAAACATGCAAAGCTGAAATAAATATAAAGCAAATGCTGAGATTGTTGTAGTGATTTCAGTTTCTTCATAAGACAATGATTCCAAAAGAAAAATTTAGTTAAAATAGGAGTTCTGGATTCACTTATCTTTTTTTTTGGTGCAGCTCTTGGTTTCTCTGCTCCCAAGTTCCATAAGTAGTTCTGGGTTTTTTTTACTGTGACACAAACTCTGGGGTTTGTGCTGCAGTGTTTGCCGAGGCACTTCTGCCTGCAGACTTGACTTTGAAACTTCAGCACTTGAGGAGGTAATGAACCCAGTAATGGCACAGCTCATTAGGAGCATTACAGCTAAATGCTATCAAAAGCCAAGGAATAAAGTTTTAGTTAAACACTAGCATAGAATTCCAAACCTAGCATCCTGCTTCTGAGGTTTAACTGCCTAGTTCAACAAAGCACAGCAGCAAAATTCCTAAGCCTTTACGGAGACTAGGAAATAGTTTAGATGGAACAGACATCAAAAGCAGTGAGGAGCTATTAGAGCAAGTTTGGAAGTAAGGATGCAGTTTAGATGGTTATTCAGATGGAAATGATTCCCTTAGAGACTGGATCTGCCTCTCTACCCTGTGGGTTTAATTCAGTACAAGTATCGTAAAAAATGAATCTTTTGTATTTTGCACAGCCCTGGATAAGTGCAGATTCTTCTTTCTAGTGCAGCTCCTGCTGAGCTGGGGCTAATATCTTTTAGCATCTGTAGCCTCGTGAGGAAGTTACGTAAGAATGCAATAGGAAAAGATTGTGTTGTAAATGAAAGGGTTATTTTTCTTCACTCATGGATGCTCTCAGTGATTCAGGAGAATGAAATATTAAGAAAGAAAGAGGCCTAGAAAATTGGGGAAGTGACCAAAGACCAGAAGTGAGGACAGGGAGGAATTTTCCAGCCAAGGGGAGAGTTCAGTACAGAGCATGATTCCATCCTGGAAGGTCAGATATGGCACTGCTGGGTTTGGTACAGAAGGTCATTGTGCTCATGTACCCAGCTACAGTAGCATGTGCTTTTTAGCTGTAGATGTCATGAAAACAGCACATATTATAGATGCCTAAGCAGACCTTATCAATAATTGATTTTCTGCTTCATCTCAAATTGAATAAATTGAGCTTTCTGAACATTAGTTTACAAAATGTTATGTCTTCTCATGATAACCTGTTTTCCTGAGACAGCCTTTTACAGACCTTTCCCATAAAGCACCTTCAATCTCTGTTTCTTAGAGATTTGTCATTAGGCATATTCTGCCTGTGCTCTGGAAGAAAATCAGATTAGAAGCAGGCAAGGAATTCTTAGCAGCATGTTTTACTTGGAGAGAGATATTAATGTTGATTTGATTTTTAGGCTGTTGTGTTTTATGGTTTGCATTTTGATTACATCTGATTAACTTAAGGGGAGGTTAGGAGAGCTGCTAGATTGTCATCCTATTTTAAGGGAGATAAAGGGTGAGAGATGACAAGAATAAATAACCCACTTGCCCAAGCTAATGTGCTCAGTAATCATTAGTCACCTGTGTGATGCTCATGGTGCTTCATCATCTACAGATGAGCATGGCAAACCTAATTTATAAATAGTTTTTAAATAAAAGCACTGTTCACTGTCCACTATGATTTCAACTTATGTTTAATTTCATTATTTCGATAACCATGAGGTATTTTGGGAAATAACAGTCTCCAAAGCTTTCTAAGTTAAAGCACAAATACTAAGTTTTTCCAAAAATTTGGGAAGTTTATTTACTATGTGACTATTTCTGTACTGACTGTGCAGAATTAGAAATTTGCCAGTGTCAGAATCAAAAGGCTGAAAATTACATGGTAGAAGTAACTCAAATCTTATAATTAAGAATTAATTTAGGATTACTTCAACTTTTCATAGGTAATGTTTGTCCTGGAAAAAAATCCCCATGTGGAGCTTGTATCACAAATGCAGGTGATTTATAGCTATGAGATTATGCAACCTGGGTTCTCAAATCCTGTTGGGGGATTGAGTATCTTCCTTCTTGCTGGTTCTTTTGGCAATGCTCTCTAGTGTTTCTATGATGTAAATAATTTTTTGCAGTTATTATTGCGTTGGGGGGGATGGATATGGCTGGATTAGAGAGCAGGATCACAGGTTAGCCTAACTGGGCCATATTTATAGAATCTTACTTGGCAGCTTCCCAGTGCTCCTATTTTTTTTTTGCATTTTGAATGTATGTTTAGCATTCTGGTCCTTCTCCAAACAATGCACAATTGTTGCTTTAATTATATTACTTGGAGAATGTCACTGTTGATGTTTTGTAATTTTATTTACTCTGGATTCCAGAACTAACAGCAATAAAGAGTAAAGGTTGGTAAGCAAATAATGCTATTTTGAAAGTTTGGGAAATTTGGCAAATGGCATAAGGTTTCCTTTCAAATCTGGACCAACCTGGGCTATGAATGTGCCTCTTTAATGACAAGGGCAGCTTTTGAATGTAGTCCCTGAGGGTAATTATCATTTTCTGGAATCTTATTAGCATGCAAAGTGGCATAATGGAATAGCAATATGAGCCTTGGGAGCCAACTGAGGGGACAGTAAGGCATATATTATTGTACCTTGTGCAATAATATTTAGCTTGTATCAAGGGATACATTGAAAAGACTATTGTGGCTTATCCAAAAGAAATTACCCACGCTCAACAAAAGTTTTCAGGATGGGATTTTGCTTCTATTATAACTATTCTATTATTACATTCTCCTATTCTTACAAGCTTTTGTAGACTCATTAATCTTTTAAAAAGAACAGATATTAAACCAAGGTTATAATGTACTTCTGAGTTTGAATTTACAGTTTACAAATGTATTCTGTTATATGTGTGGTCTGAAACTTCCATAAATTACAGCAAGGGAAGAACAACAGAAATTTTCTGTTCTTATTGTACTAGGGGATTTACTCAGGTGAGCTGCACATTGGACACATTATATTTGAGCATGTATTTTATTAGTCTTTATTAGTGTTAGAGCTATACAAAATCAGTAGAAGACAGCAATATACTTTAAAAATGGAATCGGATGCTTTTCTTCTTGAAATACAATGGGTTTCCTTTTGTTATTTAATTTAGGTATTTTCATGACATGCTTCTGTGTCTTACTCCTTTTGACATTAGTGGCTGATCTTCACTGGGACTTTATTGACTCATTCTTCTAGCTGCTTTTGAAAACCTCATGATTTGTTCCATGTTCCATAATTTAAAATACATCCAGTAATAGCAACCACAATGCTCTATGTAAAAAAAGCCTATATAAATAGGTAGGCTTTCCCATCATATCTGTATGAAGACTTGAAATTTTAAAGTATTTGGAAAAAAAACCTGAACCTTTGCCCACAAAGTCACTCTTCTATTGCACAAATTTTGTTACTGTGGTTGAGATAATTAAAACCAGTTTTTAAACTTATTAATGGAAAAAATGCACATACACATGGTATATACTATTGGAAAACCTGAGCCTTCAGTGTTTATGGCTGTTTGTCCTGGTATAATCCTAAGAGTATAAATTTACTGGTCTGAGCCAGTCTATTTGTGATATGATTTGCAAGCCTTTAAAATGAGTCTTGATAAGGATGAAGAGGGACAAATCCTTGTCACAGATCACTGATAAATGTATTCCCCATAAAACTATACTACCCATTTTGAAGCCAGTGCTTCTATTATTTCTATTATTCTCATTCTTTCTCATGGAGTCCCGTTTTTGCTCAAGGATAGTGACAGACTTGAGTACAGTTGGAAATCTTTATGAAAAGCTTTCACTCTCCCTCTGTTCTCTCTGCATCTTAATTGTGTTGTGGATAGAGGGGATCTAATACAGGCAAATACTGTGTGACAGATGTGATGCTTCTGGGAAATGCTGGAGAGGAAATCTCCCTGCTGTTCCTGCTGGTGCAGATGTAGCCAGCTGTAGGTGGGGAGACATTCAAATCCAGTGCCTCAGCATTCAGCCTTATTTCTCAAGGCTGTGCAATACACACAAATGATGGTCAGAGGAACTTTGTCTCACTGAAACTCTGTTCAGTTCTGGTTTTCTACAAAACAACTGTGATCATAGCCTGTAATTACCCAAAATGATGATAAATACAGTTTCCTGGGTATCAGTATGTCAGTGCTCTTTCAAGCTTAGAAATAGTCCCAAACAAATTGTAGGTTCTGTAATTATGGGAGACTTTAGTCTTTGGAAATGTGGCAATATCATCATATAAATTGAAACCTGATGTATGGATTTTCTGATCTCTATATGTAATTTTGTAAATTAATTCATACTTTGTATCTACCATTATGAGATACTGCACTCAAAATTGAAATTGTATAAAGAAGTAGGTGGTTATTTTGGATTTAAGAGGACACTTAACTTAAGGCCAGGCCAGCAAAACTGCTCAAGAATGTCCTGAGATAATTCTGCCAGTGGAATTTTTACCAGGAAGGGATTTAATATCTCAAGACAATTTGATACTTATCTTCTGCAGAATAAAATAAAGTTGGTAAAATAGCTGATGGGAATCAAAGCCCCAGGAGTGCATTGTGCTTACACAAGGGAACGTTTCTGTTAGAGTGTCAGATGAAAGATGGTAATGCTGTGGTATTTTTTGGACTATTTTCTATTTACATCTGTTTTCTGATAACGAGGCATTGAAATATGTTAAACAACCGCTCAGGTAGCAGTTTTCAGATATGTGGGAATGCCAGTTTGCCTTTCCTTTGCTGTAAGCATGAGGAAGAATTAGGATAAGGTGCAGAGATACCTCTGTGGATTTGTTTTAGTGTGTGTGTACTTTCCCCTCAACTCAGAAGTTGGGAATGGATTGCACTTCTCCTACAGTCAGAGTTTTTACTTTCTCTGAATGTCTCCTAATGCTTTCCCAGATTCACTTTAAAAAAGCAGTGACATTTCAATTGGAAATCTCCCTGGAAAATTTCTCTACAGTCTGTCAAAATATTTTTCTTTGATATGACACTATATGTTCCTTTTCTTATTTTTTGCTATTACTGCATATAGAACACTAAATTCTTTATCTTCATCCATCTAACAGTTTTCTGACTTCTGTCCTCCCTCTGCTTAGCCATCATTTGCCAAATATGTGCCTCTGCTAATGGCTGTGGAGCAATATTTTATTTCTGTGTGGGCAGACACAGAATATTAGATCATCTCTGAAGTTCAGAGAATGTTTGACAGTCTCCAGTGCCAGATACAGACCTGTATAGGGTGGGCATGCAGTAACCAGTCTCCCATCCCAAAAATGTGATGAATCGAATGGCATATTGCGGTAGGAATACTGCTTATTGACAGTCAGTTTAAATGAGAACGTATAGCTCTTTAAGTATTTTTCACTGTCTTGTAAGCAAAAATGTTATACCTCCTACTGGCTCCAATGGCAGAGGTAGTTCTAGTTCTGCTTTTTACTCTCACATACAGATTTACGCTTTTTCTACACTCTTGCTCCCTTTTCTGGGGTTTGTTTAAAGGCAAACACTAACGTGGTCTAGGAGAGGTGTTTGGGCAGGATGGTTTTGTCATCTTTGTACATCACGTTTTATGATGTCCCTGTTTAAAAAATGAATCTCTTGTTTCATGGAGTTGGACTTTAACCTTTGTGGGTCCCTTCCAACTCAGGATACTCTGATTTACTTGATTAAAACAGGGCTTACAGGCAGTTCTTGTGCTGTTAAATCTGAGCATGTGTTAAAGCCACTGGGAAGGCCTGAGATTAGCACAGTTCACCTTCACGTGCATTAGCATCCCAGGGCTGGGAATCAAAGATGAGTATTTCAAATTTTATTCCAAGTCTCTAAATAATGAACTTGCTAATAAATCAAATTGGAGACTATTCTGATGCATTGTCCTCACCTAAGAAACTGTTTCTAAGTTTCAAGAGACCCAAGTACCTCTTGTGAATAGTCTAGTAAAGCTTGTCTTAGAAAATTCCAGCATTTGTTATGTTCAAAAAAAAGTAAAAATAAAAATGTTAATGGCAGTATTAGCACTCTAAGAGTCAGATCCATAAATAATTTGAAGAAGTGCTGAGAAGAACCTGTCAACATGGGGAAAAAGAACAATTTCTCTTGAGTGCTACCTTGCAAATACAAATCAGGAACTCAAAGCTTTGTTGAAAATTTAAAATTTTAATTATTCCCTGCTCTGTCCAAATTCACATCCAATCAGTTTCCCATAGGAGACAAACCTCACTTTTAAAATAAAGAACTAATTCTGTTAGAAGGCAAAGGCTGCATTTTCCCTTGTTTGTTTAACAGTTCAATTTTAAACAGCATTCAGCAACTATAAATAATAACAACCCCCCCAACCCTAAGCTTCATTTGTCAAATTAAAACTGTTTCTTCATTTTAAACAGTTGTGCTTCTGGGTTCAGTCTGTATATTGGTCTTTTCTGGCTGAGATGGCAAATGATGCAGAAGTTCCTTAGTGCTGTAAAATCACGTGGCATAAGAAGGTAGGGCACTAAATAATTGTGGATGCAGGTTCTGTCTCAAACAAAATAGAGAACAGTTGAGAGAAATTGTTCTGGGGAAGAACTCTGAGCAGCTGAGTTGGGGGATCTATGTAGTTTTTATTGTTCCTATGATGCTGCTGGTTTTGGTCAAATTTCTGTTTTGAAAATGGTTTGCATTGTTTCAGAAGTCTTGAAGATGGTGAGCAGCATTTCCTAAGTAGCCACAAAATGTTGCTGTGTTCTGCTAACCTGTATTTCATTGGAGGAGCTTCCTCATTTTAGGCACAGATGGAGGGATTCCTTCCTCCAGTATGATCTGAAATTCACAGTGGAAAATGTTTTACATGCAGCCTGGAATATAGTATTTTATGACCACCTTGTAGTCCAGCTAGTTGCATGAAGGTCGACTGAAGCCAAATAAATGCAAATTTTTTTTATTAAAACTTTATTTATATGGCCACTTGTTAGCTTGAGAGAGCCCCAAAAAATTAATTTCAATGTCTATAAAGCAGAGGAAATAAAATCAGAAGGGTGAAACTTAAATGTTTGTCTAAAAAAGGTAGTTCTTTTGCACATATTTAAACCAGTATGACTTATATGGTTAAGCAAAGCTGTGTCCTTCTGGAAATGTCAACCCCAATACATGGCAGTGTTATTGGAAGAAAAAATAGTGTCTTCTACATGTTCCATTGTAAAATTTGCTTTTATTTTTTTTCTGATGTAAGAAACAATAATGAAAAATATTCCTTCAAAATTTTCAATAAGCATTAACTTCTCACTAAGATGAGCAAAGTTTTTGTGAATTTGATAGAATTACCTTCTATTAATAAATGGAAAGGTCATGGGTAATTTCTCTGTAGTGGAGTCCTGATCCAGAAATTCAGAGGGGCACAGAAAATAATTCTTGCCCTTGAAAGAATAAATCCATTCGGAAAAGGCCTTTGGTACCGTGCAAAGGGCTATTGGAAACAGCAGTGCTTGCAGAGGAAGAGCCAGAACACATTTTGGAAGTGTGTGCTGAGATGGGAATGCTCTTTAAAGTGCTCTTGGCTTCAGGGGGAGGAGAATGCTGAAGTCTTCCAGAGGCATTTGCCTTCCTTCTCTCATCTTTTGTCTGATGTTTGAAATGTTTGCTGAGACACTGAGAACCACTCCATTGTCTCAGAAAACACATGGTAGTTGTCTCATTTCTGCGCAGTGACTTCAGAACATATAAGGGCAGCATTTGAAAGCACAAGATATGTGGTGACAAGGCTGAAAGCATCCTGTCTGCCACTGTACACATACTGTGAGCAAACTATTGTTGTTTTACTCTTGATCCTCTTTCTGTCTTTACCAGGGGAATTGCTTGAAAATGTTTATTTAAAAATGAAATGCAAGAGCCATCCAGTTAACAGCTGTAAATCTCAAGGGACTTAACTTACAGGTCACTTATACAACAGAAATTAAGCAGGTAGTGTCTAGCAGTGACTGAAAAAAGGGTGGGTGGATAATCACAGCTTAATAACTACAAAAGTTGTGTCAGAATCCTTTTAAAATCCTGGAAATAAAAGCTTTATACCCAGTCCTTCAAGGACTTTCACTTTATCTCAGTACAGATATTTTTATTGAACTCAAAAGTACCACCTACAAATAACCAGCCAGCCATTTTCATTATGGTATGCTGAATCCATTCTGTTTGCATGTGTAGATGTGAAAACTCATCTATATAATATTTTTAAAAAACTGCTGTTGCTTAATATTACCAGGGTCTGAGATGAACCTGGAAAAATCTATCAATTTTTGTTAAGCCCATAGCAAAAACCAACCAACCAAAAAATCCTAAACCCAAACTGAAAAAAGTCATTATGTTTTATTGTGGATTCTTCCCATTATCCCTTTCTGTTTGAGCTAGGGGGAAAAAAAATCCAGTATTAAAAAAAGGGAGAAAATATTAGTAGAGTAGGGGGGAAAGCGATAGAACTAATTTAAACCTGGAAAATACCTTTTACAGAGAAAATTTAAAACGAGAGGGAAGTCAATATGTTAATGGAATAAGGAGAACATATTTACTTTGAAACAGAATTTGAAGTGAGAGCAAAAAGCAGTTTATATATACCCCAGTCAGCTTGGTAGATTAGATGCACAAATGCTATTTTTCCTTTTTTTCCCCCATTTTGATAATAAATACAATTGTTTGCTTTGAAAATGGGGAGAGGAATCTTTACACTTACAAAGCAGCTGCCTGAGAACATCAGGTTCTGCCCCTATGCTAAATCCACAGCTCTGAGGCAGTGGGCTAGTTAAAACAAGAGTGTTTTCTCCTCATACTGCACTAGTTTTGTGGTTGCATGGAACATCTCCTTGCCCAGTATTTTCACTCTCTTAAGTGCAGCCTGGGTATTTTTATTTCTGCAACCCAAGACTGAGTGCTGGGAATCCTGAAGGTGAGATGCACCCTATCAACAGAGTACATTTGACCTGAGTGTGGACTGCAACATGAGGCACAGTATTTATGGCAGATGATTCCTTCTGCTTTTGATGTTACGTCCTCTCTTTTAAAACATGTCTAACAAAATCAGTGGGATGCCCAATATGACACAGGGTTTTTTAGCTTTTAAAAGCTCTTATTCTCAGCATCTCTGAGTCGAGGCTGTCAGCATATGTAATGTCCTGCAGGTATGATTTTAATGCCAAACAGCATGGAAGTTTTCCATTACTTCAGAGGTCACTAGATATTTTGAGAAATACCAAGTATGAGATCTGTGTTCCTTCAGAAGTTTGATTCTTTCTGAGTGCATGTCCAGGAATGATTGGTGTGCTTAACTAGCTCAAGTTTTTCATAATAAAACATGACTTCAGAAAATGTCCACATGACATATAAAGATTAATTTTCCCTCATTTTTCATGTATATATGTTATCTGCACATGTTAAAGACATTTACAAGGGCAGATTAAGTGCAGGGAAAACACAATTTGGCAACATCTACATCTTAATTTTTATCAACTTGCAAAAGGTGGTGTTTGCTAGGAGGACAAAGAGGTAGAAGGCTAGAAAAGTACACATCTAACACAAAGAATAACCAGCTGCCTTTTATGTTTATTTCTTCCTTGTCTAACTAAACTTGGAAGAAAAACAAGTTACTGTGAATGTAAATGAAAAGCATGTGAGATCTTCTGTTTTTTCAACACATGGCTTATGATCTGCAGGCCAAACAAAATTTGAGTAAATATTTGAAAACAACAGTTACAATATTGGATCCAAAGTAGGACACTGCCTGTTGTAAGACACGTTGCTTATTGTGTTGTTAGGGCCACTCAGTGCCAGAGAAATCAGATGTTTGAGTGAAGCTGGGGGAGTTTGCTGAAGTTTTAATTTAACTTTGAAGACTAATTAACCACCGGGCTTGTGGCTGATTGAATAGTGTGGCATGGAAGGCAGGTGGAGTCTTTGATGGAAAACTGTAATGCAGAGATGTTTGCTTCTTCCTGACCTTTTCATGGTGACTAAACACATACATGTGTATGTCCTTTGCCCACTTTAGAAGTTGTTTTTCATGTTTTCCTGTGTCCTGGTTAGTCTGATACCTGTTTCTTGAATGTCATTTTGAATTACTAGCTATAATTCAGGTACTACTTGAATTTAGTCTTTTAAATAATGCATGATTGGAATATTAATATGGCCAACTTATTTCCACTTCCCAATGAAATTAACAGTATTAAACTGCTATTTTGAATATTTGTGAATATTCCTTTTGAGGTACCATGCCCAGATGTTAATGCAGAATGTTCCAGGAACATCTTAAAATTGCTCTGAAATCCACTCTTGTGTTGGTTACACTGTGTTTATTCTGATCTTTGGTGTACACCTCTGCTCCAAGCTGGAGCTGGAGGACAAATTTGTATGACCTAGTTACAGCTGGACCTTAAAGTGAGTTTATCTTTTATCTATGCTCTTGTGTTGCATACAGAGATGTGCTATGACGCACTACTGTGCATAATGCATGAACCTTCTCATTATGGTAAATTTACGGTGATTAAAGTGGGTTTAATTAGCTGAGCACATAGGAAGAGGCTGGCAGTGAATTAGGCTCCATTCTCCTCTCGCATAAGGTGTCCCTGTTGTGTTTCTCTTATTCATGGTAAGCCCTTCAAAGATTCTTTCTCTGAGCTACAAGCTGTGATGTGAGATTATTAAAGGGTCTTCACTTGATCCTGGCTTCTGGTCTTTGGAGGGGAGAAGCAGCCTGTGGATCAAAGAGAGGTGTTAAACCTTAATATGTTCTGGCAGGAAGATCTATAGTGAAGTGGAGATGAGCTGTACTGATATTGATACGACACGCAGTTATTTCAATAATCTATTCAGGGTAGCTCCCATTAAAGCAACATGTAGCTGGGACCTACAAAATCAAATTTTCGTCTGGTCCTCAAGTTATTTACATGATTTCTGTAGGCACTGTGGCAGAAGATGTGGAACTGATCGGACCAGTAGATAAATTAGACAAAGGGAGAAGTTCAAGCAGATAATTAAGGCCTTACCAAGACTTAGTAGCAAAACTAATGAAATTCAGTGCATGTGTGCAGCTAGGAATGAGTTGAAGCAGTGAGCTGGCAGGATCCTAAGGCAGTTAAGGTGTCGGTGCAAAACAATAACCATTTAGCAGAATATAAACTGAGACTTAATGAAGTTAAGTGATTTCCTTGAGGCTGTACACCGAAGTCAGTAGTTTTCAAGGAAAGCAGGAACATGAGCTTTTAAAACCTTGTTCTGTCTCCTAGGCCACCAGAGTGTAGAAATGTCACTTCTAGGAAGAACAAGATTTGCTTTAAAAAATATAGCTCAACTAATACAAAGAATTGGTTGGAAGAGTGACAGATGTGAACGGATCTGCTCTTTGTGCCTTTGCTCTAATGCCAAGCAATATTTTACATTTCCTGTAATTTAGTGGCATGGAAAATTCCCCAAATGTCCTCAAGTACTTTGGGAAACCGTACCTCAAAAACATAGGTGGTCCTTTGTACACCCTGTGTTGAGTATTATTGAACCATATACAGAATAATACCCTGACAAATGGTGATCCCATAGCCCAAACTAATCTCTGCAGAGCAGATGGGAGTTTGACAGGGGAAGAGACAAGCTGACAGCTTTTCTTCAAATAAGCCATACAGTGCCAGTGCCAAGCTGCCTTTGACATTTAATTAAAAATGTACCTCAGGAAAAAAAAAGAGGACCAAAAAACCCCTCATCCCACAACCCCCCAAAAACAATGTAACATGCATGTGCCTTGATACAGAATCCATTTGGTTTTATTTAAACCTGAAACCTTGGTGCCCAGAAGGTGCATCCCAGGGGAGAGGGGAAAACTGAGGTACGGTGGGGAACACAGACTGCATTAAAAATGCACTTGACTGATCTCTGCTACCAAACTTGGCTAGAGGGTATAGTGATGCTTAATAAGCTGAATGAATTACTACAAATACTCAGCCTGAGCTACTATAATTAGAATATAATATGGATGGTATATATTCTGATAGGCTTGAGTACAGTATTTGTGTCTCTTTTTGTGGAGCTGTGAAGTCAAGAGTATTAAAGATGTACGAAGCTGTTGCAGTGTTGCAGAGAACACTTGTAGATGTTTCTGCATTTTGGTATTCTGTTCAAGATCACCCCAAAGGTGATCATGAAAACCAAAGGCAACCTATAGCTGGTTGTGGTATCCTTTGATTCCCCACAGATTTTTAGGATATATTCTGGAGTAGCAAGAGTGTCCTGTGCTGCTTTCAGCTCTCCCCTGCTGCTGTGCTCTCCCTTAGCAGCAGCAATGCTGGCGCTCCTTTCCTTCCTGAAAACTTCTCAAGGTGGGGAAACACAAGAATTCATGTAAAAAAGGTATGAAATCAGAGGGAGGGTGCCCTGAACTTTCCCAACAAAACACATTCCTCAGCCTCTTTTTTTTCTGTTGCCTGCTTGTGTGCAGAACCAGGTGGTGATGAATCCGATGATGGCTATATGAAAAAAGAGCACCATTAAATTAAGAATTCAGATTTGTTCCCTTGCAGTTTGGCCAGCTTATTAGAATAACTTGCAGATTTTATGCTGTTTTCTGAGGGTCAAATTCTGTGTCAAAAAACGTGATGGTTGGGGACGGGGGAAGCAACACAACACTGAACATCCTTGTTGTTTCTGTGTGACTTGGCACATTAATACATTATTAATTATATCCTTTTAATGTGTACATCATACTTACTGCTCTGAGAAGGAAATGCGGTTAGTTCATTTTCCAAAGGGTTTGTCAATGTGAGTGACAGATGTAGAGACAAGACAAGCTAGCAAGCTGTAACTTGGAGTGGGTTTGTTGTTAATTTTTGAGGTAATTCTGTGTGACCTCACTTGCATCAAGTTTAATAAAAAATAAGTACAGAATTCATTATTATGGTGATAATATAAACTGCTGAAGTCCTACACTAATTGCTTCATTCTGTGTTGGAATGTAACACAAGTAGTTGTTCCTATTTCATAAAGGGATTTAATAAATTTGAATAAGATTTTTAAGGGGATGATGTGCCACTGATGGGAAGGCAAACTGCTCAGAGCACTGACTGATCACAGCGTTCAGGGGGTGACACATGATCAGTCCTGATATCCTCCTTTGCCCACATCATGTCTATTGAGCCTAGAGCCCGAATTCAGGCCCCTGAGATTTCCACTGGGGACAACAGTGCCCAAATTAATTCAGCTGGCATGAGACTTCAAGGAATCAGAACCCTTCACTGATATTCCCTCCCTGGTTGCTTTTAATAGCCTTTGGAGTCCTGCAGGACTCTGACTTCCTGGAAACAAGTTATGCTATTTTATTATTTGGGTGAGCTATTTCATGAATAAGTACCAGATTTCAGCCATTTTGGTAATTGTCTTAGTAGAAAGAAGCTTTTGAAACTATTGTTTCTCCTTTCATATAATCCAGGATGATACTATTTCATACTAAGGAGGATTACTGCTGGCTCTGGCTTTGTTGTCATAAAGCACTAGCTGTACTGAGATTTAAAAAAATCAACCAGCACAACAACAATAGAAACTATAAAATTACCATTTCTCAAGGGAGCCAAGATGGAACATCAGTATGATGTGCCTCTGTAGAACACTGAGGTCTAGGTCCCCTCAGAAACAGATCCTGAACCTTTTACACCACCTTTGACAAGAGCCAGTTAAGACAGTCTTTATGGATTATTTTTTTTCTCATTTTGTTGAGTAGCAGATTTAATCCCTGTGGAATTTTAATAATTTGAACTGCAGCAGGAGAAGATATTTGTTTCTTTAATATGATTCTCCCTTTAATAATCAAGTAAAGGATATGTTGTCTACTATTACTGCAATTCAGTGAATCTTAGATTTAATAACAGTTGAAATATTTTATAATGTTAATAAAATACATTAAAATCATATGGAAACATTCTTTCTTTATTGGTGTAGGGTTTAGGACACCGAATATATTGCTGGATGTTTGGAAAACTAGAATATCACAGCCTGTACCCAAAATATGTATATACTTACATATAGACAATGACACCTTTGAAGAGAAGCAATTTTCTTGGAAATCTAAAAATTGCATCAAATGCATTAGTAAGGTCTTTTCTGTGAAGTAATTCAGTACGTGTTGATGCCTCTTGTTATGGTGGCAGTAGTTGAATCCCTGCTGGTCTGTACTCAGAGCTCCTCACTAGACTAGGTGACAGTGCATCACAGCAGGACATTACCAGCAAGGAAAGTCCTACAACCAAAAAAGCACAGCATCATGTTTTTGTCTAGTGTTTTATATTCCTGTGAATTATTTGAAATATGCTCCTTTCATCCCAGGTTGTATGAGACTTTAATTGGTAGCTTTGTTCATGAAGCATTGAGAAGTTTTTTTAATCTATACAAGAGACCATAGCAAGGAGGAGTTCACAAAGGACCTTGAAAATTCATATCAAAGACAGCAAGTCATTATCACTAAAAATGAAAATGAAAAGCAATCCTGAAGTCATAAATAAAATCAGGACTGTCCTAAAATTTAGCAGTAACCTCTCTCTCTTTACACGCACACTGTAAAGAATTGAAATTATACAGTTCAGAGCATTTCTCTTATCTAAGCAGTAGGTAGAAAAAGTACATCTTCCCAAAACCAAATGATGCTTGGATAATTGACAGCATTAGTGCAACCTCATGTAAATAGAAGATGAAAGGTGAGGAGAAGGAAGCAAATATCAGAATTTTTATGACTTTATCACTTCTCCTTGAGAACC
This sequence comes from Myiozetetes cayanensis, assembly GCF_022539395.1. NCBI lineage: Eukaryota > Metazoa > Chordata > Aves > Passeriformes > Tyrannidae > Myiozetetes > Myiozetetes cayanensis. The sequence goes on along the minus strand of NW_026087456.1, from coordinate 7,467,632 downwards.
TGGAGACATAACACTCATAAAACATTACAGACACCAAGAGTTCTAATGAACACACATAGTGTCATAAAGAGATGACATTTGCATTAAAGGGGGCTTTATCTGTTGCATAATTGCATCTTAAGTAATGTAGAAAGCTGAGCATATGAGCTGCCAGCCTGACTCACTAAATCAGAGGGAGGTTATACTGCAGGAACCCTGTAATTGTGCTGTAGCTGTGTTTCAGTGGTGCCAGGACATGGATATGGCAGCAGCAGCTGCTGAGATGGTGCAGCCCAGGGAGCCTGGCTTACAGGAGGCTCTAGAGCTGTTCATCATCTGTAAGGAAGAGTAAAAGGAGTAGTAGAACAACTTAATAAGTGACAATGATCAGTGTTTTCAAGGAATTAATATAAAAATAATTGCCTGTTTACTAGCTAGTTTTAGATAAGTCACAAATTGAAGAGCAAATGATTAATTATTCTGTGGAGTTGTGCAGTTTCTGTTTTACAGTAATGCTGAAATCAAGCCTCCTGAATTTTGTGTTCTGGAAGAATACACTTCTTGTTTGCACTTAGAGATGCCATCAGTGATGTAATGGGATTTTTGTACCTCAGCAAAATGCAGTGGAACACCCTTAATATGAGACCATGCATTTGGCTGGACTGAATAATGTGCAGGAACAGGGCATTACTTGGGATTCTGCCTACAGAAAATGTCAGAGAGCCTTGGATATGGCCCCATTTTCCTCACTGTAGAGTTGATAGCAGCTGTGGCATCTGCTGAACAACAGTGCCCATTCTGTGCACTTAAAACTAGCACTCAGATATTAATTCTTATCAAGGCATTAATTTGTGTCTGTTGGAGCTGAGCTGACTTAGAGTGGCAGCAAACAGACTCCCTGGTGGGAAGGACCAGGCTTGTATTCTGTGTGTCTCAGTGTCCTCCTTGGGCTGTCTACTAAGCATGGGTTGTATTCAGGTCATTTTTAAGATCTTAATATTTTATATTTTATTCAATTCAAGTCTTTCTCAGACCTTGTCTTTGCCTCTGTTCAAATACATTGGTGATCTTGCCAGTACACTTCAGGCTGTTAATCAGATTCCACTACTATAACATTACAGTTTGCTTTTTTTAAGGGAAAAAAACATCAAAGCTTGTTTGTTGTTCAGTCACTTCTTTTCCTGCTGAATTTCTGACTTTGGTTACTTCTCCCTCTTCTCTTCCCTGTGTGTTTCCCCACCTGTGTGAACTGATCAGTAAATCTTTACGTTAAGACCTTGTGACTTCACTTGGGATTTCTCAACGGAGGAAACTTTATTGCCTCCTAAAATTTTTAGTGAGGGGTAGTTTGAAGTAAAAATTTTTCTTTGTGTTTATCTACTTCATCATGTGACATCTACATTGTACCCTTGTGTTTTCCAGTTTATCTTGCAAGTATATATTTTGCTTTCTATGGGGATTTTGACCAGGCCTCATGAAGTTCTGGTTTAGAATGAGAACAAAATGAAAAGGATTTTGCAGACAATCTTTGCTTTCCTCAGAAAACATTCCTGGCTCTTGTTTTGATTTCTTAAACATATTTATTGAAACCTACAATATTTAAATCTTGGCATGCTGTCCTGCCACGAGCTGTTTCTTCCTTATTTGTATATTTACTGGGCTCCCTGACTGAATTTCTACTTCCCATTTTACAATTTCTTGCCATATGCTGAGCCCTCTCACCAAAGGGACTATTCCCTTAATGTCACCAGCTGTAGGAACCCACAGCAAGCTTCACTCTGAGTGTTACTATTGATGTTTTGTGGATATTTAGTTGTTTTCAACAATTTTAGTTTTGCCAAACAAAAAGCATCAATGGGAAGAAAAATTCTAAAATTCCCTGACACTTCATATCATCTTTATATGCCTTTATTTTTGAACAAATATTTTAGAACTGAAGCTTGCACTTGGACAAAAACCCAACTTTCTAAGCCAATGAACACCTGTAAAGTTGGAAAATGAGGCAAATTCCCCTGTGTTTTCCTGAGCGGTGCGGCGGTGCCGCTTCCATGTGATGGCAGCAGTGAGCAGCGTCTGCCCCTTGCTAACCGGCGGTAATTCAGATTTTACTGCCGGCTGCACTAAAGGTGATGACATCCCTTATACACACCTTGAAATTAGAAGTCTGGGGAAGACGTATCGAGAGAGTAATCCGAACATTTGTTAAACATTGTCACCTGAACTGTGTTTTCCACCCAAAATAGAAGCTGTATAGATGTAAATTGGGCAAAGAATCCAAGTGCTGCAACAACAGTTCTAATGTTCATAAGTGTAACTGCACTAACCCTGCTCATATTGGCCCTAAAAGTTTTTCTCATTTCAACTCCTTGTCGTGATTTTTTTTAAATGGTGGATTTTTTCCCACCTCACTTTTACTCCTTTTCTTTTTTCTTTTTAACCATTTTTTTACTCCAGGAAGCATTTACTGCCTGGAATATGTATAGAATAGCAGGGAAGGGAAGAAGAGGTCAAGAACCAATACCTCTGTGCAAGTTCAATAACTCCTGCAGTTATTGCTCCCTTGGAATACCTCTATGGGTTTCACAGTGCTTGGGGGTTTTAGTGCCTCAGATTATTGTAGCTAGACATGAAAAAAAGGAAGGATCAGAGTTCTTTGTAGTCTTATCAGCAGGTGGCTGAGTCAGGATAGGAGCTGGTCCTGTGAGCTACAGGAGAGATCTGCCTTGTGATATCCTCACAGCAGGAAAGAGAGAGCTTTGGAAGTTGAAAGTTTTGTTCTATCTGTGAACTTCCTCCAAGTTGTTTCTAAATAATTTTGGAAGTGGTTCTCTACAAAATGCTTAGAAAACACAGGAGCAAGAAAAGGGTATCCTTTCCCTGTGGTCTTGATGCTTTGCAGAAAGGATATGTTTGAAGCCTGTTTTGTCTCACATCTCAGAAAGATTTAGCAAGGATCAGATTGAGGTGACTTGCTGGTTTTGGTTAGAGAAGGGACAGAATCCACCTTCAGTACCAGTGCTGGCTGGTGAGTGACACCTCTGGGGGACACCACTGGTGCTGGTTGCGTCCCAGTAAAGAAGGGATGCAGTAGCTGGTGTTGCTGACTCACAGCAGAGGATTTAACAGCTTAGTGAAGTCATCAAGGTGCACATAACATTTAGGCTTTGGGAAGCTGGACTTTTAACCACTTGTCACAAAGGACTTCCAGGTCAGTCGTGGTTGGTTTTAAATATTGTCCTTCTTTGAGGAGAGTGTAGGAGACCCAAATGAACCATTTCTGTTACTAGATTCACACTGATTGAGTAATCACACAGAAAAGTCCTTCACGATGATTTTTTTTTATTTCTCTTAGTACTTTTGTATCCCACTGGAATACAGAGATAAGTGTGAGTAGAAACATGCGAAGCTCTCACAAGGAACTACTGAGGTAAATAGCTCCCTGGTAAATGCGTTTGCTAGATTACATCTCTCTTGGAGTCCAGTTAATCGCTGAGAGCCTCTGTTTTGTGTGGTCTTTATACCTCACTCACAGAAGGAGCTCCTCAATGATTTGTAGTGCCTAGTTTTGTGTGACTAGAGGGTGTTGTTGCTTTAACCCAGCAGAAAAAGGTACCTGTTTGCTCTTAGTATTGTTCAAATACAACAGGACCTGAATTTTGGTTTGTTTTTTCTTTTCTTTGGGTTCTTTGCCAGTAGCATAAGAAAGAAGCAATTCAAACTTTGTTCTTCATATTTATGGCTGTTCAAACAGAGTATCCTCTCCTAAAATAAAATGAAAATAGGTATTTTCTGCCTCATATCCCACACTGCAATAGTTTACTGCAAAACCTCTGAGGTGTTTTAGCTTCAGATGTTGTGCTTCTTAAAGAGGAATTTGTTTTTAAGTCTCTGACATTCCAAAGATATTTCCAAGCCATTGATTTCAGTGGATGATGCATCATCTAATGTGTAAAATAACCTTGAAAAGTAATATCAAGCTGTGAGGGCCAAGTTGTGTGGCTGTCCTGGGATCAAGCTGCATCTCTTTAAGAGTTGTTTCCAGACAAATGCCTTGCCCGGTCTCTTGCCCAGACTTTCAAACCACTGAGGTCTGTGTAACTTGCTAATACAAATCATGAGAAGAAATGAAGAAAACATTAAATGGAAAAGAATGACCTTGAGGTAGCCTTTGTCTCTCTGTGCAGACATTGTGGGCAGGGTTTGCAGTGTATTTCTTCCTGGAAAAAAAAAATCCCCAAACTAAAAACTCAGGGTCTTTTCTGTCTAAAGGTTAGTTTTAGTTGCTTGTAATTTTACCGGTTCCCCTCTCCCTCATGTAACCAGTGTTTAGGTTAAGTGATGAACTCCTGTTGTGTGCTCTTTACAGCTGGATATAGCCACTGGGTAACTCTCTCTCCAGTAACCCTTAGCAGTATTAATTTTGTACAGCAATGTGCAGAAAGTAGCCAATCTCCAGAAGTACAAAAGCAGCAGTAGCTCCCTCCTTTACTGCAGTTACATTTGATCTGTTCAGCAGCATCACTGGTATCACAGTCACAGGGTAAGTGGGAAAGCCACAAGCAGACATCCTACACTTGTGAATACCAGGTTTTTAGGATGTACAAAGGGAGGCACAGGGTGTTTCATGCATATTCTGTAGCCTGCAAGAGGAGAAATCGAAAGTGTCGAGTTCATGATTTATAAATACTTTGCCAAGTAAGAGATAAGGAAAAGAATAGTTGTGTCACTCTGGTAGGTTCTTCTTGTTTTCTAGGAGTGCAAGAACAACATGAGAGAGTCATTAGGAAAATGTTTTTAATAGAATGCTTGTATTGTATGACAAACACGGACTTGGGAGGAGATGCCGTACCTAAATACCCTTCTTGACTCCATCTGTGTGCCAGGAGTTAGTCCTCAAATCTCTTCAGAGAGCAGATGTGCTCAGCTCCTTATTGCTGCTGACCTATTCTTGTTGGAGGGTAAAGAACTGGAGAACAGAGTAAGGAAAGATTTCAAACTCTGCTCGCTTTTAGGGACAAACTGAGCAATGTCAGTTTTTGTCAGAAATCCTTCAGTGCCCAGTTTATTTTCCCAATTAAAGCAAAAGGAAAAAACAGAGCCCTGGTCATTAAAATATAGAACTAGAAGATTGTGGGGTTTTTTCTTTGTTCCTTACATGGTTAATCTAGGTTTAAAATGAAAATCAGAGGCCAGATTCTAATACTGTCTTGTAACTGTGTTTACATCGATGCAGTTACTTGACCCTGCATCCAGGTAAGTGAGGTTAAAATCCTGCTCTAGGTCCACACTGGGAGTGTTGCTGTTTTTTTTTTCTTGTTCAGGAAAGTCAGGAAAGAAATGGAAGTTTGCATTCAATGAGTCTAATATCCCTTCATTATTAGCACTACAAAACCTCCATCTCTGTAGTTGACCTGTAACAGTATAAGAGTTTGCAGATATGAGCATTGTGGTTTCTTAGCGTAGGTTGGATTTTGCCGAGAGATAAAGCAGGGAACGGAACGAAGGAACGCTGGCAGCCAGGCAGTGAGATTGCTACAGACACTGCAAACTGCTTCAGTCCTTAAGTGTAAATATGCTTCTCTAAGAAACCAAACTTAAAGCACTGAGAGAGGTCCCACACAGGGCCGGTTTAGGGCAGTCGGTAATTGTCGGGCAGCGCGGCTCGTGCGGCCATTTTTGCCCGAGTACGGAATGGGGGAAAACCCGGACTGGATTTTTGCCGGAGTACGGAATGGGGGAAAACCCGGACTGGATTTTTCCGGAGTACGGAATGGGGGAAAACCCGGACTGGATTTTTCCCGGAGTACGGAATGGAGGAAAACCCGGACTGGATTTTTGCCGAGTACGGAATGGGGGAAAACCCGGACTGGATTTTTGCCAGAGTACGGAATGGGGGAAAACCTGGACTAGACTTTTTTTGGAATACGGAATGAGGGAAAAACCAGACTAGACTTTTTTTGGAATACGGAATGGGGAAAACCCGGCAGAAATCCAGTGTCCCCCCCACTCAAAAAGGAGGAGACCTCAGGGGGTCCGCAATGACACCTCCCCCATCCCCAAAAACCCAACAACTCCCCAGGAGCCCCCCCCCCCAAAGCCCACCAAAATCTCAGTGACCCCCCTCTCCCCAAAAACCCAACGGTTTCCCCTCCAGGCCTCCCCAGTGCCCCCCAATGCTCTGGAACCCCCTAAATTGCCTCCCAGGCCCCCGGTGCCCCCCCAACCCTCAGGACCCCTAAATACCCCCCGACCCCCAACTCCCAAGACCCCCTTAAACTTCCCCCAGTGCCCCCAAGCCCCAGGGCCCCCAAATTTCCCCACAGACCTTCAGGGACACCCCACAGACACCCAAGTGCACCCAGACCCACCCCAGATCCCCAACACCCAGAGACCCCCCAAACCTCATGTTGCCCCTCCAAGCCCCCAAATCCCACCCAGGACCCCCAACTGCCCCCAGCCCCCACCCCCGCTCTCCCCAATTCCCAGCACCCCTCAAATCCCTCCAGGACCCCCAACTGCCCCCAAGACCCCCTAAATCCCTCCCCAGTCCCCCCTGGTGCCCCTCCAAGCCTCAGAACCCCCAAATTACCCCCAAGATTCTCCTCCACATTACCCCTCCAAATTCTCTCCAGAAACCCCCAACCCCCTCCCAGTGCCACTGGACCCCCAGGGCCCCCCAACCTTCCCCAGGCCCCCCTCCAGTGCCCCACCCTCACTGAGGGGTCGGTTTCCCCCGACTGGATTTCCGCCGGGTTTTCCCCCATTCCGTACTCCAACAGAAATCCAGAACCAGCTGGGCTCCCCCACAGGTCATGATGTCTAGAGGTCAGGATTTGCAGGTGTAAAAGAATAGCTCTATTCTGAGCCCTACTAGTGCAAAGTTACGGACTTGATCTATCAATTTCAAATGGATTTTATTTATATCACTCTAGCTCAGGTGCTCTCAAATTCCTTTGAATTGTCAGTTTACTTTTGCTGAACTTGAAGCATTTCTGGCTGATAAATTCACTGTTTAACTAGAGGTAGAAGCTGTTCAGTTCAAACTCCTTTTGCAATTAGTGAGTATTTGAATTGCCTCGTGACTGTCTCAATCCACTAAAGACCTAAGGGAACAAAAGTAAGTGGCTTAGATAGGCACAGGTGGCTGAAGGCAGATAGGATGGCTTCTGTGTGCTTTCGTGTGCTGGTGAATGAGTAAACCAGGAATAAAAATATTTCTGTGTCTTAGAGATCTGATGAGGCTTTGTTTAGATGAGGAAGAGAGCTACACATGACTGCAGTTCTTACTTTTGTTCTCTGTTCTGCCAAGCAATGGGTTGGGCAAGTGGCACTTCAGCGTCCTGGACTGTGTCTTCATGATCCCCCTGCTTAAGTGGCCAAATACTGAACTTCATTGTCCTTGTCTGTAACTGCCAAGTTGGGACCATGTTTGCAGTTTTTTCCTTGGTGTCTTTTGTTCTTTGATAAAAATCATTTTTGTTTTACCTGTGACACTTAGGGCCAGTGTACTCACTCCTGATTTCACATCCCATTTTGTAAGCTGAAACTATAGGTGGGGCAACCTCAGATGTCTGTTGATGAACAAACCAGTGATGAGGTACAGCACTGGCAAGTCCAGAATTTTTCCAGATCCTACCCTACTTAGTTATTCAGACTGGAGGAGAGGAAGTTTTGCATGTTGCCTAAGGCAACTTACAGACAGTGCGTGATGTAACCCATCCATGAGAGCCAACAGCTCTGAATTCTGTAGCTTTGCCTAATTATTCAATCTGTGTCATTGTGAATAGACTATTTCTGTTGAGGTGAGAAAGAAAAGCAGCTTTCAGGATAGAATTTCTGTTGGCTTTATGGGGAGTTGTGTGACTAAGCACTAATTGAGGTTTTAAGGTTTAGTGCTCATTTCCCAACAAACTCCTTTTGAAACTTCAGCTTTGGAATTTTAAAGCTTCTGTTCTGATTTTAAAAACTCATCTGCATTTGTAAAACAGAAAAATGTGGGGTTTTTTACTTTCAAATTAATACTTTTCGGTTTCTGGCTGCTCATCATAATTTCCTCCATACAGGGCTTGTGCTCTCATTGCAGAGTGATGTATGAGAGAAGCTTTCTCTTTGTGTCCAAACTACTGCCTGGAAATCTAGGAACTTCCTCAAAAATTGACATCCAGTACAGTTCAGAGATTTAAAAATTAACCTAAAGTGATAGAAATTGATCTGAATGAACTGGAATTTCTCAGTACTTTTGCTGTGAAAAGGTGACACTGCCCAACTTCAGAGTCTGAAAGGGAAGGGATGGTTGTGAAGCTATCCAGGTACTAGAAAACATGTCCTTGGTTTCTTGCTGTATAGTATTTGTCTGTACTATTCCTTCTTCATGATGGTAGAGCTGAAGCTTGTAAAAAACATCTTTCTGGTGGGATTTCATAGAATCGTAGAATGGCCTGGGTTGGCAGGGATCTTAAAGCTCATGTCATTCCAACCCCCCTGCCATGGGCAGGGACACCTCCATTATCCCAGGTTGCTCCAAGCCCTGTCCAACCTGGCCTTGGACACTTCCAGGGATGGGGCAGCCACAACTTCTCTGGGCAACCCATGCCAGGGTGTCACCACCCTCAGTACCAAATTTCTAATATCTGATCTAACCCTACTGTCAATTTGAAGCCATTGCCCTGTCACTATATTTAGTTTCTGTTTGCTGAATCAAAATTATATGAAGAGGTATATTCCATAGTCTAATATTCCCTTAGATTGAATATATTTCTGAGATTACTCTCTAAAGTATTGAGGAGGAGAGTATAAGCAGGAAAGGGAGTACTGACTGACTGTACCCTGGAAGGGAGGAGAAAACTTTTTTTTCTTGGTGAAGGCATATAATTTTGTAGAGTGAAAGCTACTGAATCAGGTTTATTTTTGTTATGTATTTATCTTCTGAAATTTTAAAACTTCCAAGGAAAATGTCAGTTTATCAAATTCAATTATGCAACCTTCAGACTTAGTAAAACCTTACACTTTTCTACTTCCCACATGCTTTCTATATTTAAAAAGAGCCTTTTCTACAGTAACTAGCCTTGACAGAGATAATTAGGAAAGCAGTTTGCTTTCTTCCTACCTTCCTAATGTATGGTTTTTCACTTCTTAAACTTGTTCCTCACTCCAAGACAGAACACCTCAACCGTGAGAATATTTTAGTGGCCACAAGAGCTTCCTGCACGAGCAGTTGTTGTTTAGGAGTGTTTTGAGTCCTGTCTGTGCAGTTCATTCCAGTTCCAAGCCAGGTTGGTTTGAATGGCTGCCTTTGAGACATTCTAACAGCAGCAATAAATAATGAAGAGGCGTCTCTGCGCATCCTGCTTTCATTTGTAAGGAGTTTGCACAGCTATTTGACTTTTTCCCTTTTTTTATAGTTGCTTTAGTCAAGCTGTCTCCCAACACAAGTCTGTGTTTCTTGTGGCTGGGTTGTAAGTCAAGTACGGGCTGTGTGCCGGGAAGTGGATGGCATCGTGTGAAGCACAATGGCATAACTAAGTGTGACACGAGGTGGCACCTGCTGGAGGTGTTTGGACAGGTTTGAGGATTTGCATCTCTTATGCTTTGTGTTTCAGGTGTGAGTGCACTGTGTGAAAGGGTTCCATCTAGGATGTCTGCATGGTGCTAATTTGCTGTGAATGTTTCTCCAGCATCATGTCAGTTATGAGAAAAGGGTTTAGTTTGTCCTTTCGTTCACAGAAAAGATTTTATAGCAAATTCATATTTTTATACTTAAATATAGAATTGACAACTAAGTTTTGCTTTCCCCTTCACAAAGGGTCATTGCTGTCAATAGGGTTGTAGTATTGGACATGGCATAAATATTGTATGTTTGAATTACTTTAAGTGGCTCCTTGAGGAAACAATGCTGCAGGTTTTGTAGGGATTTCCATTTATATCTTTCCATATTAAAAATACACCTTTTATTTTTCACATACTATCTCTAAGTATACTTGGAGCAGAATATTTCAGCTTGTTACCTACTAGAGTATTTGGTGAAATTTATGGTCCTATTGAAGTAAATGGAAACCTTACCCTTGGCTTCAGATAGGGACATTCCCCAGTGAAATTGTTTCTTTTTTCCCCTTCCTTTTTTTTTTTTCTTTTTCCATTAAGATGATGGGGAATAATAAATTCCTTTATACAATAAAATCCTGTCAGGAAATCTGAACTATGATTAGCTGGTGTTTAGACCTGAACTTTGCTGGTAGTAGAAAACAATTTAAATCGTTCATTTGTGTATAGAAGTGTATGGAAAAACATTATGTATCTGACTTTACCTTTCTCTCCTCTGAAAACACTGGTGGAAGAACGCCTTTACAAAACATCACAAGATTATGAAAGGACCAGATCGTGGCAAACCGAGGTAGCAATGGGTGGAATCCCCAAAGGGCATCTTTTAACTTTTGGTTCTTTTGACTCCTTCAGCATCTGTAATCCTGTGCTGCACAAGTATGGCCACAGCAGGCTGCACAAGTATGGCCAGAGCTTCCTTCACATAAAGGAAACACTGATAAAAAGAGCATCTATTAATCCCTTCCTTCATAGGAGGTTAAGTTTCTAACTCCAGGGTGGTAAGAGGAGCCTGTGTGGGATCAAAATTCACAGCTGGGTGCATTTCATACAATAACTGTTGAATGTAAAATGTGCTGCCAGTTCTTAGGATCCGGGGCAGGCTGAGCTCTAGCTCAGATCTCCTCTCCACTGGGTTACCTGCCCTCATCCTGCCCTGGAAGGTTGTGCCCACCTGTGTTGTCACCTGTTGTTTCAATGACTGATGTCTTTAAGAGACTCAGAAAACCCTTTCTTCCAACAGAATTGTGGGCAGTGTCTCCCCAAGACCAAGACAATTTACAGTTGGGTGTATAGAGCGGTTGGTTAAGACATCCTAATTTGAATTCTTTTGGATTAAAGGGAACTAGTGTGGCTCTCCTGTATTCCTAAGAGATGCTTTATCCACTGGAATTCCCTGTGGAAAGAGAGTGCTCGAGGGCTGTGTTCTATATTTAAGTGTGTATTCTGCATGTTTGAGCAGCATCCATTTGCTTGGACCTAGAGGAGGATGGGCAGGTGGGCATCTGTTTTGATGCTCCATCAGAGTACTCCATGAAAATGGAATCAGTTCTAGGTATGGAACACAAATCATAAATTTAGTCACACAAGGAAGAAAACTTAGGGACTGCTAAAAACATTGACCTGTAAAGGGTTGATGGTGGCCGGAGAGTTACCTGCTGGGATATTGGTGCCTTATTCCACTAAAGTTTCCTTTCAGCATTTCAGTCTTTTTGTAGATATGAGTCTAAGATATAAAAATTATTTGAATGAATGCCAGAATGTTGAGTTTTCCACTGGCAAGTTCTCAGAAGCATTTTTGAAGTGAAAAACCTGTCTTTCATGTAATCACCTGTAACAAAGTAGTAGGTTAAAATGGGTTGAGACATCATAAGGCCTTTGACACCCAGTTATTAAGATCTTTATCCTGAAGAAAACAGTTTTAACAATCTTCAGAACAATATGTTGCATTATCACAAGCTCTTCTGAAGCAGCATTTTAATAACTTGGTAATTAGTTTCATAATTATTAGTCAATGAATGCTTGAAAGTGTGGTTATTGAAACTGGGCCCCACTCTGGAACTTCACCTGAAAAAAAATGCATTCCTACTCTTCAGGAGTTAGTGGCACACATTTTGTGTAGTCACTTAGTGTATTACTGTGTATTATTGGCACATATGCTGAATTCCTAATAATATTTACTCCGTTTTTCTAGAAATCAGCAGGGCTTAAAATCGAGCACCTGAGCACTTAATACATCCTTCATGAAATATGTCAAGATTCACTTCCAGCTTCCATGATTCCTGGTATTTCAGGTCTCATTTGCCATCCTGGTTGCCCTAATAGGGGCAGAGGGTGTCCAGGCAAGGACATTCCCTTGGGATGAAATTGCTGATCTAAGTCAGGGTCTCCACAGCTTTGGACCAGTCCCATGCAAGGCGAGCTTGTAGCAGCACCTGATGCAGTTGGGCTGCCATTCACAGATGTTAAACTGCTCCGTCACTGCATGAGTCAGACCAGCATTTGGGATGAATATTAGGTTCCCATCTGTTTCATTTCATAGTGCTTCGTGTCATGTACCTCCCACTCTGAAGTCAATACAGCCATTTTGTAACCAAATGTAAGCTGGCTGTTTCCTGTTCAATTTTAGGAGATGCCTTATCTCTCAAACTTTCTTTCCATGAAAGACCATGTCAAGAGTTTGTATGTTTGATTTATTTTCTTAGAATATGGAGGAAAGTGAAACTGTTTTGAAGAGCCAACTAATACTGTAAAATCTCTGCTCAGATTGTAATTTTGCCTCATTTTGCTAAATTCAAAACAGACAGGGAACAATAGCTCAGAGAGGCATGGAAAAATATATTGCAGGCAGAGCATTACCGCTTTCATTTTTCATTAAACCTAACCCTCCCATTTTATTTTTTAATAAATTCTATCTAAAATTATGCTGTGTTCAATTATACTTTTAAACTGCAGGCTAATGAAAATCTAACATTTGTGATTGTATCAAATTAGCCCTGAAGACTGAGAAAGTATTTAGTAATCTGTGCAGCATGACCTATATTAAGTGCTGATTGATTTAATATATGAATACATTTTATAAACTGGATAAAATACCAAGTGAAAACCTAAAAAGTGTGAATAATATATTGTCATAGATAGTATATAATAATTAAAGTTTGTGCTTTTATGGAAATGCATGTAGACTTTAAACAAGTAGAACTAATGTGAAATTCTCTTTTTCACCATTTCTGCTATGATTTTGTTGAACTCATGACTTAGTTCCCTCCTTCTGCAGTTTGTCTGTCAGGTTTTTGTCACACAGAGCACATTGCAGGGTGTGGCTGTTACAGCATCAGTTACATAACACGAGTTTAATAAGAGTATATTGAGGCTATATTTACATACCTGAAGTCAGCAGGAGTTAATTTGTTTGTATTATTAAGGAGTGTGTCCAAAATGCCTTTGAACCAGAGCAGTTACTGTTAAGAACTTGGAGGGAACAAATTAAATCCAACCAGATTGGTGGAGATGAAAGATTAAGGATTAAGACTTGAGGAGTAAAGGGTAGTTGTCAGTAAATGGAGCATTCAGACAGGTAAATTTGGGAACATTTGGTTTCTGTGCCTCAACAGCAGAGTAAGGTTGTGAAGAATCATCAGCACAGATTTGCTGAGCACAAATCATATCAAACAAATCTTTCTTTAGATCAAAAGGGCAGCAGGACAGATAAACAGGAAGAAGGAAGTGTACAGAGTTAAGAAACATTGAGATTTCGTAGGCAAAGAGTTGAATTTTTTAGTCTTTCAAGTGTTCTCAATCCAGTTCTAGTGAACAGTTTCCTTGAAAAGGTCAGATGACATAGGGATGGGGAAAACAAAGTGAGGGTCCTACACTTTTGGTACCCTTTGGAATATGGCAAGAAGAATTCAAGAAAATTAGGCAAAATGCCTGAATATAACTGTAGTGAAGCATTGCAAAAGACTGTGATGTCCTTCATTCGAAACTATATTAGGCCAACATCTCTGGGGTGCTCAAAATACAGTGAATCTTGTCTTATGGCAGGGGCAAGGCTTCCTGAGAGCCCTTCCAGCCCTACATTTCTGTGATTTTATCCTGAGTATTTAAAGCTCTAACAGGACTGTATTACTGCCTATCTGAAACCTTGCAATATGTTGACTAAAAATAGCTCTATCTCCTTCTGCATTAGAATTTGTGAGCCCAGTTTCCCTAGCCTGCAGCAATGTAGACCAAAGCATTCTTCACAAACAGCAGCATTAAACTGCTCTGTGTAGCACACAAAGATGTATTAAAACAAATACAGCATATCGTTGTCTGTCTGCATGAGGCATTGAAGGCAAAGCAATGCCCTGAGCAAGATAGCCCTTCTTCAATCCCACTCAGTCCAAAAAAAGACCAGAGAGGAGAAACTGCCTCTTGCACATAAATACATTTGAAACTTTTCTAAATGGAATCTTTATGCAGAGAGCTGAAATGAAAGCCCAGCCATAAAAAGGCTTTTCCAAGAGCAATCTCCTGAAAGTCACAGCATATTAGAGAAATTTCAAAGAACCACTGAACCTGAGTTCAGGCCCTGGCATCTTAGGGGTCTTAAAATTCATGACTTCTTTTGGGTGGAAAAACGGAGGAGGAAGTGTTTAGTGCACCGGGTTTGCTTTTCACAAACCTCAACTATAATGCATGATTGCAATGCTTCAGATTTCCAAACAGGATCTGAACTGTCTGTTGGGTTCCAGGCTAAGATAGATAATATATTCATTTAATAGCACAGCTTTGTAAGGAGAAGACCCCCATATATAGCAGACATGAAATCAGGTAGTGGGCAGCAGCTTATACACACATAAACTCTCTGTGTGGAAAAGGAACAGTTTTATTGCTGCTTTTTTGCCCTTAGTTTCAAAAATGCTGCAACCGAATCATACCCATATAGCAGTCTTTGCAAGGCATTACAGTGTCCCAGCAAAACATAAAACAAGATCACCTTCTAAAATGACAGCAATTTCCCATAAAGTCCTTACTCACTTGGAAGTAGCGTTCAGCTCCTAGTGAGAATGCCAGCATGAAGCCACACAGCCATAAAGCCAGTTTTAAGCTTAAAACCAGTCCAGAAGGGATTAAATGAAACCAAAGGATATTCATGGTGTTCTGCTACTCCTGTTTGAGTGAGTCACAACAACCTGCTGACACAGTTGCCACATGCTAAACAAGCAAGATACTCATTTATATCACTGGCCACTTGGCTTTTAGTATTGGCAAACATCTGAGTAGAAAGAGAGGTTTACACCTGAGTTATGTAATAGTTCCCCTTAAAATTCATCCTCGCAGTAGTTTGCTTTTAAAATATCACAGGTTTGCTCACAAGTTTCTCCTGTGTACTCTTAGAATTTTGACAACTGCTGTTCTGAAACTACAGTTCTTATAGCTTTAAGAAACATTTTCCTCTTAAATAACTGCTGATGACCAAATGGCACTGGCATTCCCTTTCAAAATGAATCTTCCCTCTGGAAGAAGAGGTTCACATATTCCAGTGTTCAGGATAATTGAGTTCAACACTAACAATTCAAAGTAGGAACTTGGAGCCAAACTCCCCCACAATTTATGGGAGTTTATAATTGAGTAAATCCTGTGAAGACATTTGTCAGGTGAAGAGTCTTTGTTTCAAGTGGCAGGGATCTGGCAGCTATTAACACTGTCAAACCTACAAGAACCCCAAAAGACTGACTTCCCTCCCCTGTCCCACCCAAACTGCCTGGTTGGAGGAGATGGATGTCCAGAGGAGGCTGTCAGTGTTCTAACTCAGAGCAGTCCTTCGGTAACTTCTATCACAGGATTTGCTTGGAATTAACTGTGTGTGGGCACTGTTTTTCCAAGGTTTTACTGGCTCAAAGAATGCTGGTTTATGCCTCCTGCTCTCGGTGTAGGGAATTGTGTCCTGTATATATGCAGCTGTGCCATAGCCATGCAGTTAAGATATAAATTGTGATATGCAAATATGTCTTAACTGCTTGGGTATTAATTTAAAAATCTACAAGCTGTTTTTTATTTGAAGAACCTATGTAAGTGAAAAGTGTATTTGATTTTTTTCTGCTTAGTCTTTAAAAAAGAAAAAAAGTTGGGGTTTGGGTTTTTTGTGTTTGGGAGGGTTTTGTTGTTGTTTGTTTTTATCTCAGCAAGCTTTACTTTGTTTATACTCTGAGGCAATTTTGGTTACAGCAACCCTTTTATCCATTTAGATCAGATATATGGAAAAACTTACTGCAGAACCTGTATCAGTTATTAGAATTAAGTGTTTAAAACAAAATGCAATTGAGTACTTAATGAAAATAAATGTAGGTACAATTTGTAGTGTCTAAATTCTGTAGCAGGCAGCTGTAGTATGTGGAAAATATAGTAGAGCTACTCTAAAACAAGACTAGTACAGTGAACTGAGAACCACTCAGCTAATCCAAAGAAGTGTGAGCTCTTGGGGTTTTTGCACAGAAAAGGCAAACAATGTTGGTATACACCATACAAAGTCTGGCTAATCATCATCCTGAATCAAAAACACAACACTGTACCAGCTACTAGGAGGAAAATTATCCCAGCCAAAACCAGGACAAGTAGTCAAAATTCAAGTAGCACTTAGGAAGCCTAAGCAAGCACACGAGTCCTTCAGCATTTGCTATGTTCTGTTCTTCGTGTAGAAAATGTCAAGTGCCACTTGAAATGGAGATGAAGTTTGAAACACCCAAACAATGTTCAGTTTTCTTCTAACTGTAGATCAGCTGGTAGAGAATTACAGGATTTTGGATTCCAGACAAGACTGTATCCAATGGAACAGAGTGCCCACAAATCTCCCACCCGAAGGATGGTTTATGAAAAACGTGGTCTGTTCTACCAAAGTCAACACTAGGGACAATGAGAACTTTTGGCAGCTCAAATACAATCCAGTGCAAAGGGTAGTGTTTGCAGTTTCTGGGGGAAACAACAGCTTGCATAGATCTCTTCTTTTTACTATAGAGCATCTACAACATATTGGTAGGATTATATTGGGTTTGTTAGTTTTGACTCTCTAGAAGAGCACCCTGACCTTTTCCTGAAGTATACTGTGGCATCGTGCAGATGGCCAAGAGGTGTCCTTTGTCTTGCTCTTGCCACTTTAAGTAACATGGCATCCAACCCATGTTCTCACGTTCGGTGCTGATGTTCTCTGATCTCGTTAGTTAAGCTAATTAAATTATTGGTAGCACAATTACACCTCTGCCTGTTACAGTTTTACCATTGGCCATGTCCATAGACCATTTTGTCAGAGTCAATGAAGTGTTTACAAGCATTATCTACATTCACTTGCCACGAACCTTCAGTTCCTAAGGGTCTTGGATTCCTAAGGCTGTTGGATTGCGAGTTTGTGGACAGATGTTGGTAGAGAGGAGGAGAGTAGGAAAATGAAAATGTGTGTCTGTATGTGTATAAAAAAGGGAAAGGTACTAAAATTCATTGTGACATATCCCATTTCTGTAGAGGCCAGTGAGTCTATTCAGTGCCTTAAAAAGCTAAATGAGTAAACTGAACTGTGTTCTGCTAACTCTTGCAGGGATAACTATGGATCCTGGGGCTGCAGGGTTAGCAAGATCCATAGGAAATTCAGGCTGACTTCTGGAGGGCTGTCTTCATCTCTTCTGTGGCACACATTAGGGAGTACCGATGCCCCGGTGTTTGTTAAATGTCCACAGTGTCTTAATTTGTTTGCATTTATAATTAAGACTTCTGTTCCTCAGTATTTCTCTGAAGGCCAGCAAAATTAGCAGTCTGCTAATGCATTTCTGCTGGAAAAAAAACATACTGTTGGGGTTTGCTACACTTACTTTACAGAACTTGGACAGAATCAGATTAAATTGTATTTTTTTCATTTTCACTTGTCTTTTGGTTCATGTTTTCTTAATTTGAGATGATATTGGGTGTATGCAATGTCCTGCACCTTCTTGTTTCTTAGTTTTTAAACTGTTGATCAACAGATTTTTCATTGTATAGAGAACTTCATTCTGTTACATTAATTTTACTAGGAAATAGGATGGGTTGTGTGAGAGAGAATAAATTTTTAGGGCTTAAAGGATGAAAATAAATTTTCATAAGCTTTCTCTGCAAATCTCTCATGATTATTGTCAGTGTTTACCTAAGCTAATGTGATCAATTTTTTTAACAATGTAGATAAACCGGTTCAAACTCATTGCATTCATACTTTTTGTATCACCGTCTCAGGTAAATCTGTTCTGTTGAATTCATTGATTAAATCAGAAATAAGTTGGCAAGAAATTAAATCAGTGTAAAAGTTAGAACCAGAAGCTTCTACAGGTTGAAACCATGGGCTCTAGGCCACTGGTGCTGTGGTTTCTAGAGAGGCAGAGAATGTGCAGCTCTCGGCCCCAAGGGTAGGAAGTGAGGTGAGTTAGGCCACCTCAGAGATGGATGAGAGCTCCCTGATGTGAAAACGTGGTTGAGATTTACTGTTCCTAAAGAGGCTGCTAAGCTTTGGATTTTTCCTACCTCTGCCTTTGAAAAATAACCTTTTAGTTAGTGCCTCTTCCCATCAGGTGCTCAATTCTCTAGTCCATATCCTACTCTGTGCCTTCCATCATGTTTATGGAATTGGGCCTTTAACTTCCCAGCACTTTGGAGTAAAGGTTTGTCAGCTGTTTGATCCAGTCCTGCTACTGACTGTGGTAACAATTCTGTATTACTCACAGGAGTAACAAATAGCTTTGTGGAAATCAAGAATTTAGAAGGAGCAGCCCCAGCAAGGAGAGAACTTGATTTAATAAATGAACAACTGCAGCACCAAAATAGATCAGACTGGCTCAAAGGTTCAAAACATTTCTTTGCCCTAAGGCAGTAATTTGTAAGCAAGGAAAACAAGCAAAATTAAATAAACTGGGAACAGAGTAGAAGAGAAACAATACCATCCGAGATGCCAGTAACAAAAAAGCTGGCAAAAAAAGGAGGGATGGGATAATAAAAAGAAGCAGAGGAGAAAGAAGATGAAGGCTCCCAGCTCATTACAGCTGCTGTTGCTGCACTGTCTCTGCTTGTCAAATTTACTGTACACTGCACGGCACTGGAGCACCGTGAGGCCCTGTTGGTATTCTCAGTGCACACATTCCCACAACTGTGTGTCTTTGGAAAGTTTCTGTGGGCTCAGAAGCAGGATGTCAGAAATGGGGAGGACAGCAGAGAAAACAGAGACAGAGAAAGTGAGGAGCTTGAGAGTAGCTATCCTCCCAGTAGGTGATTCTGGTTCCATTGCTCACAAAGAAGGAAGAGATTGATCTTCCCAGAAACACTCCCTGGTGCGTTTGTGTAAGTTTAAGACATGGTAGGATTTTGTCAGTGGTGATGAGATCTTTCCAGAGAGGCTGGTGATTAGTGTAACAAGATTGCTGTTCTTCAGAGTTAGCTGTCAAAATGACAGAATTACAAGGGAAAAATTAATAAGAATTATTGCTTTTACTTTCACAGATGCTAAATCCCTCAAGCAAGATAAATAAAACCTCAATACATTATCGTTATTTTTTCTCTGGTGTTAAAACCATGTGATAGAAAATCACAAGTGATTAAGGAAAATGCACATCAGTGAGGGGGGGAAATGGAAACAGAAGACATAAGAAGCAGAAGGAAAATCCAGTGAGGAGCAAGTCTCTTACCTCAAGATAAGGTTTAGGTTTGGGGCGTCCTGTCAATTCTCAAATGGTTCTGAGTTTTTAGTAACAATTAGTGAAACTGTTGGTGAGTTGCATGGTGTGAAGGGACCGCTGATAGGGTAGGATCCAAAATGTAGTCACAGTTCAATATTCCCAGTGACAAAAACACATTCTTTTTGTTCTTTCATTCCTAGTGCCTTATCAGCACTCTGCATGACTACATCACTTTTCTTGCCCCTTCCAGAGTGATGTTTTCAGTGGGATTTTTTCCCTCTCTGGTAAATTTGTCAGATATCCATCATGGAAAGGGGCATCCCAGCTTTGGGAAAGAGCGTGCCTGAAAAGATGTGGAATTGATTGCTCTTGGCAGTGCTGTAGCCACTTGTAAGTTCTAATTTCTCCCAGGCAGACACAGAATCCATCTGGTTGTGCCAGAACGATTTGAAATGAAGCACAGAAATGAGAGTTTGAGTTGGCCATCTGTCCTCGTGTCTGTAACATCAGAGAGGGAGGTGTTGGCGTGGTGAGGCCAGGAGCTGAGCCTTTGTTTTTCTGGAAGGCAGGGCAGGAGGAGCTGACACAGCCCTCTGGTAGTAAAGATCCTTGGAGTTTTTCAAGGTTGTGGAACATGGAAGGGGAAGAATGCCAACTAATACCTACATCTTTGATTTCTCACTCATCCCCTTACATAGCCTGGCAAGAGTATGTGTTTGTGGATGTGTGGTGGAGTGTGTGGGTGGGTGGATATATCCAGTCCTGAAATCACTTTGTTAGAAGTAGTTGCCTTCTCACTTCAGGGAAGGAAATAACACAGTGTTAACAGTTCAGAGAAGTGAAGATAGTGTGGTTTTTTGGTTTTTAGTTTTGTTTGTTTGTTTAGAGGTTTGGGGGAGTTAGTTTTTTGGTTTTTTTTTTTTTTTTTTTTTTTTTTTTTTTTAGGGCTGGTAACTTCCTGTGAATCCCCTATAAATATTTTTAAAACCCCAGATTTTGGCTGCCTACTTCAGAGCTTTGGTGCTTACACAAAATTCTTAGAAGCAATTAGGAGTTTGATGGATAAGCCCTCCATTTGTTACATTTACTACAAGCAAACCAGTGCTAATCTGGTAGCCCATTAAAGCAACAAAGCACAGTGTGCATATTTTGTGTGTATTTCTTACACAGCCCTCATAATTTGGGAAGTACTGATACAATTCTAGGACATCCCCACCTACCAATAGGTGGCTCTGACTGCTGGGATAGAGGTTTTGATTCCCTTTTATCCTAGATCACAGAGAGTTTCATCCTGGTAATTTTGATATACGGATCCAGTAAATAGTACTTTTTAGTGAATGAGAGTATCTTAAATTCTTCCCCATATCTCTGAATTACAGTTATTTAGTGGGGAAAAATGTGGTAAATGTTAGTATGATGGGAGGGGGAGAGAGGGGGCCATCACATTTGAACTGAGAGCCTTTTTCATTTTTGTCTGTATACAGTAGAAGTATATGGAAATAAAATAAATGATGAGAGAAAATTCTGCATTCTGTACTTGTGGTGAGCAGGAGACCGTCCTGGCCTTTTGGGAGGCAAACTTTGGGAAATGCAAAGTGCAGATCACAGCAGTTGTTCCCAGTGTGCTGTTTGGTATGCAGTGAATCCAGCGAGCTGGGCCCTCTGCAGCAATCTTTGGAATCTATTACATTTGTTCCACAAAGTCACTCTAAACCCATTTAATCTCCTTCATCAGTGCTGCTGACATCCACAACTTATGCACTGAGGAGACGACTGGAGAAGGAGATTTATAAGGCAGCCTCTCCATTGATTCTGAGGCGGCCAGTTTGCACACTTTGGGAAGGGCAGTGTTTCATTTCACTTTATCTTTTCCTTTATCATCTTCTCTCTTCTCCCATACTGGATAATGGTGGTAATACTGACCCAGTACTACTTTTAGTTTATGAACTAACTAGAAATTAAATGGTCATTATCAATGCCACCTTCCCAGGGATTACCTTGCACAGCAACAAAGTCCCCCTTCTCCATGTGGAACACGAAAAGACTGGGAGCAGAAAAATGGTGGGGAACTGTGGCTTTTGTGTGTATTCAAAGGCTTTTTTGAATCAGGCATTTAATAGCAGATTGGTCTTTTTTCAAAGTCCTTTTGAGGGCACAGAGGGCACAGGAGCTGTGGCAGAAATCCTGAATGCAGCAGAAGGAGCAGCTTGTTTCACACACTAGTGCTGGCATTAGTAAATGGATATTGGCAGAGTGACTGAGTGAGGGACTCTGGACTGGGAAGTAAATCAGCAGCTTGCTTTTTCTGTGCTTTATATTCCTTCTTAAAAGGCCAGTGCTAAGGAAAGGAAGGCAGAGAACATGGTAAACTTGGCTGTGGAATTTTTGAAAGCTTTCAGTGTTGATCTGACACACCGGAGTTAAGGAGACCTCTACCTGAATCAAGGAGGGAAGAATGAAGCCAATGTTTTGTGCTTTAAGAAAGTTCTACCTCTGGAGAATAGACTTTGGCTAAGTAAGCAAGACTCCAAGGCAGTTAAATTCCCAGGAGCAACAGCGATTTGTCCCTGTATTAAGGTGTGAGCTGAATTTGCAGGAAAGATCATTATCCTATCCCATTATAAATCCGCTGCCGAAGCAGCATCGAAGGTGTGCCTGCCCCTGGCATTCCTGGGAGACAAATCAGCCTCCCTGCTTCACTCCTGCTTCCTCAGGGAATGGCTTGTGCTGGGGAGGCAGCTGGAGGCTGTAGTGACACTGCTAAAGAGCTAAGTATCTCTTCCCTCAAGGCTTTTCACAGTTCAGAGGTCAAATGTACAGAAAACTGAGTGCCTAAAAATGCTTTTGGAAGGCTAGGAAAAATTAACCCAGAGCATAAGGGGCCTTGGAAGGAATTTTCTAGAGAGAAACAAAGTTGTGCTGAGCTCTAACTACTGATTAGGTACTGATAATGTAATAGTTCCAGCCACTTAGACTCATTCTCTTACTGTTTTTCACAAAAAGGTATAAGTATTTCATCAGTTGAAAATCTTTGTAAATTAGAAGTTTATAAATTGTTATGAGTTAGAAGTTGTTCTAAACCTGTATTTTGTTTCCAAGGTTAGTGGTTTAGACTTCTTCAGCTGATACTGCATGCTAATCTAGAGAGTAAGGAGTTCAGTAGATAGATGCTGTTAAATTAATCAGTAATTCCCAATTGGCTTTTCTTACTAACCTCCTGACTTTTAATGTGCATCCTTCACAATTCAAAAATAGAAACGTGTCTCTGAAAGATCGGGGAGAGGTCAAATAGAATCTCAGTCACAGGCTTTGTGGGCCTATAATTAAATACATTTCTGAAACATTGCATAATGTGCAAAAACATGCCTAGTTGCTGTTCTGTGGAATTCCTTCTCAACAGAGCTATTACTATCTTGAAGGTTTCTGACTGTAACAAATGAAATACCATCTGCTAAAAGAATCATGGCAATACTGTCATCTTCAGCACATCCCTTCTGCTTATTGTGGGCAAAATAAAGGGAATACTCAGAGAAAACAAGAAGACAAGAACCAGTGTCTTCCTTGTTTTATTGCTTATGTTGTGGCCAGAGTGGAGCCTCCATAAAGGGCTTGGGAAACCACTGTGTCAACTTGGTGTTGCTGGGCTGAGGTGAATCTGTAGCAGAGGGAAGTTACGTGACCTCATCGAGGCAATCAGGGTTGTGATAGTGGCATTTCTGCTTTTCAAATACAGTCACTTTATTTTTATCCTATGAAAGAGATGGAGAGAGGGAGGAGAAACGTGGAAGGGGATGAATGACAGCTGAGAATTTGTGGAAAAAAGGAAGGATGGGAAAGTGGGTTACTGTCACAGCAGAGATGGTGCTGTGAGGAAAGGAGCCAGAGGGAAACCAAACACTGCCACAGCAATGGTGTTACAGAGTTGGAAGGAGATGAAGCAACAGTGTCATCTCTGCCAGTGAGCTCTGGGGTAGTACCTGCCATGCTGATCCTGGGGATCTGATACAGTTCTGAGATCCTAGAAATAAATACCAGCAGAGAAAAGGAAGTTATAGGTAGCTGAGGAAATGCACAAGAACACAGGTTATAAAGATGAACCCTGAGCTCCTTGAGAACAGTGAACATCTGGTAGATGCTTTGTTAGCTCTGGAGCTGCTCTGCTATTTCTTTAGCACTGTTTCCATTTAGGCCATTCCTCTTCTGTTTGCCTGAAGGCATCAAGCACTGAAGGCAGGCTGAGGGGAGCAGTATCTTCAGAGGAGTGTTCTCTCCAGTGGAATGAAATCTGAAGGCTCGTGCAAGTCCCAGCTGATGTCTGTTAGCTTTGTTTATGCTGTTGTTCCAGACAGTAAACTAAAAAAATTGTGTCTTCCGTTGACTGACTTCTCATCTGTGGAACAGCACACTCAGTAAATTACTTCCATCCCAGAAGATTCTTTTAATGAGAAGTAAGGTAGATACATAAAATATGGCTTTCATTTTTCAGAGTACTCTAAAATTAATAGTTTTAAGGCAGAAATGAACACCATACCCTTCAGCACCATCACTATAGTGAAGATGCTGAGAGTCAGCTTTCTCTCTTCCTGCTCAGAGAAGGAGCGCTTTGACTGCATCCTCAGCTTTCCCGAGAAGAGGCTGACTTACACTTTCTGCAGTTAAAGAATCTCCTGAGGTGTGCCTGGTGGAGCCAAAGAGGTGTGGGTTTTTTGTTTATGTTCTGATGGTCTTCCTCAAAGAGAAGTGGATTGATTTTATTCACTAATGTTTGCATTTTTGGTTGGTAGCTTTAAAAACTACTTGAGAGATTTGTAATCAAATCAAACGGATGTTTACATAGAGAAAGGAGACTTAAGTCCAGAGAAACACTGGATCACATCCCTTTGTACAGTTCAAGGAGTTCAATCTTGGCCAAAAATGAAAAAGCCTTTGCAATAGTATGCCTTCTGTTTGGCTTGACTTGTGTCAGCAAAAAATAAAAATGAAATAAGCCAACAGAGATAAAGGTATGAATAAAAACATGGCAAGGCATCCAAGATAAAAGTATTAAACTAATATTTTGTACATGAATATATGAATGTAATCACTTCACCTGGTTTAATCATTCCCTTTTTGCTGCCAGGGAAAACAAATTTGTAGTGTACAATAGGTCAAGGATCTGGTAGGGAACAGAATATGAAGTTCATAAATCTGTACAAACGCACGGGGAGCAGCTACAGCTGTAAAATGCAATAGTGGATCCAGCCTTTCCTTGAAGATGACATGTTAATAAATTGGGGTTTCTTCCAGAGCATGGGCTGTTAGATTGGACTACATTCATTCCTATGTGCTTCCACCTGCATGAAAAAAAATAGACCATATTCAACCAGCTGGCACATTTTATTGGCAGGCTGCTGTTCTAGTCTGCTCTGGTGATGGAATGACACTGCTCAGTCATAGAAAAATAAACAACGGTTTAATAACACACAGGAATTAAGTTGGCAGAGTCAAACCCTCAAAAGTTAGAGTACAGAATCGCAGTTTTGAACTTCTGAACTTAATTTGGCACTCCTGTGTGTAGAATTGGCCAAACCCTTATTTCTATCTCCCTACATCAGTATCTAGGCATTTTCTTTTTATGGTCCTTCTTTTAGGCAGCCCACAGAGTAGACACCTGCCAGTGACTGAGAGGTAAATCAGTATTTTTTTTAGTGTTCAGTGTCGGGTACACAGTTCTATTTACTAGACAGCATCCTAATATCACACTTGATTACAGATTTATTGCTGGCCTCATGGGCTTTTCATGGAGTTCATTATCGGAGCATCTGAGTGTTTCACAAATGTTAACGGGTTTATCTTCCCAGCTCACAATGAGTGGTGGTATTATTACAGGTTCCTCTGAGAATTCCCTCGCCAGTCTTTAATTATTTTCCACTGAATATTTGTAAATGGCAGCTTCGAACACTGCAATTCAGTAAAAATTGGGCAGATATTTCTTGGATGTCAATCAGCATCCATAATTCCTGAATCTTTGCCAGTAATCTGGCAGTAATCAGTAATCCAGTGCACACTTGAAAATTCTGAATGCTAGAAAGCTCATTAACTAAGCACTTTTACGTTTATTTGCTTGTTTTTAATTGTTAAACTTATGCATTTTCTCTGGCTTTGTTCTTGGAAAAAGCTGAGCCTTTTATTTTTTTAAACTTCCTAAATGAGTTTTTCCTGTGGACTGTTGCCCAAGCTGTTCAAAGCCTGCAAAATGTTAAGCAATTGATAATGGAATTTTAAAAAAATCCATGCCAGAAAAAAACAACCATAAATTATACTGCTTATAAACATCATGCAACTCAGTAACTTCAATTTATTATAACCCAATTGTTAAATCATGATGTTTTAATACGATGCAGAGTATATAGAAATCCTATTAGGACATGATATATAAATTCTGATAAACATTTCTAAATGCCTAGTGTTAAGTTAGATTTTAATTAGTTGAAGAGTTTCTCCAGAGTGTTGGGAGCCCATTCTGTATCCACGAGCTCTCCTGTTTTCTCATCAGACATTCTGACATCTGGTCTCCAAAGGCCACTTCCTTTCTCTCTCTACTGCAAGTGGGTCACCTCCTTGCAGCAATATGGAAAGTGAAAGGTAGGAAAGACAGAAAAGTCAGGAAAAGTAGCCAAGAAACTGGAAAAGATCTCTTCAGATTCATGGAACTGACATAATTTGTCAATGGGCACTCCAGATAGTAACTGTCTTGAAGAACCACATTTTAACCCACGTTTTACAAAGCTCCACACTGCACAGCCAAGGGGTAATCTCTGCAAGAGCAACTCAGTTCTTCATGCGTAATTTCCTGCTTTGTTTCCATGCTTGATTTTCCTTTCTCCTTCCCATGGAGTAGAGAACTTATTTTAAAAAGTACAAGTTGCTAGGCTATTAAGCGGATCAAGAGCAAGGGCCAAATATAAAGGATTTTAAAGGATCCAGTGGTAGTGGGTTTTAGCACATATTCCACATCTATTTTTATGTGCCTTTACACTTAGTTACTGATGTGAGATGTAATTCCCCTCAGATGTCACCTTGGAGATGCTGAAATGGCTGTGAAAATCCCCAGGCACCAGTTAGCAGAATTAACGTGTGTAAAAGATAACATATCATGACGTGACATGATGGCAGTCAGCTGGCCTCAGCTTTTTGTGTTGGAAAGCTCTCTGCAGATCCTTCTCTTCTGAGCAGATTCTGTTTTATCTTTGCTTTATTGAGTTTCGCTTTTACAAACTACTAGAATTATGATTTTGATATTTTAGGAAAGCTTCTGAAAATAAAAATAGTGTATCTCTTCTATGTGTGTGGGAATGCTGATGACCTTTGGGAGCAGAGCTGAAGTGTCATTTTTATGTGAGCATGCAACAGTTTTATGGGATCTTAATTGGGACAGAGAGGTGAGATGTTTTATGGATAGATAGATTCAGTTAAAAACAAGTTCTTAATACTTGTTGCATCTAATTTCTAGTACTTACAAGTATCCTGTTACATGTTTAAAATATCACCACAGTGGCAACTCTTTCCTGATTTGCAAATTCTTACAGATGAAAAGTTTTTATGCAGCGAGAAGATGCAAAAAGTCCATCTGCTTAAAGGAGAGAGGAGATGATTTAAAGTGGTGGTGTTCCCACCCATCATTGTCCCAATTAGTGTAATTATATTGGGTTCAGTGATGGTCTGTGGGATGAGCTGAACATGACAAAGATAAAAATCTGTTCGTGTTTCTGCAGAGATATATGATGAAAATTAAACCTGATTTAGAGTTACTGGACAGCTGAAAGGGAAGGAAATTTGGTTAAAAGAAAAATGAAGTTTGATTCTTAAGTATTTTTATGTTTTGGCCTTGTGTTCATCGTTTGAGGGAAAAGAATACATGGGAATCGTGGTGATAGGTAAGTGATAACATAGTGTAGACTGATGCAGAGGAACAAATCTTCTGCTCCTGAAGTTAAAAGTTTGTTCCCTCACATCAGCGTGCCTTTGTCCAGAACACTCAGGAATATTCAGTGTTTAATTTCTTTGACTGTTTATATAAAAAAATGAGACACTACTCCCTTATTTCACTACAAGGAGATGGCAGATAAGAATGCTAGTGAGGTAGCCCCAGGAATGCTCCAGAATCCAAGTGGCTTTTGTGCCTGTGACCCCTCATGCTCTATTCAGTGTAAATATACCTAGTGCTCTGGGAATGGGCCTTTATAGCCTGGTTCTAGGTCTGTGGCCATGGGTACATTGGACAACTCTTGAGATATAAAATAGCCAGAAATGGCAGAAAAGAGTCTTGAAAAATGTAAAATCAGTTTGAATGTAAGTTGTTGAGCAATTATAGCACTGCAGTCTAGTTTTGTAAAACTGTGGCCATTTTAACCCATACTGCAATTTCAAAAACCGTGTTAATTAGCTGACTCAGTTTCAGGTTACTGCTACTTTACCAGAGTAGTCATGTCAGGGGTCAGGACCAGGAGCTGTATTTAAAAAAAAAAATTATTCTTTTTGTATTTAAAAATAAATGGGAAGAAAATCCATAGTTGTGGAAGTCTCTTGAAGTGCAGGGCAGTACAGTGACTTCTTCAGCATCAATGAAGTCTGATGTGCAGATGCTGTTACTAATTGGGCATCCTGCTTATTGAGTTCTCATCACGCTGTGACACAAAGGAAGTTCTATAAAACTCTGCTGTTCCTGGGTTCTGCTGTGAGGTTTGTGCAACACCTTGCCCTTGCAGCATCTTCAATTACTTAATTTTTCTTTTGACTTGGTTACCAGCCCCTGTCAAATTAATGAGGTAGAAGATCTCAGGTTTTGGGACAAGACTAATTGAGTTGATGCAAACCTTCATGAGCTCTTTTCCTTGATCAGATATTTTGTTCTTTTGAACATTATTGTCTTTAGGTTTGAGAACCTGACAAGTTTAATTCCCCCCACAAAACCAAATTCAGTGTTTTTATTGAGTCTCATTGATACTTAAATAATGCTTGTGCCAAAGTAAGATTTATTACAAGTTAATTAAAACACATAATAAAAAAGATATTTAGATGACTCTTAAGTTGTGATCTTGACAACTTTCTCTAAGCAACTGAAGCATACCAGTATCTAAAGGCTCTCAGTGAGACACTGTGATCTCAGTGATATCCAAAATGCGGCTTCTGCTTGTGACACCTTGATGCTTTCCACATAAAATACTTTCTGTTTTGAGGGAGGAATAAGTAGTGAAGAGCAGAGCTCTAGGCCCTGGTGAACAGATGCCCACCCTGCCAGCTGAATATTTGATGTTACAGGTGGGCTAGGAGGGTGGAAAAAAGGACAAGGGGATTTGGAGGAATAGCTTATCTAGGAAATTGCCATGAATGGATATGGATTTTCTGAGATCCCTTCAAATCTTTAATCAATAGATGTCAATACCATTTTATTCACAAGGAAAATTGTCTGAATGTACCAGAAATTCCAGCTCTTTCCAACCAGCTGCCAACATGTCTAGCCCAACCCTTGACAGCTTTAGTAGCACAGTGAAAATTCACAATCCAACATCTGCAGTCCACAGACATTTGGAAGCAAAGTAAAGTTGCTCGTGCTGAATATCAAATTAAGGGATATCACACAGAATATGTAACAGTTGTTCTGGAAGGAAATTTAGAGAATTTGTTTGAAATGGGAAGAAAAATGCATGAATATCCATTGGGGCTGGGTGGGGGGAATGTTATGGTTTCTGTCCATTTTCCAGACTTCGCAGAGATTCACTGTGCTGTGACAGGCTCTGGAGTCTGTCTGGACTGAGCACTTTTTTTTTTTTTTTCTAGCAGAGTTCTTCACTTCAGAAATGAAACACTGAAATGATTTGGGGCTCTGCACTTAGGTACATATTCCACTTGTGTTCTCAGTCACTTCCCTCCCCTTTCTTCCCACTACTGTGCTACCTTTGGCTGTAAGCACTTCCCATACAGTTAGCACTGTGCTTTGGAGGCCCAGGTTCTGGCTGGTGCTGTTCAGAGCTAGTGCAGTTGTGAGTAAATTACTGCCAGATACCCCAACTGCTTTTGCTTGCTGCAGTTTGCAGATGTCAGAGCTGAAGCCTGAAATTTGAGGTGGATTTCGAATTACAGTAAGCCACACAGATTTTCAGGTTCTTCACTGAAGTAGCTTTTATATGACTGATGGCAATTACGTGAAAAATAGTAATGTTGCAGCCTCAGCTTTTGTGCAAGTTAGTAAAATACTGCAGTTTTCATCCTCTCCATCTAAGAACTGTTGACAAACATTTGTTATTAAACTTCACAGCACCAGAGAAGGTAAGCAAGTTTTTGCTGGTCTAATGGGTAATTCTCTTGTGACTGGAGCAGCTGATGTCCATATGGGTGTTGAGTTTCATCTCAGCTTTATTGCTTCTTTCTCAGTGTATCATTTAGTTCTGAGTCAGCACTCAACTGGCTGTTGTTTTTTCTAGAGCCATCAGCAGATCCATGTACCACATTAGCCCTGAGATGCTGAAATTACCAGCCAGCTTTGGTAATCTTCAGCTTGGAATTTCTCCTGTAAGTGAATTAACTGTTTCAATGTTTGATTTCATCTGAGGTTTCCAAAACTTTGCTGATAGAAAAAGATAATAGCCAATGATTCCAACTAGTTTAGCAACTTCATTAGTGCAGAACTCCTGCTAAGCAGGCCCCTGGTGCATTTAGCTCAAATGGCATATTTTGAGATTTTTAATATTGTTCCATAGTCACTAAATTGATTGCATAAATAGCCCATCCTGACATCTGTGAATGCAGCCAGCAGTTTGAAAACATTCTTCTGTGCTCTGTATTGAGCGCTTTCTGCTTTCAAAATGTTTAAATTTCAGCAAGGCTTATTTTTATGCAAAATAAATCAATGCCACTTCATGTAGATACATTGTGAATGAAAGGTAAGTTTTAGGGTTTTGAGTTTTTCAAAGTTGAGCTCTAAAGTTACATTTCTCAGTTTTGGCACAAAGGCAATTTGGAAATGGTTTTGTGTATTTATGATTTTGGTGTTTTGCTGAGAAAGGAAATAAAAAGTAGAGTATAAAATGGAGGAGCTCTTTTTAAAACATTCAATATTTTTCACTAGAAGAATTCTTGTGAGCTAACTTGGTTAATATATGTTTTTAATGGAAGGACCTTTCACTAACTCACTTGGATTAAGCAAGGCCAAGCTAAAAAGGTTGTTTCTACTTCCCCTAGTGCAGTACTAGGAACTAGAGGCTGCAGCATAAAAGCTTCTCCATTTCCCCACAAATATTCCTATTCTAGAGTCTTGTAGCCTAATTCTGATCTCTCTTTAATTGGACATAATCTGCCTCCTCCACTGTTACTGGATTTAACCTCTAGTCATACAGCCTTTCCATCTGTTTCATCATTTTCCAAAAATATTAAAAATCTTTGGAAATATTGCCAACTGCTAATCTGGTTATCTTTTCATACCTTATACAGTCATTCCTGCTCTTATTGGAAATTAGAGAAACTTAGCTCTTTCCTTAAATATAAAAATAATAAAGAAATTATTGCAGTAAGAGCCAGTTTATTTGGCATTTGAATCAGTTGAGTTTTATCTTCCCTCCATTCCAAATGGTATTTGTTAGCTCAGTGACTCACTGATAATCCATTTTTCAAGCAGAACTTTGCTATAATTTCTTGATTTATTTCACATTTATGATCTCCTTGACCTTGTTTAAAAAAAAAAAAAAAGACAACTAGCAGATCCAGAAACCATCAGAATGGGAACAGTGCCGAAGAACTACTTAATAACCACAGTCTTTGCTGCCTTAAACTGTTGACATGAATGTATTTATGTGAATGTTTTGTTTTATCAAGGAGAATAAACTAGATTATTATCTGAAGTAAATAATTTTCTGGCCACTTCCCTCCCGTGAGATTTCAGTGATCTAAATCACAGAAATTCTTTCAGGGGCAGACCAGTAATAAATAAAACTGCGTGGAACATAATCTGAAGTGTAGAATATAGTAGAAGAAAGGGTAAGGTGACCTAGCAACTCCGGCATCTCTCATTTTTATGATTCCTTGGGGTGGGGAAAAAAAGTCTTTTGAGCTGACTATGTTCATTGTAGCAAAATTACTATGAAAGATTCCCGTGGGACACTTGCATAACTGACCATTAGGAAAAAAACTGGCACAGTCAGGAGAATACAGCAGATCCATTTTCTGTTCTCGTTATTATCTTTGTCCCAAGTGCAGGCCAGGGTTATATAATCACAGCTGGAATTTCTCTTGCATTATAATGCACTGATCAGCCACTGAGGATCTTGCCAGGGTGAGGAGATGGCATTCAAATGAACTCTACCTTGGGGCAGAAAACACTGCCTGAACAGAAAACAGCTATAGGAATGTAAAACTTACAAATGCTGCAGACTACACAAAAATCTCAGCTGCATAACTGTTCATGTGAAAGCATAGGATAGTCTAAAAGCTGTTTTGGGCTATGGCACTTCCTCAGGTCACTGTTCACAGGTACTGTAGTGGTTCTTTACTGTGCTGCTGCCTTAAACATTAGGAAGTTTTAGCTTAAAAAAAGCCTGAGTTAAATTCAAGATTATTGGTTGTGATGTGTCTCAAAAGTAGTACAGTGTTTCTCAGGGAATAAACACTTCAGTTTTGGAAAGCAGTGTGAAGATTGTTTAATCCTATAGTAATTCATGATGAGACTGTCTAGGTGGAGTCCCTCTGTGGGATGTTTGGACAAAGTCATGGCCACACTTAAGTCACTGGGAGTGAAAACATCTGGAATAATGGTAATTATGTATGACACAAGAGCTTATAGAAATGAGAGGAAAGGCTTCCATTAATTGCAGGAAGTGCTGGAGCAAGAAGGTCCTTGGGCGGGTTTTTTGAAGGCCTGTGTGTTGTGGTTCCCTTGTCTCCCTCATGATCCTCCCCAGATTTGTGGATAACTGAGTTGCTTTCCAGAAAGGCCATTTATTGACAGTGATTTCCATAAGTCATTTAAGAAGTCATTTAAGCTCAGCTTGAATGATATGAAATACGTTTCAACATGTGCCATGGGGCGGTGTAGTAAAAGGAACTGCAGCACAGGTTGCTGGAGTAGCTCCCCAAGCCACCACACTATTTAATGTATCATTTTTTATATTTTTCCTGTACCTTGCTAACAGTTAATCTACATTATTATATAGAGAGACTGGTGAAATAAATGACCTGCCAACTCTCCCCTGTATGTTTCCCCAAATCAGCTCTGAAATAACAATTTAAATGGGTGAAAATAATTTTTAAAAGCATTTTTAAAGATATGCCATTATTTTCTATCATGGTGCCATGGAATGCCATATCTCAAACTGTTAGAGTTTAGTTACTGATCCACCCACAGCAAGTCATTGCACAACTGTCTGGAACTGAAATAATTTCCCCTGATGGACATGTACATAAAAACACTGTGTGTGGCTACAGGTTGATATGCATGGCAGAGATTTTCTATAGCTGTTTAAAAAGCACTGTATCTAAATTACCAAAGACTCCTGAACAAGCAGGTTTCCTGTTTGTTTAAAAAAACAAAATAGGCTAAAATTAGAAGCCTCATAGGGAATGCTGAATATTCATTAACCTGAATGGCAGTGCAGTGGAAGCTATTGATTTCTGGTTGAAGGGCTGCATTCCGTACCTGTCTGTCTGCCTGTGCCACCAACATCTGCTGCTCTTTGCCGGGGGATGCCCTGTACTTTGTATCTGCTGAGGCACAGCAGGGCTGTGACATCAGACGTTTCCAAAACAAAGAATTCAAGCCATAAGTAAAACAAAATCAATGTCAAACGGGCATTTCCAGGCTGCTTTGCTCTGTCTTCTATCCTGTTTGGCATTCAGAGAGCCTGTATACCACTCTGTGTAACAGCAGGTCCTATTCAACACCAGGAAGTGACATAGGATGGGATATTTGCAGCCAGCTGAGCTTCCCTCTGCTCTTATAATAGGGAACTGTCCAAGCCTTGCTTTGTCCCTCTCTGGCTGCACAAGAGTTCATCTTCACATTTGGAAGGTTCCCTCTTCATCTTGTACCCTGGCAAGACACACCACATGTAGCTGCAGCAGGCATTCTGCAGTCAGGGACTTGACAGAGAACACACAACAGCCAAAACCAAATACTAAGGACAGTTTTGTCTTTCAAGGAGTTCTTTGTGATCAAATTTTGTGATCCAGTTACTTGTCCTACTGCTCACGATTGAATCTCAGTTCTGTGCTATAGATTAAATCCTCAGTGACTTTTGAAAGAGTTCACAAAGTGCATTTGTGCACCTTTTAAAACATAACACTGAGGTATTCTTAACTGTCAGTCAGTATTTATGATTCAACTTTATAATGTTGCCTTTGCCAAAGTTTTCCTTTTTTCTTTACAAGAATTAATCTATTTATATGCTTGGAATTATTTACATGCAGTCCTAGGTTTGATTGCATTAATACCCGGTTCAAAGTGTTGGGAGTTAAAACTGAAAAGTGGAGTAAAAAAAACCAGAAAGGTTAAATATAGGTTTGTTTTTAAACGTTAAAATGCTGTGTTTCCAAAATATATGCCTCGGCTTTAAATTAGTGAAATGCTGAAAACTAATGTGCTTATAAACTTCAGTGCTATGTAATTAACACTCTTGTCTGTCATTGCTAACCTTCTTTATTAATTTTGCTACTTTGAACATCAGTGCCTCCCATTCGTATTCAGAAACAGAGTTCAGTGCATACAAGGCTCATTTGTAGGATTAATTTTTCAGGCTTTTCTTATCATAGTGACATATATTTCTTCAGGCTATTGCACAAAGAATGTTGTTTCCCTGTACAATATTTGGGTACATGTAACATGAAGGCTAAATCACACTTAAATGTCATCAAACCCAACATAATTTAGCATGAGAATAACTGCTAATAAGTGCTCACTGGGTGCAGTGATGGATGTACAGGTTAGGAGCAAACATACACACCATGCTGTGTTTTTCAAGAAGTGTATTGTTTTCCTGTCCTCTTTTTCCATTGCATTGCTAGGCTAAGAATTAAAAATCAGTATTTGAGTTGTGTTATTAAAATATGATGGTGTAAGAAGATGTATCAATTAATGTTGAGTTCAACTGAGAAATGTGATGATTAAATGGGCAGCAGAAGGTGAGGATCATGAAAAGTAGTAAAGAGCACAATGGGAGCCACATCCAATAGCAGCTTTCTGGCACAGGAATGAACTTGAACA
Organism: Myiozetetes cayanensis; assembly: GCF_022539395.1. Taxonomy (NCBI): domain Eukaryota; kingdom Metazoa; phylum Chordata; class Aves; order Passeriformes; family Tyrannidae; genus Myiozetetes; species Myiozetetes cayanensis. The sequence continues at coordinate 7,433,159 of NW_026087456.1, read as the reverse complement.
TATTGCTGAGGTTTCCAAGTACAATTTAGTTTGACCTTTAATTAAGTGCTGATCTCTATAAGGTAACTCAATTACCTTATCCCTGGGGTGGTCACTTAAGGTAGGTGGCACTGTTTGTGTGAGGTATTTGTACCATAGAGGCTTAAGAAAAGTATGCAGAGAATAACTCTCTTTCCTCCTTTCTTTTTATCAGCTGCCAAGCCATGACTTTCCTGAAGTTGTGCTGCTTTTGTGCTGATACCAAGCAGTGTGTGCATTTTACTCCTCCAGAATTGTCTCATTGTGCTTTTGTTGCATCCAAGTCAATTAGAGCTAATAGTAAATGATTATGTGGAACATCTTGGGAGCTGAAAGACAGCACAGCCCGTCCATGCTCTGTGTGTGCATTTACCATTCTCTTGTTTGTATTCCCCTTTTTCATGTAATTACTTCATCCTTTAAATGTCACTCATTTCAAAACCACTCCAATATTGAACCCCCCTTACTGTGTTTGTCAGTCAGTTCCACTGACTGGTTTTCTGCTGCACACATAGAAGCTTCTCCTCCGTTCCCTCAGTGAATAGTCTGTTGTGTATCCAGTCTATAACGTCTTGTTTCAGGACAAGCCCTTCTTAGCCAGAAGGCTGCCTAGGACATGTAAGTTTGTGTGTATTTACTAAGCAACCTTTCACAGCTATGGCGGGGTGTAAAATACAACACTCTGAAGTTCTTCAGGCATCTCACCTGCTGCATTTGAGGGTAGGGTATGGTCAGGTTGGAGCAGGCCTGTATTTGGGTCTCTGTGTCCTGTAGCCAGCTGTGAAGAAGAGAGATTGAGGTGAACAGGTGGGTTTCTGTTGTGCTCCTGAATGTGTTTGTTTGTGCTGATGGTTTAAACAGTGACAGGGAATGTTCCTATAGACTCTGTCTTACTCAGGCTGTTAAACTGGCAAAAGACTTTCAGCCTGGGTTAGATCCAGGCTGACTAACACCTTCCCAAACAATTTCCAGGCATGGTTTGGGCATGCCTCAGTACACTTTTCAAAGCTAGCACAAGATAATAAATTGGAAGGATTTATTACTTAGGCTGTCACATGTTTATATTTTGGGCTGAGGTTTTCCTCTCCTATCAGAGAACAGAAGGAGCAACCTTGCCTCCACCTGCACTGTGTTGTGTGTATTGTACATGCATGTGAATAAGTTATGTAGAAATGCTGTAAGAGAGATATGGAAAGCATCACTTGTAGTGTCAAGATGATGAGAGTCACCAATCTGAGTCAGGATAACGGAGGAAAAAGGGGTTTAAGGTAGACATAACCAATTTTGCTTAGTTTCTGATCAGGTTACTTCCACACAAAAAGCTTTGCCAACCACTGCCTTGGCCACAGGGAACTCAGTGAAGGGCTCAGATAGTGGGGAAAAAAAGTTGGGTGGTGTGTGTTGTTGATCACTGCTTGGTTGTGGGATTTTGTGTGAACTTGGCAAGTGCTGAACCAGGACCAGGTCAGAAAGGGTGCCCAGATCTCCTGCAAGGACTGCTCCCCAACATCAGGGAAAGGATATGCTGAGCAGACGGCCACCTTTTGAATTGGCAAATCTGGATGTTTTAATTTTACTGCATATCTTGTAGGAAACTGTCTCTCTTCCACTCAACAAACACCAAATTATTTCCATAAAATAAAAACAAAAAGAGAGCTTTCTCCTGGAAAAGTGCTGGGAAGCATCTGCTTTCAGTTAGACACAAAAGTTTGCTTGGAAACATCCTGCTGGAGATGAACACCGAACTCATTTAATAAATCAGTGCCAAAAACAATCTGAGGAGATCTGAGTCGATAATTGGCTTGACAAGATTTCTCCTCCAGAATATGTGACAAGCACTGGGGGCTGTGGAGCCCTTTGCTGCCCTGATCCAGCACAGAGGAGCTGGGCATGCCTGAGTGTCACCTGCATACTGATGAGCCTGGCTTGGGCTCTCCTGGGCACCACAGGTAATCAACATTCCATGGACTTGTGCAGCCTCCCTTCCCATATTCTGCATATGGAAATCTGCATTTCTCCCTTGTTTCAACTGCTTTCAGGAAGCAATAATAAAAGGTCTCTTGATCCAAGGGTACTTTTTTAACTGGAGAAAATGAACCAACATGCTTGAAACCGAGACATGGTCTTAGTGGTCTGTAAAACACTTTCCTTTTTTTCAGACTTGCATATACAAAGTATTTAACTGGTGTGCTGTAATCTGAAAAGTCAGTTAATTGGGATGGAAATACTTTGGGGAGGGTTTTTCCCCTTTTATGTTTTTTTTCCCCCCCTTCAGGAAAACTTGCCAGCCAGGGTAGCACAGTAGAAAAGCCTGGAGAAACCCCTTTTGGCTATTACTTCTCAAAAGCAATACCAGTAGGGGCACTGCTTTATGCAGCCATGTTTCATCACTTCTGAATTTTCACATTTTCATCTGAATCAGTTCATGGTACAAAGACAATAAATCGAAAGATTTTTTTAGTGATTTTGAAATAGGACAGTCTTTCAAACAGTGATGGGGATGAACAGGAGCCCTGGCTGTGGAATTCTATTGAGAAAATACCTTGAAATATCCATGAGCTGGAGTTAGCTGACAAAATACATCTTCTGAATACTGAAGGAAACCTTTTTAGCTTCTACTGGAGTTTTTTGAAGGCAGAAAAGTAAAAAGAGAAAAATGCTCTACTGATTCTTTTCCTCAAAATACGAAAGAAAGTAAAATTTGATTAGGGGGATTTATTTCACTTATGTCACACAATCTTCTTCACTAAATATCATCCCTTACATTTGGTGCAATTAGCCAGCTCAGTTTCCTCAAATAAATGCAATGTTAAGAACAACATGTTCATTAGAGCTAAAATATCCTGGATAAGGAAGTGGGTTTAGGTTTTCTTTTTCATCAGCAGTGTATTCTTTAGTGTCACTGATAGCAGTTAATGTTTTAAAAGGCAGTTGAGATTTTAGCTGGTAGGTTATTTTCAGGGAAGGAGTATTGGAAAACCCTTTGTGAACTGGGGCTGTGCTGCTCTGTGGGAAATGAAGATGTGTCTGTGCGGTGGTGGCACGGAAGGTTTGTGCTGGCCAGACAGTGGCCAGTGTTGTGGTGAGTCTAGTGCTGTGGAGTTGTGTAGCTGAGAAGCATTTACCCCTTTATCTCTGTGTCATTGTGCAGTGTAATTCCCTGCTTCGTTGAAAGTAGCAGGGATAAAAAATGTTTGTTTTGCTTTACATCAGCCTTGGCTTATCTCGCAAATCAACTGCTGATTTGACAATTTCTTTTGAGCTTGATTGTGTAGCACATTCATTTTTCATGGCGCAATCCCTTGCTGAAAGGGCTGAAAGGGCTTCCGATGACACACTGGAAAGCTACAGAAAATATGAGTTTTGGTGCCATTTTCTCAGCAAGACTCACTCACAGTAGCAGAACACTTGCGCACATAGTTCTTCCAGACACATCATCTTCTGTAAAACTGAATGCTGGGGTGTATTTATAGAACTGCTCTTAAGCTAGAAAATTACAATCATCTACTTTTCAAATGTGTGTGGGTAGAGGCTGCAGATCCAAACAGAAGCTTCATTTCTGTAGAGAGAAAATCAATGCCATGTTGAAATTTCTAGCCAGCCTACCCCCAGGGATTAAAATTCTGACAAACAAGCACCCTGAGTTTAGGAACTTAGCAAGTCTCACTTCAAATTATTTTGAAAGACTGTTTCAAATTTTACTCTTCAGTTCCCAGAGGATAATAGCAATTTCAGAAATTCCCAGAGATATGAGTAGGGGCCTGAAGTACTCACTGCAGTGGTTGGATCACTAGTAGTGGGGAAATAATAATAATAATAATACAGTTGGCTTTAGCTTTATGTTTCTTGAAGACTGTGAGGAAAAGGAAGGTTGATGCTGACAGCCTGGGTGAGGAACTTTTCCAGGAAAAAAAAAGAACTTTCCAACAGACTGTATTTGATGGGTATTGTTTCCAGTGAGTCATATCAAAGTACCAAGTACATAAGCAGAAATAAATCAATAAAGACCTTCTGATTCCTGTATCCTACGTATGGCCTCACAGAACTGCTCAGCAGCTTCAGCAGAGATTTCTGCTTGTTTGTATCTATTATTAAGAACATCCAAAGAGGAAAGGTCGCTGCAGTCATTGATGCAGAAGGCATAGAAAAGCCTTTTCCCTCCAATTAATAATAGCCTTTTTGATTGTGTTGCACTTTGAAAGTGGGAGAGCTGAAAGAATTTTGACAGAATTCTAAAACAATGGAAAATATTTTCTATCAATTTCCTCTTCTACCGTTACTGATCTATTGCATTCTTGATCCTCATTTGTTGGCAAATTGACAGCGTCAGCCGTGACATTTGCAAGAGAGTATTTCTGTAACAAAGGTGGTCATTTGCATCCTGTTTGATACCTTTGCCTTATGGAGATGTTAATTAGCAAAGTTTGAATTAGGCCTGAAAAACTTTCAAAATAGACCAAAATCAGATGGAAAACACAGTCATTATGGATCATGCAGTCATTCTGTTTTATCTGGTGTACAGCTTATTAAAGTTGACAAAATCCTCATAAAACTGTTTGAGAAATGTCATCTGAACCTAGTTGTTAAAAAATATTGAGATTAAGTGTCATAAGTTACTCTTTTAAATCACAGTAACGAGTTTCTTAGAACCCGAGGCAATATGTCAGGTATAGCCAGGCTGTAGAGAGGAGAGTATTAGTTCTTGGTGGTTTATGTAATGTGTGTGTCTGCGCAACACAAAATTACATTAACCTTTCAGACTTACACATTGCCTTGCGAATAGAGGTCTAATTATCTTTCCACTAAACCTATCCCTAGGTTTATTTCAAAATTACTGATTTCCAAGTTTTCCCATCTCTTGAATTATCCTTATTTTGGATTTTCATTCTCCAGCTATTAGCTTACATGTGTTCCAGCTTGAATCTTGTTTTCCTGAGGGAACTCTTAGCTATTTTTTTTTCCTGCTTCCCTAATAATGTTTTCTTTAATCCACATTAGAATTTCAATTTCACTGAAACTTAATATTATAAGCAGATTGGTTTAAACATTATTGCTTCTTATTTGCAGCTACCTAGTGACAAAATTAATCATGACTACGTATGTGGGCAGTGCAAATACCATGTCCCATCTTGTTTCCTACCTGGTATTTAGCTATGGACCTAATTTATGGCCTTTAACCTGTTTTTAATCCAAAGCCATGCTAACAATTTTTTCATAATTAAAGTTCTTTACTTGGAATACATGAAAGCTTTCCCTTCAACAACGAGTTCTGATTTTATATCAAAGCAAACCATGAAATCTCGAAGTAGTATAAATGTTAAAGCAAAAAATCTTGATTATACACCCTCTTTTCAAAACTTTTTACAACATTAAGACGGGATTTAGCTGCCCATGTGTAGGCATGGATTATATCTATATCTGAGCTTGTCATCTACGTTCCTTTTATAGTAAATGAAGAAAAAGAGGCATTTTTAGGTTGTAGTTAATGGCATCCTAAAGAGAAATCTCAAGTTTGTGAAGCAGAATTATGCCATGTCTGTCTTACCACTAACTAAACAGAGTGCAGATACAGACTTTATAGACAGCTTGTGTTAAGAGTTGAATTTTGCCTTTGATACCACAGGTGTGTATTTCTTTATTAGATTAGGTTTCTAAGCTCTTGCATTAACTCTAGTAACACTTTCCATATGAATCTAAGGCATTGTGATTCCTTACTGTAAAGTGTTAAAGATTACTTCATTGTCCTTCAGTTTGAAGCTTTCTAGTACAGAAAGGTGGTAGCATTAATGCAGTTTTCCCATACTTGTGGTGAGATGCTGGATTGGTAATTTTTGGGTCAGAACCGCCTGGGGAGGGGCATGTGTGTGTGGAGGGGCAGCCCCTGCAGCCCACACAGGGAAACCCCGGAGCAGCTCAAACGGCCGGGAAAGCTTCCCTCACGGCACAGCTCCTGGAGCCCCTCAGCGCCCAGCCGGGCAGGGACAGTGGGGACAGTGCCCACAGCTCCTGGAGCCCCTCAGCGCCCAGCCTGGCAGGGACAGTGGGGACAGTGCCCACAGCTCCTGGAGCCCCTAACCCAGCCCAGCCTGGCAGGGACAGTGGGGACAGTGCCCACAGCTCCTGGAGCCCCTAACCCAGCCCAGGCTGGCAGGGACTCGTGGGTGTCCCCTCACCCTGCCCTGGAGCCCCAGAGTGACCAGTGGCTCCGAGGCCCCGCCTGAGGGAGGCCCCAGGGCCCCGAGCAGATAAATCAAAGGCTTGTGCTCCCCACAAGGTCGGACCCTGCCATCTGGACACCTGAGAGCTGGCCTGCCACAGGGATCTCATGGTAACTACATGGTCTGTCTCTCTTTAGCCTTCTTCTCTCTTCTTGCTCCTTTCTTGATGCTATGCTTAAAGCTGGGGTATTGGGTTTTGTCTAAGTGTTGAGGATTGGTTTGTGCTGGGTCCGTACTGTGGTGGAATGTTTTGTCTGGATTGTGTGGTGCCCTTTTGAACTCATGCCGGGTTCCCTTTTTTTCTCCCCAAAATTATCAGTACAGATTCCTCTTGGGAACAAGTGGTGTGGCTTATTCTCTTGACACTATTTTGAGGTATTAAAGAACCCTATATATATATTTAAAAGTAAGACTACTGGCTGAGTCCCTGAGCTTGCGGCTCCAGGGCTGGGATGTTATACTTGGTCACCTTTAGGGTTTTTTGAGCCTCTGCTCCTAGGTTGTGGAAAAAAATATTTGTAACAGAAGGTATTTTTATATAATGGTTCTGATTTGTACTGCGTCAGTAAGAAGGGCCTTTGTCCTGCAGATTTGTTTCATCTGCTGCAACAGCTCCAGCTCTGGTAACACATTTGGAGTGTGAAAACACTCTCAAGGGACTGGAGAGGTTGCTAAGAGCATTGAAAGAATTACCACTGTTAAAATTATCATCCTGCAAGTATCATAAGTTCATATTGGTGCTACAGTAGACAAAGTCAGCTCTTTAGTTTTGTTACAAAAAACTCTTTCTTGTGGCCTTAACTTAGATTTGTAAAAGATCTGTCAGCTAGAGGAATTTCATATAACATCTGATAACACTAAACTAGAGATGTAGGTTTTTCTGTGTGCATCAATGATAAAGGTTTACCAGAAAAAATCAGAAGTTTTGCAACTGCATTTTACCATTTAAATCTTAATTTTAATCTACCAAAGTTACTATACACAACAGGAGTTTTTCAGTGGCAGCAGAATCTGGATTTGATGTTAGTCACTTGGGGTCAAGACTGTGGCTTTTCATTAAGCCTTGTTAGCAAGTTGTTCCACTGGGGTTAAAAAGGAGTAATGTGATTTTTAGAAGTGCTCTTTTTTGCAACATGTACACTCAGCAAATTGGAATCTTGTCCTAGAGGATTACTGTATCTAAATATCACTTGTGCATATATAACTGCAAATAAAAAAGAGAATTGTACCTTTTCATTCATTAGAAAGTCTATCCATGTATTTTATACACGATAAAAAAAAACACACACAAGGAGCTGAAGACTTAGTCATCCCAGCTTCCCTTTCATTGATTTGCAAATAGATGGTAGATAATCAGAGAAACCTGTGGCTAATAAAGAGGGCTGTAGCAGATAACTGTAAGTATAACAAAACCCAAACAATTAAGAGAAAATAATCTGGAATTTTCACTTTTCAGTTGTCTAAAACTGATGAGGTTCTTCAGGTGGTGTTGAAATATGATGTCTGTGCCTTGGCTTGGGATGTGTTGGGGAACTCTGGTGATATTGGTGGAATTTGCCCCATTAGCACTGTCAGGGCCCTGACTTTGAGTGCATCAGAGGGGTAGGATCTGGATTGCAGTGCAGACAGATGCCAGTGGCTTTAAGGCTGTGAAGTACAAAGAGTCTTCTGCAGTACCCTCTTGTCATGTCACAGCCAGTTGCTTGTTCCAAGGCAGGATAGTAGGTCAGAGCTGCAGGGAGTTATTCAATCAGCTTGTCCTTGTAGGAGGTCCTGGAAGTGGAGGGAGACAAATGTGCAGCTGAGGCAGCCACACAGGAGAGCACAATACAAGGGGCAGCAAAGCCAGACTGCTTTTGTAGCCATTTAACATTGTAAAAACCCTTGCCCCGAGCCTGCCTGCTTGTAATTGCTCGAGAAATGGGAAATACATTGTACTCTCTGCTTTCTCATTTCTAACAGTGTTATCTGCTCTTTCTTCTGTGCATCCTGGAGGAGTAATTTTGGAACATACTATGTTGAAACCAATAAAACGTGTACTTTTATTTTTATCTCCTTCCTAATATTTGGTAGAGTCGTTACACTGGCCTGAGTTCTGGTAAATGCTGTTTGGTGCCTTTTACTAGAAGAAAGACCTGTGCTAAAAGTGCAAAGAAGCATCCGTTGTTTCCTTTTCCTCAGTCAAGATGGACATGCGTGTCCTTGTCTTTTCACTGTGATAAAGGGGTAGCGTGGCACTAGAATTGCTGGGCAGAGAAGCCTTTCTACGGTCCAAATACAAAACAAGGCCAAAGGATTAATGTCTGACTGAGCTGTAGACCAGTCCAAACAAGATACCAAATGTCTGCTTGCCTCAGGCTGTGGATTGAGTATGTCTCCAAGCCCATTTAAGCTTTGCTTTTGCCATAGGGAGCATTCCCAGCACTGCATTCTGTCTTCACACACACACTGTCCCCCCTCAATTAATGTGCACTTGCTCTGGGCACTTCCATTACATGAGCTTTGCCACTTAGCACACCCCTTTGGGAGCCTGACAACTCACTAACTGGGCAAGAAGCTAAAATAATGTGTGTGTAAATAATTTTCCTGGGCTTTTGTACCTGCAGGCTTAGCAAATTGAACCAACTCAGCGAGGAATCTGACAGACTCCAAAGCAAAGGGGAAGGAGGTGGGATATAAAGAGCAGGATGGGATCATATGGCACAGGAGCAAAAGAAAAGGCAGAATATCAGATGAGAGAGGGGAATGGAAGTACTTTTTTGGTAGAAGCTTTTTTGCCAGCCTTTCAGAATGGTTTGGTTGTTGAGCAGTACCTGTAGCTGTTGACAAAAGCTGTTGGTGAGCCAAGGGCCATGACTACTTTCAGGAATAAGAGGCACCTCTTCCTGTCACAGTATATATACACCCTTGAGTTTTGTATCTTTAAAGCATGAATTTGTGAAAATAAATCCTTAACCAAGTGCAAATGCACTTGACTCCAGTGAGCTCAGACAAAGCTGACTTGTGATGTTTGATCCTTGGGTGAAATGACGAGTTGTGGCTGAGCCAACTGCATTGTTCCCTAGCACTGAAAGGAGCATTTTTGTTCCCAGTCCACAGGCCTACTCCCTTCCTTGTGCTGCCTCTGGTGGCTCTTGTACTCTGCTGAACCCCTTGGGCTGGTTGGAACTGGAAAACCCGAATCCCAGCACTGCTCCCAGTGCTCTGTCAGATGGGGAACCAGTATCGAAGTGACTGTGTCAGTTAACAGCAGTCTGGTTCAGTTCTGAAACGTTGGGTCAGAATCGCTTTAAAGGCACAGCTGCTTCTATATTTTATTAGATACCTGGGAATTTAGTTTCATAAAACATTCCTGGTGATGTTGAGTTCTGGGGTAGAAATAATCTCATTTAGTATCTAAGTATTCTTGCACAGACAGCTTCTTTAATATCAAAGCTCTCTGTGCCTTTAACATGAAGGCTTCTGATCAGAAGATCTAAACTTAAAATGGTTCACTTGAGGTCTTTGTCATATTTAGTAAGGATTAAATAAGATTTTTCTAGTTATGTATGATAGAGCTGTATAATGAGACCTAATGATACAGTCAACAGAAAGTGATTTAATTCCTGCTACATTATGCTGCACAATAAAGTTTGGAATTCATGGAGCTCCTATCAGTTTGATTCAAACTCATTTCAGTCTCTAAATCTTCTTAAATATTGGAAGTGGCAACTGAGAACTGGGATCTGTTGACCGTTTCCCAATGATTGTATAAAACCATTACTGAAGTCAGTTATTGTTATTATTACATTAATCAGGTTTGAATTCAAAACAGCGAAACAACAACCAAAAAACCTCCAAGAACACACAAACAAATCAAAACATTTTAGACGAACTTAGGAGAATTATAGGACAACTGGATGTCTTGCTATAACTGTGATAAAAGTATCTTTCACTACATAAAGGCAAACCCTGACAAACATGTCTTGGTTTGCCATCCAGTTAATGATTTTTTTTTTATTATTCATGAAAGTTTCCTTCAACAAAAGAAATGAGTGAGTAGCTCCTGCTGGTGCAAAGACTTGTGGCTCTTGCTGCTTGACTACTCAGCCAGTGTGCTACTCCTCTGCTGCAGTTTAGTTTTTATTATAGTAGACTTATTCTGTAAAATAATTTAGTGGAATTAAAGATATTTTTTGAGTTAATATCTGGACAGTGGGCAAGATATACAGTCTGCTCTCTTTTTAGGGACTGAGAAAGCACACTGGAAGGTCAGCTGCTGTGGGTAGCAGAGGTAGAATGTGTGATACTTCAAGGGTGGGCATTCAGGTTAGTAGTACAAATATTTGTTTAATCCACTTCTTTAAAACAACCCTGTAATTCTCTGATAGCCCTATTGCAAATCTAGGAATTGCAGGTGATGATACAGAATAATCAGTATCATTCTCTGGATAACTTATGCATCCTTGAGAGGGTCAGTTATCCACTGCATGGGGCTTTTTCACCTACTGATAATCAGACTTCCAAAAAATCAATATGTACTTGGTGGAGAAAGAATGCAGGGTTTGCAGCAAAGCCCTGCAGGCTGTATTTCTTCCTGTAATGAAAGTATCAAAGGGGCACTGCCATCTCTCTCAGTTCACTAATATTCTTTCTAGGTGTTGTAAACATTACGTTAGTGACAGTCGTTCTGTGGAAAAAGGTTTTGATAATGCTTTTATTTACCTTTCAGCCTAGAAAGAGAATATTTCTGTCTACAAAAGGATCCTGTGCTGTGTCTACATGCATGTTTGTCCACATACTTATGTGATTTGAAGCTGTGTGTAGTTGGACTCCAAGTCCATTAATTTACACTTATATTGTGGAAGTGTGAAGTGGGTATCATCTTTTTCTGACAAAACCTCAGTTCATCTCAGTTTGTCATTCTTCCCTTGATAAAAATGCTACTGCTCCTCAGACCATCACAAAGTGTCCATTTCATGAAACTCTAAGGCAGATAATCAGAGAAACAAAGCTCCCACAGTCCAGATGTCTCGGCCATATGTGTGAAAAGTTCATTCACAGAGGCTTTAACTTTCAGGTGTTGGCTGCTGGAATGAGCCTGCAGGCATTGAGGAAGGGTTTGATCTGATGATTTGAGCAGTCCCAGTTTCAAGAAGCTTTTCTCCATTATGTTTCAGATTTCAGCATCCGCTGAAGCCTCTGGTATTAGAGGGGGGCCTGAGTGTTAAGTCCAGGCTGCCTTGCTGCTCGTAGATTAACGGGCAGAGTTGGCTGGGCTGGAAGCTCTGTCTGCTTCCTGCTCTTGGAGGTCAGCTCAGATGGTGGAGAACTCCTTGCTGCCCATTGACGTGAAAGAATTCATCCAGAACTCAGTACTAATAAATCAGATTTATGAGCAAGAGTTCCCTCTGTCAGCAGATACCCAGAGTGCTTTTCCAGCATCATCATTTTTTGGCTCCCAGAAAGCTGCAGTAACTTGAGTAAAATGTGGTTCGTGATCCCTGGTGCCAAAGGCCTGGGGTTCAGGAACTGTCCTGTGCCATGAGAAGTGACCTTGGCTCTGCACCTCCCCTTAGCAAAGGGCAGGGAGGAAGCACTGCAACAAGCTGCAAAAAAATTGAGAATTAACTACTTTAGGTGGAGAAAATGAATCATTAGTGATCTACATTAAAAAAGCCAGACTTGTACTGGAAAAACATATTGTCATGCTCTTGCTCATCTTTTTTATTGTCTCAATCATTTGTATAATTTTCTCTTAGGCCAGAAATAGATGTGGAGTTTAATGGTGTGGGCAGTTGTGATTTCATGACAGTAGAAGCCACTGTTTGTATTACATTTAATGACTTTGTAAATTAAGTGATTAAATTGTTCAGTAGATTTAGGCTTGGTGTATAAATAGCCTATTTTAATCTGAAATTATAATTGAATGTATATAATTTGTCTTTCGACTTAATGTTATTTGTTACCTGTTATTTTCCAAGTAAAATGAGTGTAATTAAGAAGTTATTCATTAGCTGAAACATACTTTTTATTCTATTTTGCTTTTAACTCCTCACAGAATTCTGTATTATCTGTTAAGGGAATTGGTCCCAAAACATTAACATTTATCATACTGGCAAACCCCTTTTAATTGATTTTTCAAGTGGCTAGTGGCCAGCTTGTGTTTTTAATGCTCTTAAAAATGCTTATGCCTGCATGCCAAGGAAGTAGCTAAAAAAGATCAACTTCAATGACAGAAATCCTGAAGTTTTTAATTTTAAAGTTTTTTATTGCTGACAGTATTTAAATTGGGTTTCTTTACACATAGGGAAAAGAAAACAAATAAAATTTTTATGTAGGTAAAAGCACCACCATGAAATCTTGCATATGTAATGAGGAATAAAGAAAAATGGGTCTATCTCCCTTTAGGTTAGATGAAACATTACTAATTATTTTAATTAACAAGTTAGTTACCCAACTCCAATTGGAAAGTGCTGCAGAAATACAAACTGTTATCACTGGTTGTTTTGGTACAAAAGTACCAATTAATATTTCCTATATCCAGGGCTAATTACTTCAAACGTATACTTAATTAAGAGAAACAACCCTGCAATTTGTCAGGAGAGATTCTTTTCACTGCACACAATGGGGAATGTGCAGGTTCAGGCCAAAAATGGTGTTCTAGCCTTTAAGATTTGTGGTATTTTTCATTTCACTTGTATGTTTGTAATCACTGGTTGGCCAGTGTTATAGTTCATGACATAACATTCCTGCTTCTTTCAGAGAGGAAATATAACCAAAACAAGGGAAAAAAAGAGTTCTTGGTTCCTTTTAGGATGTTTATAGCAATATTTCATCAGGAGAAAGCTCTAATGGGGAGTAAGGAACTATTAAAGCCTAAATCCATGACTCAATTTCCATGATTATACTAAAAGAAATGAAATTGCCAAATGTAATTACCTTTAAATTTTGAACATACGAATGATTTTGCATGAGCAGAACATTGGAATGTCTTTTCTTTATGTATAATTAATACAATTAGAAGAATGAGGGAAGCAGAGGTACATGGAGTTTAAGAGATAAAGAGAGAGAAAAATACAAAATGAGATATATGAGGGACTCTGGGAAAAAACATCCTTGTCTCAGAGTAACTGGTTTGGATGTTGTGAAGATGAGAGGATTTCTCACATGGCTGTAAAGGAAGGTCCATAGCAGGGACACTGTTTCAGGAGAGCATGAATCATCATCTTGAAAGGTTTGAAACACTTGGAAATAGGAGCTTTGTGGCCTCTAACACACCTCTTATCCTTTCATGGAGCTGAGAGAGACCTGGCCCAGAGAAGACAGGGATTGTGGGTGAGGGTCAGAAATGACTCTTTCTTCTCACAGAGGATTATCATTCAGGAGTTGTTGAAATCTCAGTTATTCCTTAAACTCTGTGTAATAATGGCAGCCAAAACTCTGAGTAAAGGAATAAAGAGTAAATAGGTAATTGAAGATAAATTCCTTTCTTCAAGCTAAATTTTTCTGAAAGAATCTTGTACTTTATTGTGAACTTTAGCTTTTCTTTCTGCCCCTCAAACATCTCATTTACTGTTAGAGCTGCCTAATTGGGCAGCATGAGAACAGTTGCTTCTCTAGGTCAGCCACTTTTTCATACTGAAATCTTTTCTTCTTTGTGCTCTATCTTATCATTGCTTTTTATGTGTGATTTTATGTAGATTACAGTAATTACAGAGGAATACTGAACCAGATCTCCCACAGGTTGGAGATACAAGGTCCTGAAAACATCTCCTTGTGATGTGTTTCTCAGCAGGATCCATTTCATCATTATGAAATTATCGCAGGAAACCGAGCTTTTTGCCTGTAGCTGCAGACAATAATGCGTGGTGAACACTGATAAAAGAACAGCAGAGAGCTAAGGCTGGGGAAGGAAAATCTGCAGCTGTGAAAAACAAAAGTTGTGGCCCAGTAAATAGGAAAATATCTGTGAGCTTTCAATATTACGGTTAGGAGAATAACTTGCTCTGTGACAAATACAAGACGAAGCAAAGAATCAGATTAACCCAAGAATATCTGAGTGTTTGTGGTGCCAGAAGATGCACAGGGAGATAATTCATTTTTTGATTGCTTGATTTGAAGGATACTTCATCTTCATATCAGAAACTTTGCTTTATGTAATGAAAAATCACACCATTTTGAGAGCAGGCAAAATAGGAAGGAGACGCAGGTGCTGTTTAGTTTGAGATATAAAAGATATGGAAGAGACATTTAGATTGATGGGAAAGCAAAACAGGCTTTTATCCAAGAGATTATCCTTATCCAGTATTCAGACCTCCAGTCCCATGTGAAGGATTTGTTTTGATTTCTCCATTAAAAACAAACAGACAGACATGCAGTGGTAGAACCAAATAAGTGATAGAGAGGAGGATTTATGATCTTCACGTGAGCTTTCGTGCTGTAGAAGTTGAGATACTGATGAATCAAACTGCACTGGCATGCATCTTCCTGCCCTGAGCAGAGCCAGTTCAGAGCTCTGGAGAGGCAACACAAGGCCCAAAGCTGCTGGGTTGAACTCCAAGGATGGGTTATTAAATATTTTTTTCTATTTATTTTTTCAACAGAAAATTTCTAGTGATAGTAACTAATAAAACACCAAAGGTGTTAGCACTGGCTGCTTTTTCTTTGACAACTGAAGGCAGGATTTTTTTGTTGAGTTGGTTGATGTTTCAGGTCCTAATAGCCTTGTGTCAGAAGGGGTTTTTCCTCAAAATTCATGCTTCAGGTTTGCCTTTATTCTGATGTCAGTAGTGTCCTTTGAGTTGCTCTTTATCCATGTATTACGCAAACATTTACTTGCTGCTCTTTTCCCTATAAAAAACTGCAAACCAGAATTTGGTTTAAAATCAGTCTTGACTTTTTTAACACAACAAAAAGCAGGTTTTTAAAATAACAAATTAACTTTCAGGAGTGTACAAGTTTTTGGATGGTCAGAGAGGTGGGATTTCCTTCTCCTCTCTAATAAGATGTGTGACCTGTTTCTTAGCCTGCCATTTTAGACTTCACCTGGAAAATCAGAATGAATTCTGCAAATTCCCTTTTGTAGGCACTTAGCAGTTCACATCTTGAATGTCTCCATTGGTCTTTCATCCATCCCTGCTACTATATTTTGACATACATCTTTTAAGGTTTTGATGTGTGTTTTGGGTGAAGTGTGTATTTGTTAAAAGGTGACCTTTGGATCGGATTGTTTGGCTGACTTCAGTGCTAATAAGCTGAAGGATGAGGTGTCTAATGAATCCTGTGTATAGAAATAATGATAGATGACTTATTTGGAATTCTACAGACACAGCATGGCCAGGCATGAGGAGTGGCTGGAACTGCACCAGTCTTACAGTGGGAAGCTTTATTGATTACACAGAGACAGGGCACATTTTAATAATTTTTAGAACACTGTACTGCCTGAGGTACTAAAATCCATTAAAGGAGGATTATAAACTTTGTTTTAAACTGTATCCTAAATTGTTTCTTGATGTACAGTCAACAGCAGCTCCTTGAGATCAATCACAGTTACTAAGGTATATTAAAATCAACTTGTTTAATTTTAATTGCTCATATGCCTGACCCTCTGTGAGGCAGCTGTTCATAAAGCTAAATTGCTTTTCTCCCAGACAGAAGTTTCATTTAACTTCATGGTGGATTTTTGCCTTGTACACTTAACCAGCATTTTGCTTTCCTTTCCCCCTCCTTCTGTCTGTTCCATGATTCTCATTTCTCTCCAGATAATTTTCTCTCTGTTTTGCTTTCTCTCCTCATTAGCAGGAGCTGCAGCCTTGCCAATGAGTCAACTTTAATAAAGTAGGTGGATGGATTGAATTATGAGTTGATGTAAAGTTACAGACCTGGAGCTCTTTTTGGTAGTGTCTGTTAACCTGTGCTATGTGAGCAATTTTGCTTACAGGCTCCTAATCAGATCAGCAAAACTGCTGTACTGATGGATGTACTGTGAGCAGATACATTTATTTTAAGCTTATATTCTCTTTTCTGTTTAGCTGTATGCATTTCAGCTCTGGTGTTTTTCTTAGGGGAATTCTATAAAGCCATTTAGTAATTTCATTTCTGGTTTTGCATCTTCTGTCATCCTGTGTTTTGATGGGAAAAGATCCCTGTTCAGTTTGTACCAACTTATTTCCTTGCTCCAGTATCTGAAGTTAATCATAGACTTAAAAAAAATTAGTAACACCTGAGTCTTCATCTCACAAATAATGTGTTAAACATGGCTGTTGTCCTAATCTTCTTTCAGTAGAATGGCCTTATAAATACCTGCTCGCTGCCCAGCGTAGCACAAGATGCTGCTCTCTTCTGAAGAGCATTGGATGCTTTCCCATTTCCAGTCAATTTGAGGATTTTCTGTGTCCTTCAAGAGGCAATTTCAGCTTTCATTTCTGGTCAATACTGATAGTAAATGCAGGGAGATAAGAATAAAATTACTGCTTTTCATTTATTGAAAGGCAGCACTTCTTGGAACAAGAGATGGGTGAGCAAAACCAGAACACTGGATCTTTTGGGGAAAACAGCAATGGTTGCAGCACATCAGTTTTACAACTGCTGGATTTGGATCTGGCATTACAGTAATGGTATGTTAAGGCAGTAAGTGGAAGCAATTAGGGTGATTTGGACATTTTATCTGCGATTCTTCCTAAAGGAGTCGGGGATATGGGAGAAAATATGGACATCTTTGAAAATTGAACACATCGTGAAGAAGCAGAATAAGTATTTCTTCCACAGTAGAATAAGAATTAAAATCTAAGTGGTATATAAAATAATGTATAATTATCAAGCACACAGCACCAAGTAATTCTGTATTTATAGATGTTACTAGAAGTTTTACCCTAGTGATAGCTTCAGACCCAGTAAATTTTAGAGCACTCTGTGGATTTTCCCATAGTTTCACTCCTGTTAAATAATTAAGGTGGTGGGTTTTTTTCATATGTATGATTCCCATAATTTCATGAGTTTAGTTCAGGTGTTACTTGCCTGTCTCTACTTCTACTTTTTTATGTCTATTCTGTGCTACTTTTGCAGCAGACTTTAAAATACAAGTTCCTGTCTTCCAGCAGGTGTGTGGGGGGGGCAGAGGGACAGCATGCGCTGCTGGTAGTGGAAGGCTTGGTAAAGAGGGATCTCTTCAGAAATCCTTTTTATTCTTACTTGGACTTTGTTCTTAATTATCTGGAAGGGCAAAATTTTAAACTCTGGAGGTCTGTTGAGGTGAACTTACTCTCTAAATAAAGCACAAATTCTCTTCCTTAAAAAAGGGCTGACAAGTCACTAGCATTGTTTAGGTAGGTCTCTACAGAGCTGCCAACAAAGACACGATTTCACTGTTTTCCTCTGACCGGGCCAAACTCCAGAAAAGAAAAGATGTTGTGCTGTAAGAAGGGGGCAAGATTTGCTTCTCCATTCCTGTAACCTGGGAATCATTATGGTGAATAATGAGCCATCTGAATCAGAAGAGCCCCATGGCTCACATACATCAACCAGCTACCACAGTGATGGACACTGTATAAAAATCTCAGGAAAACAGAACCCTAGGATATTCTCCCTAGTCTGTATTATAAATCCCAGGCAAACACTCCCAGAAATGAAAATCCTCCAGGCAATGTTAAATGTAACTCAACCTTGACTTGCAGGAATTCATCTTCCGAATGAAAAAATTGTTTGTCTCTGTGTCCAATTAATTCTTGGCTTTCATTTGAAACTGCCAGAGAGTTTTCCAACCCAGTTTTGATGTGTTTTATTTATGTAATATAAATCTTTGTCAACTGAGAATTAGTTTGGTTTTTTTTTTTTTACTCCCCAGCAACCTGGGTGTTGCACACAGGAGACTTGAAAATGAATCTCTCACCTTATGAGCCACAGAGCTAAACATTCTCTCTGAAGAGCTTTTGACCCAGCATGCCCCATACAGGCAGCAGGTAAACCTGCTGAACAGTTGATTATTAATAGGAAACAGAGACATTATCATCTTCCTGCCTAGAAAATAAGTTTCCTGAATTCCTCAGACTTACTTTATATGAGGGAAAGTTTTCCACTTCTGTTGCTTGCAAGATCTCTTGAGTTTCTTCTCAAAATGAGAAGCAGTAATGACTGTAATGTTTTTAATCAATCACTTAAGACATATTGCTGAGTGTTTGAGAGTTACTGCAAGTTTCCTTTGCAAATTCTCCTCGGATTCATTCCAACATTTGGAATAGGCCTGTGGTTTTTGCTGTTGTCAATTTTACCATTTTATGCTTCCATCCAGATTTCCCACTCATAATCTTTCTCTTACCACCAAGGAATTCGGCAGTGCTGCTGTTCCCACTCTCAGTATGGACATCAATCCTACCTAAATTATTTTGCCCTTGCCTGAACCTCATGCTGAGCTCCCAACTTTCCAGTGACTTAGGCAAGTGTGTAATAACCAGAGTTCTCATGAGCTGGAACCTCCTGGTTCCACTGGTGTTTTGGAAAGATGTTGATCTTCTACAGCAGCCTCAGGGATGTGCCTGGGAAAGGTTGTAGATGACCAGGAGGAATAAACAGTGGCTCAAGCAGTTACCTTTTCATAGAGACATTCTAGTAAAAGAATCAAGTACGTTTGTGACCTGCACTCTTCAAAAATCACTGCTGCTTTCTCTTCAAGCTACACTGAGTTGTGTGCCTTTGGAGTCAGTGTTTTCTCTGATGTGCCAGTGCCCACCGGGAGAAACCTGAGGGGAATAAATCCGGACCAAATCCTTTCAAGTGCATAGAAGTCCGTGTTGTTAAGAATGCATGTTGGTCATGTTTAAGGATGGGTTTGAGTCAAAAACTTATTCAATGATAAAGCAGTCTCCATTCACAGCTTGTTTACCTGTTTGTTTCCAAATAACTTTTTACAGAAAAAAAAGCTGGAGTAGAAAGTGCACATTGAAAAAGTGTAACTGCTGAATAGCATTATGTTCTTTTTTGAACTTAATTTGTATTTCTATATTCTCTTGTTATTTAGCATGCTTAAGAGAAAGTTAATGTGAAAGAAAGAACTATAATTTAGTGTAAAACCAATTTAAAATGTATGTGCATAATTCTAGATGTCCCAGGCTTCTCAAGAATGAATATGGACAAGCACAGCTAGCTGCCTTTTTCTGCAAATACACAAGTAACTGAATGTGTATAATCACAGTATATATTATGTTCCCACAATGCATGAAATACCTTAGAATTATAAAATCATTTGTAGTTTGAGTCCAAACTAAAATCAGCAACTGTAGTATGAAATTAAAGGAAATTTTCAAATAAAGCTTTTAAAAATCTTCAAATTATAGAAACAAGTGAAAATAAAAGTGAAGCAGTGGAAATGATAAAATGAAGATTTTAAATTCTAAATCAGTAACTGAGGATTTTATCTGTAGCAGATATGAAGTCTGCCTTGAAGATAAAGGAGCTGATTTTTCAGAAATCTGCTCATCATAAAAAGACCTGGGAGTTAGAGCACTCCCAGAGAACAAGGGCAGACTATTATCAAGGAAGCAGTTGGTGTAGTGGGAATGATGTGGTAGGCAGTGCCCCTCACAAAAAGTGTGCAGTGATCCCTTTGCTCTGCTCAACATGGGTAGAATCCCATCCGGAGTCAGGACACTGCACTGCAAGGAAAGGATCTGTGCAGACTGTAGGGAATCCATAGGAGACCAAACACAACAGAGAGCTCCAAAATAAACCCTCTGGGGAAAGACTTGTGGAGCTGCCTCACAGAGAGAATAGAAGATAAAGGACTGAGACATGAAAGGCAGTTTCAGAATGGCAAAGGAGAAATTATTATCCACATCCCTGGATAGAAAAGAGCTGCTCCTGTAGCTCCCTGCTCCTGGCTAGCAGCACCTTGTTCAAGCAGTGCTGGCCTCTGCACTGCTGTCACAGATGGAGCACTGGGGCCTCCAGGAGAAGAGCAGAACACATTTATCCCCCTGGGTGGGTTTTCATGGCCACATTATGTGCTGGAATAATCCTGGTATACTTAATAGAGTCCTAGTGTACTTATTAGCATCTCCCTGAGAATTTGTGGTTACACAGATAGCACTGAGTGTGTAAGGCACTGGGGTGTTTATTGAGCTGCTCAAGTACTGATACCGGGCTGATAAGATTTGTTTTACACAGATAACTCTATGGGTCATTAGTGAAGAACTGAAACACATGATTACTGAAAATAACTGATTTTCAAACTACAGTTCTTTCCCAATTAAAATTATCCTGAGGCACTCAAAAGCTATAATTTAAAGATGTAATAGAAATCCAAGCAAGTCCTCACTTGGGGTGATGCTTTAGATACAATAACCATTTTGAGTCATACAGGCTGTAAAAAGCCCCCTTTTTGTCATAAATTATTTAACTTTACGCTTGGTTTTTTATTGGATCAAAATTGATTTTGGTTTGGTTTTCAAATGTGTTCCAACAAGGAAATTGGAGGCCATTTTTCTTATGGGGGCAATAATGAATAAAAATCCTGAATCTGGTGTAATCAGCTTAAACTTTACCATTGTCTTTGATGACAGCCCTAAACCAGATTTCACCAGAGAACAAGAAAAACAATATCAGCCTTGGCAGTGTGAAGTACTGGGATTAGTGTGGGCTGCTAATACGATCTGGTTTGTGCAGACCTGCTTTTCTGGAGAGAGAAGTCAGTATTTCTAATGAAGAATTTTGATTCTTATGGCACAGGGATTCTCCCTTAAAACAAAGCTGTTGCACTGCAGCAATATCCATAATACACATGTGCTGGGAAAATAAAAGAGACATTTAACCCAGGCCTTCTTTCCCTCTGTAGCCCTTTTGTCTTTGATCCAAGTAGGATCAGTCCAGTCCAGTTTCAAGACTCCCACTTCTGTTCACTCATTAGTCTGCTCAGCAACCTCTTCTTTTTCCAAATTTGCATCTGATTTGGTGAAAAATTTTGAATAGGCCTAATTTTGTGAAATGGAATTTGAAAAGGTTTGTGGTTAATGAGGACTTGCAAGAGAAAATACGATACATTCAAGATACATCTAGTTATTGTCAGTTCAAGGAAAGGTAGATATCTTTGCCAGCATGTATTTTATTTCCAATTCCAGTTTGTTTGTCTCACCTCAACAATAAAAATAATTTGTGGTTGTGGCAGAAATAATTTCTCATCCAAGAAGTTTCCCACCCCAATCCTTGTTGTGGGCTCTATTAACAGAGTAACTTCACTATCATTATGTCTACTCAGTGCTTTGACTTTGCCAGAAAATATTGATCTGTAGCATGATCTGTCCAAGGGCAACAGCATCATTAATTGCTAAGTGATCTGCAAAACAATTAGAGACCTCCTGGCTGGTGTACCAGAGATGAATGGAGCTGTCTACCTAATCAGATACAGTTGTATCTATCCATGGACCCAATTGTGTTGTTCCAAAATGCCATCAACATCTGTCACTTTCCCCCTTCCCTCACTAACATATGCCGTGCTCTGCCCTGCAGGGTCCTGCTCAAAAGCCTTGGAGGAGGATTTTCTGGGGGTGGGAGAGAATGTGTAGAGTTTTTAAGGAAATTTTTATCCCCTGTTTACCTTTGCTTTGTGAGAGACAGGCAGCAATATGCTCGAGATTCTCAGCATATAAGAAGCTGCGATTCACATTTGCATTAACAGCACAGAGGCAGGACAGATATATTAAAAATTAACTCTGAGCTGGGATGCATTGAATTTAGTATTGAAGGAATGAATAGGATTGATGGTTTTCTAGGCTGTGTTGTTCAGCACCCAGTGCAATGGGAGCCTGCCTTGAATTGGGTCTCTGAGGACTAAATGGTAAATGGGAAGAATAAGACTGTGCATTTATCAGTGTCATATTTCTTTATGAGGGGAACCAATTAGGGAGTAAATACATAATTAGTATCAGTCCCTTTAAAATTAGGTAAATGTTGCATAAACATCCTCTGCTTCAAGTCCTTGTATTGAGCTCCAGGTGATTATTGGGAAAGACAGAGCAGCAACTGTCAAACGTTTTGTCAAACAAGTAACAGGGAACTAAATTTGGGATGCAGTGGAGTGACTGGTAAGATTCTTAGGAATGCATGCATGTTTCCCTAACTATTCCTGTTATGTGTTTTTAGAGCATTGGAAGGATTTAGTCTGCTCTTTGGGGGAGGCAGTAAAGAGTACAGTAACCTGTACTTTCTTCAGGACAAATTGTATTTTTTAGTAGTGTCCTAGTGTTTAAAAAGTGAACATAACCAGCTCATGCCACACATCGATGCTGCTTATGTGTGATAGTTTAGTGCCTCTGAAAAATTCACAACTGAAGATTAGATGCTAATGTTTGATTTTATTTACGTTCTTTGTTTACATATGTTGTTGTTTTAAAGGTCTTTTTTTTTTCTGTTTCTGGTGATGAAATGTGTTAGCAAAATTCCTATGGCAGCCAATCCGTCATTCCAGCTCAAATTCGAAGCTGCTTTTGGTTTAAATTATGTATAGATTTTAAGACATTTTCCTCCATATAGTATTGGAATAACACAAAGCCAATGAAAAATACACCCAGTGGGTAACCTTCAGTATTTTTATTGCTGTATCTGGCCTAGTTTTAGTCAGTAGAATTCTGCAGAGAAGCTGTTAATTCTTTCAGTGCAGGCCTTGCTGTAAACAGCACAAGGGCCAGGAGAGGAGCACAAGCAGGAAAGCTCATACTGGAGAGTGTGTAAGCTGCTGCTTTATGTGGGATTTAGCACCTGCTTCTTTTAAGGAGTGGTTAATCTTTCTAAATTAGCAGCAGATCCACTGACCATCCTTCCAATCCCTCCAGAAGGAAGAGGGATGAGGGAATCCCTGCAGCGAGTGATTGAGTGCAATCCCCATTATCCTGTGTCTCTGGGCAGGGCACTGTGAAAGAGCCAAGAGGATTTGTCTGGTAGATAGGAGGGTTGGAGGGAGAAAGTGATCCTTCTAAAACCTCCAGAAAATCATCCTGCTTTTTGTTCCCTTAGGAAACCATTCCTAAAAAAATTGAACTTTTCTATAAAAGCAGCTGGATGGTTCCTATTCTTATTTTGTCTTTTAAGCATCAGCATTCCATACATGGATAGAACTGATACTATTTTTACAAAAACACTCCCTATTTCAGTAGAATGGTTTTGTGATGCTTTCATTGACATCACGTCGGGGGGGAGGTGGTGTGACAGAATAATAAACTGGCTTTCCACTTGTGCAGACAGGTGTTCACATGCACTGTAGATCTCGTGTAACAAGGAGTCTGGCAGCCCTGGCCCTGCTGCTCTGGTTTATAGCCCAAAAAGGGGGAGGAGAACAGGAGCAATACTTAACTCTTGGCAAGCTCCCAATTTAATTTTCATCTATATATTCTTCTGCCCTCCAGTCAAATAAAACCAAACACAGTTTGTAATGCAGGTCACAAGGAAGGTAACAGAGGCAACAGCCCGAACAGTGACCATCAAATTTTGTATCAGCACAGTGCTGCAAAGGGTAGGTGTTTATAGCAGAGGAGATATGGTCTTTATTCGTGCATAATTTTAGTTTCCACAGTTACTGGGATGCTTGGAGGAGGAGATGCTTGAGGAGACTCCCACAACTCAGCTGTGCTTTTCCTAGCACTGCTCTTGTGTTACTGCCAGGTGGATTTTAGAGCTGCAGCTCCCAAAGTGATATTGTAGGGACTTAGTTGAACATAACACAGTAATTTCTCTGGAGTATAAGATGGGAGAATGGAGGTTTTATAGTCAGAATTGGGCTGGGCCATTATAGTCTATGGAGGGATTCTCTGTAGGGCAGGCTCTGCATCCAGCCTGTACCTCATGCAATGCAGTGGAAATGATCTCTCTCCTTCCTGGCCCAACAGTCCAGAGCAATGTTTGCTCTTGAGAGCAAACCCAGAAATGCAGGAGGGTTTCTGTAACACTTTATGTCATCACAGCTTAGTTTAAAAAACCAAAAACTGGAAAACTACACAGAATTCATTACTTTAAGTACTTTGCATCTGTGGATAGCTGTGGCTGGAAGAAGGGCATAGCAAGAGAACAAGAGTTCCAACTTGGAGTTTTAGAAAAGGGGAGTTTTAACTTTAAATGAACATGCTGAGCTCAAATACAGAAGTTCAAAAAAATGCACGTATTTGTAATAATATTTCAGAATGGGTCCTTTTATTTTAGTTATGTTTTGTTCTGCTTAGGGTACAACCTGACTTGTTAGGCACAGAAAATGTCCCTTTTTTCCATGCCTTTACTCTGTTTACCAGCTTCCTGCTCCAGATGAATCCTTTGATCAGACAGTGTCCTCTTCCTCTCCCTTTCTATTTGCTAAACTGAGTTAATAGCAGCTAAAAGTATATTTTTTTCTCAAAGAAAACATTGTTAACTCTTTCTCTGCTGTCACCTTAAACATTTACCTAGTCAGCCAAACACATGGTTGCAAGCTGTTGCCTGAGCTTTTTGAGTGCCTAATCCCCAGCTGTTCCACGTCTGCCAGCTGCTAAAACAACGAGCTTTCATCCCAAAGATGTCTAATTCTCTCATAAATTATCAGTAAAATATCAATACAGGAGATTTGACAAGTGCCAGTAATTTAGGGGGAATACTAACTTTGAATGAGGTTTGAGGGAAAATAAATGATGTTTGCGTTCTGAGGTGACCTCAGGTGTTCTGATCGTGACACCGAGCTTTAGGCAAAAGGTGTCTTGGCTTCCAACACCTGCTGTTATTGCAGAGGAATTGAGGACTGAATTTTGGGAAGTTAAATGCAAGTTCTTCTACCATTTGTTTAGAGGAAATCCAGCATGGTTCCAGTGGGATTGTGCTTGCATTTTTGTGTGTGTGTGGTGAAGTATCTGGAACACATTAGATACTGAGGAAAGGCAGATTTACTTTAAAAAAATGTGAGAGTATTAATATTTTGTACCCACTCCTAACTTCAAAATAGTCTCACTGTAGCTAATTTGCTAAGAGGAAAACAGTTTCTGGAAGTTCTGTGTCACAAAATAGCACTATCATAGCCAGCATTTCCAGAAATAAGACATTCAGCAGCAGCTTCACAGGCAGGTAAGAAAAGCCTGTTCCTGTTTACAAGATCCTGGTAATGAAGCATGAAGGATAGTGCTTTGAAGCCATCTGTCAAGCACCTTAGTTTTTTTGGTAATTGAAAGTGATTTAATACATCTCAGAAAAGAAAGGTCGAACATGTGCTGTAATTCTCACCCTGTGCTGAGTCAGGAGGCAGCAGGTTCCTGTGGACAGTAAGGAAAGATGGATGCATTCTGTGCGTAGCCAGAAAGTGCCAATGGAACCCTGCCCTGGGGCATTAATGGAGTGTATTAAGAAATACAGGTCTTGGCTAGCAGAGGACCTAAAGGTTCATTTCTTTACAGCATTTCTGTCTTCTACCAACAGATGTTCATTTTTAATAGTTGCAGGACTTTAATACACACTTTTTGTGGACGTGAATTTCACCAGGATTAGTTTCGCTTTGGTAAAATGCTTCCTGTCCCCCTTTTTCTTTTCCCCCTCACCCCTCTGTTGCTGAGCACTGTATCCATTGAAAGCTTAGCAGATCCAAACGTCGATGCATCACTGTGAAGATGGTATGATTTTCCACTAACACATATAATGTATTTGCATGTTCACTGTGGAGACTGGAGCTTCTCCCACTCCTTGCAGAGATTGTGACTGTGACAGGGAAATACGGCCCTGCAGTTATATCAGCTTTCCCAGGAAAGATGGGATGATTTAACTGCCAGTAAAGATGTCAGACACATCCAAGGAAATGCAGGATTGTCCACAAGGGAGCAGCTGGATATCAGACCTGCCCACAGAGGGACTGCTAGCCCTGAGCCACCTCCATGTGCATCACATTTTTGGGAGATTTCCTTCTTCCCAGCCAGAGTAACAGGGAGTAAGTAGACTGGTAAAATGAACCCAGTATGGGGTAAGATTCTTTCATCAAGAGTCTGACATTCTGAGGGCTCTTCTCCACTTTCCAGCTTTGGATGTTATAATTGGCATGCACCTGCTGGAATCTATTTATTCCCCATCTTTAAAAAGGTAGATGGTACTTTCTACCTAAGAAGATCAAAGTGAAAAATAAACATCCATGAGAGGTTGTGTGTCTTCCAGGCACTGTGGAAGATCAGTGCCATTAAAGGAGTTGATGTCCTAAGTCAGGTTACTGGTTTCGTCATTAAAATTGTCAAGTTTATCCTTTATAACTGCATTTATAAAATTACCATCCCATTACACTCTGTTTTCTAGAAGCACATCTCTTGGCCTCAGGCTGGTGATTTTATGAGTGTTACCCTTCCTTGGGAAAGTGAAAAGCTGGAGTGACTTTCTGTGTCACCATTCTTCCATGGAATTTCTTTCTTATCACTTAATCCATGACATCCAGATCATGCCACAGTTAACCAGAGTATTTGCAATTAGCATATATCTATCTGTAATTAGCTTACATGCATTAGAGCATATGTGACTCCTGGCTTTTCTTTTCCTTGACACAGTTCCTTCTACAAAAGAAATAGTTTGGTGTTTTTTTATGTAGGACAAAAAAAAAAAAAGAAAAAAAAAGACCAATTTAAACCAGCTAAAACATCTTTGTTTTCTTTTTTTCTTTCATCCTTGTGTAGAAAACAGCTGAGCAGTTTAAAACTAACTTAAAAAATTATATCTGAGACTTACATGCCAAACTTCAGCCAAAAATACTTCTTGCAGCCAAATGATCAAACCCCTCTGATAGAGCATTTGTAATGGAATTGCTGATGCAACCTTTATTACAGGGATATGAATAGCTGTAATGAAGGCTTCAGCTGATGTTCTGGCAAGCCTACTGCTAAAAATTATTCTGAATTTATCTGGCATTCAGAAAATGCTTGAAGTGGCCAAAATGTTTACCCCCTCATTATCATTTTGACAATATCTCTTTCATCCCAGAGGAAGTGGGTGATGAACAAATTGAAGCGGCTGCGAGGCACGTGCATGTTGAGCATCTGTTCCTCCTGCTCTTGGCAGCACTGTTGGATTGGAGACGAGCAGGGCCAAGGGCTCAGCCACCAACTTGCAGCAGTTGTGTTGAATCAGACATTAGTGCCTATTGTGTCATTAAAGTCTATTAGTGAACTGCATTATGCTTTCCCTAATCATTTGATTTTGGTTTGTAATCCGGAAATGTCTGTGTTGAGCAAGTGTTCCATTCAGAGTGGGAGTATTTTGGAACTTTCTTTTTCCACCAGTATAATTTCAGATGATAAAATAATCCGGTTCCTGAATTTCTGATGGTTTGGCTACTTGTGAGATTGCACTGATTAATCAAGTTTGGGTGCTAAACTGATTGTATTAAACTCTTGTTCAGGGAGTTACCAAGCGAATTGAACCTGTCCTGTACTGACTTCCCTTAAGCTGAGAAGGGCCTGACATCTTAAGTCAATATAAACCAAATTTAAAATTATTTAAATGGGTGCACAGAAGTGTTGGCACTAGTATAATGAAATAACTTCTAAAACACAGTTTAGATGAGTTCAGTATGATGCAGCTCTGGCTTCTGGCTGCATTTTTGAGGATTTCAATGCTGAGGGCAGTAAACTTAAAATGTCTGTACAAAAAAAGTTTCCACACGAAATTTCTTGACAGAGAAGTATTTTTTAAGAAGCAGGAGTTTTCCCTCATAGAGTTTTCATACAACAAATGCTGCAATTTCTACTGGAACACTTCAGAAGTGCCAAAAGATAAAAGAGGCATAGCATTGCCTTGAAAATTTTTGAAATTAAATAAGTGTGTTTGTTAAATGTAACTGCAGATGCTGGTTTGTGTCACTAATCACTGAGAAATGTAATTCTATAAAATTTGTGAATTCTTCATCTCTCCCTTTTTTCTTTCAAAAATCTGGAAAATGAAGTTGAGAATGAACGAAAAAATTACCACTTTGGTTGGAAGGCTTTAAATTGGATTTGATCTGAGGAGCTTTGCTCCCAATTAAATGTGCTGATATGCTGGTTTTAACAAAACTTCTGTCTCAGTGCAGCTGGGGCACCCGCCCAGGAGGAGGGAGGCTTGTGTTTATTTTGTGTTTGTCATCAGATTCTAAGCAGAAGATGGGTGGTTTTTATACCAAACCATTCTGAATGAGATGGAAAAATATTCCAACTTTGTCATGTACAATCCTGTATTGAAGGAGAAATCTTGGTACATCTTCACATATTCAAGAGTTAAAAGAGTCTGATGTTTCAATCACTCAAAAAACTCTTTCCATGAGAGACTGGAAAGCTTGGCTCTAGAAATGAGTATAAAAGTATATTCTGAAATGAGGGAAGTTGCTCTGGAATGTGGTTCCTCTTTGTTGTATCCCATCAGCAAGACCTAGTTAGCCCTGGTGTTTTATTCAGTTGTTCACTGCATTTCTTCAACACCAGTTCCTTGATTTTCCAGGTTACTACTGCTGCTTTTGTTCTTCTTACCTTCCCTTCCCAAGCATTTGGATGTCTTTGCTCTGAGCTTATGACTGTTGATGAGAAAACTGGAAATTACGAGGTGCATTGTGTAACCCTGATCTCTTCTTCGTGCACTGCTTAGAGAATGAGTGTCTTGGACTGAACAGCAATAAACCCCCCAAATTGGCTCTTACTAATGCTGCTTGGCACAGTTACAGCTCAGTGCAAGTTTAACTGCCTTAAGTCCTTTCTCAGTGTGAGATTTAATTTTGTAGGTATCTGGCTGTGCTTGGTGTCAGCACACATAAACCAGCTTGTCAGCAGTGGGTCGTACTCTGAGATGGGAAAACACCCCACGGGAGGGAGAAGCAAACCAGTTCAGAGCATCCTGTCCACTGCAGGACTCGGTGCAACACTGTCTTCAGGTCAAGGTTGAGCTCCTGTGTTATGGAGGTTGAGCTACAGGATATCTTATCATTTGAAACTAAGAAGCTGAGGAGAGGCCATTCTAAACGCTTGTCAGATTAGTAAACTGCCTAAATTTCATGGGATTCATCAAAACACCTCAATCCAGTCCACTGAGCCACCTAAAAAAGCATTTTCACCCTTTTGAGGGAGGCCTCCTCTGCAGAAACATCTAAAAACAGTCTCCAAGTACTTCACAGACTTCCAGCATTCAGTCCTTTCCAGGTCAGGTGTTAACCTTGTCCTGGAAGCCAGGGAAAAATCTTCCACGTTCCCTGCCACCACTAACATGTGGGAGCTGTAGGAATGCTCCCACTGCTGCTGAATTGTGATCCATAAACATACCCAGGTACAATTCCATGAAACACCAGCTGGCAGCCAGATGGAAGGGAGAATTTGGCAGGTAATAAGTGGAAGTTGAGCACACACTGTCTTTGATCAAAGATTACTGTGGGTGTCACAGAGGTGTCTCTCAGGGCAGCACTTCATTAAAAAGTTATAAAGATCTACTTTCGTACTGAGGACAAGTTAATTGAGAACTGTGGTTACTTCAGGATGGATTTGGAAGGTTTCATTTCAACGGCTGGTCCTTGCTCAGCCTCCTGTTTGGTGGTTATCTATGCTACTGCTTGTATTGTGCATGTTATTCTATGATGTGAATTCTTAAGAAATCCCAAATAGAATATTTTCCAAGAGGAAAACTAGAAGGAATAGCAAAGCAATTTTTTTCATGTTTGACAATTTTTTTACCAAAAGCAGTGCTCAGTCATGTGAAGAAAAAAAAACGAAACAGATTATGAATTTGAATCAAATTGGAAAAAAATCTGAAAGTAAATTTCAAACATTGTTTTAGAAGTGTTTCACTTTCTTAAATTTGAAAAAAAATCCTACTGACTAAACAAAGCTTTAGTTGACCAGAGAAAATGTTGGTATTTTTTTTCCCATGAGAAAATATAAAAGTTTTGCCTCAACTGACCTGAAGTGATCTTTTTAATGGCAGAGGGTGCATTTACACGAGTCAGGCTGTCACTCAGCTCCATTGACCAAGATCACAAGTTCTGACAATTTCTGGGTCAACGCTGCTCTTCTCTAAGTATTGTAGCTTAGTACACATTGACAGCAGGCACACTTGGGCACAGTGCTAATTGTGTGCCTTGTGAATACTTAATGACATTGTTTAATTAGAAATACGTTTTAATATGTTGTTTCTGGTATGTCCATCTTGATTCTGTCTCCTTTGAACTAAATCTTTTGCATTTGTGAAAAATCTTTTACAAAACTCCCTTTCACCTGACTTTGTATAAATGTCTCACCAAACCAGAAGCACTTCTTTTTGCAAAAGTTTGGGGGTTTTTTCCCAATTGATTCCCTTAACAAAAGTTGTAAAAATTATTGGAATTGAATTAATTTTTCAAAAACCTTAGTGAAAATACTTTGCAAGGATGAAATAAGTATTCCCCTAATATACCTCTGTCCTATGAGTCACTGCAGGGGAATTAGCCGGGTGTAATTTAGGGCAAAATGGAGCCCTCAGTGAGCAGGTGAGCTTAAGCCTGACTTTAGAAATGATAGATGCATTCAGCAGCAATAGCTGTAGCTCCTTATATCATCTGAAATGTGTTTTAGTCACATAAAGTGTTTAATTTAAATGGTTCTAGTTCAGGTGAAAGGCAGAAACAGGGAGGATGGCCTCAAATATTAACAGTTTCATTCCTCTTTAAGCTGCCAGTCATTAGCTAACTTCTCCCTTGCTAATAGTAATGCTTGCAGGAGTCTGTTTGAATAATGGCTTTTCCCCACCAGCAGGCAGGCCAGTGGGCAATTGTAATTTAAAAAGCAGGTTAGTAAAATCATATTTAGGGAGCAATAAAAACAGTTTAAACGGAGCTTAAGCTGTCTTGAGATACTCTATTAGGCAAAGGATGTTGACAGACAGGAGCAGAATTTGATCTCCACCACCTGCCTGAAGCTTTGAGATTGTAGATTTCATAAAAATAATGTTTAATATCTGATTTATCTGCAGAACTGTGGAAAGACAAAGAAATAAGAATGTAATAAATCTTTTTCTTTTCTTTTTATCAGAATTCTTCTGCTGAAAGGAAGATTACCATCATGCCAACTGAGAGAAGGTAGGAGAGGCACAGCCAGTGATACAAAGTATGATTGTTATGTAAGCAAAATTGGGATTTATTTACACACACAGTATAGTTGCAGAGGCAATCTGTTCTTCCAGGAATTCCCCACTAAAGTCACTACCTGCCTGCCTGCCAGGGAAAGAGTGTGTCAGAAATTGATTGTAATTAGAGAGCCAAGTCCAGAGCCAGTGCTGCTGACTCACCTACACGTGCCCTTTCTCCCGGCCCTGGTGAACACAACCTCACGTGTTCATCCTCAAAAGGTGGAATCCCACCAGGATAATGGGAGCTTCAACCTGTTTGTTGGAAGAACAGGGTTTCTGGGGAATTGTGATGGAGTAAGGCAGACGAGAGAATAAGAATAGATTAAAACTTTAGTGAATCGAAGTGGAGGGAAACCCGGTTGTGCTGTGTGACGTCTGGGTTTAGATGTGCCTGAGATGTCAACTGGCTTTGTTTTCTTTACGTAGTCTTTCATGCAAATGGAAATGTGTCATCACTCTTTGAGGGACCGGATCGGTGTTTTGCTGGATTTTGCAACTTTGTGAAGTAAAATGTATAACCTGAGGCAAGACAGTTTTTTATTTGTTTGGGTTTTTGGTTCTCATTATGAATTTTGCATAAATTCAGCACTAGAGGATCTGTTATAGGAGGTGGAAATTCTCCTAAAACATGGCAACTTGATCATGGTTGCAATTAATACCTGAAACTGCTACTGTAGAGCCCTGAAAAAAACTTGCTTTTTTTCCTGAAAGACTATTATAGTAACAAAGACCATCAGCTCTGTGAGCCCAGTAAAATGGAAAAAATCTGTGTATTATTAGGACAACTTAAATTGCTAAGGCTGTTTGGCATTCTTTCCAAAACAAGTGAAGATTGATCTTTGGACACAAGCTGTGAGCTGTTTAAAATTGCCTCTGCTAAATATATGCTAATTGGCATATGAATGAGATTTTGTTAATCTTCTGCTTAAATAAGTAGGTAGAGAAAAGCTGGGAATGAGTCCTCATTTCTCTGTTCAAAGAAAAAAGACTTGCTATCATAATAATTTATATTAGCAAATGTAATGCAAATATGCGTTTGTAGATATAGCAAACAATTAGCAACAATTTCTTGGGAACAATCTGCCAAAATAATGCATTTCTGCTTTACTCAAGTACTTATGAGGATTAAAATTGACAGGAAATCACCTAAATTGTACATTTAGAGGTGTTGAATGCATTTCTGGGTTCTCCTGGTTTCTTCAGTCATATGGGAAAGTTTTCCAAGAAACCCTGTGCTCAGTTAGATGGGCTGCTTTTGATGTCCTAATGAACCAGAAAATTCAAGTAATGGAATTAAATTTGTGGTCCAGTAAAGCCTTCCATCTGCTTTTTTGCCTCAATTCTGCAACGCATTTAACTGCCATAATTTGAAGAATAAGTCTTTGCATTTTTAAGGTCTTAATGGTACTTCACACTGAGGACAGATTTTTGTGTCTTTAATGTGTGATCCCTGTAACAGGGTTGTATTTATTAAATTTGCAAAGGAAAGTGATACAGTGTCTCACAACAAACTGCATCTGATACAAACAGAGGGGGGTTGTGTGCACGTGGTTTTATGTGTGGACATGAAGTGTAACGAGCTGAGCCTTTGATTTGCCCGGGAAACAAGTGGCTGAGTTCCTGGGGGAGTTTGAGCCTGGCTGATTCCTTTCCCTTTGGGACACTGGTTTACACTGGCTGGTGGTGGCCAACAAACCTGTTCTCCTCAAAGCCAGTTCTGGTCGCTGCTTGTGGACTCAGCAGGGAAAGGTGTTATCAAAGGGGTAAGTCAGGTAAGGCAAATTCTACAATATTTCATTAAGAATCAGTGACCTGAGAATTATAATTTGGTATTACAAGGCAATTCTGCTTTTCTTCATGGTAAATGCAACTTAGCTGCTGTGATAGGGAAATGGGTACTACCTTAGACTACTTACACATTTTTTAGCACACCTAAGGCAAAGTTCATTAATCATGTCACAAATCACCTTTGTGTAACTTCAAAGGCAGCATGTGTTATAAAAAATGCTTAATACATGAACATAATGCTCTGTCTTATTAATACTATGCTTATCAAAAGAGAAAAAAATTTAGATTGCATATGGATGTATGTATTTACAAGGGTAAGCATCAAACCCACTCATTCCCTCATGACAAATGCTTCTCTCAAAATAAATTTTTTTCCTCTCCAGAACAGACAAAACTAAGCAATGGCTCATTAAGTGCACAGCACACATCATTAGGTGATGCAGGTAGCCCTTCCTGCCAAGCATGGGTAATACTCAGCCCCCTCACCTTGGCCTTCACTGCTGCCAAGAGTAACAACTTTGCCAAGTAGGGCATTGAGCCCAGGGCAGTAAAACCTCTTTGCTTTTATTTATTTCTAGTCTATATGAAACAACACACAAATCATTTTCACTCCAACAGAATTACAGTCTCTGCTTACACCACCCTGTGCCGTTGTCTCTCTGGTAGAGGAGTTTGTGCCCTAGAGAAAAACCTTCATTCACTAATATATATTTGCTGTCAGAGTTTCCCCCCTGCAGGGCAGGGGAAGTGCTAAGACTCAAATCACAGGGGGGGTTGGCACAGGGGTGTTGAACCTTTCTCTGCTTGCCCAGTGTGGGAAAAACAGAGCAGCACCTTTCAGGTGTGACAGAACATATATCCATCGTAGTATCCTCAGTTTTTTCTTACTGTGTAGGCTTAATCTTAGGGAAAAAAATAATTTCAATTCTGTCTTACTGTAACTTGCAGTTGTTGGGAAAATAGAAGCTACTCACTGAGCAAGAGTAGGGAAAAGTGGTTCATAGCAAATTCCTCTGCGTAATGATAGAACATATTTGAAAAAGTCAACAGAAATCTAATGGGGATGAAACCAGGAAACAGTATAAACAGTACAGGTCAAAAGGCATTTGCAGAAAACAAGAGTAGCTGGATATGAAGCCATCAGAAAGAATGTCACCCCTGTGAGCCAGCTGTGCTTCTCAGATTGAACTGCACTCACTTGAAACAAACTTTACAAACAAAAATTGCAACATAATGGAAACAACCAACTAGAAAATGTTCAAGAAGTAGAAGGATAAATCTTTTGCCTTGGAAAAGTAGCTAATGAAGTCAGATATCATGACAAGCATCTTGCAGAACAGAGTTCAAAAAGATAATTTGAGAGAAAGAACGCTCTATATTTTAGTGGTATAAGGAAGTAAATAACATAGTAAAAAAGCAGTTTTCTTGGTTTCTATTAAAAATGTTCCTGCAGCAGGCATGAGAATTGAGGAAATAATAGAAACAACAGTTTTGCATTTGTGTCCACATAGAGGGAGGTCTTTCAACAGTTATGTCAGGGACTGCTCCTCAAAGCAGCTTTGAGTTAGCACCACCACGCTGACAAATGTTTTTTCACTCTGTTTTCATTGGAAAGTAGAGGGGTTTAGACTCAGTTGAGTCAAAGAAATACATCCCATCCTAACTGGAAGTGTGGAATTATACCTAAGATATGTATGTATGTATTTTATTGCCCATCTGCTTAGGCTCTGCTCTTGCACTGGGAGAAGAGCTCATGTCTGCAGGCACGTTCTCCAAGCAATCAATTATGCACCATATTTATGTAATTGTACTGTGCTGCTTGTAATTGAGCCCCATATATTTGGCAAGGGGCTGCTCTATATACCTTTCACTCCCACCGCTGAGCTGGGTAACAAATCGGTGCAGCTCCTTGGAAACCCAGGGAAAGAAATGTGCCTGGCTAATGGGTTCCATGATGTATGGGAGCAGCCCTGGGCTGGGCTGGCTGCTGAGTGGCTGGGCTGCACAGACCTGCTGATAAATGAGCAGCGTTTCCAGGAATGAGGGCAGGCAGGAGATGCTAAATAAGTACTAATAGGCTACAGAAAGTATTACACTCTGCAGTGAGGGCTCTTTTCCGTAATTCCAGCTAGCAAACTCTATTAGTCATGCTAATGTGATACAGTATTTGTGGCTGCCCTGACAGTGTCCATTTAAATATTCAGGAAGCTGCTGCTTCCACATGTTGTGTCCGAGTACCTCGTGCTGGATTAGCTCTACTCAATTTAGCACTGTGTTGTCGAGCGCAGTTAAAACAAATGGCGTGGGCTCTTTCATCACCAGGTGACCTGCACTCATTACACAGATACTGGCACTTACAAGCAGCTCTTCCATGAGATTGTCCCAGTTGGTGAGTGGCTGAGGTAAGGAGTCACATCCCGGCAGCAGCTGCGTTTCGGATCTGCCGAGGCACCTTCGGCATCTTGTGCTCATCCGGTTTAAACAAACACGCCCACCCACCTGCATCTGGATACCAGAAACTGCCATTTTTCTTTCTGGTGATGAGGCTGCAGGGCTGCTGTCACTTGTTTATATGGCAGACACGGGATCGATACACTCCCAGGAATTCAGAGCTCACACAACGCTGCACTTCCCAGGGAGGATTAGCTGAAATGAAATGTCTGACAGCTCTGTGGCAGCTTTCACATTACAAGCCAGAATTATTTCTTCCCCTTCACAGTCTCTGATGGAAATGAGAGATGTTAAACTGCCAGTCACTTAAATCTTGGCCATTCATTAAGCAAGAAATGTTATATCAAGTCAGAAATGTTGCCTGCCTAGAATATCCCAGACCATTAGCAGTTACTGAGGAACACATCAGCCATTACTGTTTAGCTTGAAGATCGAGTCTGGTCATTAGTCCTGCCATCTTTACCCCAGCACCTGCCAATGTATAGCATTTCTTAAGCTAGAATCTGCTAGGGGTTCACCATGTGGGCTGGTATGAAAGGGCCAGAAGCTTCCAGAAATGTTTTGTTCCTCTTTGCAGTCTGAATCTTCTTAGTGAGGATTCTCTTTGTCCACTGCACTACATAGGTGGATCCAGTTTTTACTGCTCCAGTTCCTACATGTTCAGAACAGATGTTACAGGGAATGTAAGGGAAAATGAGGCTTTCCTAGAAGCCATGAGACAGTATAAACACTAAATTTAGCATCAGGTCATCCTTCTTTCTTTTCAAAACTGATGAAAATCTAAAAGTAATAAACTGCAGGTGCAAATAATGGTTTTAATGATATTTTGTTGCATCATCACATGGATGACTTTATGATCAAAAGTTACATTTCTAGGCCATAGCTTTTCCACTCATGGAAGTATATTCCCATGTTGCACAGTCAGTGGCCTTGCTCTACCAACACACTGTGTTTTCCTACCAGCTGTTGGCTGGGAGTACTGTGTGCTTTGGCAGGAATAGGGGCCCTCCAGAATTTGAAATGGAACAGTGAGCGTGAAACTGCACGTAACTTCCTCCCACAGTGGGAATGACCCTTCCTTCCTCCAGATGTGCTTTTACAAATACTGACTTGAAGTAAATTATTCCCTTTTACTGTCACGAATTCCACTTTAAGCTTAGTCCTTGCTGGTTGAGGTAACTGGAAGGAACCATCATAGCGAGATGGAATCCTCCTCTCTTTTTTTGATGCAGATAATATCTCTCACAGAGCTATGACTTAAACACACTGAACTTTGCTTTTAGGCAGGAGGATTTATTTTACTCATTTGGAATTGGAAGCTGGTAGGTGGTAGACAGCCCTATCTTTTTCTACAAATCTCTACTGATGCTATTTTAAAAAACAAAATGAATAAGGTCCCTTAGGAGATGCAGAGTAAGACAACAAACATTTACTACGTCTTTGCCTTTTTTATTTAATAACTGCTGATTTTAAAGTCAGTCACATTGTGTTTATTTTGACTTGTAAGATTCTTTGGTGTCTTGCCTGTTGCTTTTCTGCTTCAACAATGTGTAGAAGTTGTGTTATAGTATCAGGACACAACTATATGGCATAAACATCGTTCACATAGTTGAGGACTTTAACCCTAGAGGGGGACTCTTTCTGTGGTCTCACCTTGAGTGTCCTCCATCTCTGCAGAGGCTTTTGAGTGTCTTGGTCCCTGGGATACTTAAACTCCAGGCAATGTTAGAAGAGAACTGGATGTTTGTTCACTTTGGTTTGTGTTTTTTCCATAAATCTGTAGTATTTGGGCGTCACATTTTATCACAGAATGGTTTGGGTTGGAAGGCACCTTTGAGGTCATCTAATCCTACCCCCCTGCAAGGAGCAGGGACACCTTCAGCTGCATCAGAGCCCCGTCCAGCCTGGCCTTGAGTGTTTCCAGGGATGGGCCTCTGTAGCTTCTCTTATAAGGACA
Source organism: Myiozetetes cayanensis (assembly GCF_022539395.1). Classification (NCBI taxonomy): domain Eukaryota; kingdom Metazoa; phylum Chordata; class Aves; order Passeriformes; family Tyrannidae; genus Myiozetetes; species Myiozetetes cayanensis. The sequence continues at coordinate 7,395,665 of NW_026087456.1, read as the reverse complement.
TATATTCTGCACCAACAAAAACAATTTCAGGGTGGGAGCAGCAAATTCCATCTGCCTTCACAGGATCTGAATGAAAGGGGAAAGAAACGGAGGGAGAAACTTCCTGTGCCCAGGTAAAGGGAAGGATAACAGGATTCCCTCACTGCAGCCTGGGCTGACTCCTTCTTCTTAAGTCAAAGTGCTTCTGCTTTGTGTTTGGGTCACAACATGTCTATCTGAAACAAAGTGGACCACTGTCATTCAAAACTGAAAAGGATAAGGGGAAAGCACTGTATTTTCAAAGGTGAAAAGGACATAAAAATACACTAAAAACTCTTACAATTTTGTCTGGTTTGAGTGGAATTCCATCTTGTCATAGGTAGGAATCATTTCAGCTTGTCAGTTTGAAAGTAATGGTAATACTGATACAAAGATAAACTTATTTCTTCCTTTTTTTTTTTTTTTTAAGGACTTCCTGCATATTTTAGCAGTGAATAAATCTTAAATTAATTCTATAATAGATGATGGAAAAGCACTTTAGAACACGAAAGAAAATCAATGGCATCATAATTTATTAGGAAAATTAAATTACGTGCATTTTATCTAGTTTTGGTGAAGTTTCCCGTTAATGTGGTTTCTGTGTTTATCCAGGAGATACCATTAATCTGACAAAAATATTTTTTTCTGGAAATTAGTCTATCACTTCCTTTTTTTTTTTCCCTCTCTTTTATGTTTATTTCATGTCCTGCTTTCCAAACATCCCCAGACTTTCAGCCTGCTAACTTGTATATCTGTGGGCAAATCATTTGGCCTCTTTTTCAGTGCTCTCCATCTGCTGAGGGGGGACAGTGCTTCCCAATCTCCCTGGGGTTGAATTTAAATGGACTTATGTTTATAAAATCCTTTCAATGCCTCCTGTCCAAAATTCTCAAAGGAAAATCATCACACAAAGAGCTGTGGATACTAACTACACTTTGAAGAAATCGTGAGCAGCCTCTTTTTGTCTCCCCTGTTTACTTTGTTTTTCTGAAATGTTGATACATAGAAAAGTCAAACCAGGAAAAATAGAGGAAAAAAGCTTTTACTCCTACTCGACAGATTTTTTGCTGTTGAATTAAAACTTCAAAGATAAAATGAGAGTGAAAACTTACATGCTGTAGCTGTTTGACCTTTTATCTTTGAGTTCTTGAAATCATTCCTGAAGTCGAGACATTTTCTACATACTTGTGACTTTAGCCAAGTGTCACATGAAAGGACAGGCTGTTCCCATAACATTGGGATCTCTGGATTAATGGAAACCTTTACCTCAGTTGAAAGGAACACCTGAACACCCCATGGCCATGTTATTCTGTAATTATCCATTGTAAACAACTCACCCTTGCTTTGATAAATAAAAGCACATAGGGCATGTGTGCTTCCCTGCAGGGGATCAAATAGAGCAAAGATTTATAGATCACAAAGGCCACTTTCACAGTGTAAATCCAATATTAAAAGATCCTCTGATACCAGAAGAATCTCGGTCTATTAATATCACAGAAGGTTTATGCTAATTAATGGTGAACACTTGCAGAGATGGGTTGAGTACTGTTGTACTGATTCTGAGTGACAGCTTCCCAGTTACACAGGGCCATAAACCAGAGAAAACCAGTCTGTCTGTCCTTCTGTGACAAGCAAGTCACTCCTGAATTCCAAACCTTTTCCTTTTGTTCTTGAGCTTGAACTCCTTGGTGTCATTGCTAATTTTTGTCTCTGTTTTCTGTGCTTTGGCTCCCGCATTTTCAGTAAGTGTTGTGTCTGTCACCTGACTCTGTGTGATGTCCTCAGGTGTGAAACACCTGCTCTGTGTACCAGGTGGTCGCCCATTAATTTCTGTTTCCTCTTAAATACACTTTTATAATAAACTCTCCAGCAGTGATGCACTTGAACCGTGAGTCTGTAATGTGCATAAATATGTTTTCCTGCCAGGGAATGTTTTTCTGCACACTGCAGTTCTAGTATTAAGTTCTATCTTTTGTGGTTATTTTTTTGCAAAAATTGCCTTTGCACAACGTCAAGTTTTGCTACCCTTGTTTGCACAAAAGCCCTGTAACATTATTAATAATGACTTTAATCTACAATTTAAAAAATCTGCTTTTCTGCACCATGCTGTTCCTCATGTTCTTTTCTGTTGTCTCTGGGAAGTTTATAGCTGTGCCTTGCAGTTTACCAAACCACTCTCAATCCTGGAAGATGTGGTGAGCCACCTTATATGTGGGCTTTCTAATGCAGTGAAACCAGCAGATTGAATTTGTCTTGCTATTACTGTTGTAGGAATAACAATAATTAGCCATTTTTCCTTTCATTAACTTTGTGATGTTGATAGATAGGCTGCTTGTAGAAAGGCACAGAGTAAATCTTGGAATTCCGCCTTCTAAAAGAACATCCTCCCTGGGTAAAACTCTTCCAAAGGCCAAGGAAATACTTCAGCTTGCAGGCTTTTTGGGGTGGTTTCCTTGTGATCTTGTCTTAAGAAACTGGTCTCTAATGAGCACATCTGATTTCAAGCTGCTTCAAGCTTGCACCGGGGAGAGAGAAATTTATAAGCTCTGGGTCAAAGTTTGAGGGAATTTCCTTTTCTCTCCACAGAGTCTCGAGTGTGATGATTTCCTTGCACTCTTTAGGAAGGATGCCTGGTACAAACTAACCCAGCTTCTAAAATAAGGGCTGCACAAAGAGACTGCATAAGGATTGAAAAGCTGGATTTCTTTTTGCCAGTCTTGCAGATGGAAATACTTTTTCTTGTTATTTCTTTTCTGTGAAGTAGAGATTTCGAGGTAATGATAGTCTGGGATTTTATGTGAGCTTTTCCATAGAGCTTCCCTTTCGCTCTAAGCCATACAACCTCTGGAGCATGAGATGAGGCAGTAACAAGCAATGGGCAGTCAAAGTGTCCTCACTGAAGTAATTTATTTAAACACCAAAGTCTTAAGCTGGCTTTATTGTGATGATCACTAAATAGGCTGAGGCCTTTGAAACATGGGAAGGCAGAAAAAGTAGCTAGTTGATTGCTGACTGAAACAAATATTTAATTTAGGTATGATAAAATAATTGAAAACCCAGGTGAGGTCTTATTAGCATATGTTCTGGTATGCCTAACACTTTAAAATAATATAGTGTTCTTTCAGCTGCCCCCAGTTCATCTGTGCTTCCTCTGGGTTCTCACAGCCCGTGTCTCGTGTCCCAGCATGGCCCTAAATTCCACGTGAGTGGAAATGGTGCTGTTGACTTGCATTTTAGTATAAAACCAAATTTTATTGGCATCTGTCATGCGTTCCTTCTCCACTATTGGCTTCCCACTTTTTCACTGAACTGATTTTGGTAAACTCCACTATCTACATGATGTACAACCCCAGCAATAAAGATTCATTTGGGAAAAAATAGTTTATGTTACTTCACTGACAAAGGATATCTTTGAAAATAAAATCGGTATGTAGGCCATTAGTTTTTATTATTTTTAACTTTCTTTTTCTTTTTTTTCTGTATCTTTTATTTTATCTCTTTCTTTCCCCAGAAGAGACACAGTGAGCTTTTAAAAAGTGTATCTGGGAGCAGAATAAGTTGTACAGGTTTGTTTTATGTTTGCTAAGGAAAAAGTTTATCAGACTGTTTTGTTGGTCTCTGTAGATTCATTTTGTTGAGAGAGAGGCTGCCAAAATGTCAGTCAAAGCTTAAGGGAAAGCCTACAGCAATCCTGATGTATTAAAATTTTAAAAAAGTAATGCTGATGAAAAGGCTTTGGACCTGTAAATCGTGGCTGTGCCAGGGTTCATTTGTGAGTGTTTACCAGTATTGTCAGTGCCGACACGGCTTCATGCAAGGGGGTCTAAAGCAGCCACAGTTTGTGTGGCCAGGCACACTTTCACCGCAACAGATCAGGGTGGAACAGATGAGCTGTGGAACTGCAGTTCCCTCCATGCAGCCCTGTCGAGTGTTGCTCCTCTCTTCGGGCTGACGGTTGAGAAGTCTGTGATACAATTCATTTCTGTTGGATGACTGCACCCACTTTCCCTTTGGAATGACAAGTGCCATAGTCTCAGGACTTTTCCTAAAATTTCGTCTGAGTTGTAGGGAAAGGAAATGCGTATGATGGATGTGCTCGGTGCACTGCTCTTGCAGCTTCTCTTTTCTTGTGCCACTGGGTTCATCAGGAGCTCATTATCTCGTGTTGCTCAGACGTACAGTCAGTCCCTTGCCTAAGATAACTTAGGCTGCCACAGACAGCTCAGGGGGAGTGGGGAATGCAGGCCATGCCTTCTGTAGCATAATAACAAGGTCATGTCCAATTCACTTAGTTATGTTGTCCACCAGAAGGAACACACTGGCTTGGCTGTGATGTGACTGTGATCTGTTGATTATTATCTTCTCCTCCAGTCAGAAAACAGAATCCCCCCATGTTTAGCTTTAGTTGAAGGGGTGTGAAAAATTGATGGCACCAGCAAAATCAAGTCTCTGGTAAAAATTGCTTGTTGTCAGCAAGGATTTGTCAGTGTTTTCTTTGTCACAAATCAAAAACTTTCCCAGATAATGAGAATTGTATTTTATGTTGTTTTTATTTTCCCATGGCACTTGCTAATTGTTTCCTTGTCAACTCAGCTAATAATTACCATGCCACTGTTTCTTACCAATAGTTGTGCCAACCAATAGCAGACCATCATGAGTCTGTCTCCCTAAACTAATAAACAAAGGCAAAAAGAGTATTTTTGTTACTGTTTTTACCTATTTTTTTTACTTACTGTTTATAAATACTGTTTGACAGTTTTTAAGTGAAGGAGCTTTACTTCTGATTTGGAATTGATTTCACTCCTTCCAGCCTCAAGGCCGACCAGGTTACACGTGTGTTAAGGCAGAGATTTATCTGAGGACACGTGAATAAGGATCTGCACAGTCAGGCCCCTAATTACCCAAGTGATTGCCCTGCCAATTAGCTGTTCCCAAGCTTACATGGCCATTCTGTCTCTGGCCTGTCTGGGTTCCTACTGTTCCTTGCTTGCCTGCTCTTTTCTGCTGCAATCCAGGCAAAGCCAGAAATCTGCGCTTGTGCCCCTTTTCCCAGAGCTCTTGTTCATCATCTCCATCATCTTGTCCATCAGCTCTCTTCTTGCTGATATGCTGACCTTACTTTAAAATTAAATTCATTTCAATTACTGACCCAAACCACTTTTTCCTCACATTCTTGGAAATTCCAGTTGATTAACAAAAAAATACACATCTGATTTCTAAAACCTTCTTTTTTCTTGTAAAAATAAATGTGAGGTGTGTGTTTAATTGCATTAAGTTACTTGAGATGGAAAAGCTTCCTTAATTTAGTAAATTACTCTGTGGATCACGATAAGGAGGGTTCCACTCATGTTCTGCCTTTCTGATGGCATCAACAATAAAAAGCACAGAGGACCGACCTATTTTAATCATTAAAATTGCAAAGGCATGTCAGAATGCTCAGGGAAAACAGGTCTTCTGAGTGGATGGCATATTTATGTAAGTGCTTTCAAAGTAAAAATGCTTTTTATGGTTGTATCATTAAAACAACAAAACATGAGGAATGCAGCAACAAGGTTTTCAATCTTAATTATAAATCAGCTCAATTACAGGTACAATGTAACCTGTATTTCTAGTTTTCTGCCTATAAAATTAAATTATCTCTGTTGATATAAAAGTATAGGACCCATCTGTCAGGTAGATGAGTTAAAAGCAGCAAGAACTTCAGATTTCTCCTCAGTTGTTTTGTATTTGTAGCTACATATATCTAAACAGTGAACCACCGTAGAATTTTTATGATTTTAATTTAATTTCTCAGGCATTAACTTAGTTCTTCCAGAAGTGAATTACCCAACATTCCTGGCTGGGTTGTGGGCTGATCAATTATTAAACAAGTAGAACTAATGAAATGTACATATTTGTGAAGAGGTATAAGACATTTTGCAGTCCAGAGTCAGAGATTGTAACCCAAGTGCATGGGCTCAGGTCCTTTCCCTTCAGGAACAGGTCTCCAGTGCAGCAGAGAGGGGGGAGCATGTCTGGAGCCATGTCTTCTCAAGCAGGCTGATATCTGGGGTACAAGGTCTTGGCCAGGAAGCAGAAAGAGACCAAAAATTAAATAAATGTGGGCTAAAAATCTATCAAAAATGTACAATTGAGAAAAGAGATGAAAAAATAGCTGGAAATTCAGGAGGAAAACTGAGCCAGTTTTGCCTGTGAATGCCCTCTATAATGAATAGCTCATTGTAAATTTAATATCTTGCCTGCAGTGGGCTATTTTAAGTGGATCTCTGTAGTTCATACATGTATTTATGATATTGAAAGCAGTGACAGAGCACTGGCGAGTGTAGGAGCCTGGGAATAAATCTGCCTGGAGCTCAGGCAGACACTGAACATCTGGAGTACCAAGAATCTCCTTGACGTGTTGCAGAGCTATAGCACTCGAACATCACCCAGTTTAGAGGAGCTACTGCGAGAGATTTCAGCAGCTTGGTCTAAAACGGGATTTCAGAGGAAATAACCAAGTGAGCCAAGTTTAAACTCTGGGCTCGTGTTTATTAGTACTGTATCCAGACAATTTCCAGTGCTCAAGCAGCAGGATGGTAATGCATTGGCTGTCCTGTGTGTAATTAGTTGGGTGAACAGACAACTGGAATTAGCAAAAGAATCTATTTAGGGAAAAAGTCCTTTGTGCGTTCCGGTGATCCTGTGTTTGATTACAGAACAGTCTAATTAAGGTCCCATAGAAAAACAGGCTCTTTCAGTTCAGCAGGGCTCTGGAACGCATTGGCAGCATCCCCGTGCCAGTGGAAGTACCACATGTGCACTTGCTCACTGATTTTAGAAAATCATTTAATCTAATTAATGTGGATTAAATGTGATAGAATCAAGCCAGCAATGAGCAGGCTCACAGAGAAGGTGTGACTGTGTCTACAGGCAGGACCTGCAGTGTCCTCAGGGCCTGTCTGTACCTACGGGGGGCCTGGGCACAGTCTGCCACAATTCTTTTCTGTCTCGCTTGCCTAATTATCTTCCAAAGTCTTGGTACCGGGAAAGGGCAAGGACAATGCTCACGTTTCCTGGAGTGAAGTCAGGTTGTGGCCAGAGCAAGCACAACATCTTGGAAGACTGAGAAAGTAGCTCCCAAGCAAAAGAGCTGGTGAGACCTCTGTGCACGGCCGTCAGGGACCTGCCTTCCCTGTCACTTCTTCTTGTTTAAACCAGACAGTAGCTGGGAAAGTTACGTTACTGGGGTGCGATATTTTATTTAGGTTTGTTTCCAAAGAGGAGAGAAGCTGTAATGATATCTCTGGGTAGCAGCAAATATAAAAATAACTGGGTTTTTAACCTGCCTCTGGTGGCTGAGTCTGTTCACTGGCCTCTCCCGTATCCATCCCCTCACGGGCACACAGAGCACCCGGGCACTGTTACTATCAAACAGTGTCACGTTTCAGCAAACATAAAGAGAATAATTTGTGCTGTTTCTGTGGGCTTCCAGTGAACTTAGACACACGATGCTATCCTCACACCAGACTTCAAATGAAAGCTGCTGCACTGCCTGTGCCCAGCATTTGGAAAACTTTTAGATGCAGCGGGGTATTTTTCCGGACTTCCAAAACATACGTCTTCAAATCTGGTCTGCAGAATCACCTACACGAAACCATCTGCTTGTGGGTACAGCTTAGTTCCACCGTCAGTACCTCAGAGAAGCAGTGTAAGCTGTGTAGAATTTATGAGGAGAAACATCTTACCTTTACACCATCACACAGAGAAGAGCCAAGAGATGGAAGCCCCATTCGGTGTGTAATTAACCCCTTCGGCCTCTCCCCTGTCCTCCGTGCAGTGGGACGAAGGTTTCGACATTGACATAACTAGATTCTTTTCTCATCTAATTCCTCCACATGCTTTTGTGATGGTGTTTGAAGTTGTTTCCTTGACACAAGTTGTGGCTATCCTTAATATTTAGTGTTACTGTGGAGCTTTTTTGAGGTTTTTCTTCGTGGCTTTGTTTTCAGAAGTCAGCCCCTGGAATAGCTGTGTTTTGTGGTGAAACTCTCTGTCTGGGTTCATGACATAAAGCCTTCTCTCTTGTTTCTGCATATCCTTGATTATTTGTATAGCACCAAAGAGAATTTTGCACATTAACTAAATCCATTATTTTTTAAGGTTTAGGGAATTTTAATTATTTTTGAGTGAAAATTTCTCTTGGCTTTGTACCTAAAAAAAGAGGTTAAAGCCTTTCTTGTAGTTGGCAGTTATTCTTAGAAAGAATTAATACTTGCTGTCTTATTTCAGCAGTCTCTCAATTTGTTTGTTGGTAAGTTCTGTTACTGTTTTCAGTACATGGATACAAAAGTGGGATCCTCTGCAGTCACTAAGCCAGGAGAGTGGAGCACAGGGAAGATGAGTGGTGGATAAGTAGGTATCTACAGAAATGGTTTCTCCCCATTCCCACCCACTGTGCATTAACACACAAGAGGAATACCCTCTCAGCAGTGTATTCACTGTCCCATGTTTCAGGGTTCTTTCCTATGCAGAAATGAGGGATTCATGGAGTCTAGAGGGCTTTCCCCAGGTTTCTGCAGGGCCTCGGTGGTGTCTCTGATCAGAAGGTGTTTCTTTCCTGTGGCAGAAATGCTCTGGTGGGACCTCCAGTAAAGCATCTCCTGAGGTCCCTTTTCCCAGTGTCACTCTTGCTACCCCAGTGCCCGTGAGAGGTTTATAAAGTCTCTTATCCTTTCTTTGGCACTAATCCATGCCCTGAGATTTCTGTGGGGTGAGGAACAATGTGAGTAGCTCAGCTCTTTTGCTGCACTTCTGATACCTTCAGTTTGCATTAATAATTACGTATGCTGTAATCCTAAAAAGCTCTAGAAATATAATTGAAATCAAACAGAATACTTCCTGGGACAGAAAACTGGCAGTGGCACTTTCTGTTCCCTAGGATATGTCCAAAGCTGTAAACATGAGCCCTTGTTGGTAGACAGATGGGAAGCTTCCTGTGTGGGACAGAGGAATGTGCCTGGCTGTTTCTACCTTCATCTGACCGACAGGGACCGAAAGAGAAACGTTGTTAAGTGAGGACTTTCAATCAGCTTTTATCTTGTGTGTGGAAGATACAGTTTATCTGTCTGAGGGATAATTGGACACCAGATGACAAAGTGAGCTAATTTAATAAAAAGGCTGAGGAATAAAGATTTGAGTCTGCAGCTAGGCCTAATTCTGTTCTGTTCACAGTAAAAATAATAACACCTTTCCTGTGACGTGGCCATTTTAGCATCTGTGTTCCAAATTACTTGATAGAAAAAGACATAAAGAATCTTCCTGCTTTGCAGCCATTTTGATCAGGAGATAAAAATGACCAAGTTGTAAAAGTAGTAATATCTGGGTCATTGAATCAATTCAGCACCAATTTATGACTGTGCAGGGAAATGAAAATGGAAAACAAATAGTCTTTAAGTCCTGTTAACAGAAGATATCCATCACTCAGGCTCAGCTTTTCATTTTTAGGGATATGAATACCATAAGCACTGAACATGACTCTCAGCTCATAAATCAGGTTTGAAACAAAAATTTTTTGAGATCTACAGGGAATATTTACAGAACTGCTGTATAAACCAGCAATGCAGATGTGCATAAAGCAGAAGAAGATTAAATGTTGTACCTATAACCTTAGACTTCAGAGAGTTTTAGGAAGGATGTTATCATTTTCATGGGCTGACAAAGGCAGAAACACTGTGATCTCTGCCTCATTCGTTCTTCGATTTGTAAAATGGTTGAGTGCTACTAGATTTCATCAAGGACCTGAAGTGCCAAGCTACCAAATTAATTGAGAAGCAGTGATGAGCATTTCAGCAGTTCCAGTATGAGTTCCAGTGTCCCTCTGAGCTGCAGAGAAATTCAAGCTGATAGAAGCTCGGTGGGTTGCGGTTACCGCCTCTTCGTTTGTTAAAGCAAAGAACATCTCAGATCAGCCCCTGGTAGGATAACGTGTTGCCAAGACCGAGGTATTTTGAGTTAACATTTACTTATATACAGTGCAGAAATGTCAGGCTTAAAGCATGTTACTGAGTTCTTTTATTAAGTTGGGATTTTGTTTGTTTATTGAGAAATTGCTGCACAGGCCCTGTGCATGTTGTTCCTGCTGGAAAGGTAAAGCCAAGGTTTGTTGCTCTAGTTCTTTCTGCTGGCTTTGGTTTGTCCATCTGTTCAGTGCCCTGCTGCTGCTCTACTCAACCAGCATCACCTTGGACTGGGACTGTGGCTGGAGATGTTCAGGGTGTCCCAGGAAAGGATGTTGGCAATTTCAGGAGCTTTGCTCTGTGAACTGTCACTGAAGCGAGTGCTGACCAGCTCCGTGCCACTGGAGGGGTTGTCTTCAAGTGTCCTCAAAACAGTCAAGCGTAAAGAGTTCTGCTGAACTGTGGAGTTGATTTCTACCTACTTGTGATTTCCTGGGGAACATGTAGTATTTTTTGCTCATTTCTGATCCCACTCGTTGAGTAATGGCTTTAGCTCAAGCTGTCTTCATTCCTATAAATACCTATTTTGGCTGTGGCAGAGGTGATTGCTGGTCACAAACTGGGGCAGATGTGGTAACGCTGATCCATACACTGATGTTTCACTGTCTGTCTTGAGTGGGATTTCAGGGGGAAAAAAGTTTGTTTTCTCAATTGTTTTTACATCAGCAAATAAAATAGTCCCCCAAAACATCAGGCATGTGCAAAAGAACAGTATCTGATGATGTTATGCAAGAATAGCACAACAGTTCGTGACTCATGGCTTCTGAACTCGGCTGGAGGGCAGGGAGAGTGCAGGGAGTTCTTTTTCATCCTGTTGTACTTCTGTAGCATAAACAGAGTGCAGCTCTCACTCCCAGTCTATCACTGACTTGCATATATAGTCTTCTTGCAGTTTTGCCCATGGAATAAGAGTCTGATCAGCTGCACCCATCACATCTCACTGCCAGAGCAGCAGTGCCTTGGTAAGGCACCATCTAGCACAAAATTGGGGGTGTGGGCTGAAAGGTTCAGTGAAATCTAGTCCTGCCTTCTGTGGGATATTCTGAAGTTCGCAGAAGTCTTTAAACCTTCAGTGCTTCCTGATTGCTTGGAGAGGGAGAAGGATTGCACAGCAGTCTTTTGAGAGCTAAACCCAATTTGCTGGTTGAAAGGCCAAAAGACCCTTTCAGTGAGAAAGGGGGAAGGAAGCGTGGGAGTCCTGCAGTCACTGCCTGACGATTCTGTCTGGAACTGATGGAACATCACCTGGCTGTGCAAGTACCACACACAAAGAAACCAAAGAAGCTGCAAGGCTGGAGCACACTCCCTCTTGCTGCTTTTATGCTCTTCAGGGGTCACTGAGCTGGCAGTTGTAGGAAATTAATCAGCTGTAGTACCTGTAGAGCCTCAGGCTCCTACAGGGTAATTTCATTCCTGGGACCTCCCACGTAGCCTTGAGTTTGGATGCTTGGGGCTCAGCTCTTCCCAAGAGCAGGACTAGCCATGGTCATGCATTTTATGGCTGCATGTTTGGGTTTCTCTTTGCTGCAACAAGACATTTTGTAGGATGAAGTTGGACACTTGAGTACTTCCTTTCGTCTCCTGTTCCTGTGAGGTTCCTATTTATGGAAACCTTGCAATCACAAAATGTTGTTCTTGGTTTGCAAAGGTGATATCCAGCCCAAATGCATAAAGGAAGCAGCTTGTAGTGTAATGCCCAGTTGGTTTGGATTCTGGCCACTACTGAATTCTCCTAATTTTGTGATCGTAACTCTCAGATTATCTGTAAATTACAAATGTTTGAATAACTGATCAAAAGGGCATGTAAATTATACGTTTTTACAGGCAGAAAAAGGGAGGTAAATGTCTGCTTTTCCCCATTTCTGCTTGAAACTCCAATTCCTCACTTACAACAGAGTCTGCTGCTCTGTCCCTGTGTGTTTGACCCCCTTTCTGCACCTCTGCCTCCAGCTCTGATTTTGTGTGGGTTCTCAAGGAGCAGCTTGAAGAAGGCAGGTCATCTGTGTGTTAAAATACCACCCAGTTCACAGTCTGTGGGTCTGTAACTGGTATATCCCAAAGCAGATGTGTTATTCTGCTTCAAGCTTAGTCCAGCAGAAACAAACTGCATGTTATTTTACGGTCCAGATGCGATGCCCGAAGAATAGGGAACTCATGGATAACTCCCAGGTACCTCAGATGGGAATCACTGATGCCTTTCGATACTCAAATCATCCCTTAGCTTGTCTCAGGGGCAGGCAGGTGGGGTTTTTACTGGTCTCTGAGGAGTATAAGAGAAATCCTGTCTTGCTGAAGCAGCACCTAGAGGAGCAGTGTTAGCATATCATGGAAATCACTTTACTGTGATACATTAAAGAATGATTTGCTCAAGTTCTGTGCATTCAAGCTATTAGTGCTTCCTACCCCCACATAGCAAGCTGTTTATCTTTCAAAAGGCTGGAAACTCTTCATTTTACTTTCCAGAGATTTCCTTGTGGAACAAACAGTATAAATAACACCTGTAATATGAAACTTTGGGGATAAAGAGAGATAATGTTTGTGCTTAATTTCTTTCCTCCTTCCCATCCATGTCATGTTCCACATTTGCATATGAAATTCATCTCCCACCCTTTCCCATGAGCCTTGTTCATGTCCTGCTGTGCCTTCCCACACAACTTGGCCAAGACTGAAAGACCTTTAAATCTGTCATTGAAAATGTATTTTGGGAACTACATTTTAGACAGTATTTCTGTTTAAATGAGTTTTTCCTGATTCCCAAATGTTAAAGAAATACAAGACAGAGAATCTAGGAGAAGGGCAGACCCTGACACTGCCAAAGCGTGTCTTTTGCACTAGAAATAACCTTCTCTGGACTGAGCTGATGAACCTGAAGCTTTAAGCCATGATGTGTGTATTTATGTAGGTTTGCATTCAATCCCAGGGAGCAGAGAAGGTAAGGAAAGAGTACATTAGGACCACCATGTGTTGTCTATACACAGGAGTAAGAAGCAGCTATTGCCAAGATTTCTGAACCCTTGCTCTCTGCCCTATCTGGGAGCTCAGCTGAGATTACCTGGGACTTGCTGTTCTCACAAGGAATTCAGAGTAGGCTGTTGGAGTATCTTGCCTGCTATTATTTATAGTGAAGTTACACAAACAGCCTCAAGTGAGTGAAATGGGGGATCATTTTTACTAAGCACTGTACAGATTTGGCAACTCGATGCTGTTTCCCTGAATGAAAGTGGGAAGCAGCTCTACGGGTGGTCTTCATAACTGCCCCAAAAGCCACTGCCGAAAGCCACAAATAGATCTCGTCTCATCCTTCTCAGCCCAGTGCTCTCCCCACTAGAACAGGCTGTAATTCAGGCATATTTTAACACTCCAGTAACAGTGATGCCAAACCCTGTGATTAGAACTCCTATTTTTTGTGATTGCTGCAGTATTTGACATTTTCCTTCAAGTGTCAGTTTTTGGAGTTTCTTCAGAACAAGGAGTCTCAGCTTTCTTTAGAAACAAAAGTTTCAAACCCTTGTGGTTGCAGAAAATTGCTTGAAAATGGGACTCTGATTGTTTTATCGGTTTGTTTTGAAGAACAGAATGTTTGTATTCTTTCTTTTCATTCTTTTTTTTTAACAGCTGTCACTAATAATCACTAAATTAAGCATTGCTCAACTTTTTCAACTAATCCAAGACTATGTGATCATTTGTTATGGCTGCACTGCAGAAAAAAAAGCCTGTAAGAAAAGAAATGACATATTTTTTGCATAGTTGTTGGATGCTCCTCTGTTAAATGGTAGGACTGCTGAGGCACATTTAGTTTGCATGCCAGTTGCAGCGAGACATTTCTGATGGTCCATCACAACCACCACACCATCTGCTTTTTCCAGGCTATTTATTCCATCCTTGTCTAACCTCTTTCTTCTTTAAAAGCAAGCACATTTTCTGGAACCTGTTACCACTCACTAAAGTATTTTCAAACACTTTCAGGAAAAATTAATCTGGGCTCTGCCTTGTCAAATATTCTGTTGCTGGAGCAGCTGTGGCTTCCGAGGGAAGAAAATCTTGCTATCAGTTAGGGTTACAGTGTGGTGTGTCCACACTGGAAGTGCCTCTTGCCTTCTCCTCAGTTAGTCATCAGTTTGTACAGGCTGCTTAAGCTTTTACCTGATTTTGAGTGTGTGAGTTATCATCATGATCTACATGGCAATACCCACAAGTAAAAATGAGGTTGATCCTTGACTATCATCTGGAATCAGCCCTTGAAGAATGAGGTACTCCTCCTTCATCCCACCTGGAATTGTGTTTAGGGCAGTTTTTAATTGCTTTCAGGAAGAGATATGGATTTCCTAGCTGTAAAACCAGCCAGCTTTTCCAACCTCATGGAGCTCTTGCTTTCAGTGGTGGTGGCGATGGGTTCATTATGCAGTGCCTTGTATCAGTTTTACATTTTCTGCTTTTAAACATCCTCCTTGATCTTGTGTTTTCAGAAGGCCTCTAAAAATGCATGGCTTATATGCACAGTCCTTTGTAGCCTGGAATCACAGCTTCCCTAAGATGTGTCCTCTTTAATCAGGGCACACTGATCTCCCCTCCCCGCTGCTCATTATGATTGTGTTGGGGTTGCATTATAGTGAGCCTTGCACAAGCACAACACAGAGAGCAGCCCCATAACTTGGTAATGGTCCTTCATATGGAAATGTCCTTGTTCCTTTAATCATTGAAATCGATCCTTTTACACTCTGCTGTCCCGTCTCCCCCAAAACTTTGTGTTTGTCTCTTACCGATGGCAAGAAATGAACAGAATGTTTTTGCAAGAAAGTGCACTGTGGATTTCCATAACAAAACTGCACAACTCTCTTCCTACCCCATTTCTTAAGCATTCTCGGAGTGTTTTGAAAGGAGAGGATTTCGAATCCTAAGATACCGACGTGCTACTACCAACCTCACTGTAAGAAATCTGCTTTTAGAAGCTCTGTGGCACAGAGACAGGAGGTTTTCATGGTCTTCTCCTCTCTTTCTTGGGCAATTAACTTATTTAAATGCACAGAAACTGCAAATAGTTTGAAGTTATGATTACTGGTTATATTTTACTTTGCTTTTACTAACAGCCAATTCCATCTGCTGCCATGCTTCTCTTCTGCCCCCAGCTTTCCTGGGCTCCTCGGGTCCTCCTAGACGTGTTTGTTTTCTGCATTATATAATATCATCCCATTTGTGTCCTGCCTGTTTTCCAGATGGCCGTTAAATATATATTAAAAGCTTTTATTCTATGGCCAATATAAAACCTTATGACTCTCTTTAAACATACAGGGTTTATGACTTTATTTCCACTGTGTTTTTTCCTATTCTGGGCTAGAGCTGTGCATCTTGTCCATGCTGCCAGGGATTTCTGAGTGTATTTGGTCGTGCTGACTTTGACTTATTAATACCAGGCTGTAAAAACTGCAGCAGAGGAGAAGGAGAGACCCTTCCCGCTGTCTCCATGCACACCTGAAAGCCCTGGATGAGCAGGAGGATGTGCTGGGCAGGCCTCAGGGAAGATGCATGGCACTGTAGCGCTCCCAGGTCCAGCCCCAGCTGCAGGATTGCAGGAGAGATGTGTGGCTCTGTCTCAAAAAAAAAAATACCCAGCGTGGTGCAGACCTGGGTTTGCTTCAGAAGTACCCCACACATAAAGCATAACCTTGCATCAATATGTGCATCCTTGCTCTCCCCCCTCCTCTTGCTCTCTAATAGTTTTCCCTAAGATTCTCGAACAACAGAGCAGATGGAAACCTTATTTAAATTTAGAAACCGTGAATACCACATGCTGAGCTCAATGGAGCAATTCAAGTCAGTTTCCCTTAAATGAATATATTTTTTTTTTTAATACTGGATTCCAGTTAGAATTTTTAAAATAGCATATATGTGATATAAAGCATTTGAAGGTACCTGTATTCCTTACCACGGAAGGCCTCACTTGGACACAAGTGGGAAAATGTGTCCTAAACAGACTAAACTTCACAGCCAGTCCCCCTAAAGGACATTAACACTCCATTATTTATTAGAGTCATTATAAAAGAAACTCCTGCACCGTCCCTAAAGAGAGAAAATCTGTCATGGTTCCCAGGAAAGAGAAGCAAGGATTATCCTTGAAAGCAGTCAAAGGAGAGAATAGTTTTTACCAACTTGTCAGTGGAGTTGCCATGGGCACCAGCCAGGAGCCGAGGTTTAAATGTCAGATTTCCCTTCCACTACTCTTTTTTCCTTTCCTTTTGCTTTATTTTCGCATTCATTCCATTATTCTTTCTTTTTTTCCCTTCTTACAAGAATTTATAGACCAGCTGTTTTCCCAACACCCAGTTTTACTTCTTTTTATGCCTATCCTTGGACATCATGTCAATCCCAGGTAAAGAAATATGTTTGGTTCTTCTTTTTTTAACTAGGAAAATGTGTTCTTGAATACTCTTTTGAAAGTCATTAGCATATTAATATTTATCCACCGAAGAATAAAAAATAAAGAGTGAGGCAGTTGAGGAGGAAACAGCAGTGGAGAGTGGGGAGCAGCTCCCTTCAACATTAGCACGCCTGGGTGTGGGAGACGTGGCACATTTCATTATTTGCTAAAATATTACACAGAGAGGGATGGGGGGAAGGAAAAGAGCAGAAGGGAAAAACTCACATCTGTGGTAATGTCTCTGCAGGGGGAGAAAAAGGCAAATCCTACCATTTGTGGAAGGTATTCATGTGTTGCCGGCTGGCTAAACTGCACGTCAATTGAATTAATGTATCCGTTAAATCAAGATAAAAGCTCCGAAGCAGCAGTTTAGAAAACACTTTTTTCTTTTCTGTTCCTTTTTTTTATTCCTTTTTTTTTTTTTCTCCCCTTAATTCCTCTAAGCCGGCACAGGACATCTGGGTTGGTTTTGTTTTGTGTGCTGGGTTTTGTTTTGCCTTGTGTGTGTCTTCACTGTCAAAACCCCCAAACAAGCCCAGCTGCCTTCAAAAAGAAACCCACCAATCCATTTGTGTTCTGCTTCCTCGTTAATAGCGTTAGCGTGGCAATGAACACATCCTGGCTGTGAAGTGAGCAGCGCGGGAGTGGGAGGGAAGTTCACACCTCCTTCGGAGCTATTGTTGCCGCCTGGCTGGCTGCGGGCTCTGCAGGGCCACCGAGTGCAAGTAGAGCCCTTGGCACAAGGCAAGGCAAGGGCTGCGAAAAGAAAACAGAACTTTTACAAGAACCAACCAATGCTGGCATTGACTGGGGGCCTGGAACCTCCATTTGGTCACTAGGTTTGTTCTGGAGAACAAAGATGGAATTGTAGCGCTAGCAAATGGTCAGATTTGGATCCTGGCTTTGGGCTCAGAGTTTCGTGGCTGTGGAGAATGGGATAAATTAGTTTTTGTGGGTTTGAAACCCATTTCTGATCTGCCTTCCTATGATCCTGCCTTGCCTTTAAGGAGCTGAGCATGTTTCCACGTGAATTATTGACACATAAGCTGTTGATGTAACCAGTTACTTGATTTGGGTTTCCTCAGGGCCCAACTTGCAGGGACCCAGAGCAATGTCTCCTATGCTGAGTGCTCCCACTTTGCCAGGTAGATCAGTCCTTGCCATGGCATTTTGGTGGCTGATTCATGCTTTACCCTGAAGAACCACAGCAGTCTTCAGGAGCACCAGGGAACACAAATGCCCTGCTGCCTCTCAGCTGGTTGCTGGAGCTGAAGGTTGAAGCCTGGGAGGCAGCTCCTGGAATCACAGTTAGAAGTTAGAGGCAGAAATGTCGACTCCTTCCTCCAAAGCTTTAGCATGCAGCTGTTATGGGGAGTTTACCAAAGTAGGAGTGGTATTTGGGGAACACATGTAAGTAGAATGGGACAAGGAATAAAAGCCCACTAATTGCAGAAAGGGAAAATAAGGATTAAGCATTAAGAAGTTCTTTCAGATAGCACAGGTTAGTTAGTCACTGAAAAAGACTGCCAAGGAAGCTGTGAAATCAAAAGTTTAAAGAAAGAAATAGGAGGCAGTGACAGGAATGTCTTGGGTGTAATTTAGCTGTAAAGTGCTAAATATAACCTTCCTTCCGTGGGACAGTGGGAAGGACTGGGGCCCTTGTAGCCCGAGTTTCCATGAAGATCCAATGTTTCAAAGAGCTGATGAGAAATCTGACTTAATGACAGCAGTGGCCTTTCTACCTTTATTTAGAATCAGAAATTATTCATGACCCTGATTCATGAAACCTCCACTCATCAGCAAGCCTAGAAGTCATGTTAAAAACAACTCAGGAACATTCACTAATTTGTTGGGAAAACTTTATTTTAAGATTTTACACAAACATGCATCACCATAGTAATTTAAAATCTTGTCTGTAACATTATAGCAACCCCTTTCCTGATATCTCGGAAACATCTTTCAGAGCAGATATTCTGGGTATGCTGGGGTAATTCTGGGTACTCAGTCTTTATCTCTTCACTGATTTTTTTGTCAAAACATAGTGGGCAATATGTTTCTTTCAGAAAAAAAATTAATTTATCCTGCTCAGTAGGATAACTGAATGATTGATTCTGGTATTTTATTTGCAGTCTAAATCTAAAGTAATCTTTGTCCCCCAGTGCAATACAAATAGTCTTGCCTTTTAATACCTGTCCATTCAAAACAATCAGTTTTCATGACTCACTGAATAATATCTTAATTTCATTTCTATTCAAGTATAATCTCACTCAGAAGTAAAAAATATAAAAATACAAATCCAAAGGAAATACAAAGAGCTTTTTTACCAAGACTTCCTGTTTCTTTACACGTCAATTAAAATCAAACTCTGTGTCACTCACTGTTGCCATGCCAGTGAAATCCATGTGCATTCTGCTGAGGCACCAGCCTTGCCAGGGAGAGATTCCAGCCCTTCTAAGGGAGATACACAAAGAAGGGGAAGAGTAAGTGATGTGAGCACAACTTCTAAGATTCTGAAGTCAGAAACCTCATTTCTGTCTGTAAATGAAGGTATATTCCTTAGACTCTGCATACATGATAAATGATGGTGGTGGTTATATAAATTCAGGTGTGCTGTTCTCATCTGTAGTAATAAAGTGGTGTTATTCTCTTTCCCTTCCTGCCCCACCACTGTCATCTTGGAAGGGCTTTGCTATGGAGCAGATGGCAGTGCAGGTGGAGCCATACATTAGTTTAGCAGCCCTGGCCTTCAGCCATGTGGCAGTGTAGAGCAGGAAATCAGATTACCAGGTGGAAAACTCAAGTTGATATGAACACAGATTAATATTTCCAAGATGAAGCTTATTAGAAGCAGACAAAACCAAGAATTAATGGCCTGATCCAACACTGAGACCTGAGTGGTGAGGTAATATGAAACCCAGAGATTTTCCCTGAAACATCGGTGAAGGTGCATGTTTGGTACATGGGATTAATCTTAATCATTTATTGTGCAAGGCCAGTTACGTTAGAGAATGTGGGGAAATAACTGCTGAAATTGGCTTAAAATCAAAACCGGCATCAACAAGTCACCTTTCCAGGGTGATATGTTTCCAGTGGCTGTCATTCACACTGTAGCAGCACTGGAAGCCCCACATAATATTTGGGCTCTGTAAAATGTGATTCCTGAACAGATATTAAGCAGAGGGGTTAATTTACAGTGGAATTCTTCTTACTGGAGGTGAATCTCAGACTCAGACATAGAAAATAGCTGATTCTGTCCAGTGTGAGCTGCCACCCAAGTGCACATCAAAAATAGCACAAGTGCCAGGGTAGCAGTTCCACCACAGGAGCACTGTCTGCAGAGTTCCTTGCCTGGCTATCAAAACACCAATATTCAGAGAGAAGCAGAAATAAGTAGGAGAGGGAACAATTCCAACCCTGTGCTCAGCCAAGGAGGAGGTGAAGGGAGGGAGGAAAGGCAGCAGCCTTAGGTGCTTACCAGCTCTGTACACACAACTAATTCCTTGCTAATGACTGAAGATGAGCTTCCAGAAAGCCAGGGACCAGGAAAAAGGGAGCAGGCTAAGGCATTCCAGCACATTAATCAGAAGAAACAGGAATTGTCCTAGGGCTCCGTACATCTTGGCATGCCCTTTCCACCACAGGTACATAAGCAAATGTTTGGGAAGCACAAATACAGGACAATTCCTTAAAATCGTTTCAGCCCTCCTCTAATGGCTGCTTCCAAATCTTGCTAGAATGGTTGTGGTTTCTTTGTGCTTAGTAACACTTGAGTGTTTCTGTGGACTTCTCTGGAGTCCCACTTAAACTTTAGCATTCACAATGTCCTTACTGCTCATATGGAAGAATTTCTGTTTGGATGCAGAGCTCTTCATCCAAAAGGATTTATGCCATTAACTAACAGCGGAAATACAAAGCAAAATACCAATCTCTGTCTGAGAATGAGAAACCACCTGAAAATGTAGCCCCAAAGTCTCAGATAGAGTGTGTGTGTTAACAGGCAGGATCTTCAGTATTTTACATGTGCTTCATCACACTGGATTCAGAATTTATCATCTCTGCCCGCTGGAGAATGGTGTCATCATGCTCGAGTTAAAACCTTTGTGCATGTGCTATATAAGTTACCAGTAAAAATTTAACAGACTTCATGTGGCAACAGCTGCCCTTGTTATGGTGCCAGTGTTACAGATATGAAAAGCAGAGAAATGAGAGTGAAGAAAAAAGATTAAATTAATGGGGGAAGGGGGGCGAGTGGAACCACTGCAAGATTTGTCTTTCTGAAAACTGCCTGATTGCTTTTCAGTTCTATCCTCTTTTTTTTTTTTCCTGTTGACAAGCAAAGCTTGGGAATAATAAGTGCTGCATGAATTAAATCCATCACACTTGACTGACTGGATACCATGTACTGGATCTTCAAACCAATTTGGTTCTATCAATGTGCCACTATTGATTTCAGTGCTTTGACAGAAAATACCAGAGCGACAAATGAAGGGGGGGAGTCTTACAAACGTGTTTTGTGATACCTAAGCTATAGCCAGTAGCTAATGCAATGCCAGAGTTCCTCTGTCTAAGGTGCCAGTGAGCCTGGTTCTGTTCAGCTCAGTCAATAATGTTAAATATTGTCTGTGTTGGTGCTGCACACTGTTCTTTTGTGTCTCCTTAAGAAAGGATTATTGACAGCAGAGCAGGAGGGTAGTTATTCTTGTCCACCTACACCATGTCTATTCCAGAGCATCACCAGCTCCCCACCCCCCTCCCAGTACAGCCGTGCTCTGTCAGAAATCCCAGGCGTGGACTCGGAGGAGGATGGAAATCTGTGCCATTGAAATGGAAATCTGCAGAAATGTTGCACAGGTCTTTCACCAGTCGCTGTTTATGTCACTCTGTTTTTAATTCTCAGACAAGTACTAGCTTTGCAAAGTTCTAAAAAGCGTTTTAGTTTCTTTCCCTCTTCCCTTTTTTTTCTGACATTTGTCTGTTCTATTTTACCTTGCATAAGAAAGATCAAATCCTGTCCCCAGCTGGACCTAGGAGAAGAACTGGGACCAAAATTCTGGCTTGTACAAGGAGTAGTGGGGATTCCTGATGGAGCACTCAGGGGCTGATCGTTTTTTTCTGCTGAGATGCATAGTGAGGTAGGAAATGTTGAATATTCCATACAGTGCACCGAGATTGCTCCTGATGAGGCTGGTAAGGGAGTGGGAGAGTTCAGCTGAAGTTTTGCTGTTTGCCTTGTGCCACCCTCAGGTGTGACACAGAACCTTTCTGCCTTGTCATGCATCTCTTCACATTATCAATCCTCTGGGGCAGGACTGTTTCTCCTGTGCTTGTCTAGGGCTCGGAATAAAGCTTTCAGGAGGGATCTGCAGTAGGCACTGTAATTCCAATCACCAGTGCTGAGAAGGGAGCTGTGTAGGAATGGCTGTGCCAGGCAGGTGCACTAATGGAGCTCAGCACCTCCTGCATGCAGGCAGCACAATGAAGAGGGCTCATTCCATGCTTCACTCTCCTCTCAGGTCTCCAGACTTCCTTCTGATTTCTTCATTTTGATTGCTTCGTTTTGATTATGATCAGAGCATAACATACAGTTCAATGATTTCTCTGTGCATGACTGAAATCCAGTTGGGTTCTTCCCTGTTAATGTCTGTAGCATATTTCACCTGAATGTTTGTGATTATTTTGGATAAACTCTGCATTTTGTCAAGGGTAAATACATGGGAATGTGTGCAGCAGTCACTGTTTCCCAAAACATGTGACATTTTCTACAGATGGCTGTGTTAGGGAGAAATGTTAAGCCTTAAGATTTTCTCTCTCCTGAGAGAAAGAGAAGATTTAATATATTTTTCTACTGTCCAAAGCACTGCATAGCCTAAAAGATAGACAGCGATAATAAATTGTTCCCTATAATAACATACTGTAATAATCAAGTACAGGTTTGATTACTAAACTTTTCACTTTCACTTGGAAGTTCCTTATTAACATAGGAGTCTGCTCTAAAAACTCGTTTCCATAGTATCAATTTACAGTAATTCCTCACCACTGAGTAGAAGAAGAGCATCACAGACCTCCCCAACAGGTACAGCGTAATTTAACTGTGGTGGCTGTTCAGGAATGCACAGTGATGAAGTGTGTAAAGGAGTTAAAGTCCCTTCCTTTCATATGACACAGAAAATGTTTCATTGCCATATAAAAGGCCCATTTCAGGGCTGTTGTTTGAGCTCCTTTACAACATGCCTGTGGCACAACGGCAGGGTTGGGCTCCTTGGAGACAGTTTTTTAACTCTTAATAGTTACTGACACCACAAGGCAAAAGTGTCCCTGCCAAGTACTCTTAAGGATCAGACTTAATTCCCAAAACTCTTCTAGGGTAGCAGCTTCAGAACTCTGGGGTGGCTCTTGGAGATGGTGAGCTAATGACACCATGTCTGACAGGAATTCTTCCTCCTCTATCAGACTTATCCCATCCAGTCAGAGTCAGATTCTCAGTCTGTCTAGAAGGCTCTCAGAAAGGTGGGATCTCTTTTTCAGCCCAGCACTGCAAGACAGCCTAGACAGCTTGTGAGTAAAAGGTTAAGAATTAAGAAAGCCAATAAAAGCTGTGGTAAAATGTGGAAAAGTTTAAAAATACTTTCCCACATGGTTTCTACTTTAAAATTGTCTGTCTAATTAATTTGGGAATTTTGGGGTGTGCTTCAATTGACAAAAATACTTTTTTCTTTTAAGCATTCTCTGAATTGAGACAAGTTCATTATTTCAGCCCAAGTAACAGTTGCCTTTTGTTTGAGGAGTTATGGCCCCCTGTGTCATAACAGTCCTTAGACAGCGTGATACACACTAACTTAATATTTTCAATATGAATCTCCTTTTATTTTAGTACTGTCTTTAAAAAACCAGGGATTTCTTCAGTCTCTACTAGTTATTGTGGTGGCTGCCTTAGGCTGGAGGCATTTACCTTCACTGAATTAAGGAAATTCCACCTTCAAGAGCAAAGTGACAGAAAGGAGCTCTCAGCATCTCTGGTCCCAGTAAAGAAAACATGCAAATAGAAACAAAGACAGTGCCATTTAGAGAACAACTGTTCCTAAGACGTGAATAAAACTGTTTGAATTTCCAGCCATGTATATATAACATATTCCTGTCATCTGCAGCGTATTGGTAGGAAACCTTAAACAGCAGATGTTCCGTGGGACTTCTACACTGAAGTCCAATCTATATAGGAGACAGAACTTATAATGAGACATAATGTAGTTGTGAGACAAGACTCAGAGGCAATTTCCTGCAAGAGAGAGTGAGATTTAATCACTTTGGACTACTTCTGCAGCTACTGCTGAGGCACCTTAGTTACTCTGTCAGAGAGGGAGATGCTTGTCAAGATTGTAAGCAAACGGAATTGCTGCCAGCCATTTACTCACAGACAACAGATGATTCCCACAGACCATTTGTTTTATTTCTGTGCGTTTCGTCTTGTGCTTTGCTGTCTCTGTAAAATCCACGGCCTTTTATGTTAGGACAACAGGACATTAGCAATTATGGCTGGTAAAGTGCTCCACACACAAGCAAAGCCCCCTCCCTGCCACGTTAGTCATCAGCTCAGTTAGGTTATTATCTCTATCAGTTCTAAAAGTTTTAATTCTAATGGCTTTAATTAGCTCAGAGAAGTAATTTTGCCATTCTTGATTGATAAAAGTAGTTGTTCAGCTACTTGAAGTAGCCAGACTTGTAAATATTAGGCCCAATTAGCATTCTCCTTGTCAGCCTCAGCCAACACTGTGTGCAGCAGCGCAAAGGAAAAGCGATCCCTGGCAGATGATCAGCCAGGTAATTACTCAGGTAATTCCTGAGCAGTCACTCCTAGTCCAAAGGCAGGGCATGGAATGTGTGACCAGCAGCCCTCAGACCATCCTGCCAGCCTCCATGCTGTGCAGTGGCTGCCGCTCCTCACCAACATTTATCCAGACTTCCCCATCCTGTTGAGATTATTTGCAGCCTGCAGGCCCCATCTGATTTCTGGGTTGAGTGCACAGATTGTAACTCAGGGCAGATTTGGCAGAGGGAGGTAAGGCAAGGAGAGACAGATGGGGGAGAATGTCATTGACCCAATTGCCTTGTCTGAACTAGGTGGAAAATTATATCCTTGTCCCATCACTCTCCACGTATCAAACAAATATAGTATTCCTATATGAGGTTCGTGGGATGATCTCCCCCACCCAGGGATGAGTGTTCCTGAGGCAGATGCCATTCTCTATAATCATTTGCAGCGAGCCTCCCTGTCATCACCTTTGATTTTCCTTCCCAACACCTCCAGCCAAGCATCTTCCCCAGCTCTAGAAGTAGGTAAGGGTTGTAAAATGGAGTTTTTGAAACACCACAGCTATTATCAAAGCAAGACCATATTCCAGGTGATTAGCAACCTGCAGGCCCCTTAGTCTTAGCCAGGACCAGGACATAAAGGAGAATAAAAACTGGAAAAATGTTAGATTTCCATGGAAGTGCATCGGGAACATCGTTACTGGTTTCAGTGCAGACCATGTGGGAAGAGGAAAATATGGCCCAAAGGATTATGGCTAGAGAAAGGAGGGAGGGTGGGTGGCATGGAGACCCCATTTGCCAGAAAACATGAGATACCACATTTTCCTTTTAAAGCAATAATTTTCATGAGAAATTTCGGCTCTCAGAGATGTAAATGTGCATTAAGAGTGTGGGAGCAGCATTCAAATGCAGAAATCAAAGTTCTCCAAAGCAGAGGGAAATCAGTGGTGGTGCCAGAGGGCTATTGAATTGGCAGGGTATCCATATTTTATCAATGTAGGGTTTTGTGATTTATTCTTTTTTTTCTTTCATTTTTAACAAAGGAAAGAAAATACCATTACAATAATTCAGACTCAAAAGTGCATTTTCCCTATTGCATTTAATGCAATTTCATTAAGTTAGCACAGTCCAAATTAAAATGTGAACAAGATACTTGTTTAATATATCAAAAGCAAATTAAGTCTGGATTTGAAAAGGTGTTAAAGCTTTTCCTTTCATAAAATAAAATTAGTTCTAATTTGTCTCTGAAGTTTAAACTGAAATGAATTTATTGTTGAAATATAAACCAATAGCTTAATCCAAGCTTAATGCAGTTAACAGTGAGGAAACATCATAAGGTTCAAATGAATATTGTTATTATGCTTACAAGCTGAGAGAAAAATTAACACTGCTGAAATTACTAAAGCTACAGTGGGTAACCCCTTTGAAGTTTATGGCCATGGGAGAGGCCAGGAACAGGAAATAAATACACAGAAAATGTTCATCTTTTTAGTAAACTTACACAGATAAATTTTTCCAGATGTTTAAAGTGGGACATGACTATTTTTGAGGACTTCATCTGAGGTCCAGTATGGGGTGTAAATACAGAACTAGCGCTGCAGTGGCGTCTTATCTGAGGGTGACAAATTCTCTCTTCCAGTGTTTGCATTCTTCTGCTTCTGTTCTTCATAGCGTGTAATGAATGATTTTACTAAGCCTAATGTGCACACAATTGGCAAACACAGTATATAAGCATTTGTCTAAATGGCTGAAAACCAATTTTGAGTTTGGAAATGTGACTATTTGTTCAAGAAGGTAATTCAGTTTTAATGGAAAAGCACCATACAGGCCGTCAAAACCAAATGACAGAGTACAAAGGGAAACCATCAGACACCTAACCAAGCAGCCTGGTTTAGAAAAGGCTGAAATGTGATCATTAGGTCACTCTGTTGGGCAGCTGATGCTGAATTTAATCCTGAATTTTAGGCATCTGTTTTTTTGAAAGGTTTGCTGTATCAGCCTCAGTTTTTCTTTTGGCGCAGTTGGAGTAGTGATACTTCCTCTCCTTACAGAGACGGTCACAGGATTGCTTCTTCTCACACACTGCTTTGTATATGGAAAGTCCTATAAAAGCATTATCTGAACATTCCAGAGAGCTCTAGTGTTATCCTATTACCCACTCCCAGAGCCAAGTAATGGATAATTGGGTTCCTGCTTACCTTCATTGGATAAGAGATTTCTCATTTAACTCTATCAATAGAAAGATTAGTAGTCCTTGCTGCTCCAGGAGAATAAAGTGGCACAGGACAGGAGAAGTGAATAATAGTGCGTATAAAGCCATGGTTGTAAACCCGTGGATCTGTTGCAATAAAGAAGTTTCAGACGGTGAAATATCCCCTCTAACTTCTATGGTCATACTTGGAATTCAGGACATGGAGAAACATTACTCTGGGTCACGTGAAGCAGAGTGAAACAGCCCATTAATTGCATCAGAAGTTGACTTCATATATTCACACCTGTCATGTGAAGACAGATTGAGACTCTCCTGTGAGAGCGGAGCCAGTGGAAAGGCAGCTGGAGCTCACCTTGACTTCCCTGCCCTCTTTGGGTTAGTAAGCACCACTTATGAAAGATGATCCTTGGTTGTGTTATAGCGCTGGTGTGTTTGCTGGCTGCACTTTTTCTACATTAAACTTCTATTTCAATACAATCCACTTTTTCTTTTTAACTTCGTAAAAATTTGGCCAAAGAGGGAGGTTGGAAATTAAGTTTTGTTTTATGCATCTGCTGAATTCACAATCACGTGCACAGAGGAGAGGAGCTGTTAACTCCTTTGGTTATCATGGCCCGTGAACAGCTATTCCCACTGGGAATTTTCTGATGTTGCCATCATCAAGTAATAGACCTAAGTTTTAAAAAAATAATGTTTTCTGAAGACAAAGAGATGGTTTATTCTCTGCCTCTCTCAGGCAGAATTTTGTTGCAGGAGATTAGTTAGTTGTGCAGCTCTTTCTGCTTTCTTTGTCATCTTTTATCTGGGAAGCACATGGAAAAACCCTTAGCCAGCTTCCAGACAAGGTTACTGCTTTTCAGCTGGGCTGTGACAGAGTCTAAGAATGTGTTTTCCACAGCTGCACAATATTTCTAAACTATTCTCTGTATTTATCTGCAGTGACCTTCCAAAAGGCTGTCCTGATGGCTACAAAGCTTAATTACTGTAATCTTGCTTTAGTTTTGTTTCCACGGGGGTGTCTGTGCTCTAGAGTAGCATTTATCAGCACACTCATTCCTTGGAATAAACTGATGTGGGGGGTTCCCATAGGGTGCTGTCTGCCTGCACAGTGTCAGGTACTTGCCTGTTAATTTTTAAAACCTGTAACAGAGAGGCAATATTACATTGCAAGGCCACCCTTCTGCAGCACCTCCCTAAAAGCTCTCTTTGTTTTGATACTTTCCATATTTCTCAGGTTTCCACTGTCCTTGCTGTAGCAACCAGTTCCCTGTTGCTGCAGGAGTGTCAAAAAAGTGATGTTCTTCTAGATATTTCTGTCTATTTTGAAGTCACTGGAGGGAAACATTTCAGATCATCTCCCCACAGACCCAGCTGGACTTCTCTAAAGACCTGGGGTTTTTCCTTCCTCCTTTCCAGGTCTTTACTTTGCAGCCACTCCCTTGCATTGTTTACCAGTTTTAAAATAATCCTTGTCAGTCTCTGAAGTGCAGCCAGACTAATTTTTTTTTGTGACATAATAGCAAACCCTTCGATAACTGGTATATTGTATTGGTGGTGAGAAAAGAAAGCATTTACACAGAGAACAGCTTGCCAAACCCAGAAAGTTCTTCTACAGTCAAGAGAAAAATAAAGCCTCTTGATTCTCCTAGCACAGATTTTAATGATTATTTGGTATGAATACTTTCAAGAAGACTGTAGGAAAAACATTGCTTGTAATCATCTCATAATGGAAGAACACTGGGATGGGTCAGGCAATGCCAGCAAGGATGGGGATGTATCAGTAGGCTGAAAAAGGGAAGCAAGGGAGAAAATACATAGTTAGGATGTGGCCTGTTTTAATATCCATGGTTAGGGACAAGTAGTCAAATTGAGGCTTTACATTGCCATTGCCATGGATGTCTGAGCCTTGCTAGGGAAAAATAAGCATGTTTTATCCACCAGGTACAAGTGTGGACTAGTTCCTGTTTGCCAGACTTCACAGGACTGAATTATACTGCTATTTCTCAGTAGTAAACTTTTCAAATTTATGAACCAGGCAAGCTTAAATGACACTGTAAAGGAAATAAATGAGATATTTTGCCAATTAAACAAAATTACTTCTTTAAGTCATTGTTTTAAGAGGTCTGTCATTGTGTTGCAAGGATGGGAGAGGAGGATGCGTCATCATAAAGAAATACTTTAAAAAGCTGCAGTTTGGAGAAGGGGAAAAAGAACATTAATGAAATTTGTAGGTGGTAGTGAGGTGACAGGTGCTATAAACACTACAGGAATAGAGACATAATAGAACAAAATAGTGCCTAGTGAGGCAAGGATATGCAGTGGAAATGCAAAATGAGAACCAACTAGAAAAAAATGCAGAGAGGCGTCTCCTGGGGAAACGACTCCTGAGCTCACACAGTCAATGAGCAGGAGAAAATTGGGAAATGGTAGTGATTAAAAAGCCCCTGAGGTGAGGCTTGTCAGAGAATTAGACAAGGATGATGTGAATAAAGGAAGGGGCAGTTTTAGGATGCGTCATGTCCCCAGTGTGGTCTCTCCCTGGTCAGAGAAGTGGTGCAGAGTTTGGGTGTTGGGGTTGACTAATGTCGGGAGCGGTTGACTCTGCGTTTCTGTGGTGCCTGGAAGGCCTTTTTCTGCTTTACTGAGCCCCTGAGTTTCACACCTGCTGGTTGATGAAAATAGAGATTAATTTCTCATGATGTGAAACACAACAGCAACTTTCATAATTATTATTTTCAATCAAATCGTTGTGATTTTCCTATGAGAAGAGGAATAATTAAGAAAAGTAGAGGCCTGAACTACATTGCTTTTAAGTGTATTCAGTTGGTGCTTCAGTCTGGGAGGAGAGCAATCATTTCTCTTTGTCCTCTGATGGAAAACTTCCTCCTTCCTCCTCACTTCACAGTTTTTAGTGAGAAAATGTCAGTATTATAAACTAGAAATCATCTCAATAGTAAAGAATTGCAATCACCAGTATTCTCATGCAAGACCAGAGCTGCCACGCAGTGATTCACTCTAAGGCCTGAAGGCTGTTAACGTGCAGTAGGTTAGGGGGGCACTTGAGCACGTGCCTAATGCTGAACGTGAGTCCGTGTTGGACTCTGGGTGATGATCTGCTGCACCAAGGGCTCAGCCATGGGCTGATCACCTGTAGCTTCACAAGGAGCATCCAGGGAAAACCAAATATCAACCACCTGCCCAAATAAAAATCTGCCACCCCCAAAAAATGTATTTCTTTTCCTCAACAAAAGGTTTGCAGTCTCTTTCAGAGGAATTAAAAAGCAGTTTAAATATCGCCCATGACTAGTGGTTTCTTAAGCTTACAAAGTGCAGAAAAAATGAGTATGTAAACATTTAACTTTTGCTTTCTTCTGCACCTGGGGCTGTCACAGCCCAAATGATAGCAGGGAGCCTGTTCCACTAAGCTTGGCAAAGAGTTACTCATCGGGAAGTTCAAGGACAGTGCTCAGAGTTCTGAGAGCTGCATGTCCTTATCTCTAACTTGTGCTCAGTTCTTATCCTGCAGTGAAAAAGAGCCTGTCAGCACCTGCAGTTTATGCTTTTTCTTTGTTTGTTTCACACGGTGGGGGGAAAAGAGGCTCCAAACCAAATTTTAGTCCCAAGTATGTTGATCTAAATCTCTGTCACAATAAGTGGACGAATATCTTTCCATAGTGTTGTCCCGTTCTGGATTTATGCTTCCCTGCCATTTGTGTCACTCATCCCACCACGTTTGCTGTGATGTCTGCCACTCACAGAAGGAGAACAGCAGCTCCCTGTATGTGCTGAGTGAGCAACACGACATTCAGTGGATTTTTAATTAGGCAGTGCAGTTCATGGAAGAGCTGTGAGCCACAGCTGATCAGTGAATGTAAAGTACAGCCCTTGCTCTTTTAATCCCGCCTGCTTATTTTACATGAGAACAGAGCCTTTGCAAGTGCCATCCTGGAAGCTCATTATACAAGAGGAATAAAATTTAGCTCCTTGTTTTTATGTTACTTTTGTTGGAGGCATATCCCATATAGGGATCTCAACTCTAAAGAAGCCTTAATGTAAAAAAAAAAGAAACAATGGGATCAGTGACAAGCCTGATGGGCTTTTTCAAATGTTTAAAACATGAGGCCGGCACATTCATGCATGGGATGTGCATGAGATGAGTTCCTGCTAAAGAGCTAAGTGAAGGATCTTCTAATGGCACGCTGAAGTAAATAGTTCACAGTAGTTTTTATTTCCAGTAGGCCAAGGAACGTGATGCATGTGCAGTGGTGGTGGTGAGTTTTGCTGGAGTCCACAGGAGAGGTGGATAACAGTGGAATGTTGTCCCTAATGAAATAATTTGTCTGGTACCCGCTTGGTTTCCCCAACAGCCTCTGCTGTACCTCCATGTCAGCACAGATTCTTACTTGAACCGCCACATTTTTTTTCGTGCTGGGTTTTTTGTATCCCGAGCACATTTCTGCCCTGATTGCTTTGTGTGTGCTGGTTTGCAGCTTACCTTGAGAAAGGTTTGTTTACTGTTGCAGAGTAGCCTCCGAATTTAAGCCACCACAGCCCTGACAAACATTAATTTTACTTTCCAGTGTTTACTTTTAATTTTTCTTGCTTTTCTGTATCAAGTTCCCCTAGTATAACAGTGCCTGAGCAGTGGGGAGTTTGACATTTGCTCACTGGCACACAGAAATTCCAATCAACTTCAGTGGATTTTAGATTTACGGTTGCCATAGGGAAGAATCAGAGATGCAGCAAAGGTGCTTCGAATTGTAAGCAAATCAGTTATTCAATAATATCCCACTCTTTATTGTCAAATACAGTTCCTCTGACTGCAGTTTGGGTGCAGGAGCATAACATGTGTGAAAATATGACTGTGTGCTACTTGAAAACAGTGATTTAGAAGTAGACACATACTCATTATTTTATCCATCAGGATAGTTTAATTAGATTGAGATATACTTTTTAATAAGGTTCCTTGCTGCATAGTTGGTTAACAGACCACACTGGTGAGTTTGTTTGATTAATGGGGAAGAAAACTTCATTACTTAAAGCAAGCTGTGTCCTGGGTGCTCCCTGAGCAGTACCTGAAGTGCTGAGTTGGATCCAGCAATCCTGGGAAAGGTCACAAACCCATTCCCAGAGTCCTGCTCTGAAGCCTGTTAGAAATTCTACTCCGATCTGCTTTTATTGCACATTAGTTTTAATAGGATATTATTGGTTTGTGAATACCCTTTTCCCAGATGCTGCTACAATGTAGTTTTTATTGCATAGCAGTTTTAATGTGATTTTACTGCTTTATAAATACACTTTTCACCATTCTTGCCTTGCTACCGTGGCTGTACCAATATGTTTGCACATTAACATTACTGCTGTCTTAAAATCAAGGTTAAAGCAATCACAGTAGGGCTTTGCAGAATGAATGATAATTGAAAATGCACCTAGCAGGATGCTCTTGATATTCCATAAACAAACAAGGCAGAATCTTTATTCATTATTTATCACTTGTTCTTTGTGACATTTCTTTGCGAGCTGTATCTTTTTCCTTTCACAGAGCTGAGCCAAAACATATGTCGGGCCAGATGCATACATTTACCTCTCTTCCTTTTCTCCCACCCTGAATCACAATCAATTTGATTTTCCCCAAAGTATCTTTTCCTTATGAATTCACCATATTTGCAGAGTGTACCATACAGAGGTTTTTAAATATTGGCACAAGGATTGGGTACCTAATCTTCTATCTCTGCTCTGGTGTTCCAAGATGCCTTAAAAAATATCTGTCAGTCAAATTTGCTGACACAAAATTTTAGGCTTCTGGGTAGAAATAATCTGGATCTCCTGACTTCAACACATGTATCCCCCATGGTTGAGGTTTAGCGTCCTCTTTGCAACTGATAGGCTGGTAGGAGAGCACCTCTTTTCACAGGATACAGGTGCACAGTCCTGTTTTTACAGTTTTGTGAATATTTTTGAAGTGGTTCCAACTCTTCTGCATCTCTGTTAACAGCTGTAGATATTTGCCTCTGGTCATCTTGGGTTTGAGTCTTTATGTCTTTAGCAAGTAATTTGAATTTTCTGCACTCTAACCTGCAATTTGTGCTGGTGTCTATCTATTCCTCATTTATTCCACCCCTAGATTTTGAAATAGGCTTTATTTTTATTGTTGCCTCTGTTTCTGTACCGAACCAGAAGTTGCCTGAAGTTCTCTTCCATCTTCACAGTATGGTTTTGATTTTAAACACATTTTATTCATATTTTTCTGCATGAATTGTCTTCACATTCCATCTCTATCATATTTTCTCCTGGTTTGGAAAGTTAACCCCTCTGAAGTGCAGATGTGTGTGTGTTTTGGTTGGAATGCTTCTCCGTTCTCTCAGGCTGGATCTGAAAGGGTCAAGATCCCTGTTCCTCAGACAACACCCAGTGTCCAGTGATTCATCCAACACCCTCCATCATCTCCAAGACACAGTGAACTAATTCCAGGTGGGCTGTGGTACCTTTTCCGTCAGAAAGACCCTTACTGAAGTCAGTAGAAAAATGTCTGTGTTCAAATTTATTTTTGGAACGCCAAACTGTTTTTTTTTTTACCTGCCTAAAAACCGAAAAACGATAAATGATCTTTCAGAACAAAATTGTTTTCATGTTCTTTTTTCTCTTTCTTGGATTGCTTTTGATTGGGATGCAGGTTTGCAATTCTGTGAGGAGCAGGTTCTGCCTGTCCTTTGCTCTTTCTTACACGGTGCAGCAAGCTGGCATAATTCAATAAGGTTCTGCTATGTACATATCTTCTGATCTGCCAAGAAACTAATTTCATTCCAAATTAACTGCTCTCAAAAGTACTTTTTTTCCTTCTTCATTTTAACACATTGCAAGGCTACAAGTAACTGTAGTCCAATTTTAATGAGAACAGTTGAAGAGATACCGTAGATAAATGTTAGCACGCATCAGAGCATCTTCATTTCTGAGGCTGTGATTCTGACTTAGGGCCAGCTCTGGGTGTTGCCAGGTAGGCAGGAGAGGATCCCAGAAATAGGGATGCTTCAAGGTTTAGTGAGGAAGGAGGGCACTACTGAGGTCCCATCTACATTCATAAATCCTTTCCAGAACCCCACCCTGATCATCTTCACCTGAGCTTCCTAAACCCACCATCCTTCCACTGCTCGGATCCTCCTACTTCACTCACTTCACTTCTTTTGTCCTCAATTTTGCCTGCACTGTTTGGAAGCATTATGGTTACTCCAGCCAGGTTTCTCTGCTTCCCTCGGTGTGCCTGTGTTTATCCCTTCCCTGATATTTGCATTCTGCAGGAGACACAGCCAGGTTTGTTCTGTGTTTGTCAAGCAGTTACCAAAGTGAAGGTGTTCAGTGTCAAGGGCTTACAGGAAGTAATTTGGGCAATAAATATTAGGATAAAATGTTCAAATATTTCTACATTAAGATTTTTTTTTAACTCTAACCTTGTTATAAGCTTAAGCACAAGCATTTCAGCAAGGTTTTACTGAAAAGTTTGCTGTCATATTCACTAGGAATGAGGCCAAACAATTAAGGCATCCACACACAACTTCATTGGAATGGTGACGTGTTCTGTTCTGGTGTTCTGCAAAGTCCAACATTCCATCAAGTTGGAAAGGTAGAATTTTGTACTATGCAATAAAGGAAATATCACTGTGCACTTACTTAGCACGTGAATCTAAGAACTGATTTAAGTTCTGTGCATGGCATGGAAGTACACTGGATATTGAACAAAAATAAAGTTGGTATTTCCTAAATCTTTCTATGATGACCTTAGCTCTGAGTTGGATATTTCAGAATCAAAGCTATACCTGTCACCTGCTTTGTATCTTAAATAGAGTGCACATCCCTGTGTCTATATTAAAAAGAAAACCAAAAGAAATAGCTTTTTGACCTTGAGTTAATTATTTCAAACTGGCTTAGAGAAAGCAGGAGGAGTTATTTCACAGCTGCATCCCCATGTGTACTGTTTCCACGGATTTTCCCCCAAAACAATGACATGAAATAAATTATTTGTAATGAGATATAAAGCTCCATGGGCATGAACAAAGACTCTCTTAGGTATTCATCATAACAAAACCATGGAACTTTGCAGGAATTTCCCTTTTTGAAGTGGGCTGTTCTTCAGGCTGCTTTTGAATATAGGTCAAGTATCAACCAGAAGAAAAGAGTGGGCAGCTTCAAGTTATGTATTATTTACATATTTACATTTTTGTGTTATGGAGGTCAAGAGGAGAGTAATAAATCTCTTCATTTTTTTACTCTTCCCTCATTTTCTTCAAAGGGAGGAGAAAATAGGATTTGGGGATGCTTTTGGTTTTCTGTGTTTGGGTTGTTTTTACTGACTGTGATTTAGTCAGATTGCTTCTGCCTACAGTGGATTGAAACTAAGGCAAAGCTTCATTAGCATCACGACATGTACTTGTGCTTAAGTTCCATAATTCTTTCAGGTCTGACAAAAGAAGACATGCTTTTTTGGTCACAGGGATAGAAAACTAATTAAGCTTTCTTTGAAAATGACGGCAAGCTTCTCTGAAATGAGATTTTTTTTTCCCCAGCTTTGAATTATTTCTGATTCTGTTATAGTCTAAAAGTTACAGACCAAGAAGACTGAACCAAGCAGAGCAGAACATTCTTGTAAAAGCATCTACTGTGCCTCAGAGATTTGTTTGTATATCTGAGGGTAACATATTTTGTACTTATTCTGGCCCCAGCATCACACACTGCATTTAAAGCAAAGCAACTTGTAAAACTCCGAGGCTGCCAAGGTTGGCTAGAGCTGTCACAGAAACCCATCCAGTCATACCTGAGAGCAGAGAGTCTCTATGGCTGCTCACACAGCACTGGTCTAAATTCAAGTGTGGGTTAGAAACACTGGGGTTTGGGCTTTAATCATACCCAGCTATCAGCAGGGTGAAGGGCTCTGCAGCCAAAGACCTGCAGGTTGTGTATTCCTGCACTGTGAAGCATAAATAAACTGCAGGAAGCACCACAGGTAATTTGCCTCTAAAAACACCATTAGAAAAAAAGGAGAGAAAAGTTTGATGATTTTCTAGGGCTCAACTCTGCAGTAACTATGGCAATATTGTCATTAAAATCACCCTTTTTTTGCTTCATTGAAAAAGGTCTACGGGGGGAAGATAATAATGTAAGGAAAGGTAAAGCATATATGAGGAGAACTAATTTGTCCTCAAGGAAGTCAAGCAAGTCAAACAATTATCTCACAGTGACTTCTGAGAATCTACAAAAGTGGAGTTTAGGATATTTGTGACAGAACACCCACAGGGCAGCAGCAAGTGCAGAGTAGAATCCTTTGGTTTCACAGAACCGCTGAAGGCTGAGGTTGGAAGGCACCTCTGGGGGTCA
The DNA here is from genome assembly GCF_022539395.1 of Myiozetetes cayanensis. NCBI lineage: Eukaryota > Metazoa > Chordata > Aves > Passeriformes > Tyrannidae > Myiozetetes > Myiozetetes cayanensis. The sequence goes on along the minus strand of NW_026087456.1, from coordinate 7,359,850 downwards.
CCTTGTCCAGCCCCCCTGCTTGAGCAGGGTCACCCACAGCAGGCTGCCCAGGACCTGGAACATCTCCAAGGATGGAGACTCCACAGCCTCTCTGGGCAACCTCTGCCAGTGCTCAGGCACCCTCGGAGTGAGAAAGTGTTTCCTGATGCTCAGAGGGAACCTCCCACATTTCAGTGTGTGCCCATTGCCTCTGGTCCCTTCGACACTATTTATAGACAGGTGTGTCTCAGGTGAGGCAATTTGTGTGTCAAAGAACTGGAGGAAGAGATTAGGAGCAAAGATTATAATTTGTCTTATTGGTAGACCAAGTGTGATAGAGAGAACCATAGCTGCATTTCCATCCAGCACAATTCTTGTGCAGCTCTCACAGCTCACAAGGGTCATTTTGGATTCTCCCACTTTAAGATTACCCCTTTTTTACATCTGTGCCCAAGCTTCATATTTTTGAGTCTTGCTGCCTTCATTTAAAAGAGGAATAGAGAATGTAGTAATATATCCTGCTACCTGGAAATCCCACAAAGGAAAACTTATTTCTCCTAGAGGTATATGAAATTGGGCAGCAACATGGATGTAGGCTCTGCTCCTTCTCAGAAGAAACCTCTTCCTGGATTTCTCCCGCTAGAGGAGATATTGAAAATGAGCCTTTAAGGCTTGATCTTCGGTCTCATGGACTGACTGGAGCACAGGAAAGGTTTCATTATGCGGGAATATTTGGATAAGGCTTAGCAGATATTTTTCAGCCACTTGACACACGAGGTAGTCCTTCTTTCGTGCACTACATTGTATAAAAGCTACAAAAGAATGAGAAAAGTTCTGGGAATTTGTTGGGGGGAGCTCATTTTTCATCTGAAAGTGGTGGGTGCAGCAAAATGCAAACTTTGTGAAAAAGATGATACTGAAGCACGTGATGCTTTTATTTGCTTTCATTTAGTGAGGTGCCAGTAACTATTACAAATGCTGGAGAAGGGCACATTATGGAGCACAAAAGGGGCATTTTTGAACAAAGACACATTATACCAGCAACCTGCTGCCTTGTAATAGGATCAAGGGAAAGGTCGTGTGTTGTTTGATGAACAAGTGTAGAAGTCCTTCACCTCACTGAAGGAGAGGCTAATTGGTGAGGCGTGGAGACAAAGTAGTTGAGGAAGGGTTGAGGATGTTTCCCAGGAAATGGGACTGGTGTCTGAGTACCAGCTTAGGTAACTGAAAGCTAGCAATAAACACATGCATGCAGATCACCATCAGGTTGGTTGCATCAGTTTGTTCTCAGCTCAGCAACAGTTTTCAAGGCTCTTACCAATAGTTTTTGTTTGGAAAGGGAGAAATAGTATCAGATGCTGTGACTTTAAAAACTCATCACTGCAAGCACAGAGGCCTTTCTGGTTTGTGTCCTTTTTCTTGTACTTCGTCCATCATGTCCACACTTGTGAGACTGTGCTGGTACACACAGTGCCTTGGAGGGGGGAACAGAACAGAGCTGAGCTCTTGTATTGACACTGAGCATTGAACGATCTCTGGACAACCAGTGGAGAGCTCACACAAAGTGTGAGTGTACCCAGAACTCCAGCTGATAGAGCACTTCCCCCTCTTGTGCAAAACAAAGCACAAGTGGCAGTTCAGAACATGTATAATTATGAGTAACAGAAGAGGAGAGATCACTCCTGAAATCCTGAAATCCTGCTGCTCCTGGTCAGCAGCTGAAGAAATGAGTTTAACTGAACAGGCACTATAATTTAAATATCTATTTTGTCCCCAGCCATCTGAGCATGAGATGGCAGGAGAGTTAATGTGATTTGGTTCTCCCAGTTCTCCTATAAGAATACTGCCTAAGCTGTCACTTTAATGCTGAAGTAACTTGAGTGTCCAACATGGTGACAATTTCCCAGCTCCTCAATAAGTATCAGCTTTTTCCTTCCTTAGTTTCATAGATATAGTTTTAAAGACAAAGCTCCTGGTAACTATCTGATTTCAAAACAGAAAACTAATGTACTCTGTTAATGACTGGGGAGATAAAAATATTTCATATTCTATCCACCCTATGAAAATTAACACTGCATTATACTAACTCCTGGCTTGATTTAACAATTTGTTTTGCTGGCTGTTATATTGGATTTCTACTCTTCTATTCTCTGACTTAGTAGAAGGTGTATTGTGAATGGCACATCTAATTAAAAAAAAAAAAAAAGAAAAAGGCAAAGGAAAAGCTTTTGTGGACAACAACATGAACAAGAAAATGCTTCAGGATTCAATTAAGGCTGAAAAACAAAATGCTGCACTGGGGAATGTCTGCTGCAGACCAGGGGGATGTTTTCTGTGCAGTTGTTCTTTGAAGAATACAGGAGTTGTCATCACACTCGTTAGGCCGTGTTGGAAATGCAGCCTCACGATTATATGGGAAAATGTTATTCCTTTTATTTAAAGGATAGAAAAAGTGAGTTGATCCATTGTTTCTGAAGCAAAGACCGATATAACTGGGTGTCTCAAGGGCATCATTACACTCACAGAGCTTTCTGCTTCTAGAGCTGATGTTTCAAGCTGGCTTGTGTCCACACCATTTGGAAATCACCATCATCTGAGACCTGGTCCTCCATTTCTTGGCATGCAAAAAATCCTCTTAAGTCTGTAGTAGCTTTTTATGCAGAAGGAATTCATAATAAACCTTTCTTAATTGCTATTCAGTGGCTTTTGTGGAGCGAGAGTTCTCAGTTCAGTTCCCAGTGGATGCCTTTGGCAGGGAAAGCATCCAGCACCACCACAGCCAGTTTTTTGGGATATCTAAGATGGGATACAGCGAAGGAGCAGGTACCTGCTGGCTGTGACCCTGAAATCACAGAGTATTGCCTCCTGCTAAGGAAGCTGTGCTGAGAAAGAGAAGAACATAGACTATAATTTCAAAACTTTACAGGGAAATCAAACCTCTTGAAAAGCATTTTAATATTCTGGGCTGAGAACTAAGAGGTAGGGACATTCTTCATTACTCTGCCAGTTCTAGAAGAAGAGTTCTAGAAATGCTTGTGTATAAACTGATTTATTAAGACCTGCAAAACAGCTTGTCTCAAACAAGTGCTGTCACTGTGTTACCTTTGGATGAAGGAGCTTGAAAATGGATTTATTTCAGTGTTTACATGGGTAGAGAGTAACATACTGTGGGATGGGGCAAATTAAATTTGAGTTTGATCACTTGAAAGCTGAAGAAAATTAAAGGAGAAGGGGAAAAATTAGCTTGTCTGGTATTTAATTTATTGCTTTGTTGGTTTGAGCAATAGCTAATACATCTGTCCAATGACTGTGTTGGGCCTTTTCTGATAGCAAATGAACACATATCAACAATTCTTGCTTCTTCAAATACAGATTTTCTCCAGAAGAAAGCATCAATTCTATACTAAAGCTGTCTATACATAGTCTATACTGTGACTTCTCACAACATACAGACCCTCGGCTTTCTGTCAAACGTCAGCAAAGTTAAATCCTTGCTCAGTATATAAACCCAGGGATTTGTCCCTCAGAAGTGGCTACAAAGGCACAGGGTGTAGTGTGTACAGTGTGATGATGGAAGGATAGAGGGAGAGGATTAATGCTTTTGCTTCAGTAACAGTGTCAACATCTGGCAGAAGCTGGGAAATGACATCTGTCGTAGCACACAAGAGCAGAATCAGTTGTGAGTGAGGGATAGGACAGGAGCTGTGTCCTGCAGCTGTGGCAGTCTGGGAGTGAGGGAACTGCTCCACAACTCCTCCAGGGCCACGTGTCCTGTGTGTGGCACAGCAGAGAGCACCAAGTGGAAAAAGGTGACAGCATCCTAAAATATATTTGCACAAGGCATGAGATTGAGCACCAGAATCTACAAAGATGGATTTTTCAGGAGAATGTGCCCCTGTCCAGCACAGTAATTCGTCTTCATCTAATAAGATATAGAGCACAGTCAAGTGTGCATAAATCATTCCTTGTTTGTTCTGTTTGTGCTGTACATGGTTGGGATTAGAGTACTTTGGACACTGTTTGTGTCAAAGAGCAGAAAGATTGCAGTGTTAAGATAAAGAAGGAGAATGGTCCTTTGCTACAGGCAAAACATGCACCTCCATCAGTCTGCAGTCTGGAATGAGCTTTGAACAGCAAGTAGTGTTTGGAAGAGCAAAAACACTATTTCTACCTAAATAGCTAAAAACCAATGCCCTGTACTAATTGAGAAGGTCTGATAGTGCCCCTGGTGAAAAATACCCGACACAAAAATGGACTGAGGTGGGAGCTCCTCAGCAGGAATCAGAGCTCTTTAGTTCTTTTGCTGGCTGTGGAGCTCCCTCATCAGCAACCTGGACCTTTTCTTTGAACTCAGGATGCCTCAGCCTTCCCAGGAGGCTCCTGTGTCTAAGCCTCTGGATCTGAACTGCTCCAGAGACTACTCCTGTGTGTACAGTCAAGTGAACACTTGATTCATCTGCAGGATCAAGACTTTAAACACTATCCATGGCCCAGAAGGCACCATGTGCAAGGGCTGTGGCACACATTGGGTAAATGAAATAAAATGGTAAGGCTGACATGTGGGGCAATGCAAAAACCTCATTTTCTAGGCACAGCTCCTAGGAAACTTCACAGGAATTACATACAAAATTTGTGGCATTATAAAGCGTTATAATTCACTGCTATTACATGGCCACCAGCTGCCAGCTTAAACCTACTGCAATTTCTGCTCTAGAACAACACAAGCTGAAAGGTAGAATTAAACTCCTTGTGACAGAAGCCACCTTTGTTATATATTTGCACAATATCTGGTGCAGTGGGCCACTAATAACAAATAGGAAATCTCAGCTTTTAGTTTTAATCTTCAGTCAGTCTGGGTTAGCATTTGCCTTTAAGGTGACTTAACATTTTGCATGTAATTACAGTCTCTGGATCTTTGAAAAGAACTGTTTCTCTTGAGTTTTCTGAGTGGAATAAAATACTCTTATTAGCCTGTAACCTTTCCTAAATCCCTCTCCCATATGGTATTCATGTGGCATCACATATTACAATATAGGATAATACCCTGGATAATATGTGCTACCATGAATATCCTTACTTGATGAAAACAGGGTGATTAAGATCTCCGAGCATGGTGCATGTCTACATGTGGGCAACCTATTGGCGTAATTCCTTATGATTAAATCAAAATATTATATGACAAACTTAAGAGTTCTAGCAGCTTATCTGATATTTTAATCCACTTCATATTTGAGGAGAACTGAAATATTAATAAGCAGAAAAATAAAGTATTCAAATTAATTCTAGTAGAAAAGAAAACAATTTCCCCCTCTTTTTTTTCTTTACCTGTTGATTTCTGGGACAGATGACAGCCTGATACATTTCCCTGGAGGCTAACATCTTGTGTTCCAGAATACAAGCTTTCATTAAAAAATGATGACTGGGAAGGAGATGTTCATATTCATGTGAACAGAATGCAGGTGCTCTACTTCACTGGTGAGAAACAACCAGTGTGACAAACCAACCCCTGCAGCTGTACCAGCTGTAGCAGCCTCACTGTCAACAAGGAGGATTTACTGTCAGTGTTCCTGTTGTTGTTATCTCCCAGCACAATAAAAAATATGGGGTCAGTGGGATCGATAAGATCCTCTTAAGTCATCAAGCCCAATCCAGCACTTTGATGAATAATGAGTGGTGGTCACTCAGGCTCCATCTCAGAGTTAACTCTGCTTTATGCCCTCTCTGCTCACAGAACAGGTCTGCTTCATTCTAGTGATTCAAGAGCTGCTTCTAATTTCCAGCCTAACTTCATGCACCAGTTTCCCCCAGTTATTATTATGCCAAAAATCTTTTTTGTCTAAATTACTTGTCAGCTACCACTGCATATTTGTTTCTCCCCTTCACGTGCTGCACCGACATCACCTCAGCCTTCGCCTCGAGTATCGTAGGACAGGCTGTGTATTCCCCTAGTCGTGGTAACAGCTCTTCTCTCCTCCTCTTCCACTTTGTACCCTTTCCCTGCACTTTAACCAGCGTTCCAGGTGAGGATTTACCTCAGCCTTATGCAATAGCATCAACACTTCCAATATTTCCACCTCCTCTTTTCCTCTGCAGGCACTGCTTATGGTATTTTCTAGACACATCCCCTTGGCAGCTGACAGCCATTCTCTAACTTTGAGTAGTGCCCACGTCCTTTCTCACCTCAGTGATTTCCAGCTGATGAGCTCTCAGTTTGGAGCAGACAGTCCTGTCATTGATCCTGTGGTGTGTTACCTTGCATGCTGAATAACTTCCCACTCTGTGCAAACTCCTCTGCTCATTGCTCTTTGTTTGCTGCCTCCAAGGGCGCAGGGAAGCTGAGCTGGGCTTTGGGTGCTCTGTGTTCAAGGAGCACAGAAGGCAGGAGGAATTTATTTATGTAGAAACAAGGGAAGAGTGTGAGGAAGTTGAAGGCAATGCTGAAGGATGCTGCTTTTCTTTATAAAAAAATTAACTCATTTAGCTGTGTACTCCGGAGTTACATTTGCCAAGGGAAAGGAAAGATGAAATTATGATGATTTTCCCAGCTGACTGTGAATGACATTCTCCTTTGGGAAGCATTTGCTTGACTGAAGCACTGGGTATAGCAATTTAATGTTTTCTCTCTTTGCCAACATTTTTTTTAACTTTTCCTTTGTTACTGATAGGGGAAAATGAATTGATTTTAGGGTAACAATGCCAGTTCTTCTAAGTCCAGAGTATACCCTATTTTATGACATATCCTAAAATAAATTTTTAACAGCAGTTTTAATTATATATTACTTTCTTTAAAAGGGCAAAAAATGCTTTAAAGTGTTGATTGTGCTTATAACAACTTGGTTTCTTTCTAATTCTCTTCCATCCCCATTATTGCTTTCCTGTAACCAATTTCAATATTGCTAAGGAGCTTTCACTCAAATTGACATACATTCAAAACAACTCACTAAAATTAATACATTCTAAACCTATGCTGCTATTTTTTTTGCATACTTATTAACTTGGAACCTATGAACTTGATATAATGGGAAGGAAGAGTCTTTCCTCCCTTTTCATAAGCAAATTTGCTGGTAAATTGCGACAGAAAATGCTCAGTCCTCCTCATTAATGGATCTGTCTTACACCTCACATGGCGTGTGACTTGAGCAGTAAAGGATGGTTTTTCAGCTTAGAACAGACATTCCTAATGACTTTCTGAGCTGCTTGAATTCCAAAGCTGCCCATTTGATCATTGAACAAAGATGACAATTGTCTCAATACCCTGATTAACATGGAACAAAACATATTTATAACAATAGTTTATTCTAAACCTAGAGATAAAACTGCCTTTCTGCTGCCAAGTAGTCATCACCCACAGCATGTAATTAGCAACTTGCCTTCCACTGGCTTGAAAGATATTACTACAATGTATGCAGATAGTGGGATTTTTTTTTTAGGCTAAGGTATTGAAAATTAAATAGAAAGTACTGAAAAGAAACAATAAATGTGTTTTCCATCTGAAAGCTAGTGGCTTTTTAGAGAAAATCCATAAGCGTGGCTGGCTTCCTGTATTGTTTGCTACAGAATAGTCATTAAGCACTTCACAAATGAAGGGTATTGTAATAACAATAATGGAACAATGTAGCTCAGCTATGAACTTGGAACAGTGTTGGGGTTTTTTTCTTCTCTGAGATAGGCTCTTAGCTGATTATGTTTTTATCATAAGTCAAAATCTTAGGCGACATCTTTCTCTTCATTATATAGATGAAACTTGTAAAGAAAACCTTTTCCAGTTTAACAAGTTTCTTATTAATCCAGAGAGCATTAAGAATCTACAGTAACTTCGCCTTTTGACTAGTAGCATTTGTAGTAGCTTTAAAAAAAGAATTAATGAAATTACTAATAATAGGCACTTGCTGAGATGCTCCTTGTTTTCAAATACCTGTAATACCTCACTGTAATGGCTTCCTGCAAGACAATGCAACAAAAATAATACAAATAATAATCAGTGTTGGGTTAAAAGATGTATCTAAACTTGGAGGTGGCAGGACTGGATACAGTATTTCTTTATTAATTGAAAGCCGTTGTTATTACAAGTAACTCTCCAGAGTTACTGGAGAGTTACTTGGCTTGTGGAATGATGCCCAAGGTAATCAATCTGTCCATCTTAATAAATGCAGTTTGTGGTGGGAGTTGTAGTAATAACCACCACAACAAAAATGCCTAAATTTTGCACAGATTTCAGCAGGACCCAGAGTTCATTTGCAGACTTAGAACCATGCAATGATTAGAACTGTTTCTTGCCTGAAAGAGGTAAGACACTGAGACAAGATAGAATTCAGTTGCTTTGAGAGATAGAAAGATTGCTGGCTATGCAGAAGGAGGAAGCACCATCTGAAGACTTGAATTTGAAGAAAAATATGAATGAGAAAGAGAGCATTCACATGTAGAGGCCAGCAGAAAGAAAGGCAAAAAGCTGAGGCCTTGGTTTGGTTCATGGTGCAGATTGTCCAGGTGTGCCTTTTTTTTTGCCTACAGTTCAGTAGATTGCCATTTTCATCCTCCCTAATCTCTAGTCCGTATTTAGTACTGATGTACCTATTTAGTACTGATGTACAGTACCTAGCTACTGTAGGCTACAGATCTTGGCCAGAAGCACAGTCAGCAATGTCTTAAGATGTATTGCTCAAAGAATGGCTAAGACATGGTGCCGAGTTCACGCTGCAGTGATAGCTCAAGAGCAAAAGACTGAAAAGTGGCACCAAGAAAGATGAAAGCTGTTAATACTCCTGCCAGAACCACTCGGTGCTGCAGCTGCTGAAGTGCAGTGGTGCAGCCCTCAGCTGTGAGATGTCTAGCACATCTCTGTGAGCATCCAGGTGCTTCCGAGGACAACGCTCCTCTGTCCATGTTGGCCAGCAATGCCTTAAAAACAGTGCCAGCTGCTCACAAAGAACAGTGGGAGGGAAACGGTGAGTTTGAGCTCACATCCAAGAATTTCAGTCATTTTTGGCTGCCTCCTGCCCCATACCACATAAACTGTTATAGGAAAAATCCTTTGTAATAGAGAAGCTACAAGACAAGACAGCAGCAGCATATCCACACAGTCAAAGAAGCTTAATGTGGGAGAAAATTGCTTTCAGTAGAATATTGAGAGAGCAACAGGATTTTAGATGGACTCTCTATTCCAGGGGTTACTAACCTCACAAAGTCCTTGTGGTAAGTCCTCTGTCCTCCTAGAAGTCTAGCTCATGGAACCTGAGACCTTGCACTACTTTTTAGCTTAGGAAACATTAAAATTTGTGGTGTTTAGAGTCTGTCATGAGAATAAAAGGGAGAAAAAAAGAGGAGAATGCAGAAAATAACAGCATTCCTGAATTAATTGCTGTAAATTCTGCTGATGTTTGGAAAAGCAGTGTTCAGATGACTGAAGCTTTCTTTGGTTTAAGTTTCTGCCTTCAGTTAGTCATAGAAAGGGAGGTTTGGACAGACAACCGCCAGTGATGGAGTTAATCTGATGTATTGAACTGTCAGCCATTAGGTGAGCTAACAATCACCAGGCAATTGTGAGGTAAATTAGCTAGATCAAAAGGGCACTTGTAAAATTTATTAATTTTATTTCCCATTTGTGAAAGCTAATGCGGTTCAGACAGGGAATCGTAACTCCCTCACCTGCAGTAATGGAATAGCCCCATCTCCAGAGCGAGGGATGCAGAGTATCAGTGAAAAATACAGAGGGACTAACTCTGTTTAACATGGGGTTAGGAAATTCAATAAAGAAAGGCAGTGAGGCTGCAAACGCATTCCTTCAAGACTTTAACCCCATATTGTCTTGAGAAAATATAATTGACCTTACAGAATTTCCAACCTTGTGCACTACATTTAAACCGGCTCAGAAATCGGTCAGACCTAAACCTGCAGCGACAGTGAGGGTTTTGACGGGAGGGTGTGAGTTAAACTTCCCCTCAGCGCGACTGCGGCGGGGGCTTGCTAGATCTCTTTCAGAGAAGGAAAAAGAAAAAAAAAAATCATAAATCATTCTTTATTTAAAACCCCACAACAGGAGGGAATCCCGCCCTCGGGTCCCTCGCAGAGAAGGCGCTGCAGGTGTCGTGAGGTGCAGCCCCCGCGGGGGCTGCGGGCGGGAACAGCCTGAGGGGCCGGGGCCGGGGCCACAGTCACGGCAGCCCCCGGCCCGGCCCGGGCGAGGCTCCCGCGGAGGGAAGGGCGGTGAAGTGGGCGGTGGCGCAGCGGAGCCCCCACCCGCCCCTCGCCGGCGATCGCGGAGCGGCTCCTCCTCCGGGAGGGCGCGGCGAGGCGGGCGGGCGGAGCTGCACCCCCGGCGGGCAGCCCCGCGCACCTCCCGCGCCCGGGGCGGCTCCGCGCCCGCCGGGTGCCGGCGCCTCTCCCGGAGGAGGCTCCGCAGAGGAGGCAAGGAGCGGGAGCTGCGCAGACCGGGCGGGGACATGTCGGCGGAGCGCGCCTGGAGGTAAAGAGCGGGGCTTGCGGTGCCCGCGGGCCCGGCGGGGCGAAGCCGCACAACTCCGCGCTCGCCTGCCCCGTCCCCCCGGCAAAGTTGCGCCCGAGTCGCCCCGGAGGCTCCCCCGCCGCGGGCACCGCCCGGGACGGGAGCGTGGCAGGACGGGGCGGCCGCCGGCGATGGGGCTCCCGCTGAGGGAGGCAGCGATTTCGGGTTGGTTCTGTGGTGTTTCCTGGGGTTTGGTTTTGTTTTCCTTGTTTCTCGGCGCACTCAGCATCTGCCTGGCGCGGTCCCCTCAGCAGCCTTTCGGTAGCTGGGCTTTTCCCTCTCCTCACGGAGTTATTCCGCGCGACGCGGTTGCCCTCTAGTGTTTGTGGGAATTGGCGAGGGCTCTGTTGGGGAACAAAATTAGTCAGCGTAGTGCGGTAATTATTAATAACTTCAGGTGTTTATTGCTGCTTGGATTCCCAAATCCCATCAGAAATTGGTGTGTGATGCTGCTCGGTTCAGCTGTCACGTGCAACCTTCGGGAAAGGGCAGAAAACTTCTATACTATTTAATTCACTACTTGATGTGCTGGATAATTGCTTCAGGTTTTGGTGTGATGGGTTTTTTTTCTTGTTAATAAAGTGGAAGGTGGGAGAAATGGGATTTCTCTCCCTGTCACCATCCCCAGTTGGGTCTCTCGGAAGGAACTGAACTGAAGGTGCTGAACTCTGCCTTATTAACTCTTTACACTTGGCTTGTGCTTGGCACTTGTGGGAGAAGTGAGAGGGGGAATTAAAGGTATGGGCATAGACCAGAGAATGTGCAGTACATTTATCTTAAAAATCTTGAGGAAATCGTTTCTCTTTAGATGGTGATTTTTCTACAAGTGCTGAAAAGTAATAGGGTTTATCTCAGAAAAATTGTATGTGATGTCATGTGCTTTAAGATCTTTCAGTTGAAAGAATTATGTGAAGGTAAAATAGTAATTTGAAGACCAAACCCAACAACTTGTGTATTCTTTTAAAGTCTTCCAAGCCTTCTTTTCAACTATTTTAAATATTGTATATTTAATCTTTGTAAATACCCTTTAACGACGAACTGTGATGCATGAATTCCTATCCTGTAAGGGTCTGTGGTACTGCATGAGACAATGCAGCATGGAGCTAAAGGTGTCATAGGTACAATAGAAACTGGGAACTGCTTGCCCCACGGGCTTGACAAAGCATTTCTATCCACCCGAATTCTTGTTCTGTCCAAGCCATTCCTTTTTCTTGTGGTTTGTTGTTTTTTTTAAAGATATGAGAGAATGTAAGCCCTTCAATAGTCACACATTCCAGGGCTTGTTATGTGATACTAAAGAGTCCTAAAGACTTCCCCTGACAATTCATGTCTCATATCACCATCTTTTCAAGTTGAAAATGTCTTTTTAATATGCAGTCATGGGGTCTCATTCTCAGCCTGGATTTACTTGTCTGAGTTATCACTGCTTGAATAGTCCAGTCAGTAAAACAATGTTGTAAGTAAGGGCACTCAGTATTGGGAGACTACTTTCATATTTTCATAATTATTTTAAAATATGAGCACTGCTGTCTATCCCAGGTTTGGTTTTCTTCAAATGCACTTTGCTGCTCCTTGCCATGTCATTTATATATCCAAAGATTTCCATTTTAGTAATACTGATATGACTCCAGAATACTCCCTTTAAGGTCATATTTCATTGTGGCTGGCCAGAGCAGACTTGTATGCTCACGGAAATTAAATAGCATTCAGATCAGTGGAGATATAAATACCTACATTAATATGCTGAATAATGTCTATTTTTTGTCTAGTCTTCGTTTAAAACTTAGCCTTCATTTAAAAATCAGCAGTATGTCAACTAGCACTGTGATAGTGGCCAGCTTGGTAAGGAACAGAACCAGAACATTGTGATAAGAGTTATTAGAAGAGGAGACTTCTCGGGAGGCTGCTGTGCTATTTATTGGATAAATTGTATTGCCAGAAAACAAAAAGTGAAGGCTTGGAATTTCATGTTCTTTGTGTGTGTGTGCTGCATCTCATTAGTAAGCTAAGTCCCCAGCCATTGGAAGCATTTGTTGTCTCTTGGAAGCATTTCCATTAGGGTTATCATGTTGAAATGATTTATAGAAGCCAAGGATTTGGTCGTTTATTTTTACCAATCAAACAACAAACTAGAGGAGGCTGCAAATAGCAGGAACTTGCCAGGCTCCTTATGGTGTGGTTCAGCTCTTTAGAGCTCATCGTGGCATTTGTCCTCTCATCAGAACTACCTCCTTAGTGAATTTAAGAAAACTCAAACCAAAAGAAACCCAAATAAAAACCCTTAGTTGAAAATCTCTATTCTAATGCATCTATTTGATGCTTGCTGCTGCAAATACCTGTAATTGTGGCTGCCCAGCAGTACTGCTTGGAATAGTAAATCTTCCACTTAATAAGGTGATAGTTTTCTCCTGTACCCACAAGATTTTCGTGTGAGTTAGTCCTGGGCTGCAGAAATCACTTCTACAGTAGATGAGAAGGACATAGAGCCTTGCTGTTTGTATTCAGAGTAAAATGCAAAGCTTACTTCCATGACTCAGCTTTCTCTCAGCAGAATCATCTCCTTCCTAGTGAGTCCAGAAGTTAGAAGCAAATTCTTAATATTCGAAGCTGCTAATTTTCACCTTAAAGGAAGCATTTTGATACTTCATACTTGGAACAGCACAGGTAGAAGGTTCTGGTCTGAATTTTCAGATGGTGGCATGAAAATGCAAAATAGGAGATCAAACACAGGTTGTAGGAGATTAAATGCAGAGTGTCCTAAAGTAATAAAGTTCTAGATGAAGAAAAAATGAGTCAGATTTTATTGCTTCAGGCCATGGAAAAAGACCATACAAATCATTTTAGAGGTAAAACTTATCCCAGGAGTACCTTTATGGAACATAGGATTCACTGAAACAATACTAACAAGCTTGAACTCTTGCAAGGACTTTCTAGACTCTTTGATTATTTTTTTTCTTTAAGCCTTTTTCTTATACCTAGGTTGTTTTTTTTATTGCTCTTTGAGTTATCATGACTTCTTTCTTTTGTAAAATACTGTATTCTTTGTCATGAAAGTAAGACTCCATAAGCACTGTCCTCTTCTGAAATGCTGCTTCCAACAGCTCCCTCCTGTTGGTACATTGTGACTTACACCTTTGGTCTGATTTTACTGTTGGAAGTGACAGCCAACAAGGACCATTTTCCCCGAAGCCGTGTCTGAAGGTGTGCTGGAGGTCACTGGAGTGGTCTCAGTAGGTTCCACAGTGTGCTGGGGGTGATGCACCTCGGAGATGTCAATAGCACTCTCACGGTGGGTGCATGATGAGTTACTGTAGCACATGCTGCAAGACGGCATTAGAATATCCAGCCAGTACTGTCGCTCAGAGTAAAACGCTGCTGTTCCTCAAGGAAAGCAACTGCACCTTGTCAAGGCTTTGAAACTGTTTTGATATTATTAAATGCATGTTTTCTTTGTGGTTTTTATGTTACGCTTTCTGTGTTCTTTTGAACTCTTGCCACGCAAACCAGTCCTTAAGTAAGTGAAAATCACATAAGCATCAAGCTGATACAAGAAAGCATGCATCTCAAACTTGTGCCTGACTGAGTTCCATTCCCCTTCCTTACTGTCTTCAGCGTGCCAAGTCTGGCTGTGTCCTGGAGAATTCCTCATTCCTCAGAGTCAAACCTCACATCTGTCTTGACATTTCCAGCCGCTCCTCCTTACAGCTGCACTCTGTAGCCCCAGGAGGCACCTGCAATTAGGAGCTAAGGATGCAATGACAGGGGTTTTCTCGAAGAAAATAGAGGTTTCTGGGCCGGCTCCAGATTTTCTTCTTCATGGAATGGCATTAGGAACTGTGTCCATTCTGCAAATGTTTCTTGGGTTGCAGCCCTTCTGTAATTCGCAGTTCAGCCAACTCTGTCTAACCGGCCCTGCCTTGCTGTGAGCTTGGGCCACTGTCAGTTGTCATTTTTCCTTTACACCAGCCAGGTCTGTGGTTATTGAGGAGGAGTGGGAGTACGTTCAGCTTTTCTAGACAACGCAGTAAGTGTTAATTTTAGCCACTAAAATTATGTTTCTTGGCACTCAGGCAGCTGAATTGGAAATGCAAAATGAGGAGAACCCTTCGTGTGTGTAATGAAAAATCATCTGTCTGGAAACATCTCTCTGGTTTTACTCATTCAGGATGGAGTTCCTTCTTTGTCACCTGACTTCTTTCTTACTCCTTAAGTGTCTCTTTTCTGCTATCTCAAGTGATGCTCTCTGAGTGAGTATGACGAGGATCAGACATCTCAGTACTTGAAAACGTTCTTTGACATCTTCTAAAGGTTGTTAGGTCTTTATACATTCTTTAACTTCTTTTCCTATACATGCCTCAAGAAACTGAGAGCTGGGATTATGTTCTATTTTTGTCTCCCTCTGATTAGTGAGGCTGTATTCCTGCATGCAAGGCAGGTGTCCTGCCTAAAAGCTATGAGCAGGTCTTTGTGCAGCTGCAGGGAAGGTTCAAGGCTGGGTGTAAATCCTCCCAGAACAGAAAGGGTTGATATGTCTGTGAGTAGCAGGTGGAGAGAGTAGAATCTGCTTGTTCAGACAGCAGGATTATCTGGTGAGATGCAGGTTTAAAGGGAATCTTAACTATGAGTGAGACAGCTCATGTACGCTTGCTCTTCATGCTTAATTTTGCAGTTTTGAAGACCAGGATGATTTGGAATTTCTTTTCGTCATATATTTTTACTTTATGCGCATTGTGGTGCTAGGAAGATCATTCTTTGAAGTTTATTTAAATTTGGGAGCATTACATAGGTGCTGTTAGATACTTCATATTTTTCAGCTTTTTTTTAAAACCTGGAGTGAAAGACCAACTTGGTTATAAGGTAATATTAAACAAACAAACAAACAAAAACCCCTAAGAATGGAAGGATTAAGCTCTTGGAAAGTGACCATGTTAATGCCACATGCATAGCTTATCCTAGTCCCATATACAAATGGGCATGGATGGGCACTGAAGTTACAATGGCACATTCTAGATCTTGACACCATGAATATTTTTCAAAATCTGCTTGTAACCTTCCTTTATAACTTAGGATAATTATTTTATGCTTGTCACACTGCCCAGTTATTTTACTGGGGACATTTTGACAGCACTTGGACTGCTGCTTTGAAAAATGACTGCTTTCCTCAAGTACGAGTTGGAACACAGGTATATCCTTAAGGTGATCTGCCTCTTAAGTTAGCCTTTGATTTATTACTGTCTCCTCTCAAATTTATGGGCTAGATTATTGGATGGCTTTTTTAATGCAAAGCAATGTGATGTGCTTCTAACAATTTGAGCAGTTGCACAATCCAGTAAAATGCTATTTGTTTTCTTCTGCTGTTGCAGGAAAATGGTTGTGTTTTTAAGATACTTCTGTAACACATATAGTATCAGTATGTGTGCATACAACAGTTCAAATGTGCATGTTATGTTTAGAACTTCTTGGTTCTTCAAAAACTAATATAAGATAGAATTTGTTTGATCATGTCCCCCAGCCTGTTGGGGGTGGGAGGAAGAAGGTTGTAGATTTTCAGTATTTTGGTTGTCAACAGTTGTCTACTTGGAGTTAACTTTTTGGATAAAAAGAATTTCTGAAACACAGTAAATTCTTTGCTGTCATATCTTGCATTTTCAGTGCCTCTTTTACTCGATCCTCTGGGGTGAGGAGGATCAAGTGAGATTTAAAGACTCTCAAATGCACGTGGCAGCAAGTGGGAACAGGGAGAAATCACTCTTAATACTGCAAAGTTTTGAGCTGTTGGTCCCCAAACTTCTGCCTGGTAGTGCTTTCTTTGCTCCCCATTAATTTAAGTGGGATGATACTTCACAAATGCAGTGCCCCAATTAAATGTCTGGTTTTCTTTTTTCTTAGATTGTACCTCTGGTGAAGCTCTGTGGAAGATAGATGTGTGTGCTGCAATGGTGACATAAAGATTTCACAGGACTGGAGCAAGTTGTTGAGAATCTGTGTTTGTTTTTCATGCTGCTGTCGAGAACTATCTAAGGCAAGTAAACACCATGAGTTTTATCCTGAAACTTCACAGACATTTTCAAAGAACAGTTATTTTGCTGGCCACTTTTTGTATGGTGAGCATAGTTATTTCTGCCTACTACTTGTATAATGGCTACAAACAGGAAAATGAACTTCCTGAAATCTCTTCAGAAGTGGAATGTGGTGATCCTCAACTGTTGCCATACAAGCTGATGGAGATGAAGACCATGAAGCCTCTTGATCCCCTGAGGACAGACCTTGTAGTGCTGGTGTTTGTGGAAAGCCAGTACTCCACGTTAGGCCAAGATATAATAACCATCTTGGAATCCAGCAGATTTCAGTTCCACATTGAGATTGCTCCTGGGAAAGGTGACCTCCCGGTGCTTATAGACAAGAATAGAGGCAAATACGCTCTCATAGTGTATGAAAATATTCTAAAGTATGTGAATATGGACTCTTGGAACAGAGGCCTTCTAGATAAGTACTGTATAGAATATGGTGTAGGTGTGATTGGATTTCACAAAGGCAGTGAGAACAGCTTGCAGAGCTTTCAGTTGAAGGGTTTTCCTTTCCATGTCCACAGCAATCTGGGTATTAAGGACTGTTGCATTAACCCTCATTCCCCACTGCTCCATGTGACTAAATCTTCTAAGCTGGAGAAAGGGCCCTTGCTTGGAAATGACTGGGCTGTTTTCCAGATTAATCACACAGCTTATCAACCAGTGATATTTGCAAAAGTAAAGACACCGGAAAACCTTTCTCCACCTGCTGCTCTCAGTGCTCTCTATGCCACGGTAATTCATGACCTGGGGCTCCACGATGGGATACAACGAGTCCTTTTCGGCAATAACTTGAATTTTTGGCTGCACAAGCTGATTTTCATAGATGCCATCTCTTTCCTAACTGGAAAGAAGCTCAGACTGTCCTTGGATAGGTACATTCTGGTTGACATAGATGACATCTTCGTTGGGAAGGAGGGAACAAGGATGAACACCAACGATGTACAGGTACAGTATGTGCACAAACTAATGGTCATTACAGCAAAGTGATGGTTTTTTCTCTTGAAGTGAATAGTTGTTAGTGGTTTGAACTCACAGCGGATGTAGATCAGAAAGTATTACAAACAAACTGCTTGGGTCTTGGTAGAGAAACCAGTTGGTCTGTCTTTGAGTAGTCATGATTCCATTCTAAACATAATTGCAGAGTGTTTTACTCTGCTTTGATGATCCCTTCTCTCTAAGCACACACTTCAGTTGTGTTTGGAAAAAGCACAGGACTTCAGGGCTGGACCCAGGAGCTCTTCATAAGTGATGCATGCAGCTAGTACTACAAGCAGGAGGTAAATGTGGTGAGCAATAGTAAATGTCAGCATAAATTTTGAAGAATAGGCTGGGTTATTAGCTGCTTGAAGTAGGTTTAGATGTCAGGAGTTGCTTGCAGCATTTCACCTCTCTTATCTCTCTTTTATGGCTCTTCCTTGCAAGGAAGGTTTGTGTTAATATTGGTCTTAAAAGCTCGTTCTGTCGCTGAATGACTTGATGATTTCCATTTTAAAATTTGGAGTGGTGCATTCCTGAAGGTCATTTTCCACTCTGTTGTGCTGTTGCAGTGAGGTGATAGCTGTGGGTCAGTAGCAGTAACATCTTAACGTTATTTCTTCCTGTGTAAGTGGCTTGTGTTTTGTGAAGTGTTGTTTCCGAGCAGGTAATTATAGGTCATCTTGTACAGCTCTACTTGCTTTATAAGCTAAAAATCTGTGACGTGCTGATTGTTACCCCATTTGTGCTAAAAATAAAGGAGAATGTTTTGTTAGAACTTTCTTAATGGAAAGAGGAACTGGGAAAAGGAAAGATGAGGACAGCAGTGTGTGCAGTTGTTTATTTTTGTTTCATTTTTAACCAAGTTTTTGTAACTCTGCATATAGTGCTTCCTTAAACAAAAGGTTTGAACCTGCAGTTAAACTTTAATTTGCTTTAAAATTGCAGCATACACTCTTTTCCAAAACATTCTCTTCACATGCAATTATAACTGAAATACAACCTTCTAATTAAGTTGGTGCTTTCCTTATGCAAACAAATCTCAAGGGAGAGAGTTGAAATAAAGGGGAAAGCTAATAAATGGAATTTCTGTGGAGAACATGATGGCAGTATTTGAGTTAGGTTGAGTGAGTGGAGAATCTCCTAAATGCAGACTCAGATCACAGGAAAGAAATAAGGTCTGACCCACATCACTGCAGAACTCCTGCTTTTCTGCAGAAGCAGCAGTGTCTGGTGAGAAAATTTGTAAAATAAAGCCTGACTAAACCTCTCGCTGTGTTGTGCAATAGCAGTTTGAGACAGTATGTTTTGTGTTGTTTCTCTTTGCAAGTGACACCTTTGGATTGTCATTTTAGGATGAGTTAGGATGTTTAATTGCCGGAATTACTTACCAGAAGCAGGAGGCTGTTGAGACAAATTTGATTAAAGCAGATACAGAAGGATAAACTGTATTGTTTGGGGAGAATAATTTGCAATATGTCAGAATGTAATCTTCCCATAATAAAACTGTCAAATTAAATAGAAGTAATATCAAAGTGGAAATAACTTTTAAGTAGGATAATTTCATTTATACAGAACTGTGTTCTGAAACAATGGAATCTGAAAAAAAGTGTTCCCTTCTGATTCTTCACCTACTTATAGTTAAAATGTTCTATTAAACATGTTGTTAGGGCTGTCAGATGCAATGCATCTTCATTACTATTAATATCAAAGGAGTTATCCTCTGTGGCACAATGACATGTGGAATGAATGAAACCAAATCCGTTTGCAGTAGCTGAAAATCCGCTCTTGTAAAGTATATTTGCAGATAAATGACATCCCATTAAACAGGAGTGTTTTACTGAGCTCTGCTGCAGTGACTGTGACGGACAATTGGGCGCTGCAAGTGTCAAAATGGGTTGCTAAATGTCGACTTTGTATAATTTCAGTACTCCAGGTTAATTCCTTTCTCCTAAGCTTACATTTTAAATACTAACAATGCAGAATTCAGTAGGATGCTCTTTTGTGCTTTAATTTTGTTGGACATGTTTCCTATTTAATGTTTTTAGGCTGCATGTGGTAGGACTGGGGGCTTGCTGAGAGTGAGGGGAATGTTTCTACGTGTGCTCTATTAACGCAAATCGATGTAAAACTCTTCAGGAAGCTCCCACCGCCCAGAGGACCTCTAGGATTGCTTCTGACTGTTCTCTGGGTAGGACAGAGTTCAGGAACTGGAGGGTTAATGCACAACTGGTAGCAAAAGTAAGGTGGTCAGCTGGTCCAACCCCCCTGCTTGGGTTGGGTCATGTCCTGGTGCTTTTTGACTGTGACCATGGAGGGAGATCCCGACTACCTGTAAAATAAGGTTTGCAGGGGAATTTCTTCTTGAGATACCTAAATGAGATGTGCAAAGAGGCCAGAAGAGTTAATATTTGGCACAAGGCTAAACTGCCCTACCCTTTAAAGTGTGTGAATTGGAGTTGAGCCCTTACAAAAATTGCTGTCATAAGGTTTAAGGGGTGATTTTTTATCAGTATTATATATTGACCTCAAAGAGGTCAAGTCAAAAGCAGACCCTCCAATATGAGTGTCTTCTGCACCTCTAAAGAGGAGACAAAGTGGTGGTACTTCAGCTTGAGTACCTGTAGTGTCAGGAACACAGGCATAAAGAGCCCTTCTGAAAATCTTTTAGAAATAGAGTTTATCAACCTAAATCCTGTAAAACTAATAAATCGTTTGTTTTGTTAAACAACAGATGAAGTTTATTCCAATTTCACCACAGTTACTTCAATTAAAAAACAAGAAAAAAGAGCAGGAAAACTTGAAATAGTGCTGCAGATTTTAGGTTACCTTACTATTACAGATTTGCCTGTATCTGTAAAATCTGGGCTGATAAAACATAGTTCTTCAGTGTAACATACTGAGTAGCTGTCACTGCATCAACAATGATCATCCATCTTCATAGTTATTTACTTTGTCTTCCTCTGGTATAATAGAAATAATGGAAGAGAACGATTCCATAGTCTAATTACCTCCTACTTGGAAAATAAGCTTGGTAATATCATCTCAACATACATTTTTCAGTAACTTTTTTCTCTCCTGTTGTCTGTCAGGCAGGAGGGACCATTATGCCGTGACAATGTTATATTTTATTTTCCTTGTGTCTTTTAGAAAGACTAAGAGCCCGTGCAGTGCAAGTAATTCATTTAAATGGACATACAGAGAATAATCTATTTAGATATCCACCGAGTAAGTTTATCTTAATAGACCATGATTGTCCTGGATGACAGTCTACTAATTTAATATCTCTTTTGGTTACAGCTACTCTTTGTAAAATTTTTATGACTCTAAAGCATTGAGATTTTTCAAGGGAAAAGCAGCTGATAAAAGGGGAGAAATTAAATGTGATTTCTTTTTCCTGTTGACAGTTTGTGCAGTGCTGGTGTTTTGGACAGTTTGGTTTGGTCTACCTTTTCCTTCATTTCCCCAATACATGCACGTTCTGTGGTTCCTTAAGAGTTAATCACATTTGCCAAATGAAAAATTAGAACACTGTGGAATTATTTTTTCCTCATAATTAGCTGCGTGATCTTTCCTTGACTGCCTTGTCCTTTGTGTGCTTTTCAAAAGAGATCCTTTGAATTGAAGTCAGGAGGGGCATCTTTTCTCTTTGTTCATGTAAGCCTAATCTTTTCCTACCCCTTTAATTATTCTTGTATGATTGGCAAGCCAAAAGCTTCATATTGACCGTATCCATTATTGGAGAGGGAAGATGGGTCTTTTCTGGTGATTCTGTTTTGGGAGTGCTTGGGCAATGCAGAAATGGGCAATACAAGCTTCAGTCTGCAGCCTTGGAGCATTAGTCATGGAAGAGTTGGACAAGAGCTCCACACTTGGTGCATCATCTGTGCCAAACATCCTTCTCATAATGGAGAGCATTGAGCCAGATTTTGAGGTTCATAATACAGGAATCTATACCAGAGCAAGTCCTCTAACTTTCCATGTGGACACAGACAACACAGGAAAATAGCTCATCTTTAGGCAGGCACTGCTGAAGTGAATTGCACTTTAAAAGTATGTAATTGTTTGTTGTTCAGAAATTGCTTCTAGAGTGACTAAGATCAAATATAAACATTTGCATTTGGTCAGGTCAGTGCTCCTATTCAAAGCCAGTGCTGTCACTTTTTTGTTATTCCCTTAGTGCACTGGTGGCCTAACCCTTTGTTTAATACAATTCTGCTTAAAAACAGATTTCCCCCCTAAGAGCTAGTTGTTTATTCCCTGTATGAGATTCATCCACATTAGTCAGCACAGTTTAAATTATTACCGTTGTTTAAAACCCATTAAGTGTCTTTTCACCCTGTGCAGCATCTGTGGAAAGAAACCAGAACTTCCCATGGCAAAGCATTCCACTTGGCCATAAATTTTAAGAAGACAACCATGTGTCTTTTCAGTCACTCTTGCCTGGGAATGATGTAAATATTTGCCTCAGAAGAGAAGCTTAGATATATTTTGTGTTAAGGCAGAACTTCTAAAAGGTGCAGAAAGCTGAACTGTCAAGACAAGCGATGGTTCCTGTCACAGGAGGAAGTCTGATTCTCTCAGTTAATTGCTTCTTTATCTCTAGGATCATGTAGAAGGTTATCAGGAAAGAAGTGACAGATGTGTCATCAAATGTGTCGGCTGCACAACCACCAGAGATACTCAGGGCTGTTTGGTTGCACTGAGCCATAAATCTTTCCTTTGGGGAGGTTCACAAAACCTTTTTAATCACCTCTTTAAATTACATGACAAATTAATGATTAAGAACTCTTGTTCTGCTAAATCATTTTACATTCCCAGTCCATCAGCTGTACTACCTTTATACCACCGTTCAATGTGTCTACTTTGTGTTACATACATTCTTTCTTAATTTGACCTGAAACTCCTAAAGTGTTTTGTATTGACTTGTTGGAAATAGCAAGGAAAAAGGGCATTCTGCACTTTAAAAAGTGTCAAGGAAAAGGAATATTATCAAGCACAGCGTCTGTGTAGCTGTCTGATGCCCTAGGACTGATTTACTGGAGCATATTGTTTCAGCTGCAGTAGTGTGTAATAATATGCACTGTGAGACAGTAGAGGATTAGAATTTGATTTCAGAACTAAAATGTAACTTTAAAACAAGTTATAAAAATTGTTTTATGTATTTTATGGACTGCTACCAGCGTAAAGTACACTTTACCAGTCAGTCATTGTAACATCTAAGAGCAATTTGGTTTATGTATCAACTTCTATGAATTTTAATCAAGTAAAATTGTTACAACTGCTGCTCAATACATTCCAGCTCTTTTTGTTAGAGGTACTGATGTTTGAGATGGAAAGCTGGATAAAAATTTTCTTTTAGAGAGGGGTGACTGCAGAGGGACCCTGGGGACACAGGATATTTGAGGGCTGATTTCCTTCAAGCTCTTCCACCCCAGCACCAGGTTTGACTGTTGGTTGCACACTCCCTGCTCTGTCTTCAGGACAGAACCACGGTAAGAAAATCTTGAAATCTTCGGTGAATCCCCTGGTGCTTTCCAAGTAAGATAATGTGCACTACGGATTAAGTCACCTAAATCTTTCCAGAAAATGAGAGTAATATGTTTTCTTTTTTGAATTCCCCACATTTCTCTGTGGTGGTGAGATGTCCTTAGGCTTAATGTAACCCTTAACAATGGGATCTTTCTGTTCTCAGTGGAGTTTTGTGATATCAGAGCTATTTTATTTAAAACATAAGGAATTGCACTGCCCTCAGATCAAGTGGGGTAACTGAATATTTGGTAACACTGTTTCTGCTTTACTTTGATGTGTTATATTATGCAGAGATACTTTTACACTTGAGTTTAATGCTTCCCATCCAAAGGCATCCACACAAAATCTTGGATTCACCAGGTGTACCAGCCTGCAGTGATCATTTCTGGCTCACAGCCACTTAGTTAACAAGCTCTGTCTTCCTCAGCCTACTTGGAAACTTAAACTTAAGGAATGTAGGTGAATATTTTCATGGATGAGATAAAACTGCATGTGACTGTGCATACTTGGAGTGTTTCCAGCATAACCTAAACTCAGCAGCGTTTGGGTTCATCCATCTGGCCTTGAAAACAAAACCTGCTGTCACATCAGTCCCTCTCTTTCCTTGGATTGCAGATTCTCATGGTCAGAGGCTCTTCTTGTTCAGAAAGCACCTCGATGATACAAGTAACAATAATGTAATACAGCTTCCCACAGAGCTGCACAGATTCCTCCCTGTGCTCGTGGCTGCTGCAGATTTATTCTGGCCTTTTCCACATTACAAGTTTGCCATCCAGTTCCTGCTGCTAATGAAATAGAATAAAACTCTCGCAACCAACAGATGAAAACACACTGCAGACAGATCTAGAAATCAAAGCCATTAGCTGTGAAACATGATTCCAAAAGCGAGCCTTCCTCCTTCCCCATCTTCAGTCACATCAAGAAAGGCACAGTCTGGCAAGAAGAAAAAAGTGAGGGTGGAAGATGGGACTAAAGATGCCTCAGAGTTGTCTTTGGTAGAACTCTAACAGCACTTAAAAGGAGGCTGAAAAATAGTTTTGCATTTATATATAAATAGTAGGGGGGTTATGGTGTGAAACATTTCTCTTATCCCTTTCTCACTGCCATTGTTACAGGTAGTAGAAGCGTTGAAAATGTGATCTTGAAAATATCCTAAACCCAAGATGAATACTAAAATATACCCCAGTTTGTAATGAAAACTGGTTTGAAATTCAAGCTGACTATGAAAAATACCATTTTACATCAGTAAAGTACTTCATCTTACTGACTGAGGAGGTTTCTAGAATATTGTACTCAGTTCTGCACCACTCGATCAGAAATATTTAGAGAGTGCTTAGAGACACGAGAATAGTCAGGAAACATCTGAGCACAAAAATGAAGACTAAAAAATTCGGGAAGTAACGATGACCCAAGCAGAAAGCAATAGGCTGCAGATGTCTGCAGGGTGTTAACAGTGAGGAGGGATAAAAATATTTAATGTAAGGCACAGAGGTGTTTAAATGTAGGCAGAATAGCCAATAAAAGTAGCAGAATAGAGGCTAATATGCAAAAGGAAGTGAAAAGATTATGTAACTCTTTAAAAATTAGATTTGGCAAAAGGCCATGAAATATGCTATTGGAAGGAATATAATATTGGCAGAGAATTTGTACTAAGATATATTCTCAATCTCTTACAGTCTAATCAAATGCAGAGCTCAGTTGGATTCCTGCGTGCTGCTTTGAGGCTGCAAGTGTAGACTTTGCCAGCTGGGAACTTCACTATGTATGTGTAGTTTTTGTAATCTTGTCTTTTAGAAATGTGAACACTCATGCAAAACCAGGAAAGGTGTGTTTTAACACTTTAACAAAATCATCCCCATATTTTTCACTTGGGGTTTTTTTCTGCCCAGTTATATCCCTCAGACTGTGTAGGAGTCAAATGAAACTGTCCCAAGTCTTCATTAACTTGAAGTAAGTCCTTATGTCGTTTCTGTGTTGACTACACATAATCATAAAAAATATGGCTTGAGAAAAGAGTTATATCTGTTATTTTATGGAAACTTTCTTTTTTTGTCGCTTCTTTTATACCAATGTTGATGTAGCTGGGGAATTTCATTCAGCAGCTTTAGAACTACTCATAAAGAGAAAAACAAAAGATAAATATTTGTGACCCATAGCTGATGAGCAAGCTAACACTGAATTCCCAGCTGTGTCTTAAGTGGAACTTTCAGACAGAAAAAATGGAAATCTTTTTGGCCAAGGATTGTTTTTTTCTGTTGATAAAGGTGGGACATAGAGGGGGAAAAGCAGTTTTTGGTGCCTCAGCTCACCCCAGATATAGGGATAAAGGTAGATATTTTTAATCATATATAGTCTTAAGAGATGCACAAGAATATTTTTGACTCTACTAGGAAAAAAAAGAATATCTAAGAATCATTTGTGAATGGACTGTGTCATCAGTGTGTTGCCCAGCCCATGGAGTAATCTTTATTTAACATGCCAGTGATGTGATAATTTTGGGTCTTGTGCTTTACTAAACCGGGAAAGCAACTGGCTCTGTGGTGGTTCTTATATAAATTACAAGGTTTGAGTCTTCATTTATTTACACTTTGTTCTTAAGTAGGTAAAAGTAAGCATTAACACAAATACTGTGTTTTAGTCTTTCCTGGGGGGAAAAAAGTGTAAACTGAGAAGTGTTCAAGGCCAGGTGAATGAGGCTCTGAGCAACTTGGTGTGGTGGAAAGTGTCTCTGCCCATGGCAGGGGCTTGGAACAAGACGGTCTTTGAAGTCCCCTTCCAACCCAAACCATTCCATGGCCTGCCTGTGGCCAATCCAGGTGGCGTGTCCTGGAGCTGGTGCTAGCCCGGGCTGCCCCTTCATCATCTGGATGGGATGTGTGGGGCAGTGCGGAGAGGGGAGGAGGTGCCTTAGAGACCTGATGGACAGGGCAGGTCCTGTGACACTGTGAGGGGGAGTGCAGGCTACTGCACCGTGGGAATAGCAATTTGGGAGACAAATCTGTGGGAAACTAGGTTTTATCGGAACAAGTTTCGTCTTCTGTATGCAAGCCGTGGGTGTAGAGGTGGACTTGAAATTGTGTCCCTCAAAACCTGGCATTTTGGACAGAGTAACGTGGCCACAGACAGTCAGACTGGAGCAGGTGTAGTGACCCAGCTGCAGGTGCCTGCACATCAGGTGAGGCCCCGTGGTCTCTGCTGCTGAGAGATTAGGCTTTGAAGTCCTTCCAGGGTTGAGCCTTCCAGATATTTTCAGCATTCAGTGGCTGTGCAGAGCCACATGGTGCCAACAGCAGGGGGAAAGGGCCCGGAGCCGCAAGGCTGGCCAGTGTGCACTGGATCAGGGAGGGCTTGTCCTCCAGCCAGACTGTGCCTGCTGTGTGTGTTGGCTGCTGTGAGAGCTAAAGCTGGAACTGGCATTTGAGGAAGCATTAAATAAGAAGCAAATGTGCTGTTGATAATGAATGTGGTGCTAGGAGCTTGGATCATAACCTCTGTCCATTCTGAGCTGGGTGACTATAAAATACATGCCCCATTAGACTGAACAGCCATGCCGCTGTTTTATCTGTGACAAAATACCGTGCACCCTTCCAAACAAGATGTGGAGCTGTACCAGTGTGGGCTGTCTAATGAGGGGGTGCAGAGGTGTAATGCCTAACATTTACTGGGAGCCAGACAAGTGTCGACACGAATCAATGAGCAACCCTTAGAATTTATCTGCTGCTGGTGGGATGCAGTGGAGACAAGCCAGACTAAGCAGGCAGAGCAGAGCAGAGCGGCCCAGAAGTGAACTGGAACAGGATCTGAACCACTCTGTCACCCTGAGAGATGGGCTGTCGTGCTCAGAGCTCAGGCAGCATGTTGGGGGGGGGGTGGTGACTGCAGCACAGCCACCTGAAATGCTTTCTATTAACAAAACTCACCTTCTTGCTGTGCTGGCCATGACCACATCACAAGAATTTAACTGGATAAATATGAAGAGATTCCAAATGCATTTTAGAGCCGCTTTGGTTTTGAGTTCTGTCATACTGTGAGAACTTACCTCTTCATACTTGGTGTTTCACAAGCAGGCAAAGTGTTAGGTAAAAATGCAACCAGCTAGTTTTCTATTGAATCCTGTCTGAGCAAAACCCAGGGAAAAATATGTAGCAGCAGGATGTTTGTTCTGTTTCAACTGGTCTGGGATTTTCTTTTTGACCTTTATTTTAAAGAAATGCTGCATTTTATTTCTGTTAACTGCATAATAACAAGATCACTTAGCTGTTTAGTAATAGTAACTTCTTTCATCTAAGTACAGCTTAATTAGGAGCTAATAATGCAGAATTTCAGACAGAATCCTGAAAATACCATGCTAATTGCTTACTT